>NC_085141.1:286635309-287235309 GCF_024139115.2 Armigeres subalbatus | reverse complement strand
GCGGAATGGATTAAATGTCGCGTGGAAATGGCGTGGATTTGATTTAGGTCGGCGCGGATTTGGCGCGGAAAATATTTCAGGATCTCCGTAACAACCCTGTCATTGCTTGAAGCTGTTGATCACTACACCATAATGCTAAACTCACGCATGTCAATCTTTTCTATTTGTTCGTATGACTAGAAATTATATAAACATATTAGAATACATTTGAAAATGTATCCTCAAACCGAACAAAAAATCACCTCGGCTCAGGAACTTCTAGCCGCACCGTGTTGCCAAAAGGACAGGAGTATGAAATTAATCCTTTATTGTTAATAGGAAAACTGTCTAATACGTTGAAGCTATCATGTTATTTATAATTCTCTCGATTTCAAAAAGTGAAAACATATTGTTTTAAGTGTTTGGAAGGAATTTGGATGAAAGAATATATCTTCTCAACCAAATAAAAGTTATTATGAATAATACCATCTGGCATCACGTTGTCGTCGAATGTGCATATTTTTGCTTACGTTCCATTTTTACCATTCCGAGAGAGAATGAGAGATTAAGATGTTGAGAGATTGAGTAATTCCTTAGAATTTCCGGAATCCATCAATTTACAGTTCCAGTACAGTACAGAAATCATAATAATCTGATGGTCTGATGGAAACTTTTCTTCTTCTATTGGTATTACATCTCCAGTAGGATATTGCCGCCTCGCAGCTTAGTGTTCATTCAGCACTTCCACAGCTATTAGCTGCGAAGTTTCTAAGCCATGGTACCATTTTTGCAATCGTATACCATGAGACTAACACGATGATACTTTTATGCCCACCCAAGTAACATCTTGAAGCACTCTTGTAGAGTAAATAATGGTCTTTAAGAGCGCCATAAAACTAAAATTGTTACTTGGGCAGGGAGGTCCAGACAATTTCCAATCCGAAAATCGTCTAGACCGGCACCGGGAATCGAACCCAACCACTTTCAGCATGGTCTTGCGCATCTGACCATGACATGAATAAATTGAAAAAAAAAAAAAAAAAATCCGCGACAGGGTGATTGTAACTTTAATAAGTATGTACGCATACTGTTAAAAAATAAAACATATTTTGAGAATATAATTCGAATTGATGTGATTTTCAATACGGTTAATATGGGAGCTATGAGATGAATAACTGAAATAATTATAATGATAATCTAAAGACAATATTTATTCTTACCGTCACAAATGTAGGAAAAATAATAATAATTCTGATTGTTTCTTTGTGTTTTGAATATTTATATAAACATTATAACAACTAAAAGGCTACAACTTGGTTCGTTTCTTTTTCTACGCAGATGCTCCCAAATCACAGTGCTCATCGTTATCGGACGGAGAATCCTTCGAATGTTACGGTGAGAACGACATATCGATATCAGAAAATGGGGGCGTGGACCTGGAGCTGGCTCCAACCCTCAACTCCACACCCATTAGGTAAGTGTTACACAGCAGTTAATTACCGTTTCAATTTTGCTCATTAATTCCTTCGCAGTTCTATGCCTTATGAATCTGCCAACTTATCATTTCGAGCGAAATCATTAAAGTTATCTTTTTTTTGCGATTACAATTTTCTCTCGTTTTACATTCTCGATTCGCCATTCTCCTCTACCCAACCCGTAGCGAAAGCAACAATAACAATGGCAATGGCATCACCAGACACACGTGGAGCCGCATGAGCTTACGCGGTGCGCCTAAAAGGTATGCAACGAAAGCTTCGGACTAGTTTTATATGCATTTTCCTTCTCATGCACGATTCGTCCATTCTCCCGCACCATTGTTATCACCATTCGAGCGAGCTTTACCACCCATTTCCGAAGGCTCGTTTCCAATGTAGTGAAATTAGCATTTTCGAGACATACCACTAATTCTCGCCAAAGTTTTTAAATCGATCTGTGTTACAATGAGTGAGTTCTCTTAGGGTATTGTATCCTGTGTTTAATAACAAATGCTTTCAAATAAAATGTTAATACACCTTAGATTATATTCGAGCGTACTTGTTCTTTTGCATCGTAAATCTCTGAATATGTTTTACTTTAAAACCGCAATTTACAATTACGTAGATTACTCAGACACAAAGGAATTCTCTCATCGTCACTCAGTTCCATTTGAAATGTTAGGCAAGAATTTAACCAACCATTCATTCTCACGGCCTCACTCATTTATATCGTTTCCATTCTCTTTCTCTCCATTTTTTTTCTTTCTCCACAGCCAAAACAATGATAACCTGCCAAACCGGCGCTGGGGCTCGATGCGACAGTAAGCTATGTTTTGCATATATTTTATTTCAGTTTATTTGCGTTTTCTGTATATTTATTCGTACGCTTTTGTTTATTTTTATTGGTGTACGCTAGGCGTAGGCCTGGGTTTGTTACCTTAATAAGTGGTGGAGGTAAAGATATTATAAGATTAAATGACTTATTTATGTGCAAGGTGAGGGTTAGAGCGGCCATTGTGGTAGCCATTCTTGGACTTTGCCGCGATTGTCCTTAACAGCAGCAGTAGCAGAAGCAGTTGTTCTAGCGATAGCGCTTTTGTGGTCGGTCAATCGATTAGTTTGAATTGGACTAATACCATTCTCGCGCGTGGCCTGCCACTGACCGCCTAATTTTTTGTAAGAAGAGAAAAACAAAAATGTTTTCTTTCTTTTTTAGTTGTTGGTCATCGCGTGAGAATAATTTGAGCGGCCAAAGACACTACACAAGTTTTTCGTTCGCAGTAGCATTTGGTAGCAAATTTACTTTGTTGGACCGTGCATGTTTCGTGTTCAGTCACACGGTAGGATGATAGAATGGTTTTAATGGAAGACAGTATTTAAATAGTTTTGAAGCAGTTTGATCCTATACTCTATACATTAGGTTGGAAATGATCAATACATGTTTATCTGATGATGGGTAATAGGATGT
Organism: Armigeres subalbatus; assembly: GCF_024139115.2. Lineage (NCBI taxonomy): Eukaryota > Metazoa > Arthropoda > Insecta > Diptera > Culicidae > Armigeres > Armigeres subalbatus. Next base: position 287,232,387 of record NC_085141.1, on the reverse strand, counting down.
GACCACTGTAAGAGAGAACAGAAGTTATAAATGAAGAGAAATACGTCTGTTTACTTCACAAAACAAATAAGTTTTTGCGATATTTGTGTTTAAAATCATAATTTTGATTGAAATCCTTTAGCCATATCTAAACTTAATTGCAATGTTGATCTCATGTCGTGTCCGATATATTCCTTTTGTATTTCAATTTAATTAATCTCAACTTAGCACGTGTATCTTTAACACTAAACGAAAGCCAATAAATGCGGTACTTTCCTCATTAGCACTTCCTGGCTTCTCTTCGTATAGCGAAGAAACCGCGACGAAGTGTGACATGTTTCTCCTCTACATGCGTGGTTGATGCGCTTAGCTTTACTTCTTTTTTTTTTTGCTGCCCTCAAACATTTCCTCTACAGTAAAGTTCATGACAGATATGTGCTCTATCAACCAGCTTAGCTCGCAGCCAGCCATAATTGGTTCACTAGTCCAGAAATAACGAAGTTAGGCCTCGTCGTGACCTATTTGAAGCTGTCGGCACATGCTCTTTCAAATCGGTCATACGCTTTAAGGGCAATTCTGATAGAATCCAAATTTAGAAGTACTCGCGTTTTCAAGGGCAACCACTCAATACGGAAGCAACGCACAACTGTCATGCTGAAATCAAGCTGAAATAATAAAAATGTAGTGTGCCCTTGAAAACGCGGGTATTTTTAAATTTGGATTCCGTGAGGATTGTCCTTAAGTAATTCGATGCCTGAAATACCGTATATATAATATAAATTGCACAAAAATACGATTCGAGCGATTTATGTCATCTGTTTGTATTCATTTGTATTTATATTTTCTGAAATCAACAAATTTTTTTTTGCGGGAGGAATAGCTGGAAGACGTGGTTCTCCCTACTGATTGGAGGGACATTTTTTCTTTATGATTTAACTTTTTTGTATTTAAACGAAGTTAGTTACGGTTCGGTTCGGATACTAGTTTTCTTTTCGGAAATAATAATGCAACAATTGAGAATCTTAATATAAACTAAGCGGCATCTTGGGGGATTGTCAATTAGACGCGTTTTCTTATGCAAAACGTTGTTTTCTACATGAAATGGAATAACGATCCATACATTTTGGATACACTTCAAATTTAATATTTTTTTGATAGAGAGGGTGAAAATTGGTCATCGTTCCCACAGATAGTCTGGACGTCGAATAAAAAAATCGACAGTTCAGATATCATTCAGATACATTCAATCTATTATATAACCATTCTAAGTAGTTAAGACATTGACGCATTCTTCTCCCCCAGTTGACCAATAGTCATACCCCATGACGGTAGCAAGACGTTCGAGACGGTTTTCTGGTAAACTAATTGTTCGTAATATGGCGAAAAATTAAAATTAGATTTAACAAATCATTACAAAATTGTTTGTTCATAAAAAACATGCATGATTTAATATAAAAAAATCTTTTACTACTGGGGTCGTTTTTACGTCTTTTTTATGACCCTTTTTTAACTTGCTTTGTAAATACTTCAGCTTCGCGAATTTGTCTTGGAATTCTCCACTCGTTTAGGACATCTGTTCCAAAATTTCTTGTGGTAGTCGATAAGAAAATCTATTCGATATTATTTCAAAAAATGATCTAAAAAAAATTTCAAATCTAGATTTTTTTTTCGGATTTGCTTTATGAAATCTTGTTGAAACGCTTCCAGATATTCCCGCAATTATTCCATCGTGCATTCTGTCTTTTCCGAATTTTCCGGAACAGTTTCTGAGAGAGTTTTCTGAAGAGTACCATGAGGAGTTTTGGGAAAGTTCAAAACAAATTTCCGGAGGAATTTATAGACGAATTTCTGGAAGATTTTCTGAAGTAATTATTTCTGGATATTTTTGGTTGAATTCTTGGAGCAGCTCGTGGAAGAAGAGGGGGAGAGTTTCTGAAAGAATTTCCAGTGCAATTTATTTATGGTATTCCTCACAAAGTTATAGAATTTCCGAAAAAGTTTCCGTGAGAAATGCCGAGAGATTTAAAAAAATGTTTCCAGAAGAATTTCCGGGTGGACTCTTAATGGAATTGCCGGAGAAGTTTTTGAAGACATATTTTTTAGGAATGTCCTGAAAAAACTTTCTAAAGATTTCTAAATGATTTTTAAGATGAATTCCCAAAGTAATTTTCGGGTTAATTTCTTAAGGGGAATTACTGGGGGAGCTCCAGTGACAATTTTAAGAAGAATTCCTAGAGAAATTTTATAAGGAATCACTGGTGGATTTTCTAGTGGAGTATCCGCGAAGAATTTTGAGAGAAGCCTCGTGGAAATTCGTTCGGCTGAATGCCATTTGCCCGAGAGTTGTTCATCATTTAACCGAACAAACCATTAGACTGAAACCCATCTGGCCGATAGTAATTTGGTCGACATACGGCCGAAAATGTTGTCCAGTCGAACAGTTCAATATAGTCGGCCAATATAGTCGGCCGATAGTGTAGTTTTATTAAACTCCAAGCAACACACTTGTCCTAGACGAGTTTTTGAAACCTTGCGCAGTGCATAAAAGTCTTCTTCATTCACCTCGGTCCATGGCTGCACGTCGCCAACCACGCAGTCTGCGGAGGGTCCACAAATCGTCCTCCAACTGATCTACCACCTAGTTCGCTGTGCACCTCGCCTTCTTGTTCCCGTCGGATCGTTGTCGAGAACCATTTTCCCCGGATTACTGATTCTGGCTACGTGCCCGGCTCACCGCAGTCTTCCAATTTCCGCGGAGTGATCGATGGATGGTTCTCCCAATAGCTGATGCAACTCATGGTTCATTCACCTCCTCCACGTACCGTCCGCCATCTGCACCCCACTATAGATGGTACGCAGCACTTTCCTTTCGAAAACTCCCAGTGCGCATTGGTCCTCCACGAGCATCGTCTAGGTCTCGTCTCCGTAGAGAACTACTGGTCTAATGAGCGTTTTGTAGATAGTCTGTTTGGTACGGCGGCAAACTGTATTCGATCGGAACATCACCGGTTACGGCAAACCCTCTGCGTGTTTCGAAGGGACTCGGGAATGCCTCTGAAATTCGAACTTTGCACATCATCCGGTCCATCGTCGCCTTGATCAGCCGAATCAATTTATCCGGCAATCCGTTTTCGTGCATTATCTACCATAGCTGATCCCGATCGATTGTATCATATGTGGCTTTGAAGTCGATAAATAGATGATGTGTTGGCACATTGGCATACTTGACGTACGGCGAACACCTGGTCTGTGGTAGAGCGTTGGTTCTTCAAAATTTTGTCTGAAATCTTCGTTATTCTGTGAAACTTTTTCAACTAAAATTAAGTTTATACTCCAAACTTCATGTAAGACTTTGATGTCTGAGCTTCATGAAAGCAGGCCTCCAAGCCTTTTAAAAAAAGAATCCCGATCCTCTCGAAGGAAGACTTCGGAACCTTTTGAAAGGAAGCTTTCGAGCATCTTAAAAGAAGGCGTCCGAACCTTTTGAAAAGAAACTTTCACGCCTCGTAAAAGAAGGCCATTGAACCTCTTGATAGTCTTGAGAGTCTTGAAAGTAGGTTTCCGAACCACTTAAACGGCAGCTTCCGAGCCTCTAAAAATGAAGTTTTGCACATCTTAAAAGGACGCTTCTGAGCCTCTTGAAGGAGGCTTCCAAGCCTCTGGGAAGGACGCATCCGAGCTACTTGAGAGAAGGTTTCCGAGCATCATGAATTAAGGCTTCTAAGCCTTTTGCATAGAGGATTCCGAGCCTCTTGAAGGGAGGATTCCGAGCCTCTAGGAAGGAGGATTCCAAGCCTCCTAAAAGACGGCTTGCGAGCATATTGAAAGGCGGCTTCCGAGTCTTTTGAAAGGAGGCTTCCGAGCCTCTTGAAAGGCTGCTTCAGAGTCTCTTGAAAGGAGGCTTCTGAGCATAATGAATTAAGGCTTCCAAGCCTCTTGAATAGAAGATTCCGGACCTTTTAAAAGGAGGATTCCAAGCCTCTTGAAAGAAATTTACCGAACATGAATGAAGGCTTAGGAACCTTTTGAAAAATGGCTTTCGTGCCTCTCCTAAGAAAGGTTCCGAGCATCATGAATTAAGGTTTCTCAGCCTTTTGAAAGGAGACTTCCATGCCTCTTGAAAGAAGGCTTTCGAGTCTCCTGAAAGGAGGCTTCCGAGCCTCTTGAAAGGTGGCTTCCGAGTCTCTTGAAGGGAGGATTCCGAGCTTCTTGAAATGAGCTTCTGAGCCCTTTTAAAAAGAGGCTTCCGAGCCTCTTGAAAGGCGGCTTCTGAGCCCCTGAAAATGAGGCTTCCAAGCCTTTTTCAAAGAAGCTTAACCACATAGAACAGATGTTTAAGCTATACTCGCTATGTTGTGATAAGTTTTTCCTGTTCATTTTTAAATAACTTTGGAACGCCGCCGTTTTCACTTGCAGAATCAGCGCTAGCATCATCAAAAAATGCCACAGTCCACTAGTGTTGTTTTGTATGCAAGAGTATACCAGCGCAATCAGGTTAGCAAAATGATATTGTGAGTTGCAATGTCGACGTCGATGGCATTGAGGTTCAGTTGATTGTTTTCACATGTTTTGTAAGAAATTTTGTTCGAGCCTCCATGTCTGTTCTTCGTGGCTTTACGACCCGTTATTTAATGTGTTTTCCCCTCTTAAAGATGTTTTTAGTGACCACGCAAAATTTGAACAACTTCCCCCAATAATGAACAAATACTATCATTTTTTTTACAGCACAAAGCCATAAATATGTTGTCTCAATAAGACTGGATCCCTCATTAGTCATCCAAACACAAATTTGTTCTCAAGCGGTTTTTTTTTGTAGATTTGACAGATGTAATGAAGGGTTTGCTCCAAAAAAATATTTATTGAATAGGTATTGAAAGAAGGTCAGGCCTCCCTAATTTTGAAGATTGCATGCGCTGTCGAATCCCATAGCAAAAATCGTTCATGAATACGCACAGCAAGTCGGAAAATCTGCGTATTTTGGAGGAACAATATTTAAAAGTTCAGAGAGCATGGTCCTGCATTATAAGCAGGTGGTCGATCGTTCAATTCCAGGCTCGTTGTACAATCTTAATAATTTTTGTTTTGTTTTTTGTTCCTACCGCACTAAAAAATTCCAAAAACTTCCGTGGCACCTATGACAAATCATAGAGTTCTCTGAATATTTCTTAAGTAGGTGTTCAGCTAATCCAGTGATCGCAATTTTTACTCATTCTCACGAGAAGAGAATGCTCATTCACGCAGATTTTCGCCGAGCAATCATTTTTCGGGAAAGAAAAACCATAGGTCTTATGATTAATAACCATGTTTCGCTTTTTTTTTCCTGTTCGGGTGTGCCACTGCGACCAATTATTAGATCTATTGTAGCGTTACCCGTATCCTTAGTGTTTAGGTGCATGTCGAATTACTCCAGTGCTATTGAGAAGCAATGCAGTATCGGTTTCGATACAGTTGTTGTTTTGTTTTCTCAAGACCACCATGACAAGGTCCCGCTATTTAGACCCTTCATAGAGAGCAATCCCATTGAAGGCGCGCCCCTTATCAATAGGAAATCAATCCTTTCTTGAGAAAACAGAACAGTAATACTGTTTTTGGCCATGCATCGGAGCCCTAGCCACATCCTTGTCTTGCTTCTAGAATATCACCAGTGAAACTCTTAAAACCCGGGATTTAGCTCTGTCTACAAGACCATTTCACGCAAGAGAATTTGTTCAGTAATAAGAACTTCCGTGTGTTCCTCTCACTACCATTGTTCACCAGTTCAAGAAGAGTTAGTACGTATTTAAACCCCTAACTCGATTTTTCCAGCAGTCAGTTCAGCCTAGGACCGGGTACCGAGGTTTTTTAACTAATTGCTTGAAAAGTTGTTTCCGCTGCATACAGTTTAGCCTCAAACAAGAGGAATTTGAGTCTTTCAACTGTCTGCAAGGTAACATTAATTATGTTTTATTTCTGAGACTGCTGTTGGTAGCGAGGACTAAATACGATGAATCCTTAATTACCACAACTTATTGCCCTAGCTAGAAAAATGGATTAGGCTAGGGCTCTGTTTGGTAGATCTTACACCGCAACACACTACGTCAAAGTGATCTACCGTGTTACGGGAAATGTTTCGCTTACTTCCAGTGACGTTGAAAATTTTATTTGCTCGCAAGACTACTCATAATTTTGAGTAATCCTACTTTTGACTGATATTCAGTAAAATTTCTATGGGATTAAAAGAGAAGACAATGCAATTTTACTTAGTCACTGAGTAGATAAAACTTAGCGTGTACTATATTCGTTTCCCTTCTGAGTTATCTAAGAGAAAAGAGTGGTGTGTAAAAGATGTTTTCCGTCACAAATTACAAAAAAAAGATTCTGTGAGCCCTGTAATAATGCAAATATAGTTGGTATAGGAGAGAATGGCCTAAATGCACCCATGAGGATAAATAGTCCAATCAAATAGTATTCACTGCATTTCGGAGCGAATGTTGCCATTAACAATTGTCTTAGAGGTGTGCATCGGTCCGAAAATCGTCAGTGGTGACGGCGGTCATATCTTAATAATTTGATTAGGAAAATCAGATAAATTTTCCTTTTAATCCTTCGGGAAATGCTTCTCTTATTTATTGAATATTTTTTCTACACTCTCACGGAGAATTTATTTGAAGCTTAACAAAATTATTTTATAACTTTATCTGAATTTTGTCGAAAAAATATTTTCTTTTCCCACGGTAAATAATCGGAGACAATTTGAAGTTTTAGAAACGCTTATGAATTTTCACGGGATTATTGTTTGCATATCCACAGAAGATTTATTTGAATTTCCAAGTGAAATGTTTCTGATCTTTCGCAAAATAAAAATATCTGGAATTTGCACTAAAACATGTTCCTAATGCCCAAGGATTTTTTTTTGGGAATACCCAATGGATTTGTTTTATTATAAATCTTTTTAAGAAAAACTTGCATCATGGAAATATACGTTCCCTAATATGGTGCGAATTACAATTACAATGGGTCATGTTCCCCCATAGTTGTATTATGGGCCATAATAAACTATGAAGCTTGACAACCGAATTGAAGTATTTAAAAAAGTATAACTTTGCCACTTTGCTCGGAATTGGTTTGACGGATTTCCCTAGAACGGCCATATCTCAGGTGTTTGTTGACTGATCAACTGTTGATCAGCTCAGGAAAAGCTCTAGTATCTGCAAAAAATATAAAAAATGACTAAAATTCCACAAAGGAAAAATACATGTGACCAAAAAGTGGCATTCCCGACATGCCCTCAAACAATCCGGAATATCTCTGGTATCCGACAGTCTGTACATAAATTTGATCCAAAACTATATGAATGTTCCCGTCCAACCCTGGCAGAATCATGAAAATCGGTTGATATTTCACAGAATTATGGTCATTTTTCGCATTTTGACAAAAATTTACCTGTCCCGATCATTCTGTCCAACCCCTGCATATAAACCTTCATGTTGTCTCAAATAAAGCTTTTTTTATACTGGGGTGAAGTGAAGCAAAATGAGCGTTTTTAAACATTTTTTCAGCTTTGATGCCCAACATGTCAATGACCTCGTAGGGACCTAACATTTTGGGATTCTCTTATCTTGTGTATCTACTTCCGAAAAATAGTGAAAATATGATTGGTAAAATTCGAGTTTTTTATTAATCGCCGCTTAAATTCCCATAGCGCCCCTAACATGGAGACCAGACGCTGCTGTTGTTAGCCACGCTTCCTCGGTAGATCAGATTGACACCTCCGGAGACCCCTCCTTCTTCTTGTCAGCATATGATCAAAATTATCACCGCAGTTGGTTACGCGATTATCCTTCAAGTTATTCGGCTGGCACCACGAAGAGGTAGAGATAGGAGTTGCTGAGCGACCTGAGGCTGAGGACCAATCAATGGGGTCTTTTTTTTCCTACAGGTATACCGAGTACCAATAGTGCGTATTGTCCAGCATTTAACGTACCTTCTAAAACATATTTTCTTTTAATAATAATTGTAACGAATTTACTGTTGCACAGTTATGAACCGAAAGTGTGATCGGGATGGTGTTGATGTTGGGATGTTGATAAATGATTTTCCTATACCGGAATTGTTTGGAGCATTTAATCTTTTTATTTTATCTGTTTTGGAATCGCGTAGATTATTACACAAAAATTCAAAATGCTAATAAATATTTCCCACATACCTTTTGGGCTGATTTACTCTAAGACTCAGTTGGTGTAGGTTGATCGCTGTTATATTTCAGATCCAAATGTGTGCGCGAACCGTAAAAGCTTCGGGACGCACGTGCTTGATCACACCAGCGGAACGGCTTGATCGTCGTTTGAACATTCAAGGGCAAAAATGATATCGCCGTTTACTAAAACATCCCTACAAATTATCTATTAGTGAATCATTCGAAGGAATAATTTAAACAGGACTACAAATCAAATACTCAAAGAAGAAGAAGAAGAAGAAGAAGAAGAAGAAGAAGAAGAAGAAGAAGAAGAAGAAGAAGAAGAAGAAGAAGAAGAAGAAGCTCAATACTTAAAAATCAGAAAATCATTGAAGAAATTTTCGTTAAAATTTCCTCGTCTTCGTTTGATGAGGTAGTTTTATTTTTGTAATTACGGTTTTCGTGTAAAAATAATATGATTTGAAAACAATCATTAGTTATAATTTATTCAATCTCTCCTAAACTTTAAAATATGTTCGAATTAATTACTGGCTCCTATGCTCCTGAATGACGATATATCGTCCGTATACGGTGGCATATCGTGTAGCGAGTTATTTTTTGCATATTCATGTGCTATTCTCGCCATTTTTCTCATTACATTTGCACAACAATGCCGACTGGTGGCAACGCTAATATTCGTATCAGTAGGTATTTATTATGGGAGAAACCAAACTGAAACCACCAAAAATACAAAAGTCATTCGAACTAACTTTCGTGTATCCACTGGAATTTGGCTCCAAGGAATGCCACCGAACGAACGATATGTGTTTGCCGCCTCTTAGCCATGCTGCTTACCGCGAGTTGAAAAAAAAATGAGCGGGAGTATAGGGGAGAGAGAACAAAACAAACGCGAATGCGTGTCCATACCACTCGCGAACTTTTTCAGATATAGAAACGTACACTTACTTACCTTTATTATGTTGATGCTGGTCTAACTGGGCAACCCGAACTGCCAGCGCCAGATTAGGTTTTCTCGTAGTGTTGGTTCATTTGGTTGTTATATCTACCTTAGGGTGTTTCATAATATATATTAGTAGTGTTATAGATGAACTAGTCCTGGACTGAAGATCTTTCTTTTTATGTTTAGAAAATGTAAAATGAGCTGCACAATAAATCAAACTTAACACCTTCAAATTTTCAATTAGTATTTTAAATGGGACTGGATTTTCGATTTTCCTTGTGAAAACCCTGTGATTACCGCCTTTTTTGCAAACACATGGCAACAACATCCGTTTATCTAATAGCCGAGATGTTACGCTCCTTAGTGGTTTACAATGGTTAGTCAATATTATACATACAAAAAACTGGCGAAAAAATTCTAAAAAATATTAATTTTTCCTAAGATGTCTTATTTTTGTAGATTTGACAAATTTGATGAAGGATTAATCCCAATTGGGTCAAAAAATATTCACTAAGTAGATATCATAAAAAGGGGATCAAGTCTCCCTAAACTCTAAGATTGTACGAATTGTCGAATTGCATACGTTGTTGTGCGGAAAATCTACAGTTTTTGGAGAGGAACCAATTCCCCGCGTACAATTTAAAATTCAATTTTTGACTGCACTTAAACAAAATCGATTGTATATTAATAATAACAACAATTTACATACTGTTGCACATCAGTAAAGTTAAATTTTATGTTTCTCAGACTCTCGTGCGAAAACCGTGTAAATTTATTTATTTTTGCCAGTGATACATCGGAAATGAGAAAAGGGGATCAAGTCTACCCAGTCTTGCCTAAGCATCAGATTCTTGAATTTTAAACTTCGAACAAGTCGAGACATCAACCAGCCAGAAACCATAATCGAAAAACTATAAAACATAATTAGTTTTTGTAGTCTAGCCAAGTACGAGACACTGATCGTTTTTTTTCTTGTACTGTTAAGGTTGATCTATCTGTAAAGACCTTACCCTTAATAAGCTTTTAATCTTTTCCAGCAAATTTGTACCGCCATTTAACACTTTGTAATTTTTCTATAAATTATTCAATATTTTTTATTTTCCGTACCTATTTTTTCAACTTTATTTACGTGATTTTTCATCTTGTAATAATTTTCCCAAGCAACTTGAATAAAGGGATTAATTTTCACGATGTAAATAAAAACTTGACCGTTCCAAAACCATCCTCACATTTTTGTTTTGTTTTTGGAACACACTAGTCCACATTTACCTAGTGCGCTAGTAGTCCCTACGCGGTGGCCGCGGTTTGATCCAATCAAGCGCGGAGCCCCAATCCATAAGCCAAGGTGCACGTCAGTTGTCGTATCGCCGTAGTTCGTGTTAGTCGTGTGCTTGGATGACGGTTTTTCGCCATCAGTCTCGAGTCGCGTAGTTCGTTGTGGCTGTTGAGTGACACTTTCGTCGAGTGCTTGGCTCGCTGATTGCACATTTTTCCTCAATTAGTGCCTTCTGGTGATGGACTGCTCGAGGTCCAGATCCTCCTACACGTTCCGATAGCGAGAGCGCAGCTCGGATGCTGAATGGGAGCATGATATCATCGTTTTCCGGAACAAACACAGCGGCGGAGAAGTAGTTGTGAAAGTGTGAATGAATTATTTGGTGGGTCGGATTGGCGAAATAACTGGAAAGAAGAAGCGCTGAAAACAAAACAGCACTTGGAGGTTACGACATAGTAGGGAGTGCATGGAAAGGAATACCGAAGATCGGATCGTGTTGGCCTGATGATTCACCTGGAGCCACGATCACGGAAAGTGCATCACACAAGGTGAAGTGTCAATTGGGAGATTGGTGTATGAAATTCAATTCCACGAGTTAGCACTGGATTGGTGTTTTGTAATAGTGCACTGCTGCTAGATCAGAGTTGGTGATTGTTGTCATTTTTACAATATTCTGCGGTCGACGTTGATTTGCACCTGTAGTTGGTGAGCGGCTGGCGTGTAGCGATCCATAGTGTTGGTGCGAATCAGCTGCTTTCTGATAAGCGTAGTAAACCAGAGAAGAAAAGCGGAGAAAAAAGTTAGTGTCACGAAGATATTATATTGCTTCCACAACGAGGAAAAGTATTTTTATGCAACAAGTGATTGGCAGCTAACCCTTGACTAACACCGAGATATTGGTTGCTGAGCTGGGGCGGTCACATTATAAAACTCAAGCCCAACGATTGATCTATAACCATGGATAACCTGTATAAACTAATGGTGTATAACAATGCTCGAAAGTTTGTATTGGCTAGAATATTTCCTTCCACCCCTGTTCCGATCTGTGTTGCATCACATAACATAGCTTACTCAAAATAGAAACGTGAGCTGCAAGCTCTCGATATAAATTGCTTATGGTGATTTCATTGCTAGCGGTTGGCGTTTGTTTTTCGTTACCGGAAGTTGCATTTTCAATAAATATGTGATATTGTTGGATTGCTTTAGTTGTTGTGATTGCGGCGTGCTTTTTCATATTGCTGGGGTACTTCTAGAATAAGCCATACATATGTTTCTTTTTCGTCGATATTACTTAAAAGTTTAGTTTGTTTGATTCAACTTTGTGAACTGCTGGGCCACATAATAAAATCAATTGACCAGCAATTCAGTTTTACAGTTTGTGGTACCTTCTTTCATGTAGTCGATGATTTTGTCTGTTGATAGGGGAACGGGGGGCAATATGCCCTAGCTAAGCAAACACTGCTTTATTGTCTTATTTATAACGCTATGCATGGCTATTTTTACATTATGCAACAGTTAAACAAGATAGCTAGTTGATGCCATTCAAAAATTGTCAAAAATCTCAATCATATTGATAACTTTCACATTTCAAAAAAGTGGTGATATTCTGTTGCCGGAAAACTCATGAGGCAAAACGCCTTTTAGCTGGCAGCTCCTAGGGAACAAAGTACCATGCGTCGGCGAATCAGCATTCTGGTATGGATAGTGCGTGGAGACGCAAGTACATTGTAGGTTAGTGCCACTAGGGCGTTTTGCCTCGCCAAAATGTTAGATGTTTCTTAAAAATGTGAAAATTTTCCGGTTTTTCCGACCTTCCCATATACACAGCAAATAATGGGTGCGTTTTGGGGCATCTTCCCCTATCTATAGCCGATATTGCTCTCTATTGTTTCGAGTAGCAGTTATTGACGCATAAGATTCAGGAGTTGAGAATTAGACCTCTAATGGCTTTGCCAATCTTGTGATCATCATGTGTTGCTTAATAAAGTAACCCCAACCAGCGTGTGATAGATTTGTTTTTATTCAATTCACACATCCTCAAAACGTCTTGGCACAAACGTGTCCCTTGGATTATCTATTCGTTTGGATGTTGCAAAATCAAAGAGCAGGTTGTCTTCTTGTTGAAACAACACTATGCTCCCACTGGCAGTGAGGGTCAATACAACAGAGGAAATGGCAGTGATAAAACAGTGATGAAAAGCAGCCAGTACCCACTTTAAGGGAATTTTAGGAAGCAAGTCAAAAGCTCTAGAAAAGTGGTCCCCAGCATACTGTCTATAAAGGGCCGTATAGAAATAATGAGTTGTAGAAGTGGGCCGCAGTATTTTTGCAACATTTGTTTTTTAGTTCATAATGCATATTATGGAATATTGTATATTTGAACAAAATATTCTATTTCTGTGATCTTTTTCAAATAGCATTAACTCAGGATTCTGAGCAAAATTCTTTCAGTATTCTGAACTGAGTTCGATAGGAATTTTAAGCAAAATCCATTTTGATTTTCAAAGAGAAATCGTTCGTAATTCTGAACAGAACTCCAATCGAGGTTCAGAGTGAATTTTGAATAGAGTGCGAGATTCTATTTGAGATTCTGAACATAATCCGTTTGAAGGTTTTGAACAGAATCTGATTGAGATTCTGAAAAGAATTCGAATGGTATTCTGAACAAAATCCATAGCCAACGCATTTTCTAGAGGTAATAATCCAGCAAAATTTCAGTACAATTGTTCCAAAAGTTAACTTATTTAAAACAATAAAATTATTCTTATTATTACGGAGCAGTGTATCACAATAATAATTTCACCTGTAGTTCATCAGGAGGACATCTGAAGGAAATAATTGAATTTATGCCACGGCTTGGGCGTCCTGGAAGTCCTGTTTGATTCAGTAAACCATTTAATTTACATCAATTTGGAAATCCCAGAAGACCTTATCTGGAAGCCGTGATCGACACGCTATACCATTTGATTCAAACTCCTGAATTTTTTTCGAGATCTTAAAGCATATTTTATGCCTGGATTTGATAAGCAAAAAAACAATTGTCGGATAAGTCTCGGCAATGATTTTGACGAATATCGGTAATTCATCGACCTCGGTAAACTCCTTGATTTATCGCTGATCGTTACCGAAACCTCGGTATAAAATCAATTTAGCTGAACTTCGGTTGAATATTGGCGAAACTTTGACAAAGGAATTTTGGTAAAATAATTCCCCGAGATCTCGGATGTTGAAATCTCGGCGAAAATTTGGCTGAGATAATTTAAATGTGCAGTATCCAGAATGTAGCTAAAGCAGAAAGGAAGTAATGGGCAGGGTATGTTATAAGAATGCCAGATAGCAACCGTGCAATGATGCAGTTTGCTTCAAATCTGGTCTTGAGCAAAAAGGCGTAGAGCGCAACGAGTTAGGTGGGCAGTCCATGTGCAAAACGATTGGGTGAGATTGGGTTATTTGTTTAGGTTGGATTTGCCGCAGATCCGATCTAATTTTAGCGAGATTTTTTTTATTCATTTCATTTATTTAGTTTACATCTAAATAGATAACACTGAATCAACAATTTGACGCCACAATAACCGGTTCGAGGCCGCATCTCTCCATCCTCCGATACGCCCCACGCTCGCCAAGTCGTTTTGCACCTGGTCTGCCCATCTCGCTCGCTGCGCTCCACGCCGTCTCGTACCTGCCGGATCGGAAGCGAACACCATCTTTGCAGGGTTGCTGTCCGGCATTCTTGCGACATGTCCTGCCCATCGTACCCTTCCGGCTTTAGCTACCTTCTCGGCACCGAGATTTTTTCATACTGAATATACTCATACTCATGCTTTCATACTAAAAGCTGGATAAAGTGAAAAACTAGAAGAACTGAAAATAAACTAGTGGGATTTTCTCACAATATTTACATTTACAATAGTTGGTACACAGATTCGGAGAAAAAATCAATATTCGAAGCGAAGCGGCATTTTTGCAACATGCCGTGCCCATCGTACCCTTCCAGCTTTAGCTACCTTCTGGATACTGGGTTCGCCGTAGAGCTGGGCGAGCTCGTGGTTCATTCTTTGCCGCCACACACCGTCTTAAGCACCTGTCTCTCGAATACTCCGAGTGCTTGCAAGTCCTCCTCGAGCATTGTCCACGTTTCATGTCCATAGAGGACTACCGGTCTTATCAGCGTCTTGTACATGACACATTCAGTGCGGTGTTGAATCTTTTTGAACCGCAGTTTCTTTTGGAGTCCGTAGTATGCCCGACTTTCACAGATGATGCGCATTCTTATTTCACGACTAACATTGTTATCAGCAGTTAGCAAGGATCCAACACTGCTTCCCAGGCGGGCCCTGTCGCGCTCGGTTCCGCCCACCAGCATGTACTTTGTCTTTGACGCATTCACCACCAGTCCAACTTTTGTTGCTTCGCGTTTCAGGCGGGTGTACAGTTCTGCCACCTTTGCAAATGTTCGGCCGATTATGTTCATATCATCCGCGAAACAAATAAATTGGCTGGATCTGTTGAATATCGTACCCCGGTTGTTACACCCGGCTCTCCGCATGACACCTTCTAGCGCAATGTTGAACAGCAGGCACGAAAGTCCATCATCTTGTCTTAGTCCCGGGCGCGATTCGACCATCCACCGTTGCTTTGATCAGTCTGGTAAGCTTCCCAGGGAAGCTGTTCTCGTCCATAATTTTCCATAGCTCTACGCGGTCTATACTGTCGTATGCCGACTTGAAATCAATGAACAGATGGTGCGTTGGGACCTGGTATTCACGGCATTTTTGAAGGATTTGCCGTACAGTAAAGATCTGGGCCGTTGTCGATCGACCGTCAACGAAGCCGGCTTGATAACTTCCCACGAACTCATTCACTAATGGTGACAGACAACGAAAGATGATCTGGGATATCACTTTGTAGGCGGCATTAAGGATAATGATCGCTCGAAAGTTCTCACACTCCAGCTTGTCGCTTTTCTTGTAGATGGGGCATATAACCCCTTCCTTCCACTCCTCCGGTAGCTGTTCAGTTTCACAGATTCTGACTTGAAATTTGTGCAGGCAAGTGGCCAGCTTTTCCGGGCCCATCTTGATGAGCTCAGCTCCGATACCATCCTTACCAGCTGTTTTATTGATCATTAGCTGTTGGATGGCGTCCTTAACTTCCCTCAAGGTGGGGGCTGGTTGGCTTCCATCGTCCGTTGAATTGACGTAGTCATCCCCTCCGCTGCCTTGACTTTCACTGCCTGTACTCTCAGCGCCATACAAATGATCCTCGTAGTGCTGCTTCCACCTTTCGATCACAATACGTTCGTCCGTCAAGATGCTCCCATTTTTATCCCTGCACATTTCGGCTAGCGGCACGAAGCCTTTGCGGGATGCGTTGAGCTTCTGATAGAACTTGTGTGTTTCTTGAGAACGGCACAGCATCTCCTCACACTTCGCTTCTTCCAGGCAGATTTACTTGATCAATAGTTTTATAGTTCCAAGCAATGCGTTTTTTTTTGTTGTGGCTTGGAACCACTGCGTCCATTGTGGTATACCCTTGTTTACTATATTACCTATTCGCATCTTGTAGGATGATCACCATTTGGTCGGGGTTCTGCCAAACCGCACCAAGAGACTTTTTTCCTGACTTGTTATAATTTGTTTATACAAAAAAAAGAATATCATTTCATATCAATGCATGCATACATTTGTTGTAGAATGTCCTCGGTTCTGGGGTTGGCGATATCCGATACGATTTGCAATTAATTAAATTTGCTAAATAAAAGCTTGGGTAGAAAAATAGGTAATTTTTCGTTGGCGCTTGGTGCGGTTCGGCTGAACCCCGACCATTTTTTAAGTAAACGACCTAAGACGCGTCTTGTCCCAGTCAGGCAAAATTGAATTATTAAAACTCACTCAGGGTGTCGACTACCTGGAAAAACCTGGAATTATCAGGGAATTCGTGGGGTAATCAAGGATATCGTGGCGTTTGGGGGTACGCGTCTTACCGTCACGGCTGCCTGATGACGACTGACAACTTGTTCTTCTCGGAGGAATATTCCAACGTTACCCGGTTTAAATGGCAATCGAACAATGCAACGATCATTGGATACACGACATGGACAAACGGACACAATGGACTCACGATGAGATGGACTGGCAACGACAACAATAATGAATAATGGAAATCTAAAAATAGATTCTGTGTGGATTCTGTACAGCAGAATACCACAGTAGATCTCGGCACAGTAGCGGTTAAGAAACACAGAGTGCCTACCAAATAAAGTAAGGAAAAAAAAATAAAGAAGGATAGTATTTGTTTCTGGGGAACTTGAACACTGGTGGAGTTAAATTAGAGCTCAATATTTTTCCTTGAATAATAATAATAATACGCCAAGATTTTTGGATGAGTTTTCGAAGAAATTCCTGCAAGAATTCCCATAGGAATTCCAATAGAAATAGGCTCGAGAATTCTTTGGAAATTCTTCAAAAATCCTTTTAGGTTCTTCTTCGAAAATGTCTTCAAAAATTCCTCCAGAAATGTTTGCAGCAAGCCTCCAGGAATTCTTTTTGGAATATCTCAAGGAACTTCTTCGAAAAATCCTTCAGGAAATGCGTCTAGAAATAATTTAGAAAGTTTGTTGTAAAAATTCTCCCAAAATTCCTTCGTTTGGAAGTTTCTCCTTCAGATATTCTATTAGAATTTCTTTTGGGTCTTCTTTTAGCAATTCCATCCAGTATTTTTCTAGAAATTGAGGAAAAAATGCCATAGAAAATCCATCGGATATTTCTTTAGATAATCCTCCTAAAATTCCTTCAAGATTTTTTTTGGAAATTAATTTCAAATTTCCTCCAATAATCGTTTCGGAAATTCACTTAAAGCTTCCTTAAAGAAAATCTTGTGAAACTATTTTTGAAGGAATTTCCAGAGAAATTATTTTAAAAAATTGCAACGGAATTCCCAAAGGAATTTCAAAAGTAGCTTTTGAAGGAAATACTTTAAAAAAATCCGAGGGAACTCTTGAAGGCATATTCAAAGTAATTTTATTGAACAAATTTAAAAAAATGTCTCAAATTTCTTCAGGAGTTCTTCTCAAATTCCTTTAGGAATTTATTCTGAAATTTCTTTAGAATCTTATTAGAAAATTCCTTAAATTTAGTTAAACATTTTTTGAAAGGAATTTCTGAAGGAAATTTAGAAAAAAATAAAATACTGGAAATGTTTCCGAATGAATATAGTCTTCGAAGGAAAAGAATTTCCAAAGAAATTGAAGTATGAAGTAGGAATTTCCGGAAGAATTCCAGAATAATTCTCTGAAGGAATTTCTGAAATAATTTCTAAAGGAATTTCAAAAGAAATAGGAATTTTCAAAGGAATTCCTTGAGTTTTTGTTTTTCGAAGGAATTTCCAATGAATCTGAATTCTGAAAATTCTGAATGAATTTTCGAAGATATTTCTGGATGAATTCCTGGAAAATTTTTTGAAAGAATTTCTGGCAGAGTTCCTGAACACATGTTGCATAGCAGTTTAGTAACGCATATGCAACCAAATATAGTCACATTTAAGTTACTGCATCCATGTATGATATTTATATTGGCCTTGACAAGAATTGAAATTTTCAATAGCTCATCGTTAAACATCTTAAGTTTCAATGAAATTGGAAAATTGCTGGAGAGTGTCCGAGTCAATTGATATATAAATCATAAAAATCCATCGAAAGATAAAGGCGTAACGCTCTGGATTTCCAAAAATTCAAATGACATTAGTATAGTAAAGAAAGACGTAAGTGCTACGTCAACAAAATGCCAAATTT
The DNA here is from genome assembly GCF_024139115.2 of Armigeres subalbatus. Classification (NCBI taxonomy): domain Eukaryota; kingdom Metazoa; phylum Arthropoda; class Insecta; order Diptera; family Culicidae; genus Armigeres; species Armigeres subalbatus. The sequence continues at coordinate 287,214,227 of NC_085141.1, read as the reverse complement.
TTTAATGAAATTCAAATACTGCCCTGATTCAAGTCCCGTACAAGATAGAAACTTTGATGAGTAACATTCAAATACTCTAATTCAAGGAAGATGAAGATGATAAACTATTTCATAAGAAAATTATTTTGAGCTTTTTAGTGGAATGTCTTCACTTGTCATAAGACGAGTTAATACAATCCCATTGAATTCCACCACTTAATTGTATCTTGACAGATACGTATTTCGACCTCAACAGTAAGGCCGTCTTCAGTGTCTTGTACTTGACTCGACTTGTCGTACTGCGGTACACATTTTTTACACTGTTTACACTGTACTGCGGTACACATTTCCGCAAAACGATTTTACAGCATTCTCTGTTCTTGAGATTGAATTAACATTACGGGCGCCGATTATTACACTTGTTGCACAAATTTGTTGTTACGATGAGGAAATCTGGGCCGTTTACCGCTTCTAATGTTTTACCACTCCATAAACTGTAAAACCAAGTTTTATGATGCGGAATAGCAAAAACAAATTTTCAATTCTGCAATACCCTGGCGCTCTGCATCGTATTCTCAATCAAGATTCAATTTCGGATTTGGAAGCAGCAAAAAGCGTTTAAACGCTGCCATATTTTTGACAAGTTATTGATTTAATGACATTATTTACCAGGCTCGATCGTGAAGGTCGTTGCTTGTTGGCCGTAGCCATAGAGCAGCAGTGCAACAACCCAAAACACACCATCGCATCGGATGGCAGAAGCATGTGAATAGCATTTAGCCCTATATCCAACCTATAGTGGTTTGGTTGGTCGATAAAATGTGTCCGCGATATTTAAAAGCATCAACTATACTAATTCGATTATGAAGTCCACCGAACGCTGCTGGCTTGGCTCTGTATTATTTCTAGTTACGTACGGTGCCCGGTCCCGATGTTTAATACAGTTGAATTTTCGCGCCTCTGAAAACTAGTTATGCGTTTTTGGTGCCCAACGTCGCTCGGTCGGTGTGTTACTCGCGGTTCTGACGATGCTTACCCCGCCGTCGCGCTTACATGTTGGTGCTGCTGCTGAGGCTACTTCAGATGCAGTAGTATGTGCTTTTGTTTACAAAATTGAAAATAGTGGTATTTTTCGTACTTGCGTGTAACGTGGGAGGTACATGTGTTTTTGACGAACTGGAGGTTATTTTTAATTGCACTTTTCGGGCGGCGGCCGGTGATGCAGGAATCCATTCCATCGAAGATGAAGTAATTGGATTGTAGTGTTTGCATTGATATATGTAGATAGTTTGTTGCGTTGAATAGCTAGCAAGAACCAGAGCGCAATATGTAAGAGAATTCGTATTGCTTCCATTGTCTAATGCAGTCACTGTTCCATAATCCTGGATTATCCTGAATTTCACAGCATATCTTGTTATGTCATGTACTAATTAGGTGGAATTACATAAGAAAACGTAGGGATTTCAATACTTGAGACGGTTTTATTTTACAAGATTTGTTTTATACTACTTTTTATTTTGGTTTTATCTTACATAACAAAATCAATCTGTCAGTAAATCTTTTCCAATTCATCAGAGGCGATAAACCGTAATGCCTTCCACATACCTACATACCCTAGAATTTTAATGCTAAGTGTTTTATTGTGTGGGTCAGATTAGCTCTCCACGATAGACTATCGCAATGTCACACATATCATACGTCAGTCAGATAATCCAAAACAACTCGCACCGACTCTAGGTGGGACCAGTACACCTAGATACTTTCATACGCGATAGCAATGTTTTATGTTAATGTCGTTAGTCACACCGGATGGGCTGTATCCAGCTGCGGTTCAATGTTGCCGGCGGTGACTGACAATGATGACATCTATGACGACGACTAACTCCACTACTGTGCCCGATTACCGCGCTTTCACTTGTCCTCCGGTGGCCGTTCGTGCGAGGTGAGACCCGATTGCCGGAACGTTTTGTTTATCTAACGGGTGTTTTGCCTGTGGGAATGCCTCAATACGTATGTATATATTATGCCCGGTGAATAATAGAGATTAACCTGATGCTGATAAAAGCCAACGGCTCTATAGTGAGAAATGACTTTTTTATTGTTCCAGTATTATTTCGCACGGTTGGAATAAGCAGATTTACAAAAAGTTTGCGTAACTAAGGACAATTAATAAATTGTTTATTTTGGATAATGACCATCATATCTGAATTATCAAATCAAGCATCATCTAACTGAAATTCGTATTAAGTAAGATGTTTTACTGTAGCTTGTTCTTTTTGATTGGTTGACTTACCAATGTTATCAGTACATATATGATGCTTATCGCTGAACAAAAAAATACCTCTGTATAAATTTGTACCGACACGTACGTTTTAGTACCGTGACACATGTTAGATATTATCTACGAAAAAAGTGTTCAGTGACAGCTCAGCTGGCGCTAATAATATTGGTGATAAGTACAAATATAGGACATGATTTTTCTTTTTTCTGTAGCTTGATGAAAACCATTGCGTGTTCCTTGCTACGTGGCCAAGCCATTGACCGTGCTACTATTTCAGTAGAACGGTGCAATTGGGTCACGCAATGCAAGGCTATGTAGAAGGCCATACTTCATTATCACTAAGGTGGTTGTCTGATAAATGTCAAGGTTGTTTGAGTGGTTTGATTTTTCCAATAATAATGAATTCTGATTGGTATTGTATGATCAATAGAGTTTCGCATACGAAAATAAAAATAGACGAATCCATCTGTTTGTCTAGAAATTTCAATTGATTAGTGTGTGCTCGGATTCGGAATCGGAAGTGGGACTGGGTCGGCCACAGCTTACGTAGGGTGGAAACTAAATCTTTTTTTCAGTCATATAGTCATAATATCTTTTTTCGGTTCTATCACAAACGCCCGAATGACACTCGCCCGAATTCCATTCGTCCGAATGACAAACGCCCGAATTCCATTCGCCCGAATAGACCAAACGCCCGAAAAGACCAAACGCCCGAAAAGACCATTCACCCGAATGGACCATTCGCCCGAAAAGACCATTCGCCCGAATAGACTATACGCCCGAATAAACTCTTCACCTTACTTGATGAAAAGATGTTTTGTAACTAATAAAAAGAAGTTGTGTCATCAAATGATTTTCTACTTATCTCATATTTTGTTGTACACGTCTCTCACATGTATCTATGTAAATATGTATTCGTTTCGTCTATGTGTGAAATAGTAAGAAAAATAATGACATGATTTCTTTGTATACGTATGCATAAAGTTCTTTAAGGTAGCTTCACACCTCGGGAATTTGTTCCGCAGATTTTTTCCCCGGGGCACAAGGACCAAAATCCGGCGGAAAACTTTCCCGAGGTGTATAGCCCCATTTAACATTGATTATAAATAAAATCTACACAGTGATGAGCAATCCATTGACATAGAAAAGAAAGTCAGTTTTAATTGCTCAGCATTGTTGAGAGAATCAGATATTGAAATATGTTTAATGTATGGTAGTCACTTATACCGGTCCACAAACATCCTGAAATGAATCAAAACCTGACGGAATAATTAGAGCTGTAGCGAAAAATAACGTTGCAAGGATATTTATTTAAACCAATCGTCAAAAATAAGAGGCGCAAATAGGAATTCACCCTTCTTTTCTTCATATATTGTTCTTTCTAAATGTATTGAAGACATGACATTTTTTCCTAAGTATTTATTAAGGTTCAAGCAAAATTCGTTTCAAAGATAAGCAAAAACGAGCCACGACGTATAATGTAACGCTGGTGACGACGTGATGAACTCTTATAACCAGCAGTATTTCAAGACAAAATTTTCAAAACGACTTATCTGCTTTTTTAAACAAAGATTCAAACGTCGATTTGACGATTCTGATAGCACTCCCACGCAAACCAACACTATGAATAGGTAGGTGAAGGTTTCGGCTACCTGTTGATGGTGTTGGTTTGCGTCAAAGTGCTATCAGATTCGTTAAATCGACGTTTGAATCTTTGTTTACAAAAGCAGATAAGTCGTTTTGAAAATTTTGTCATGATTTGACGATATATATGTGCATATCAACAGATGCTATATGACAACATTGGACGCAGAACCTCTCTTGCGATCGACTATCCATGGTAATGATGGGACGATCTTTCTATTTCCTTCAACACATCATTCAGTGTTGTAAGCACAAGCCAAGATTTGGATAATTGACGGAACATTCTCAACTGCTCCACAACAATTTGCTCAAGTGTTCACAATTCACGGAACTGTAGGCGAAGGTCAACACCGTCGATTCGTTCCCTTGGTATTAATGCTAAAACACGGGAACGTATGATACAACCTTTTGTTCATTGATGGAACGAAATTTATCAGTATACGTTAGATCCAGAGTATATACTATTGGATTTTAAGATGGCTGAGATTAATGCACAGGAACGTGTCTTCCCAAATTCAAGTTTCAAAGATGTTTCTTTCTCCTCAAACAAAGTTTTGTTTTTAGAAAACATCAGCGATTGGGATTACAATCGGCATACGGGAAGGATTACAGACTTCAACTTGCCTATAAAAAGTTTGTTACCTTAGCACTTTTTTCATGTTAAGATATAACCAAGGCATTCAAGGAGGTTCGAAAATCTTGCCCAAAGAAACGTAATTTTTTTTTATGTAAGCAAGAATTATGTGAATGGGGTGTACCCGTTAGGCATAATGGACGTTATACGTGACCCAAAGAACAGCTCTTGACATAAAGAAGGCAGGATTATGCCAAACGACCATTGTGCCTAACGTACATTATCCCTAACGTACATTATCCCTAACGTAGCGGACTCATGTGAAAGGTCGTCAATCAACACACAAAAAGACCACAAGAGACCCACTTTTCTCCCCTTCACTATGGTCGGTCTATGAAAATATACTAAACAGTATTCCTCGAACTTCCAATAACATTTTAGGGTGGCACAATAAGTGGAATACGCTTTTGAAACGAGGAAGTTCTCCGTTTTACAGCGTTCCAAAACAGTTTCAACTAGAAGAAAGAAATGCGATCACTGCAGGCTAAGAAGACTTCTAAAATAGCAGAAAAGAATGAAAAACTATACAAACTGGTCCAGGTGCAATGCATATTTTTTCTTTTCTTTTAATATGATTAGAAAAAATAACATGTTGTTATAGAATCTGGAAGTAATCCAAAATATATGACCTATTCGGGCGAGCGGTACATTCGGGCGAGTGGTCCATTCGGGCGAATGGTCTTTTCGGGCGTTTGGTCTTTACGGGCGAATGGAATTCGGGCGATTGTTACATTCGGGCGTTTGTCATTCGGGCGTTTGTGATAGAATATTTTTTTCAAACATAACTATAATCAAATGTTTTTACCTGCATGGTGGGCCGATTTAATATTTGTGTCATGTTTATGATATGCTGCAAACATTAATGTTGACAAGAAAATGCTCCGAAATACATCCTACCTACAGGATGCTTTTCAATACTGACTGTTAGGTCAAGACAAGACAAGACAAGATATAACTATAATTTTTCGGTAAAATCAAGGGTAAAATCGTTTTGCCTTTCTCGTACAACGAAGTTTTACCGAAAGGCTATTATTTCACTACGAAAACGAACTTTTTATAGAAGCCCCGGAGGCCCATAGTGTTATATACCAATGGACTCAGCTCGATTAGCCGAGCAAATATCTGCCTGTCCGTGTGTATGTGTGTGCGCAAAAGCTAAGAAAAACATTAGACAAATTTTCATATAGTAATTTTCAACCGATTTTCTCGCAGCAAGTTTTATTCGACAGCTTAAAACAGTGAATTCAGTTGATGTATGCATGTGTGCATAGGCTAAGCTTATCTAAAATGAGACACTGGAAATAAAAATGTTGGATAATAATTCATATATTGATAGCTTACAATGATTTTACTAAAATAGCATGTTACATCAATAAAAATCACTTAAAAATGCCATTTGTCTGAACAAAACTCGGAAATTCGAATTTCCGAATGCTTGGTGATTTTGGTGGTAAACAATGCAAACTTTTCAAAATATAATCTCGTTAAGAAATGTATGTACTTCATATGGTCTACACAGAAAAAAAATATGAAAAGTAAACAGCGCGTAAAACTTGAGATGTGGAAATTTACGCTATTCTACGCTGAAATGGTCCTCTTCCTAAAAAGTTTGCTTACAACTTGCATGCAATACAGACGATTTATGTTTAATATTGGCTATATCTTGCGTTGAATGACGATGATAATGGCGTTCCATTTATGTGCATGATTTTTAACGTAAATTTTAGTGGATTTTTCTATCTGTGTATATCACCCACACCAGAACGTGTCCGTTTTATCCCACCATGATCCAATTTCTTAACAAATTCTCAAAAAATCGAATTTTGAGATAAATCATCAATTCAACCCGTACACAATCCTTGGATAGACTAAGTTTGAGATCCTCGAGGATCTTGCCGAATAGTATTGCCGATTTCTGTTTTAAAACATAATTACATCACCATGGCATTTCATCCATAGTTTACATTAAATCTTTAATAAACAGAATAGTTTTCATTGTTTGAATGTAGTAAAACATGTTACACTCATAATTTAAAACAAACAATAAGATCCACTTGATGGAGTGCCAAATTTGTAACGATTTAGCTCAAACGGGACCTGTCCGTTTTACCTACCCTGTCCATTTTACCCCCGCCCCTCCTAATCAATAAACCAAAATAGACTTCGATGAATGTTGTTCTCAGCTACATGTTACTATAGAAAATAAAGTTGTAAAGGGACACTTCTAAAAACAACACTTGCAGTCCCTGCATCAGCATATATAGAGCAAAAGGAAACAATTTAAAAGTCCTTCTTGTAAACTTTGATCAAAAATTAAGATTGATATTTTACGTTTGCTTTAGAAGGTTTGAATCACTCCTTCATTCATGCACAGATAGAAAAATTCACTGAAATTTACGCTCGAAATCATGCACATAAATGGAACGCCATTTTTAGCGTAATTCCACACGGGATACAGCCTAAATGTATATAATATTTGACGTGAATCGTCAATATTTCATAAAGTTGTAAACAATCTTGTTAGCAAGAGGACCATTTCAGTGTAGAATAGCGTAAATTTCCACATGTCAAGTTTTACGTGCTGTGTATTTTTCATTATTTTTTTCCCTAGTGTGTGCCCTAGGGATACTTGGATCTTCATCTTGGGCGGCTGCTTGCTTCAGCCCTGAACTGCGGCACACTGCGTGCTAGGTCAGATTCCAGTCGATGCTTTTTATCTAGAAGTGTGGTGACGTACTTGCCCCTGGGTCTGCCTCTGCTGCGATGTGTTGCAGGATTCCAGTTCAGCGGTATTTTTTTTTTTGGTATTTTACCTCTTATGCATTGCTGGTTCACACCAATTTCTGTCATCGAGGTCGTCGCTACTGCTCGGGAAGCGTACAATCGGTATTTCGTGTACCTGAAGGAAATAAATAGACCCATCTCGCGGTACTTAGCCTCTTACCCAGCAACTCCTATCCCTACCTCCTCGTTGAGCCGGCTGGGATACGAGCAACCTTAGGGAAGGTCGTAACCAACCCCGGTGGGAACTATGGTCGTATGCTGACAGGGAAGAGGGGTTTGCTCCTCTCCGGGGAATAGAGTCTCAACAAAATTGCAAATAAACGTAACATTCAATTGATCTCACTATTCTTTTAAATTGAAATAAATTTAAACGGTGCTTGCTTGTAAAACCTGCAGTTTTACACGCCGTTGAATTTTCAAAATTATTTGCTGTGTAACTTTAAGAGTTAATCATACCATCTACCAGAGCTGCGACAACACACACGAGCTGGGAACAGCTTACATAGTAATAGGCGATATGCAAAGGTGCGTGATCGGGTGGTGGCCGATCAAAGAGAGAATATGCAGGTTTGAGGATCAAAGGCCGTTTCTTCAACTTTAGCATAATCAACGTCCATAGCCCACATTGCGGAAGCAATGATGATGATCAGGACGCACTCTACGCGCAGCTAGAACGTGAGTAGGACAGTAGGGAAAGGTGGGTAAACTTGATCTTCGGGGAGACTTGATCACCCCATGTTTTATCGAGAACTAAAGTAGTTTTGTTCTAGCATATTTTTTAGTATAAATCCTCTAAAAAATGACCTTTATGTGGTGAGTTATTTTTTTGGATTGACAACCTTATTTACTCTGTAGGGCGGTTTGTATGTTTTGACCTTCCTGAAGATTTTTTTTATTGGCCACGCAAAATTTGAACAACTTTTCATAACAATGACCAAATGCTTTCGTTTTTTCACAGCACAAAGCCATAAATATGCTTAATGATCTGTACTAATGAAAATGTCAACATTTCATCAAAGTTTTAGGATATTTGGATTTGAAGTTATTGCCTCAATATGGGGACACTTGATCCCCCATTAGTCACCAATACAAAAATTTGGCGAAAAAAATCAAAAAAAATATAAATCTGTTCTCAGGCTTTTAATTTTTTGTAGATTTGTTAAATTTGATGAAATGTTGTCAGGAAAACATATTTATTGCGTAGATATCATAAAAAGGGGATCAATTCTCCCCAAATTTCAAAATTGCATGTGCTGTCGAATTCAATAACAAAAATCGTTCATGTTCACGCACAGCAATTCGAAAATTCCGCGTATTTTGAAGGAAATATATTTTAAAATTCTGAGGGCACCTGTCTAATTTTATCAAAGTAAGTTCTTGGAGAGGGATCAATTTCCCCCGAAAATTTTAAAAGTTGATGTTTGACAGCACTTCAAAAAATCGATTGTGTATTAATAACAGAAATAATTTAAGGACTGTCATACATAAGTAAAGTTAAATACTAGGGTATCTGTTCCATTATTAATAACATGCTCCTATATCAATAACATTCGCAAAACAAGCAATTTAGGCTCAATTTGTGTCGTGTTTTGTGGTTTTCCGGCGACAAAAATGAGAAATCAAACAATTAGCGCACCAATTCTTTGTTTTCGAATGGTATTGATTTGGGTACATGGTATGAATTCAAGGAGCAGTTCCCCTATATTTCTTAGAGAGACTATGTGGAAATCGCGTATGTTTATTAATTTTTGGCTGTGATACATCGGAAATCAGAAAAGGGGATCAAGTCTCCCCAGTCTCCCCTACGCCTAAGCCGCGATTTCAATATCATCATACGATATTTGAACGCTCGAGTTGGCCAAGTGAAGGGCTGAGCTCATCAAGTTAACCACTTACTTGGTGGTTCGACAATGGACCAGATCTTTGCTGTACGGCAAATCCTCCAAAAATAATTAATACCATTAATTACCATGTCCCAACCTGGGTTGGCATTGTGCATCTCGTCTCGAAACGAGCAAACCATGCAAACTGTCATACGAAAGAGCTGTCGAAAGAAGATGCGCAATGAGGCCCCAGTTTATCGATTTCAAGGCGCACTGTGGTCGGATATCATGAAATCTCGCTTAACTTTTCAAAAGGTCCTAAGTAACAATTTTTTCATGAATTAATTTGAGTAGTGCAATCAAAAGCTTTCATATTGGTCTGTTGATTGCGCTATTGAAATTAATTCATGAAAAAAATGTTACTTAGGACCTTTTGAAAAGTTAAGCGAGAAATCATGGCATTAATAAATAACTCCTTAGGGTTGCCTCATAGAAGTTTGGTGTCTTCCACAAAGTTGTTGCATGATAAGTAGGCCTTCATATGGTGATAAAAATTTAGTTCGGAACTCTACCGCTAGGGCGGCGCTTCAGCTAACTTTTTATATGAGCATTACAGGATGATGGTGTCTTCAGCAAAAATCAAGAATTCAGTATTTTGAGCAACTCTTGAGAAGGAACTATCTTTGAAAAGGCTTTTGATTCTGAGATACAATGCATTTTATGTAAAAAATTTGAGTTTATATCCAAAATTTGATTATTTTTAGTTTAATTTTGTATCTATGTGAAATATTTACTACCACATAATTTATCCGCATCTCGGAGAGTAATATATAGTAGTGTCTGAGCCGATTGGACCATGAAATAATTTGCAAAACGCCTTAATTTTTGGAAAATATTCAAAAATATGATGAAAAATCGATTTATTTTCCTACTCCCTCCACTTCCCGCTTAGATTTTTTTTCGGATAGAATCTTTGGGTTATAAAGAATGTAACGGACGCGAATTCGGTTGCAGAAATTTGCCGTAAATCTTCCACAGTGCCTTAATATTTATTTAGTTCAGCATGTGTTTGACGGAAACCTTGTCACTTATTCAATCAAAGTAGGCCGGAAAATTCATATTATAATGAGCACATAAACTTTCTGGGCTTCGTTTTGGTTATTTTGCAGTATTATTTTAAAATATATTGGTTGGAATTTAGCTTAGAAATTACTAAATTACGCTACAGATTTGGTTCCCTTAAAGTTAAAGTTAGTACACTCTGGACGGATTTCGAAACAAGAAGGTTTGATTCCATCCATATTCTTAACAAGCTTTGACTAGATCATATCAAAACGTAAACTAATTAACGTTGTCCGTTAATCCATGTCTAATTCGAGGGGTGTGCCAATCATAAAAATTATAAAACGTGTTTTTGATAAGATTCCTCAGAAATACCATCGGGTGTCAGTATATTTGGCGATATTCTATTTTCATCTTTAAGATCTAAATCGTTGAAAATGGGCTCTCATGAAACATCACCGGAAATAAGGAATAGCTCCTAGTTCTGAAAAAAGATAAGTACGTTCTTCTATGATTAATGTACAAAACATTTTGTATTTATATTATGTTCTGCATAAACAGTTCGTATGCCAACGTTAAATAAATATTAAAATGTTATTAACTATTATTTAAGAAAAATATAGTACCAGCAGAAAATTTCTATTGCATGGTACTATAAATGGTAGTAATGGTAGGACTGCATCCAAGAAATTTGTGGCGTATGTTAAATTGAGCGCAAAATCATTAATGCGAAAATAAATATTGTACATAGATACAAAATTAAACCAAAAAAATCAAATTTTGGGAATAAAAGCACATTAAAAAAAAGGCACTGTATCTTAAAATCAAAAGCCTTTTCAAAGATGGTTCTTTCGTAAGAGTTTCTCATAATACTAAATTCTCAAACTTTGCAGAAGACACCATCAACCTGTCATGCTCATATAAAAAGTTAGCTGAAGCGACCCCCTAGCGGTAGAGTTCCGAACTAAATTTTTATCACCATATGAAGGCCTACTTATCAAACAACAACTTTGTGGAAGACACCAAACTTCTATGAGGCAACCCTAAGGAGTTATTTATTAATGCCATGATTTCATGATATCCGACCACAGTGCGGCGTACGACAGTATTAACCGCGTAGTGTTATGGAAAATTATGGAAGAGAACAGCTTCCCTGGAAAGCATACCAGTCTGACCAAAAGCAAAGGTGGATGGCGATGTGCTTCAGTAAAGGTGTGGGCCAAAGTCCTCTCTGTCTGTAGTATTCGAAAAAATAACGTAAACATTGCCACCCACAGTGGGTGGGCGGAATGATACGTCACGTCTGTTAATAAAATTGTACTGAGTATGCCAGACGTGACGTCACATTCGGCCATCTTCGGCAACCCAGCTGAGGGTTTCTTTCTCAAAAGAGCGAATTTTCGTTAAACAAATACTTCTTTGGGGTTTGGCCCACACCTGTAGTAAAGCACATCGGGTGGATGGTGTGCAAAACTGTGTGAAAATTTCGGGCGAACACTCCAGATTCACTACAGATATGAAACTTGGACCGTGTTCGAGGAGAACTTGCAAGCACTCTGAGTATTCTAGAGACGGGTGCTTAGGACTATCTTTGGAAGTGTGCAAGAAGACGGTGTGTGACGGCGAAGGATGAACCACGAGCTCGCCCAGCTCTACGTCGAACCCAGTTCCCAGAAGGTAGCTAAAGCCGGAAGAGTAAGATGGGCAGGGCATGTTGCAACCAAAGAAAATTCTTCTGAAACTCCTCAGATTTTTTTATGGAGTTTCCACTGAATGCGAAATTTCCAAACAAATTATCCTAAAAACTAATGGAAAACTAATCGTAATTTAATTTTTTTTTAATTTCTTTGGTTTTCTTGGAGAAATTCATTGCGTTGTCCATAAGAATGTTTTTCGAACTACCACGAAAATTGTTCCGAAGGAAGGCTCGTTTGGCCAAAAGTCATTCGGTGAAAAGTCGTATGACGGAAATGGTCTTTAGGCCGAAAACGGTTAAGCCGAAAGTGTCATTTGGCCGAAAGTGACATACAGCCAAGAGGGATATACAAACAGGTCGTCTTTGTTGCGAAACGATTTAATTCTAACAAAAAAGTTATTAAGAAAATACTCAATCGTGGGAAATTTAATTTAACACGTAAAAGAATAAAATCAATATCAATAATGAGCAGTTTTGTTTTCTTCATAACTTTGCTTCCAAACGACAAATCGCTTCGCAACAACTACTGCCTTTCAGCTTGAAAAGTATTCTGTGTAGTCAATGTGTTGATTATATTTAAATAATTGATGGGACACCTCACGTAGCGATCCTTCACACAGTTTTCGCAGTAATATCCATACAAACTTTAAATGACGTGTGCACAATCAAATTACATCCAAATTTGCCAAAAATTTGAATCACTCTACTAGACACACTGTGACCCTTTTTACGCGAATTTTGAAATCTAAACGTTTACTCTAATTTTTTTTACGCGATTTTTTTTTTCGTCGGTTCTGGGGTCCTACTAATTTTTTTTACGAGGATTATGATATTTACGTAGTTTATAAGCAATATAAAAAAAATGTTTTGCCAAAATCGAATGGGGTCTGTACAGCCGAAAAAGTCGACCCGTTCGACCAATTGACATTTTCATCCAAATTACCTTTTCTGCCAAACAAACGACTTTCGGCCTTCTCGCCTTCGGTCAAAAGGTTTTCGGCAGAAGTCTTTCAGCCAAATGGCTCTCTCCATTACAGTTTGCAAAATCGGAATAAAAAAGAACGCAATTCAACCAAGGCATGTACAACAAGGGTAATACCTATAAAAATCACAAAAATCCGTAGAATCTGACAGTTGCGACCCCTTTTACGAAAATATGTGGGAAGTGCCCAATTTTTGTTCGCGATGACACCAGAACTCGACGTTTCATGCATGTTTGAGACATTCGACATCATTTTTTTTTCTAATTTCGAAAAAAAATTAAGTCTCAAAAAGTTTATTTAATTTTTTTTATTCTGTTCTATGGTTAGGTTCTATGGCAGAGGTTCGTCTTGATTAACGGGTTGCCAATGTGATAGTAATGAAAGGGTGGTGTATTCTAAATTGGATGCCGAAACGAGCTCTTTCGCTCATTTCGAATTCTACTAACAGTTACCTGATAGAACCATAAGTTGTTGGTTTTAGAATAGAAGATGAATGAATGAAAGCCCACCCTCAACTTACAGCCAAGCGAAGTAAAGTTCCATGTTACTAGCCTTCAAATATAATCCTTTTCTCATCGCGTAGGCTAGATGTACCAGTCGTGGCTATAGCACCAGTTGTCGCACTAGTGCTTTATATGCGAAATGGCAAAACAAGTTCAGATCGAAAAAGCATATTCATATGATACGATAACACCTTTGATCTCCTCCTTTGATTGTAAAAATTGATTTTGCTTAATTTTTGACGTGCTTTGCACCAGTTGTCGCACTAGTGGTCCCTATTTGGCCAACCTCATAAGAAAACAATGGGATTTGCCACATAAGGAACCAAAATTAAGAATAGTGTCACAACTGGTGCATGCGTTTCTATTATGGATTAATCAATTTTGAGGATTGTAACAAATTTTATTGTGGTTTTCACGGCTGTTCTAAGGAGCAGGAAGTAAGACCTTTCGTTTGATATACGTATAAAGTCGACGCCCATGCCTTTTACTTATTAAAAAAAAGTTGTTCTTATGTATAGCAACAATTGGTACACCCACCCTATGTCTTTGCCGATTGTATGGAATCGTATCTACTTTTTTTACGTTGTTCCTTAAAATATATTTCATGAGGGATTATTGCACTAAAGTTCTGTCCGAATTTAGAACTGATCTTGTGTTCTTTATGCGGCACAGGATCGCTTAAAAAGGACTTACTGTCAATTTTAAGCAGCTTTCAATAGAAGTTTAACGGAGACCACAAGTCGTAGATGAGGAGTCATTCATTCTTTTGTTCTCAAAGCAACTGGTCGTTGGAAACAACTGTACTTTGTCAGTGATAATTTGTTTATCCTCTACTATCGAATGAAATTTCAATGCGTCTTAAAATTTACAAAACATGATGAAGTTAGTCGAACACTAGCTGTCACTAGTTCGTTTTGAACTATAAATAGGAAAAGGAAATTAAAACACAGACGGCTTCCAACTGTGGGATTATCGCTTTGCCTTCGGTGGGCCGCCGGTTATCGCTTTCTCCTTTTCTGTTGATTGCATGGTATTATATGATGAAGCATGATGTCATTTTGAGTTAACAATTTTTCTTGCTTTTTATTTCAGCTCCGGGAAGAGACAGCTGGGATCCAATGCCTTAGCCAAGTAAGTACCGCACAGTACGGTCGCAGTTCAACTAATTCTTAGAAGAACATGGCAATGCGTCAGTTTTGGCACACATCAGTTCGTATTTACCCAACTAAACAAATTGCTCGGCGACATTTCGGTGGAATGAGTCCGTTAGAAACAAAGAAATAGACCAGCCAATCCAATGTTTACCACTTGTGTAAGTGGTAAACAATAAAAAACGGAACTTGCAGCACAGATATTCTGAAAACGTAGCGGTGCGCGAAAATATGGTCACATATATACGCATAACTGTGGGGTCCATAAGAGCATTAATTTGCGGCTATGGCATGCCTCCTCGTCGGAAATATATATGTGACTGATTTGAATGTGTAATATTGTACTGGGCTTTTTAGTTTTGGTATGCCGTCGCGGTTGAAGGTATGGGAAAAGTGAAATAAGTACATGCAAAGTAATACACTTCAATGTCTTCATGTATATCCTTATTTACTGTCTTTTACTAATAACCAGTACGGAGTTTGACTTATGCACAGTATAAGCCCAACCCTGTTATGCTTTCCGTTTTGATTTATATTGCTTCTATAATATTTGAGAAGAGTTTTAAAAATTTTCCCGTATGCTTCCCCGTGCATTTTTTTTTCAAATATCCTTCGACTTCTTCTTCTTCATGAAACCATTAATCGCCAATAACAAAATACTTGAGCTTCCTAAACTTATCGACTTTCTAAAGAACAACCATTACTGCGTCCGTGAAGCTGATATATCGTCGGCCCACACATCGTCGATGACAATGAAAGCTATTTGCACTCGCACAACCCAACCGAACCGTCGCGTCGTCGTTGGACCTCACTCGACAATCCCTGAAAATGCGAACAATCATGGAGAACAGTGAACGATGCGCGGCGATGGCGGCGTTTTGGACTGCATGACAAATATGTGGCTACGAACCAGCTGTTCCAAGCAACAAGTTGACGACCTTCGACACACAACAACTATTCCACTGATTGAATGCGTCGGAGATGAAATGCCTTAGGTTAACATCAGCAGTTGCGACAGTTATATTAGCCGATGACCGCTCGGATGAAGTAGGCAAATGTTGCATTTTCAATTTCAGGTTAGTCAGTCATCTAAAGAAAAGAGTCAGCTGAAGTTTGTCTCGTTGAAGTCCAAGTTAGTCACTTGGTTCAACTTTTTTTTCCCTTCGAACGTGATTGGTTTACGTAAATAGAAAGATAAGTATTATTAGCGTGACGACGATGAAGACCGGTCACCACGCACCGGACTCTTGCGGGCAAAAAAAAACTTAGCCAATCTGGAATGTAACTGCTGTTCGTTGAAGAGCAGGAAGGATTTTTTTTCAAGCGGCAGATAATATTGCCTTCCGGTAGCTAATTACATCATTCGCATCGGTGCGATTTTCCTTAACATTTTCACATGAAACGCACCGTTCCGATATTATATTCGCTCTTTATCGAAAATTTTCGTCATTAGACTAATGCTTTTCACAATGAAAGTAGATTTTTTTTCGTAAATTGTATCTCTAAAGGGTTCAACATTGCAAATTTTTAATATGCTTGTCCTATTCCTTATTTGCATCTCAATCTTAGTTTCTTCTGTGTGTCACGTTCTATCAAAATGATTCCTATCGATTAAAAAAAAAAAAATTAAAAGTTGATTTGCAATAAAAATTCTTTTTGCCTTTCTCGTACAACCAAGTTGTACCGAAAGGCTATCATTTCACTCCGAAAACGACCTTTTTATATAAGACTTAGATATAATACTTAGTGTCAAAGACCCGTAGTGTTAAATGAATCTATATCATTTCGTCGAATGACATTTAGTCGAATGACATTTGGTCGAAAGGACATTACGTCGAATGGACGTTTGATCGAAGGGACATTTAGTCGAAAATGATTTTTTAATCCACTAGAGACGTAGGACATTTGGTCGGAATGACACTACGTCGAATGGACATTTAGTTGAAATCAGATTTTAGAATAAAGAATCTTCGTACAATTGGTCGAATGACGTTTGTTCAAAAGCGGATTTTCGAATTAAAAATCTTGGTACATTTAGTCCAATAACGTTCCGTCGAATGGCTATTTAAAAAAAAGAATTTTGGTCAATATCAATTAAAAAATGAATGATTTATTGTGGTGTTTATAAAAGTCAGCATATATTGTCCAAAGAATGATGGGTTCATAAAAAGAATAAATAATACGAAAACGGTAAATATTCCCGACTGAATATTGACTTTGGCGAACCCCTCTAACCGACTACGATGAATCTATTCCACCTGGTCAAAAGAAATTCAGTCGAATGATGTTTCGTCAACAGACATGACGTCGAATAGATTAGGTCATATGGCCATTTAGTCGGAATTAAATTTTCGGCTAATAATTAACGAATTATGCCGTCTAAGACAAGTTTAGTACTCTCCATTTAATTCCATTAATTATTTTGATATCTTTGCAGATACGTATTTCGACCACAACTTTGTCTGCAAAGATAACAAAATAATTAGTGGAATTAAATGGAGAGTACTGAACTCGTCTTAGACGGCATAATTCGTTAATTATTAGCCGAAAATTTAATTCCGACTAAATAGCCATATGCAGTGGAGTAGCCACGGGGGTGGTTTTGGGTATAAAACCCCCCCCCAAAGACAAAATTTTTGGAAGAAATTTTTTTTTTCGAAAAATGATTTAAATTTAATTCCGACTAAATAGCCATATGACCTAATCTATTCGACGTCATGTCTGTTGACGAAACATCATTCGACTGATTTTTTTTGGACCAGGTGGAATAGATTCATCGTACTCGGTTAGAGGGGTTTGCCAAAGTCAATATCCAGTCGGGAATATTCACCGTTTTCGTATTATTTATTCTTTTTATGAACCCATCATTCTTTGGACAATATATGCTGACTTTTATAAACACCACAATAAATCATGAACGGATGAATACATTTCACTGAAAAGAGCTTAAAATATTTTTCCAACGAATTATGGTTTGGAATTTTATTCTGAACTTATTATTGTATAAATATTGAGTGAAAGAAAGAGTTTAATGAAAAGAACTAGAAAACCATATCCATTCGACCAAACGTCCTTTCGACGAAATGTCATTTGACCAAATGTCATTAGACTAAATGTTCCAAAGGCGACTACGATGAAAGGCGACCAATCGACTCAGCTCGACGAGCTGATCAAATGTCTGTCTGTCCGTGTGTATGTATGTGTGTGTGTGTGCACAAAAGCTAAGAAAAACATGAGACAACTTTTCATATAGTAATCTTTATCCGATTATCTCGCAAAAAGTTGCATTCGAAAGGTGGTAAAGCCTAGTTGATCACTATTGATAACGATCGACCGCTGCGTTCAAAAGTTATTAAGAAAATGGTACATCGAACTGTATTATCTTCATATAAGGTTGGTGTCCTGGCTAAATGCGAGAAAGGCAGTATCACTACTCGGTGGATTAAGTTGGGTTTTTGATATGTTCAACATTTTTTCTCGGGATAGGTAATTAAGTTCCCTACTAACCGTTCATACATTGCAAGCTCTATTTTCTTACTTTTAAGGAAAAAAACAAGTTTTTTTTAGCGGTGATTAGTAACTTTATAAGCAGAGACCGGCGGAGTGAAAAACTGAGGAAAAGGCAACGTATAAAAATGCATGAAATCGTGAAAATTGGAATCGTTGAATTGGAACCGCTTTTGAAGGTTCGGTTAGAAACAAGCTGGATGATGATGCCTCTCTCGTTCAATGAGACAGGGTTCCACGTCGAATTTGTTTTACGCGGTTTCAAATAACTTCGGAGCGCATAGTTCGATTGGGCAAATTTTCAATAGGAAAGAATGGGACAGGATTATGTGTTGAATGCAACCTGTTGCGAGCTATTCGGTTAAGAGTAAGTGCCAGAAAAATAAGTGACATTTTTGTGCGCACAGACACACACAGACATCACCTCAATTCGTCGGACTATAAAAGGTTTGTTTTTGGAGTGAACATATAGCGTTTACGTATACTCAGTATACGAGAAATACAAACATATTATATATTACTCCTTTATTTCCTATTACGATCAAAACATTGTGTCTTGCTTGATTATACAGTACTACATTATGTATGTACATATATATAAAATTCATGAAAATGTCAATGTTCTTAATGATTAGAGTTCAAGAATTGTATCAAGATAACAGCAAACATTCTTTGTAATAGAACATCTTACTAGAACAACTGATTGTTTTCCCGTGTTTGTGAAAATTGTGCTCATAATGCTAATGGAATCAAAATACAAAGACCATGTTGTCTTTCAATACAAACTTTACACTGATCGCTGTAATTTGGAAACTGAGTAATTCTCGCTGAGACCGGGCCACTATTTACACGAGGTTGTTGAAAATAATTCAAGAATTTCGGTATTGGTAAATCGCACATAACTTTTGATAGAAAAAAACATACACCTGAGATTTTTGGACACAATGCTTTCCATCGATGTGTTAATATTCAAAATCCGTGGTTGCGAACCTGGCGGAAAAATAGTTTTCAAAAATAAATCCAAGATGGCGGCCAAATTCAATATAGCTGCTTCTATTTTTTTTATTGCAAATTCAGGATACACTCTTCCTCTTTCCAACGATATGCAGATATCTATGATCTGTTGAGAAATGTTGGAGTTATGACAGTTTTGGTGAGTCAAGAATTGACGAAAATCGAGGGGTCCATTAAAATGATTTCCTGTATAACTAACGAGGGGTTCATCTTTCTGAAGAATTTAACTCGGATCCTTAATATACTCGCCGGAAGCTATCGAAAGAATATAAATTTAGTCATTTTTAAGAACCTCGTGCAAATAGTGGCCCGGTCTCAGCGAGAATTACTCAACTATTATTTAGCCTGTTGATGAATTTGTTCCGCAATTCGCCGATGAAATTGACAAACTCATATATCAAACCCATGCGTTAATTTTTATAGAACAATATTTTTCTTTTCGCTGCGATGAATTTAATATTTAATCATAACACACCTATATGAAGGATAAGAAAAATAATCCTTCCTGAGGAATAAAAAAGCGTCATCAGAAGAAGACACAATTCTTGAGATTTGTGTCTTTCAGATTTTTTTTATGGCAACTCTAAAAAATAATTTTCTTGCTTTCATCGGCATCTATTCACAATGAAGTTCATTACTTTTCCATAAAAAATATACATCAAGAATAACTACAAAATGTAAAAAAAATTCTTTGTCAAAATAAAATTTGACTGCGTCATAAAAAGTTGAATGTTTTGACTTGCGATGATATCAATCCAATGTTTTCAGTTAGTTAAGGTATTGAGCTAAGTTAAGTTAGCTGAGGTGCCAAACTTCTCATCGATATGCATATGTTTATATAAATATCGAAATCAATAAAGTAATGGTAGAACTAGCTAACTGTGCCCTAACCGGCCCACTTCCCCTACTATAGGAATGTTAGTTACCTACATTTATTTTTTATGTTTTGTGCACATTGTGCATTGTTGATTTTGGCGTTATGTAATTTGCTGTTGTGCTTAGTACCATGGGTCAAGATAAAGAATGTGTAAAAGTATTAATGTAAAAGTATTTTTTTATATTATATAAATGTATGCTTTCCAACCCGATTTTTTTTCAATACCCGCAATTTCAAAGACAAGGATTACTCCGAATATGAGCTTTCTATGGGACGGCAGACATTGCAATATTATTCGATCACATGGTATGTATTCCCATTGCTACATACGATGCTGGGTCATTAGGCCGAAAGCCGTTAGGCCGAAGGTCATTAGGCCGAAGGCCATTAGGCCGAATGGTCATTAGGCCGAACGGTCATTAGGCCGAATGAGAACTAGGGAGTGAGAAGTGAGTAGTGCGAAGTGAGGAAGAAGTAGAATGGAGAAGAAAGAAGAAGGAAGAAGGAGGAAGAAAGAAGGAAGAAGGATGAAGGAAGAAGGAAGAAGGAAGAAGGAAGAAGGAAGATGGAAGAAGAAAGAAGGAATAAGAAAGAAGGAAGAAGGAAGGAGGAAGAAGGAAGAAGGAAGAAGAAAGAAGAAAGAAGGAAGAAGGAAGATGGAAAAAGGAAGAAGGAAGAAGAACGAATGAAGAAGGAAGAGTGATGAAGGAAGAGTGATGAAGGAAGAAGGAAGATGGAAAAAAAGAAGAAGGAAGAAGAACGAATGAAGAAGGAAGAGTGATGAAGGAAGAAGGAAGAAGGAAGAAGGAAGAAGGAAGAAGGAAGAAGGAAGAAGGAAGAAGGAAGAAGGAAGAAGGAAGAAGGAAGAAGGAAGAAGGAAGAAGGAAGAAGGAAGAAGGAAGAAGGAAGAAGGAAGAAGGAAGAAGAGAGAAGGAAGAAGGAAGAAGGAAGAAGAAAGAAGGAAGAAGGAAGAAGAAAGAAGGAAGAAGGAAGAAGGAAGAAGAAAGAAGGAAGAAGGGAGAAGGAAGAAGGGAGAAGGAAGAAGGAAGAAGGAAGAAGGAAAAAGGAAGAAAGAAGAAGAAAGAAAGAAGAAAGAAGAAGGAAGAAGAAAGAATAAGGAAGAAGTAAGAAGGAAGAATAAAGAAGGTAGAGGGAAGAAGAAAGCTAGAAGAAGTAAGAACGAAGAATAAAGAAAGAAGATGGAAGATGGAAAAAGGAAGAAGGAAGAAGGAACAATGAAGAAAGAAAAAGAAAGAAAGAAGAAGGAAGATAGAAGAAGGAAAAAGGAAGAAGGAAGAAGGAAGGAGGAAGAAGAAAGAAAGAAGAAGGAAGAAGGAAGAATGAAGAAGGAAAAGAAAGAAAGAGGAAAGAAGGAAGGAAGAAGGAAGAAGGAAGAAGGAAGAAGGAAGAAGGAAGAAGGAAGAAGGAAGAAGGAAGAAGGAAGAAGGAAGAAGGAAGAAGGAAAAAGGAAGATGGAAGAAGGAAGAAGGAAGCAGGAAGAAGGAAGAAGAAGGAAGAAGGAAGAAGGAAGAAGGAAGAAGGAAGAAGGAAGAAGGAAGAAGGAAGAAGGAAGAAGGAAGAAGGAAGAAGGAAGAAGGAAGAAGGAAGAAGGAAGAAGGAAGAAGGAAGAAGGAAGAAGGAAGAAGGAAGAAGGAAGGAAGAAGGAAGAAGGAAGAAGGAAGAAGGAAGAAGGAAGAAGGAAGAAGGAAGAAGGAAGAAGGAAGAAGGAAGAAGGAAGAAGGAAGAAGGAAGAAGGAAGAAGGAAGAAGGAAGAAGGAAGAAGGAAGAAGGAAGAAGGAATAAGGAATAAGGAATAAGGAATAAGGAATAAGGAATAAGGAATATGGAATAAGGAAGAAGTAAGAAGTAAGAAGTAAGAAGTAAGAAGTAAGAAGTAAGAAGGAAGAAGGAAGAAGGAAGAAGGAAGAAGGAAGAAGGAAGAAGGACGAAGGAAGAAGGGGGAAGGAAGAAGGAAGAAGGAAGAAGGAAGAAATAAGAAGGAAGAAATAAGAAGGAAGAAGGAAGAAGGAAGAAGAAAAAAGGAATAAGGAAGAAGAAAGAAAGAAGAAGGAAGAAGGAAGAAGGAAGAAGGAAGAAGGAAGAAGGAAGAAGGAAGAAGGAAGAAGGAAGAAAAACGAAGGAAGAAGGAAGAAGGAAGAAGGGAGAAGGGAGAAGGAAGAAGGAAGAAGGAAGCAGGAAAAAGGAAGAAGGAAGAAGGAAGAAGAAAGAAGGAAGAAGGAAGAAGGAAGAAGGAAGAAGGAAGAAGGGAGAAGGGAGAAGGAAAAAGGAAGAAGGAAGAAGGAAAAAGGAAGAAGAAAGAAGGAAGAAGGAAGAAGGATGAAGAAAGAAGGAAAAAGGAAGAAGGAAGAAGGAAGAAGGAAGAAGGAAGAAGGAAGAAGGAAGAAGGAAGAAGGAAGAAGGAAGAAGGAAGAAGAAAGAAGGAAGAAGAAAGAAGGAAGAAGGAAGAAGGAAGAAGGAAGAAGGAAGAAGGAAGAAGGGAGAAGGAAGAAGAAAGGCGGAAGAAGGAAGAAGGAAGAAGGAAAAAGGAAGAAGGGAGAAGGAAGAAGAAAGAAGGAAGAAGGAAGAAGGAAGAAGAAAGAAAAAAGAAGGAAGAGGGAAGAAGGAAGAAGGAAGAAGGAAGAAGAAAAAAGGAAGAAAAAAAAGGAAGAAGGAAAAATGATGAAGGAAGAAGAAAGAAAGAAAAAGGAAGAACAAAAAAGGAAGAAGTGAGATGGGAGGATGAAGAAGGGAGAAGGAAGAAGAAAGAAGGAAGAAGGAAGAAGGAACAAGGAAGAAGTAAGAAGGAAGAAGGAAGAAGGGAGGAGGAAGAAGGAAGAAGACAGATAGATGAAGGAAGATGCAAGAAGGGAGAACGAAGAAGGGAGAAGGAAGAAGGGAGAAGAAGAAGGGGTAAGGTAAAGAAAGAACTTCTCATTTTTCACTTTTCGCTTCTTTCTACTAATTCGGCCTAATGGCCATTCGGCCTAATGACCGTTCGGCCTAATGACCTTCGGCCAAATGGCCTTCGGCCTAATGGCCTGACACCGCTACATACATATTTTCCATAAGGCCCTCCCCCTGATTTTTTTTCCAAAAAATTATATTTTGAGGGGGCAACAAAATAAAATTCGGATTATTTTGAGAATTTTCAAAACATTCTTTAAGAAATTTTGATTTTTTTCATTTTAATATTTATTTTCTATTATCCCCTCCCCCCCCTTAACCTTTCGGAGACCAGTAGGACAAAATATTAATTAAATATTTGTAACGGCCTAATCAAAGAGCGCTCTGAAAAGATATTATCATTTGAGATTGAGCATTTGATGGTGCTCCTGATAGCCAGGCCATTTTGAGTTTTATTCACGTTGCGAAGATGTAACCGAATATGCTTGTCAGCTTTCCACGTTTTTTTTTCCTCGTTGGTCACCCAAAAGCCTGCTTGCCTTGGTATGATAGTTTCCATGCTATCAGCCAAGCCATTCCTGGGTGGACGTTTGGCAATATTACAGCGATTTCATTTAATATATTGTTCTCTGATGGTCCTCTCCATACTTTCATCCCATATAATAAATTTTGTTTATGTCGCTCGCTACTTTAAGCTTAGTGCGTGTGCTCACCGATGAAATTCAACGAAAAATTCAAACATCACGCACCAATTCTTCGTTTCGTTAAACAGCAATTTCGATTGCTGAAACCTCTCCAGCAATGCACTACTTTGCTGATTAGCAGAAATGTTATTGAATGTTTGCTATAATACAGTAATATAGTTTGCTGAACACCACCCAGCAAATTATATTTGTCTGTTTATTTATCTATTTGCTGGACTACAGTAATTGATCTGCCGAAGTACTGATAATCTGTAATAACAATACTGGACACCAGCAAACCGTTCAGTCTGTTAGTCATCAATGGAAATTATTGACACAAGATCAAACTTTTTTTTTGGAGCGCGTATGTTTGGCGAGAAATTATCTTTTAATATGCATTTCCTTAGGACTAAAATAAATACTCCCCCTAAACAATTAGAAAATTTCCATAAAAAATAGAAAATTGCCAATAAAGAAATCAGGGTATGAGCAATAAATAAATATAAAATTTCCACAAATAAAACAAAATTTCCATAAACAATTAAAATTTTTCCACATAACATAAATAAATAAGCAATTTTGCAATTTTGCAAAAATTGCAATTATAAAAGAAGAATTTTCCATAAAAAAAATAAAACGTTCCAGGAAAAAAATACAAAATTTCCATAAATAAATCAATAGGGACACGGCAGGTATTTTCGTCTGTTCGTCATAGTCTCGAAAACCAATAAAAGAGACGCTTTTTTGTAAAACTCATACGTACCAAATCGTAAGCTCAGGAAAAACGTTCTGCTATAGTGGAGTTCTAGCAAATGTACGTTGCTTTCGTTGGTTTTAGCCCCTACGACGATGGACGGAAATACCTGCCGTGTCCCTATTAGCAATAAAAAATTACAAAATTTTCCACAAAATAAATATATTTTTTCCATAAATAAATAAAAATTTTCCACAAAATGAACAATAAAGAGCAATAAAGAACTAAGAAAATTTCCATTAGGAAATATAAAAAAGCAATCAAACTGTGCTTTTTTTTTCCATAGTTGACCCCTTTCTTAAAAGCGTTTAAAGTTCATGTAAAATTTCATCAGCTTAGGGTGGCTTCACCCTAAGAGTATAAGAATAAATAATTATCACTGTTATATTTTTTTAAATGATGCATCTAACAAAGAAAAAATGGCGGAAAAATTTTTGTCCATTATAAAGCTATTTTTTTTTAAACTTTATTAAAATGCTGAAAATGCAGCCGACAATGTTTCCAAATGTATTGCTAGAAATCAGCATTTTTTAGTGGACGGTCAGCATTTAAACTGTCACTTAATTGTAAATTTGGTTTGCTAGTTGAGCAGTAATTGATTTTGCTGAAAAAAATGCTGAATTAATAGCACACAAAAATTAACCAAAAAACAAATTGTGTTAACATTGTTAAAAGGCAGGCCAAGCTCCAGTTGGAATGTAGAGCCATTGAAGAAGAAAAGAAAAATTTTACTAAATTTTCGATTTGTAACATTTTGAACGAAACTCTCAATTGCAAATGAGTAAGGTTTAGCGTGCATCACAGAAATGTTTAAACGCTACAACACACTTACAATTACCCCCTCAAAATTGAGTTGAATTCGATTAATTTCCATTAAAGTCAAAATTTGAGTAAACTTCAATAAAACGATGATTACGCTTAAACTAGGGATCTGTTTGCTGTAAAATGCACTCAGATAGACAGGTAAATTTGTTTCCGACCAGTCGTTTAAAAAATGATTGAACTGACTGGAAATCGTCATTTTGTTGGAGTTGTATCTTTACTCAAATTTTAAGTTGTCCCATTTTTAATGAAAGTGAATCGGATTTGTCACAATTTTGATTGGTTCATTTCAAACGTGCAGAAATGTTTCACCCCTTTCTATGAGCATGATTGTAGTTTGCTATAATAATATGTGCCGCTATAATTAGCCCACACGCTCAAGCTTCGCTATTCAAGAATTAAAAGGCAACATTTGTAATAAAAATTGTGTTCATGGTTATATCATCATTCAGTTATTTTGACTACTCTCTCAATTTGAAATTTAAATGCATTAAAATGAATAACTACAATTAAGAGATTTCGCTTACAGTCGTATAGAGGCGTTGCTGCAATGCAAAGTCATGCTAAAGATTTCTCTGAGATTTTTTCTAGAAACTTGATTTATGACCGCAAAATTGTCATTTAACGATTAGTAATAATTTTACCCATTTTCCCAGTTTACCCACTTGAAACGGGATTGAGTCGATGTTGTCTAAATAATGAGTAGCTACAACTTAGGGTGCAATGAAATGTTTCACCGCCATAATGAAACAGCCAGTAGTAGCATGTATTCGAACCAGTTGATGTTTGCCATAAAAGTGATTGCAGCTGGCCATAATTCCTTGTTGCTATACAACCGCTATAAAAAAAGCTAACTTGATTTTTCCTTCCCATTTCCCCGTTTCTTTCGAACAGTCACCTCTACCGATCATCGAGTTTCAACTCGTCCGGCCGCAGCTCTAACTGTGATACAGCAGAAGACATGTATAGCGATGTAAGTTTGGAGGACGTGCAAGACTTAAATCATAAGGTGAGTGGGTGGTGTTCCGTTTGTCTTGGGTTACTCATTTTCTCATCCCTGCGACATACATATTTCATTTTCGCGCGTTTTGTTTGTGTTTTATTGGTTTTTTTTTCATTGCTGACCATGATCATGAGTCTGTTGTAGCTTTTTTTGTTTTTGGACATATGAAGTAGGTAGGGGGAATGACGGCTTTGGCAGGTTTTGTTCTATAATTGGCAGGGGGGTTTTTATGACTGACTAGGCTCAAATTTGGCCTAAACATTCTTTGCGTATCAAAGAATATTGTGGCCAAATTTCATAAAATTTGGTCGACAAAAACCCCCCTGCCAATAATAGAACAAAACCTGCCAAAGCCGTCTGTCCCCCTATTTTCAAACCAACTGAGAAAAAGAGAGCAAATGAATCACATTCATCGATGGGTAAGGTTGAAACAAAAGAGGACGCGTTACTGACGGTCAGTTGAATCAGCTGTTACTTTGAATGCGAGGCATTTCTTGGTACGCTGCGTAGGGTAAGAATGAGATCATCACCACATACATGATTTAAGGAGAGCTGCGTGGGCGGATGGCAGCATGTGGGGTCAGTAGATCGCTCTCGTTTGTTCTTCTACATACTGGGATTATAAATTGTCTTAGCAGGTATGTACGTATTGTGATTTATATAATTCATTATGTGTGCATTGCTGGGTGAAGGGGTGACATATCTTTTTTTTATATTCTATTATGAAGGAAAATTTATTTAATTTGAGCCATTTTTGTTTACTGTTGATTAATCATTATCGCTTTTACGTTCTTACTGAATAAATCTTTGATGAAAACATATGCTATTTTGCAAAACCGAAAATCTACATGTAGATATTTTGTATTGTTTTTAATTTTTATATTAGTATTTTGTATTTGACAATCTAATGACATACAATAGCTTACTTTTCCCTTGATTTAAAATATGTTTTATTTAAAGCGTGGTAAAGTGGAAAGTTTTTGTAAAGCATATGAATTTCTTAAAAAATGAGTAATTGTTCACACTTTTTTATTAAATCAAGTCGATTCAGATCTAGGTATAAAAAAATGAAAGAATTTTCGTGCTCATGTCACACATGCAGTTTCTCAAATAAAGGGCCAATTTCAATGTTTTTGTCACATATCTGCACTTTTTGATTGTTTTGTTTTTTATTGCTTAAGAACTTAAATTGAATATTTATAATTAAATTGACTTAAAGTTATTCTAGTTCTTGAGTATAAGGCCAATTTTTTAAATAAATAATTGTAGGACCCGCTTTTTCGTTGGGATTTAAATGTACAATAAATTCAATAAGAAAAACGTTCTTCAAAATATTGTAATCAATTTATTTTAAAACAAACAGCGTTAACTTTATTTCGAACTGCGTATCAATACAGATGATGTCAAGAACCTCAAACGGCATTGCTTGTATGCACAAAAATGCTTCACAGGCGAAATGAGGTCAGATCTTTCAACCCCTCATCATCTGCTGGGGTGATATAAGAGAAACATTTTCCAATTATCGGTGCAAAAATAGCTCCAAACCGAAACCCACCCGTAACCTCGTTCGAAACAAATTGGCAATCACGACATTGTACTCGTATGCAGATCCACACATATTCGGTCATACATCAGGTGAAGACCTCTCGCTTGTTTTTGTTTCTTCTAAGTGGCTACGTGTGAACAAACGAGATCTATTAATAGCCTAAGGTGAAATTGCCGAAACAATTCCTTTAATCGTCGATAGTTTTCCTAGCACGGGGCGCCGCCCCTATAGCCAACTTATAAATGGCAACATTAACTTATCAACCAACAACGATCCACAATTTCGACGCGGATAGCGATGATGATGGTATAACAACTGTTAGAGTAACGTTGGATTGAATGGTTTGTATCATGTCAATCGATTGTCGGTCTTGTGTTGCTTATGTAGCAGCAACACCTCTTACCTGGCGGTACGGTGCATACAGGCTGATGTTGCAAGCAGAGAATCGAAGCAATTTCGTGCATTGCTTTACAATTCGGTGCAGCACGTTGCTTTACAATTTGGTTGTAAGTTTGTCGTGTGGTATATGCAGTTGATGCGGGCGATCAAAAAGCAAGTAGATGATGTGTACGAAATTTACAGATGTTAATACAGGGCGGACTCGATCATACAAAGATAAAAATATTAGTCGTGTTAGGCACAACATAACACAAAATCAAGGCAAACGCAGCCGTAACGTACCCAATATGTGCCAGACTTCTATTAAAAAGTCAGATTAATCCCCCTAGGGGTGATAGTGCCTTTCTCGTTTTTCTAAGGGATCCAAAATCAAACATTCATAAAAATGGCAAATTCATGAACTTCATTTCAAAGCACCGATTTTTTTTAGGAACTAACCACCACGGCGGGCCATGTATGAATTACAACACCAGCTCTATACTCATAGTAAGAAAAATTGTGCTTGTCCTCATGATGAAATGGATAATCCGGATTTCCCAAAATATCACTACAGAGATCAAACTGCACTGGCCTTAGTTTGAATAAATAAAATGAAATAATTTCCATTCTAATAGTGTCATCGCAAATGATGCTTTGCAATGATATTTAATAATTTGGCATTTTCCGGATGTTCCAGATCTTCCGGAGGGTCATAGTAAACATGTTTAGGCCACAACATCAAATCCATACTCAGAATATGAAAACAAATGCATTTATAAAATCCTGGTGCTTTTTCGATGAAATTCGTAGATTTGCCATTTTGTGTGATCTTCCAGTACTTCCGGAGGAGCACACTGTGCTTAGAGATTTACGCCACCGCCAACAGTTTATGGCATCATGCCGCTGCCGACATTTTTGCGATGGGTCGCCGTTTGAAAAGAATCACGACATTGATCTACAGTTTTCCACGCCGATTAAAATTTGCAGAAATCCGCAGAATTGAAATTCCAGAGGATTTCTTTTGAAAATATCATACAATTTTTCCATTTAAATTTCGAAAAAGCTTTCCTAAGAAGAACTGGAAATTCCGAAGAATTTTTCGTCAAAATCTAAAGAATTGCTTTCGATATGCCGAAAGTACTGCAGTTAAAATCCTGAGTAAATTTTCGTTAAAAATTTAGAAGCGCTTACCGTGGAATTTATTTAGATGCTATTTCCACGATATTAGGTGCAAATTCCAGAAAATTCCGAACAATTTCCCATGAACATTAAAAAAA
Organism: Armigeres subalbatus; assembly: GCF_024139115.2. Classification (NCBI taxonomy): domain Eukaryota; kingdom Metazoa; phylum Arthropoda; class Insecta; order Diptera; family Culicidae; genus Armigeres; species Armigeres subalbatus. Next base: position 287,184,922 of record NC_085141.1, on the reverse strand, counting down.
ATATCCGTGCAAATTTTGAACAATTTCTTGTGGAAAGGCTAAAGAATTCCCTTTGGAAATTTTATTAAATTTTCTGTGGAAATTCTCAAGGATTTCCCATTAAAACCCAAAGAATTTCACTTTGAAGTCAAAATTTTTAAGGGAGAGGGCCGTTTGGTCGAAGGCCATAAAGCCCAAAGCTGGTCGGACATGTCATTGCCGAACAAATCATTAGACCGAAACTCGTCTGATCGAAAATCATTTGGGAGAGATAGCCATATGGCCAATAATGTCGTTTGGCAGAACAGGTCATTTGGCCGAAAAAGTAGTCTGGTGTAATAGGTCATTTAGCACAAAATGACGTTTTGGACGAAATGGTCATTTGACAAAAAGGGCCATCTTGCCGAAAATGTTTATTTGATATTTAAAATGTTAAATATTATTTTGAAAGGGTTATAAGACCGAAAGTGTTGTTTGGCCGAACTGCTCATATTGCCGAGAGATTCGTTTGGCCGAATAGTTCATCTGACCCAAAAATATCGCTTGGTCACGAAATAAGAAAATCCAAAAGAAGATCTTGGGTTCAAACGTGTGAAAATATAAGCAATACTCCAGAAGCAGGGTTCGTATCGCTCACTCAATCTCAGGAGCACAGGATGCTCCCTCACGAAAATTTTCGGGGAGAAATCGCTTTTCGGGAAAGAAAAACAGCCCGGAGAGTGATAACCATTTTTCGCTCACTTCGATTGCCGCCAAACGTTGGTTTTCTCTTTTTCTTTCAAGACTCGATTTCGTGGCATCTTCAATGCAAATGGTAGTAGCTTATGTAAAACAAATAACTTAATGCTTTCATACAGATAGCGTGGTGATGTAGCTAGAGTAAGCGCATCCCTACGACTATTATTGTTACTATCCTGGGTTCGAATCCCGGCGCGGCCATACAATTTTGTAATTGTTCTGCGATAATTCTCGCGAAAAGTGAGTGAGTGGGTGAAAGTGATGAAACAAAAAGGATTTTCATCTAATAGGCAAAATTTTCGTTTATCATCCAAGGCTAATTGTAGAGAAAGATTGATGGGTGAAAGATGATCCTCAAAATAAACAACGAAAAAAGATTCTCCCTTGGCCCGAGAAACGCTTGCTTTGGTCTCATTGAAACGAAAAGTTGAAACCTTTGAAACATTGAGCCAGTTCGCGAGAAGCGCGACCCCCTTTCCAAGGGAGGTTGCAACGATGTTCTCCGATTTGAATGAAATTTTCAGGGTTTGTTCATATATGTAAGAGAAGGCATTTTGCAAATTTTCAGATTTTTTCATTGAGGGGAAGTGGGGTAAAATGGCCCTTCAAAAATTATTGTTCAAAAATCGCCAAAACCAAAAAAATGCAATAACTTTGGCAATGAGTGACCGATTTTGTTTAAATTTTGCACGTTTTTTCTACTCAATTAGTACTTTATACCAAGTGGTTAATCTTATATATAAAAATGAAATGGTCTGTGTTCGTATCCGCATAACTCGAAAACGGCTTGATGGATTTTTTTCATTTCTTCAGCAGAAACATTCGTTATCGTTTCCGACGGGTTTATATGATATTTCCTTATGCGAAAATCATGGGCAAGATGGAGTTAATCGTGAAAAACTAAAATTAAGATTCGTATGGAAATTTCGCATAGGCAGTTCACAACGTGCATTTTCGCCTACTATGCAGGACAACGTCTGCCGGGTCGACTAGTAGGGTTATAAAGTTGTTTACTTTAGGAGAAAATTGATTTTTTCGATAGAAAATGGTCGTTTTTCCAAAGGGAATATTTTTCACCAACAGATCTAGGATAAAAAACTAAACCCGTAAGGCAATTAAGGAACTAAAGAGCTTTCATCTCATATATAATTCAGAAGCGCCAACTCAAGAATTTCTTAGAAAATCGCATTTTTCTGCAACACTGTTTATTCTTAAGAAAGTTCGCAAAAAATTCTACCCTACTTATGTTGATGTTTTCCGATCTGGGGAAAATTATCCAAACTGTTTTGTCTCAGCTGAAATTAAAAATCAGAATTTTCTATTAGGGGAGTGTAGGGTAATATAGTCCTTTAAAAATAAATGTCAAAAAATACATCATTTTTTTATGTGAGTTCTAGCAGAAAATACATAAGTTTAAAAAAACTGTTTCTTCTTCCTTTCAATTCATCTATATTTTTCGTCTCAATAGATACGTATATCCTTCGCTGATCTTTATTAGATAGTAAACTATTTGCAGAACAATTTTCAACAGAAGTAAAATAGGACCAAAATAAGTGCCTTAAACATTAGCACGTCTTTCGCAAACTGAAACAAAAACGAACGAATTCGGCGAACGGGCTTGTTGATATTTTTTTTGAATAAGCTACAATTAATGTGGGTACCGATAGTGATGTTGCTTTTACATCTATGCGAACAAAAAACAATTATTCTTAAGGACAAATGAGCAATTTCGGTAAATTGGGTAAAATAGCCTTGTAAAAATAAAATGTCAAAAATTCATAAATTTTTATATGTGAGATTCACAATCTTTCAATCTCAAAAAATAACGTGAACTAGTCAACTGGTTATGTCATTTCTATAATATTTCGGCGGAGGTATTGTAAACTTTGCGCCGTCTTAAACTCCCGTTCAAAAATATTGTTCCACCAAAATATATTCCCACCAGTTTCTCCATGGGGACGTCTTAATTGCAGGAACGATGCATGGTTCAAGAACGACGTAAAGCAAAATCCAATGCTTTAGCTAGTTTTCATCCATTCGGAAGTGAGAACATTTGTTTTGGTACTTTGTTTGTTACATTGGTACTTCAACACGGTAGTCTATTCCTCGGTGAAAAAAGCAATAGATAGATTTCTCAAAAAGTATTGCAAGCTGTTACTACCCAAGTACTATTTCTTAGCAAACCACACCTTATGGTTAATTGGATATATGTTCATATAAGGTTAGCAAAGATTTCAAAAGAAAAAGGCTGATATTCAAGGCATCTTTTTTACAATCAACTATACAGTTTTGTTGAGATACTCAAGCACTTTCAGGTGGTGTAAATTAAGCCGAGAATAAAACAGTTTTGCTTGGTAATCTTTTAATTAATTGATTAAGCGATCTACAATTTACATAGTTTATCTATGAGTGTAGAAACGTGTATCGTGAAATTTGAAGTATTTTCATGAGGGGTGTGTTTTCAAATCGTCAGACAATTGATACTCTATCCTCTCCTTGTTAAAAATCAGCTCGTTGTAGAAAAAAAAAGGTTTCTTCCGTATTGTGCAAAATGAATGCAACTTTGTTAAACTTTGGAGTGTTTTTCACACAGTTGTGTAAACATAGAATCGAGGGTATTCCATTACCTATGAGATAAATTTGTCCAACTCTTGAAAATATATACACCCGATTAGAACTGGTATAGTCCATTCAGTCAAACATTTTGTTTAGATTGTACCTCTGTAATATTAGCTAGCAGTTTGAAGGTTAGTACATTTTGAATGAATGGTACACGGTTTGACGTTTTTGCACAATAAACTTGCAGAATTTGGTTTGAATTGATAATGATGGAGGATGAAAGAGAGTTATGAATACCACACAATCGTTACAAGCTGCAAAAACAAGCCTATGGTAACCTGATGCAAGTAGGTTCAAAAGAAAAATATAGCCTGAGAAGCAGCTCCACCAACACCGTTACGAAATTGCTCATTTGCCGTTAAGAATAATTGTTTTTTTTTTCGCATAGCTGTAAAAGCAACATCAGTACCGGTACCCACAGTAATTGTAGCTGATTCAAAAAAAAATTTCAACAAGCAATTTCGTCGAATCCGTTCATTTTTGTTTCAGTTTGTGAAAGATGTGCTAATGTTTAAGGCACTTATTTTGGTCCTATTCTACTTCTGTTGAAAATTGTTCTGCAAATAGTTTGCTATCTAATATAGATCAGCGAAGGATATACGTATCTATTGAGACGAAAAATATAGATGAATTGAAAGGAAGAAGAAACAGTTTTTTTTTAAACTTATGTATTTTCTGCTAGAACTCACATAAAAAAATGATGTATTTTTGACATAAATTTTGAAGGGCCTATTCACCCTACACTCCCCTAATGAAAAATTCTGATTTTTAATTTCAACTTAGACAAAAAAGTTTGGACAGTTTTCCCCAGATCGGAAAACATCAACTTAAGTAGGGTCAAAAATTGTGAGAACTTTCTTTTGAATAAGCAATGTTGCAGAAAATTGCGATTTTCTTAGAAATTCTTGAGTTGGCGCTTCTACATTATATATGAGATGAAAGCTCTTTAGTTCCTTAATTGCCTTACGGGTTTAGTTTTTTATCCTAGATCTGTTGGTGAAAAATATTCCCTTTGGAAAAACGACCATTTTTTATCGAAAAAGTCAATTTTCTCCTAAAGTAAACAACTTTATAACCCTATTAACCACTTGGTATAAAGTACTAATTGAGTAGAAAAAACGTGCAAAATTTAAACGAAACCGGTCACTCATTGCCAAAGTTATTGCATTTTTTTGGTTTTGGCGATTTTTGAACAATAATTTTTGCAGGGTTGTTTAACCCCCCTCAATGAAAAAATCTGAAAATTTGCTAAATGTCTTCTCTTACATATATGAACAAACCCTGAAAAATTTCATCCAAATCGGAGAATATCGATGCAAGAGGGGGTCGCGCTTCTCGCGAACTGGCTCTTAAAGTTGATTATGGAAACCCATTTTCCTGCACAGATAGAAAAAGTTGTTGAAATTTACACGAAAGTAATGCACATAAAGGGAATGCCACAAAAAGCGTAAATTTAAACGATTTTATCGTTGTTCGCATGATGCTTGCGAATACAGTGCAATTCCGATTTCCGCTCTCCGCTCCCCGTCCGACATGGGCTGAGATAGCGGGTTTTGTAAAACAGTTGGACACTGATGTAAAGCTAATGGACACTGTGTACAAAACGTCTGAAGACAGATCTTTGTGCGTGAAATTCACCTCGACGGATGCCATGCAGGACGCGTTACGTAAGAATCGCGAACCACGGAAGTTTTGTTATTCGAGCGGAAAGACTGTGGAAGTCCGAATGATTATTGCGGGAAGTAACATACGGTATGTTGGGGTGTTTGATCTTCCACCAGAAATACCGGATGAGGATCTATCTTCGGTACTCGGACAATACGGTGCAGTGGAGTATTCAGTGCGAGAAAAATTTCCCGTGGATTTGGGCTTCGATCACTTGTACACGGGTGTACGAGATGTCTTTATAGACGTGAAAAGTGAAATACCGCCGTCGCTGAAAATTGGAAATCATAAAGGGAAGATTTTTTATGATGATCTGAAGAACAAATGTTTCGAGTGCCAAAAGGAAGGACATCGCAAAGATGCATGTCCTTTGCGAAATAAACGGATGACCAAGAAATCGGCAATCACGTTTGCCGAAATAGTAAACGGATGCCAGAACAATGGAGAAGGTATTGATGAGGAAGACATTGAGGAAGGAACGATCGAAATTCTGGATGAAGCGATGCAGCAATCTGTGGGAGATGAAGAAGAAATAGAAGAAGAAGAAGAAGAACTGGAAAAAGAACAGGATCCAACGAAAATAGTATTTAAAAATAAAACGGATCAGTTGTGGTACGAGCGCAAAGGAATTCTTAATTACACCGAGAAAAAAGAGAAAATGTTGCGGGAATATGCGGAGGAACAACGGAAGAAGAAAGAGGAGGATCTGAGAGAACAAGCAAAATACGCGGCTCGCAAAAAGGCGCGAAAAAATGTATTGTAATTATGATAACTTTGTTATTTAATATGTTTCTCGGCTCCGTAGAGTTTTATATAACACAAATGAGCCTCAAAGAAAAGAATTAAAAAAAAAACTATTTTATCGCCTGAATGTATGCACTTTCATTGCATTATGTCACTTTTTATATGATGTGTGCTAAAGAAACTGACATAATGCTATAGAAATTGCATACATTTAGGGTGTAGGGACACGGCAGGTATTTCCGTCCTTCGTCGTAGGGGCTAAAACCAACGAAAGCAACGTACATTTGCTAGAATTACACTATAGCAGAACGTTTCTTCTGAGCTTACGATTTGGTATGTATGAGTTTTACAAAAAAAAGCGTCTCTTTTATTGGTTTTCGAGACTATGACGAACAGACGAAAATACCTGCCGTGTCCCTACTTGTTGGAAAATATCCACGTACACCCAAAATAGTGTAATTTTCCATGTCTTTATTTTTTACGCGCTTCTTAGTATTCATTATTTTTTTCTGTGATGCATCGATTATGTGTATGCAGAACAAGTGGTTCGTTTGAAAGATAAAGATGGTCAGCAAGAACAATTAAAATGTCTGATGATTCAAAAAATGTTGCACAAGCTTTGGCTGACGATATCTTTACGAAAGCCAGGGTAGAGAATCAAGTGAGATCTTCTAAGCCTTATAAATCTGCAGGACCGGATGGAATAATTCCAGCAATGCTTCAAAACGGATTTTCAAGGCAAGTCTAAGATTCTAAGTAAAAGTTATCTTTATACCAAAAGTAGGAGAGCGAGATAAGACGTTGCGTTAGGCCCATTAGTCTTTCATCAGTTTTATTGAAAACTATGGAAAAGGTGTTGAGTGATTATATCAACTCAAATTACATGATTAAATATCCACTGTCTAAGTTCCAGCTTGCTTACCAGTCCGGTAAGTCAACAATTACGGCACTTCATACAGTGGTATCTCAAATGGAAAAAGCGCTATCGGCAAAAGAAATAACACTTTGTTCTTTCTTGGATATTGAAGGAGCTTTCGATAACATAGCATGAAGAAAAGAAACTTCGACACGAACATTATCAAATGGATTCACACCATGCTTGCAAAAAATAAATTATCTCTTCAGAGCTGGGAAGTTCGTCTCTTACAGTATGGGCAACAAAAGTTTGCCCTCAAGGAGGAGTCCTCTCATCACTAATGTAGTCCTTAGTTGTAGACGATCTTCTACCCGAGTAGCACACTTGTCACATATCAGACACTGTAACCCTTATGCGACTAAATCCAGTCACATTGGTGTTGCTGCAACTAAAACAATCTGAAGGAAAAGGTTTCGAGGTTGTAGGATTTGCTGATGATATTGTCATCATAGTGAGGGGGAATTTCGACAATATCATTTCTGAAAGAATGCAATGGGCTCTAAATTTTACCCAATCGTGGTGTATTCAGGAAGGCCTTAGCATTAATCCTTCAAAAATTGTAATTGTACCATTCTGTAGGAAAAGGAAACTTGATCTAAATGCTCTAAAGGTTGGGGGACTAGAAATTCAGCTTAGTAAACAGGTCAAATACCTGGGAGTCTAAGAGTCTGGATTCTAAACTGAACTGGAATTCTCATATTGAGTGTGCGATCGAAAAGGCAACAAGTGCCTTCTGGATATGCTCTAAAACATTTGGAAGAAAACGGGACTTACGACCAAAAATTGATCTATACTTCCGTTATTCGTCCAAAACTGACATATACTGCTCTTTTATGGTGGCCAAAAACAAAAGAGACGACTGCACAGAAGAAGCTGACAAAACTGCAATGTTAGTGTCCATTGCTATAACGGGAGCGATGCGTAGCACCCCTTCAAAATCGTTAGATGCAATTCTAAATCTGCTATCATTGTATGAATTCGTGCAGTTAGAAGCGGAAAAGAATATGCAAAAACTTAAACTTAATTTCAATATGGGCCTGTGATGAATATGAATGGAAACTGGATGAAACCTGTTGAGAACTATGACATTCCTTACAACATATATGAACCACCACGTATGGTTTGGGATGTCGGAGGTCCCACTGTTCGGGACGATTCCATAAAATTCTACACAAATGGCTCAAAAATAGGAACAAAAACGGGAGCAGGAATCTTCGGCCCGAGCGGGAGCGAGCTCAGTGGGAATGGGAAAATATTCAACGGTGTTCCAAGCGGAGATTCTTGCTATAATGAATTGTGCTAATGCTAATGTGTGTAGAGAGGAAATATAGATATGCAAATATTTGTATTTCCACAGACGATCAAGCGGCACTCAAAGCATTGAGTAGCTATACATGTACGTCAAAACTTGTCTGGGACTGCATTCTTTCATTGCGAAAGGTGTGCCAAGAGAACTCCGTAAATCTGTACTGGGTTCCAGGACACTGTGGCATTGGAGGTAATGAATAGGCAGACGAGCTTGCGAAACGAGGTTCAAACAGACAGTTTTTTTTACCTTGAACCTTTCTGCGGTATATCATACTGTACCATAAAAATGCAATTGAAATCCTGGGAAGCACAAAGGTTGATGACCAATTGGTTGGTTGCCGAAAAGTGTGCTCAATCAAAGAGATTTATAATTCTCAATGTTAAAGTAACCGAAAAGCTCTTGTAGCTCAGCAAAGAGCTCTTTGCTCCTTTATTGGACTAATAACCGGACACTGCCCGAGCAGATTCACTTGTAAAATATTGACCAGATTCAGAACGAGATCTGTCGTTTCTGTAACATGGAACGTGAAACCTCGGATCATCTGCTTTGCAGTTGTGATGCATTGTACAAGGGTAGACCTAAATTTCCAAATAGTGGCTTTATGCAACCAGGAGATATTTGGACTGCAAATCGTGGAAAGGTAGTGGGTTTTATTAACTCAATTATACCGGACTGGGAAAATACGCGTCTTAGGTTGTTTACTTGACAAATATTGATCAACCTACAAGATGCGAACACATAGTTAATAGTAATCAGCGGTATACCACAAAAGTTCAACTCAATGGACGCAGTGGTTCTACGCCCCAACAAAAAAACATCGCTTGGTCGAATTGCTCATTTAGCAGAAAGGGCCATTTAGCCGGATAAGATTATTTTTCTGACCGTATGACGATATGGCAAATTACATTTGCCTTTTGGTTCGTCCGGCCTAACGATATTTTCGGCCAAACGTCATTTTCGGACAAATGATCTGTTGGGGAAAACAACTTTTTCAGCCAAATTATCAGTTCGTGGTTCGTATGACCACTTCGCCTGTATGTCGCTTTCAGCCAAATGACTTTCGTCAATCGACGAAGACCGAGAAGGACCGAAAGGCTACAAACCCTCCTAGTCGACATTTTTGACCGTATTCCTTGTTAAGCAAGTGACATTTTCTGTGGAAATTCCGATGAATATCTAAACCCATTTCCCTTAAAAAACTGAAACAATTTTCCGTGAAAATTAAAAATTCTATAAAATCTGCTTTTAGAAGAAAAAAAAACTCTAAAGAATTTCCCGTCAAAAATCCGAAAAGCTTCGAATAATTTCTTAGGATTAGATTTTTTCCGGCGAAAATATTTTTTTTCCTAATAATATCTTAAAAATATTCTAAAAAATCTTTAGGTAACAAACGCAATGGAAAAAAAATCGTCACGGCGCTTCACACCGGCGGTGGCTAAATGGTATTCGGATAGACGCCAAAAACGCCGCCGACCAAAATTATGACAAACGCTGCCGCCGACGATTTGCGGATCGGCGCAATTCTTTAACGGTGGTCAAAACCGTCAGAATAAAGATGGAATAAAGATTATTTGAACAAAAGTTATATTTTCACTTTTCAGCACAAAAAAGTTGTTCGATTATCCGGAGTGATTTTTTTAACACTCCGGATAATCGAGTCCGCCCTTATGTCATGGTTTCAATTTGGCAGAAACTAAAAGGAATCAAGCTTTGAATGAAAAAATTTCAAATAGAATATATGTATTGGACTCAAGAACGATTTCTGCGGCAAAGCTCAAATGTAATGTAAAAATGTTTTCCGAATCATAAAGTCTCACCTAGACTATTTATACCATTGTACGGGAAACGACGTGGAATTAGGAGGTAAAAAATATGTATTTAATGATATTTAGCATAGCAACAAAGTGTCTGTAGCAAAATCAATGCTTATTGTTTTGGCTTTAATTATTTTGATGTTAGATGCAAAAGGGTCACAATGGGATCATCTTGAAAATAGACGATCGAAAATGTTTTGACCCCCTAAACGGCATTTTTTCGCCACGGTGTCTTCCTAAGGTAGTCTCATATTTTTTCCCTGTCTCAGCAGGAGTAGAAATTTCAAAGGTCAATTTACTTGAATACCCGAGCAAAAATAAATTTCATGAGAAATTTTTTAGAGGGTTGATGTCTTCAGCAAAGTTGTAGAGTATGTTATTTTGAACTTCTTTGCTGAATGAACCTTATACCTTAGACTAACATTTGTAGGAGAAATCGGTTCAATTTGGTAAACTAACCTCAAAATCGGGTTTTCAGGTTTTCCATGTTTTAGTTTCAATTAATCAACTCAGTATGTTCTGTGAACTTGCATATCTAAGTAAAATATAGCAATTTAAGGAGACTCCAGCAATATATAATGAGAATATGTGATGATATAATGATTATTAGGTCAAATAGGTGCCATTTTATTCAATGTTGTTTTTTTAAATTGGCACTTATTGGCCCTAAATTTGTATTAATTTGTTATCCCATTATGTCTAGAATGAGGTAGGGGATAAATAATTATCGGGTCTCATAAGGCACAGTTCATCCAATTGGTATTTTTAAATGTCTCAAAAATCAAGGAAATCAAACTGTTTCGTGAAGTAGTCAAGCAAAATCGAATAAATTGTAAGATCTCGTATTTCTTCTTCAAAGTAGAATTCTCAAGCTTCCGTTTCATAATAATAGATTGAAAATCGGTTCAGCAGTTCAAACGTTATGGATTCTTGACAAAAGTAAATATTCGAAAATATTGTTTTTATAGAGATGGTATATCGTAATGCAGGTACAGCAATATCAGGAGAAACCGATTTACGATCTTCCAGAATTTTGCAAAATTTGGTTGAATTGTTGAATTATTCCTCTACGAAAATTAATAGATCCGTTGTTTTATTGTTTGGCCATTAGCGTGAATAATTTTGAAAAAGTATTACCATTATTAAAAAAAATTACTTTTGTCAAATCCATAACTTTTGAACTACTGGACCGACTATCAATCTATTATTATGAAATGAAAGCTTAAGAGTGCTTCTTTCAAGAAAAAATATGACATCTTACTATTTCCTTGATCTTGCTTGGATAGTTCACGAAACAGTTTGTTCTCCATAATTTTGGAGACATTTAAAAATACCTATTGGATGAAATGTGCCTTATGAGACCCGATAATTATTTATCCCAGGTGCCAAGAAGTGCCAATTCAAAAAATAAACATTGAATAAAATAGTACCTATTTGACCTAAGAATTATTATATCTTCACATATCCTTATTGTATATTGCTGAAGTCTCCTTAAATTGCTATATTTTACTTATATATACAAGTTCACAGAACATACTGAGGTGATTAATTGAAACGAAAACATGGAAAACCTGAAAACCCGATTTTAAGATTGGTTTACCAAATTGAGGCGATTTCTCTTACAAATGTTAGTCTAAAGTATAAGGTTCATTCAGCAAAGAATTTCAAAATTACATACTCTACAACTTTGCTGAAGACATCAACCCTCTAAAAAAATTTCTCATAAAATTTATTTTTTGCTCGGGTATTCAAGTAAATTGACCCTTGAAATTTATATTCCTGCTGATGCAGGGGAAAAGTATGAGACTACCCTAGGAAGACACCGTGGCGAAAAAATGCCGTTTAGGGGGTCAAAACATTTTCGATCGTCTATTTTCAGGATGATCCCATTGTGGGGTGGTCCCACTACATGCTGAGATTTTTTTTTAAATTTCTGTATTTGTAATTTTAGCATTGTACGATGGTAGAAAATGGTAGAATGGTAGAAATCATTTATTATGGCAATTTAAAAAACGGGTATTTATTGCTTCCTGGGTTAGACAGAGGAAGGGCTAAGGATTGCTCTGCATTTTCTTATTCTGCGGAATGTTAGAGTATTTGACTTTTTTCATCACTTTAAAAGGAAATTTCGCCCAATTCTTCGAAAACAAAATGTGTATAGTAATTAGGGGGCGTACGGAGTTTATAGTAATGATAAGACGTGCGGTCTCCCGATCTCGACGTCCATGATTCGAACCCCTATTGCCGCACTTTACATTTTTGCCTTTCTTTTACAACAAAGTTGTACCGAAAGGCTATCATTTTTTTTATAGAAGTCTTGATGTTATATACCAATCGACTCAGCTCGTAGAGCTGAACAAATGTCTGTCTGTCCGTGTGTATGTGTGTGTGTGTGCACACGAAACCCGAAAAACATTGACCATTTTTTCATTTAGAACTGATTTTCTCGGTTGCATTCGATGGAGGACAAACCCTAGTTGATCACTATTGAATATAATCACGATCGGTCATTGCTTTCAAAAGGTATGAAGAAAATGATGTGTTGGACCATATACAGTTGGTTGGTTGATAGTCTGCTTCTCTGGCATGATACACGGCACGGCTTTTGTAATGTTCCCAAATGAGTACTTGCACAACACTTCACTCAGCGAATCACTGTTGAAAGGCGTCTGATTGGAAAACTTACGTCCATTTTCCTCACTATAAGAAGTGAGAAATGAGAAATAAGTAGTGAGAAGTTAGAATTGAAAAGTAAGACGTCTCCCTTCTTACTTCTCGTTCTTATTTCACACTTCCCACTTTTCACAGTGAGAAATAAAAGATGGGGAAAATTTGAGAAGTTAGACGTCACACTGCTTACTTCGTGTTTGTAAATTTTCATAGTGAGAAATAAGAGGTGAGATGTAAGACGTTAGAAGTGAGATGTCTCATTTCTTACCTCTCAATTATTAATAATCACCGAACCGAACAACATTTTCGGCCGTATGTCCGTCTCCGCCAAATGACTTTATCAGCCAATTGATTCTTAGCCAGATGGGCTTCGGCCAAACAGTTTTCGACCTCCGATCAAATGGCTTTCGATCGACTGGATAAGTTTTGACCAAACGGCCTTTTTGCCTTCCCCCAGGAATTCCTTTAGAATTTCCCTTTGAAGTTTCTCCGCAAATTCCCCAAGGAATTCTTCCAAAATTTCCCCTGGAATTCCTTCAGTTATTCGAACGGAGGCTTTCCCGTAAATTCCTTTGGAAATTCCGTCATGAATATCTTCAAAAATTCCAAAGGAATTCCTCCAAAATTCCCCCAGGAAAAAATCCTTAGCAAATTCCTCCTTATCGAATTTTTGATGGAGTTCCAAAAGAAATTTTCAATCCTATTCTTGAAGAATCTCATACAGAAAGTTTGGTAGAAATTTTCTAAAAAATCCCTGGCAAAGTTCCCAGAGAGCTCTCGTAGAAATTAGTGAAATAATTGGATAAATACGGGTAGGTCACGTGGGATAAGTCAAGTTTTGGGTAAATTGTTGAAAAAAAGTCAGGAACAATTCTCAACGGAATTTCTGGATGTATTATCGTAAAAATTCATGAAGGAATTCTTGAAGAAGTTACCCACAAAATTCTTGGAGATTTTCTATGAGGAATTTGTGAAGAAATTCTAGGAGTAGAAATTTATGGAGGAATTTTCGAACTAATCCCTGGAGAAATTCTGGTACTGAATTGAGATAAAAATACCAGAAAAATATGTAGTATGGATTCCCACGGTATTTTTTTTATTTCATGGAGAGCAATTCTCGTATTCCATGAAAAAAGAAAATAAAAACAGTGTAGCGGCGCACAGGTTTGGCGCACCAATGGGCAGAATGGGCACTTTCAAGTGGTCTGACCAGCATGAAACCCCACGCAATCGATTCATCGCACTTTTTCCCTTCAGGAAACATATATTTTTTGGAAATGTTGCAGCGTCAGCTGGAGTAATTGAATTTCTGCAGAATTTGTTTTAAATTTCTGAATAACTCGTCTTCTGAATTCCATTAAAACTTTCCTGAATTTGTCTAAACAATTCTTCCTTTGCGTTTCTTTAGGATTTTTTTATTTACTCTGGGATATTATTTCAACCACTGAAGGAAATTCTGCTGAGATTTAGCGGGAAATTCTTAAACCTTATTCTCCGGGAGATTCTTCCCATTTCTTCCGGTAAGTTCAACTAAATATCTCCAAAAGATCCTCTAAGTTTATACGAGAAATTCTTGTGACCTTTGTCTGTTAGACAAAGTGGATTCTTTGAGTTAGTTGTTGTTCCAAAATTGATTCGAGCAGTATTGCAAAACTTTTAACTTGCACGTTGTACTTGTGGTTAAAATAGAACTCAACTGTAAGAAAAACAAATCCGACAAAAGCATATTTGAAATTTGAAATCTTACGCCCTATGCAATTTGAATCATATGTTTATGACTGTATGCTACTGTAAGTGCAGTTTCTTCAAATTTTTCAAGACTCTTGCGAATTTGTAACGGAGCCAGAAAACTATAGATCAGCACCGTGGCGTCTTAATGCCAAAAACTGCAGGCGGCTGGTTTGGCGTGACTTTGCAGATTCTATGCTATTTTGCTCATCATGCTCTCTTCAAATCTTACCGGAGTTAGGCCCACGTGTATGTTACTGACCTACAAATCATGCAAACAGACAGCATCTCCTTCGTTTTCAATGAGACCATATGCATGGGTAGCATTCGGTCAATAAAACCAGTTCAATGATCCGAGGTTAGTTAAAAGAATGGATCCGAAAAAAAACATCACATCGATCTCGCATATTTTCAACACCGGCGGCCGGCCTTGCGTTGTCCGTTCGATGCAGCAAATTCCCAAATGAAAACCGGTGGTCCGTCTTCCAATTCCGTCTATTGTTTGAATCAAATTTGAATTTGCTCTGCACGGAATGCACCACTTCAAGGTGCCAATTTCCCAAATCTCGCCGGCTCAAACCACGACGCCGAACGCGGCGCAGCGCCCATTATAGCCTTCCAGTTAATACATGGTTTCGAGTTGGCATCCAGTAGTCAGGTTGCAATTAAACTAATTGAACTGTCCGAGGTTGTGCGGTGGCGGCGTTTGCAAAGGTGTTCTGCGCTTTTTATATAACTTTTGTTTATGTCATTGGACTCTGCTCGGTGGTGCTGCCCGTTGATCCCAGTTCGTAGAGACATTGAGGGGGAGAGCAGATCACAGCGAATGTCTTCCTGCTTGCTTTTGGCTTGATTGCATCTGTGGCACGCCAAATTGATATTATAAAGCGTACTTGAGATCTCCCGAAGAAAGCGAAAAAGTCGAACTCGATCAGCTACTGATTGAGTAAGTGAATACAGTTGTAAAAGGTTACAGATTTAGGCTACACTGTTGATTATACATAAGATTAATTTGATTTTTTTTTTCTCCATCGGATATCATAATTTGTTAGGAATCATATGCTTGAATTGTGTAATACTAAATACAGAGCTTTGAAAATATGTGTATTCCCTGCGAACGATTTTTTTCTCACAAATATAGATCGTAGTTTATATTATTCCTTGATAAAAAATTTGTAATGAAAAAGTCAAATTGCTACTTTTCGGTAACTCACTTAGCAAGATCTTTATAATTCACCGTCATTATTAAGTTTCTACAATAGTGCTGGAAAGTTCGGCAAATTAGGCTTATTGAAACTTTCCCGTAAATTCGGCCAGGCCGATAACACGGCGCTGCATTATAATTTAGCCATTCCGATGGAAATTATGTTGATGCACCTGATATTATTCCAACGCGGCCAACGCTCAACGCTTCCCCGTTGAAGTGGAGAAGCTAATCCGCGAGCGATTCATATTCCAACAGGCGATAACGTTTGGCATAATTCTGCCATTCGATGTGGTTATGGGACTCCTAAGCCGACGAAAAAGCGACACGCTTTCTGCGGCTCGCCACCATCTGATTTATGGCGCGTTTGTTTTTGGCGATAAAATTTAGTTCCGCAAATTTTTCGTTTGCACACCAATTATATTAATGAAGACAGTGGGAAAATAAAAAATGTCTCTACAACAATTAGAAGCATTAGTGTCAGATTAGAATGAATTGATGCGGCTATCCGAACTAAGAGATCTCGGCATTGTTTCGGGACAGAAGGATCGCGTGATGCATTGCTAAAAATCCCCAAACCGGGAGTTGATGCAACCTGAACACGGTTGTAAACCGGCCACAGCGTTTAAAATATCATTTAGCTTCCACCCATCTGGCCTTTGGTCAATCATTATTTTCACTTTGCGAAAAAATGCCTAGCTTAGGAACTGAATTCGGCGGCTTTTCACAGTTTTGCTCTTTTGTGTGCAAAATCGTACCAATTGCGTATTTATTTTAACAACCCACTTTCGTTCGTCCAACCAACAATCTTGAGTTGGCATCGGTCCAAAATTACTTGGGGCCCTGACATTGCACCGGTTACCGTCTCCCCGGGTATGCGTTCTCAGCTGGTCGGATCCGAAACCAGAAACTGCGATGACTTGGTTCTATATTTATCGTTTAGATCTAGATTACTTTCCCGTCGATGGTATGCGTTTCCACGGAAAGGTAATCATGGGGAATTTTGGAATGATGGCTGTTGGATTGGTCGAAGCGAACGGTTGACGTCAATAGTCGTAGTTTAGTAAACCGAGTGTGACTATGATTTATGGTAATCGATTCGGATGAATAAATTTAGAATGTGCTCTTAACTGAAGGTCAGATCTGATCAATTGAATCGATATTTTTCGACATTTTTTATATAATTCTAAATGTATTTCGTTTGTTTTCTACACGTGCTTGTAGTCTTTTAAAAAAAGACTAGTGTGATGCAGATAGACAACGGGACTCAAACAGTAGAAATTGGAAATCGATGGACAACAGCATAGTAGAAATTATTTTGATCTTACTAACGAAATCAATCACAGAATTAATTTGAATTTATTGTTTGATGTGTTATCGGTTCTGAAACATAAGATAATAGCACAAATAATCGCAACGCTTTAAATATCCAAAAGTAGTACGACGAAGTACAAAATTATTCAGTTTAATAAGGTTTATTATTAAAATTAGTTATTGCATTCACAGGGACTATGGTCCAGGGCAACGACTCTCAATTTTTTTCTTCAGAGGTACCCCTTCAAACTTTCGCATTTATTGAGGTACCTCCTATTTTTTCGCTGCAAATAAAAATAAGCGTAACTCTCTAAATATATGCAAAACGAACCTGAAAACTAACTGGATATAAGGTTCTCAAAAAAGTTGTCTGAAATGTTTATTATTCCGTGAAACTTTTCATTTCAAATTACGTTTAAAACATTAGGCTTCCTACAAGACTTTGAGGACTTTTGGAGCATTTAGAGCCTCTTAAAAAGAGGCTTCTGAGCATGTTGAAAAGGCGCTTCTCAGTCTTTTGAAATAATGATTCCGAGCCTTTTGAAAGTGCAAGCTTCTTGAAAGGAGGCTTCCGAGCTTCTTAAACAAGGCTTTCGACCTCTTGAAAGGAGGCTTCCGAGCCTCTTGAAATGAGGCTTCGAGCCTCTTGAAAGGAGGCTTCCTGAGCCTCTTGAAAGGAGGCTTCTGAGCCTCTTGAATGGAGGCTTGAGCCTCTTGAAAGGAGGCTTGAGCTCTCTTGAAAGGAGGCTTCTGAGCCTATTGAAAGGGAGGCTTCTGAGGCCTCTTGAAAGGAGGCTTCTGAGCCTCTTGAAAGGAGGCTTCTGAGCCTCTTGAAAGGAGGCTTCTGAGCCTTCTTGAAAGGAGGCTTCTGAGCTCTTGAAAGGAGGCTTCTGAGCCTTTTGAAAGGAGGCTTCTGAGCCTCTTGAAAGGAGGCTTCTGAGCCTCTTGAAAGGAGGCTCTGAGCCTCTTGAAAGGAGGCTTTGAGCTCTTGAAAGGAGGCTTCTGAGCCTCTTGAAAGGAGGCTTCTGAGCCTCTTGAAAGGAGGCTTCCTGAGCCTCTTGAAAGGAGGCTGAGCCTCTTGAAAGGGAGGCTTGAGCCTCTTGAAAGGGAGGCTTGAGGCCTCTTGAAAGGAGGCTTCTGAGCCTCTTGAAAGGAGGCTTGAGCCTCTTGAAAGGAGGCTTCTGAGGCCTCTTGAAAGGAGGCTTCCTGAGCCTCTTGAAAGGAGGCTTGAGCCTATTGAAAGGAGGCTTCCTGAGCCTCTTGAAAGGAGGCTTCTGAGCCTCTTGAAAGGAGGCTTTGAGCCTCTTGAAAGAAGTCTTTTGAGCATATTGAAAGCAGCCTTCCGAGCCTCTTGAAAGGAGGCTCTGGCCCCTTGAAAAAAGGCTTCTGGGCCTCTTGAAAGGAGGCTTCTGGGCCTCTTGAAAGGAGGCTTCTGAGCCTCTTGAAAGGAGGCTTCTGAGCTCTTGAAAGGAGGCTTCTGAGGCCTCTTGAAAGGAGGCTTCTGAGCCTCTTGAAAGGAGGCTTCTGAGCCTCTTGAAAGGAGGCTTCTGAGCCTCTTGAAAGGAGGCCTGGAGCCTCTTGAAAGGAGGCTTCTGAGCCTTTGAAAGGAGGCTTCCGAGCCTCTTGAAAGGAGGCTTCCGAGCCTCTTGAAAGAAGCCTTCTGAGCCTCTTGAAAGAAGCCTTCCGAGCCTCTTGAAAGGAGGCTTCCGAGCCTCTTGAAAGGAGGCTTCCGAGCCTCTTGAAAGGAGGCTTCCGAGCCTCTTGAAAGGAGGCTTCCGAGCCTCTTGAAAGCAGGCTTGCGAGCCTCTTGATAGGTGGCTTCCAAGTCTCTTGGTAGGAGGCTTCCGAGTCTTCTTAAAGAAGGCTTCCGAGCCTATTGAAGTGAGGATTTCGAGCCACTTGAACGGAGGCTTCCAAGTCTTTTGAAAGGAGGCTTCCGAGCCTCTTGAAAGAAGGCTTCCGAGCCTCTTGAAAGAAGGCTTCCGAGCCTCTTGAAAGGAGGCTTCCGAGCCTCTTGAAAGGAGGCTTCCGAGCCTCTTGAAAGGAGGCTTCCGAGCCTCTTGAAAGGAGGCTTCCGAGCCTCTTGAAAGGAGGCCTGAGCCTCTTGAAAGGAGGCTCTGAGGCCTCTTGGAAAGGAGGCTTCTGAGCCTCTTGAAAGGAGGCCTGAGCCTCTTGAAAGGAGGCTTCCGAGCCTTTTGAAAGGAGGCTTCCGAGCCTCTTGAAAGGAGGCTTCCGAGCCTCTTAAAAGGAGGCTTCCGAGCCTCTTGAAAGCAGGCTAGCGAGCCTCTTGAAAGCAGGCTTGCGAGCCTCTTGATAGGTGGCTTCCAAGTCTCTTGGTAGGAGGCTTCCGAGTCTTCTTAAAGAAGGCTTCCGGGCCTATTGAAGTGAGGATTTCGAGCCACTTGAACGGAGGCTTCCAAGTCTTTTGAAAGGAGGCTACCAAGCCTCTTGCAAGGAAGCTTCCGAGCCTATTGAAATGAGGCTTCCGAGCCTCTTGCAAAGTGGATTTCCAGCCTCTTGAAAGGAGGCTTCCGAGCCTCTTGAAAGGAGGGTTCCGAGCCTCTTGAGAGGAGGCTTCAAAGCCTCTTGAATGGAGGCTCCGAGCCTCTAGAAAGGAGGCTTCCGAGCCTATTGAAAGGAGGCTTCTGAGCCTCTTGGAAGGAGGATTCCGAGCCTCTTGAAAGGAGGCTTCCGAGCCGCTTGAAAGGAGGCCTGAGCCTCTTGAAAGAAGCCTTCCGGAGCCTCTTGAAAGAAGCCTCTGAGCCTCTTGAAAGGAGGCTTCTGAGCTCTCTTGAAAGGAGGCTTCCTGAGCCTCTTGAAAGGAGGCTTCTGAGCCTCTTGAAAGGAGGCTTTGAGTTTTTGAAAGGAGGCTTCTGAGCTCTCTTGAAAGGAGGCTTGAGCCTCTTGAAAGGAGGCTTGAGCCTCTTGAAAGGAGGCTTCTGAGCCTCTTGAAAGGAGGCTTCTGAGCCTCTTGAAAGCAGGCTTGCGAGCCTCTTGATAGGTGGCTTCCAAGTCTCTTTGCAGGAGGCTTCTGAGTCTTCTTAAAGAAGGCTCTGAGCCTATTGAAGTGAGGATTTCTGAGCCACTTGAACGGAGGCTTCCAAGTCTTTTGAAAGGAGGCTTCTGGAGCCTCTTGAAAGAAGGCTTCCTGAGCCTCTTGAAAGAAGGCTTCTGAGCCTCTTGAAAGGAGGCTCTGAGCCTCTTGAAAGGAGGCCTGAGCTCTCTTGAAAGGAGGCCTGAGCCTCTTGAAAGGAGGCTTCTGAGCCTCTTGAAAGGAGGCTTCTGAGCCTCTTGAAAGGAGGCTTCTGAGCCTCTTGAAAGGAGGCTCTGAGCCTCTTGAAAGGAGGCTTCTGAGCCTCTTGAAAGGAGGCTTCCTG
This sequence comes from Armigeres subalbatus, assembly GCF_024139115.2. NCBI lineage: Eukaryota > Metazoa > Arthropoda > Insecta > Diptera > Culicidae > Armigeres > Armigeres subalbatus. The sequence continues at coordinate 287,164,845 of NC_085141.1, read as the reverse complement.
AGCCTCTTGAAAGGAGGCCTGAGCCTCTTGAAAGGAGGCTTCTGAGCCTCTTGAAAGGAGGCTTCTGGCCTCTTGAAAGGAGGCTTCTGAGCCTCTTGAAAGGAGGCTTCTGAGCCTTTTGAAAGGAGGCTTCTGAGCCTTTGAAAGGAGGCTTCCGAGCCTCTTGAAAGGAGGCTTCCGAGCCTCTTGAAAGGAGGCTTCCGAGCCTCTTGAAAGCAGGCTTGCGAGCCTCTTGAAAGCAGGCTTGCGAGCCTCTTGATAGGTGGCTTCCAAGTCTCTTGGTAGGAGGCTTCCGAGTCTTCTTAAAGAAGGCTTCCGGGCCTATTGAAGTGAGGATTTCGAGCCACTTGAACGGAGGCTTCCAAGTCTTTTGAAAGGAGGCTTCCAAGCCTCTTGCAAGGAAGCTTCCGAGCCTATTGAAATGAGGCTTCCGAGCCTCTTGCAAAGTGGATTTCCAGCCTCTTGAAAGGAGGCTTCCGAGCCTCTTGAAAGGAGGCTTCCGAGCCTCTTGAAAGGAGGCTTCCGAGCCTCTTGAATGGAGGCTTCCGAGCCTCTTGAAAGGAGGCTTCCGAGCCTCTTGTAAGGAGGCTTCCGAGCCTATTGAAAGGAGGCTTCCGAGCCCATTGAAAGGAGGCTTTTGAAAGGAGGCTTCTGAGCCTCTTGAAAGGAGGCTTCTGAGCCTCTTGAAAGGATGCTTCCGAGCCTCTTGAAAGGAGACTTGTGAGTTTCTTGAAAGGAGGCTTCTGAGCCTCTCGAAAGGAGGCTTCTGAGCTCTTGAAAAGAGGCTCTGAGCCTCTTGAAAGGAGGCTCTGAGCCTCTTGAAAGGAGGCTTCTGAGCCTCTTGAAAGGAGGCTCTGAGCCTCTTGAAAGGAGGCTTCTGAGCCTCTTGAAAGGAGGCTCTGAGCCTCTTGAAAGGAGGCCTGAGCCTCTTGAAAGGAGGCTTCTGAGCCTCTTGAAAGGAGGCTTCTGAGCCTCTTGAAAGGAGGCTTGAGGCCTCTTGAAAGAAGCCTCTGAGCCTCTTGAAAGAAGCCTTCCTGAGCCTCTTGAAAGGAGGCCTGAGCCTCTTGAAAGGAGGCTCTGAGCCTTTCGAAAGGAGGCTTCTGAGCCTCTTGAAAGGAGGCTTCTGAGCCTCTTGAAAGGAGGCTTCTGAGCCTCTTGAAAGGAGGCTTCTGAGCCTCTGAAAGGAGGCTTCTGAGCCTCTTGAAAGGAGGCTTCTGAGCCTCTTGAAAGGAGGCTCTGAGCCTCTTGAAAGGAGGCCCTGAGCCTCTTGAAAGGAGGCTTCTGAGCCTCTTGAAAGGAGGCTTCTGAGCCTCTTGAAAGGAGGCCTGAGCCTCTTGAAAGGAGGCTCTGAGCCTCTTGAAAGGAGGCTTCCAAGCCTCTTGAAAGGAGGCTTCTGAGCCTCTTGAAAGGAGGCTTCCGAGCCTCTTGAAAGCAGGCTTCCGAGCCTCTTGAAAGCAGGCTTCTGAGCCTCTTGAAAGCAGGCTTCCGAGCCTCTTGAAAGCAGGCTTCTGAGCCTCTTGAAAGGAGGCTTCCGAGCCTCTTGAAAGGAGGATTCTGAGTCTTTTGCAAGGATGCTTCCGAGCCACTTGAAAGCAGGCTTTCGAGCCTCACGAAAGCAAGCTTCCGAGCCTCACGAAAGGAGGATTCCGAGCCTCGCGAAAGAAGGATTCCGAGCCTCTTGAAAGGAGGTTTCCGAGCCTCTTGAAAGGAGGCTTCTGTTCTTCTTGAAATGAGGCTTTCGAGGCTCTTGAAAGGAGGTTTCCGAGCCTCTTGAAACGAGGCTTCCGAGCCTCTTGAAAGTAGGATCCCGAGCCTCTTGAAATGAGGCTCCCGTGCTTTTCAGAATAAAAAGGTATCATGTCTCTCAAATGGATGCTTTCGAACCTTTAGATTTTAGATAGTTTAGAAATATATTCATATTATTCAACATTTTCTTTCGATCAGGTAAATTTCAATCGATATTTTTAACATTTGTTTATTCGACGTTTTGTCCTTTTGATCTTTTTTCCCACATACCTACGTACACTGTGCTGGTTGGAGTAAGCAGGTTTCAAATGTCTTCGATTTACAGATCGCGATGCATATTTTGTAGAACAAAAAGTTTTGAAATTAAAAAATATCAGAAATTTATCAAAAAGTTTTCATTGAAGTTTTTAAACCGTTTTGACTCAAATTCCGAACATTTATTACGAACACTCTCGTTTTAACGCCATTAAACCAAATTTCTAAATTTTGGTTTTCCATACGGAGGATCAAGATTACATTTGGTAGTTGTTAATATTAATGACATCAATTTCATTTTTGTTACAAAAATATATATATAGACGAATACAAGTCAAAATAAGAAGAAGACAGACGACGGTGTTAACTTTGACAAATCCTACAGCGCAGCATCGGAAAAAGTTCCGAACTGTATGATAGATACATTTTTGGAAAATATACAAAAAATTGAGATAAGCTTCCAAATATATAATTCAGATTTTTTTTCCGTATCGTAGATCAATCAGATTTTAAATACATTCTGTCTAGAATTTATTGTAAGCATTTTAAAATGATCTTCCTATGCTGTGCCGTAGGATCTGTCAAAGTTAACACCGTCGTTTGTCTTCTTCTTATTTTTACTTGGTTTCGTCTATTAGCTAAAATATTATAGCTGGTAATTTCCCATAACTATCAATTTTTAAAACATATTTTCTTTTGTTGGTCTACTAATACCTTTACTATTGGTTCTAAACTGTTCTTCGCAAACCTATTTGAGGAAGTCGAACGAACAACTTATGTCAACATTCCATAGAAAATTGTTATTCTTACGCTTCACCACGCAACTCCCACCGGCAACCGACGACGACAATGACAAGTTCATTTGCATCGGCTTCAAATAATCGTCGAACATCAACCAACGCTATTTCGCCAGTTGGGGCTCTGCCACTGTTGTTGTTCAATGTATTACACCTTCATAAATCGTGGTGGAATCCATTGCATCGACAAGGCACCATTCCACCAAGTGGCAGTGTGGCAGGGCAATCGAAATCGACCAAGTGGCGGCGCACAAACAATCCACAAACTATTTCAAGGTTGTACATTCTCGTCCCACGAGTTTGGAATCGAATTATCAGCCCTCGAGTCTGCTCAACATGCAGTCCCATCGGAGATGGTAACGACGGACGACGTTACAGCGAAGAATGACGTAGGAGTTTGGGCTTGGGCTTTATTTCTAGCAACGCGTTGTTGCGTCCATTATGCGGGTATACAAATCTCATCAAACGGATCAGCTGATTGAATTGGTAATTTTGAAACGAGAAGAAGACCTTGCCAATGTCAATAAATACGCCTTTTGACCCTTTCAAAATTAAGATGTAAATAAATAATTCTGAATTAGACGCACTGTGACGATCAGAAATAAATCGTAGATCATGCGTCAACTGTGAGAAAACAAACTAACACTAAGGCTCAGATAGGAAAGAAAGTTTGTGACGAGCGACGTGATGAACCAGCTCACAGGCTGTTATTAATCTTTTATGGGGTCATAAAGTAATTCGGTTCACTTCAAGAAAAGTTCATCATCTGTCGTCATGGAGGTTTGCATATGAAATGTATAAAAGTGAAACCACTACTACCCAGTAAGCACATATTCTGGGAAACTGCATGAGTTGTTTATACATTCAGAGTAAATTACTTCACGCCTATGATTCACTTTGCACAATGCATTTTGTGCGATGAAGATGAATTCTATTTTTGCGGTGGCCCCATACCCTTGAGAAAAATGCCAACCAGTCTTTTGGTGGCGACCTACACCAAACATTTACACATCATCACACTCTGCTCAAAACGAAGTTTCAGAATGAATTTCGCAGTAAAATTTACTCGTAAAAAGTTGGAGCTCCTAACATGTTTGTCACAATCATATTTTTAAAAACTGTGCTGCGTTTGTTCATGGTTGCTGCAAATTAATGGAAAACAAATTGAGGTGTATCAGTATTTCATATCCACAAGGGTGACAAGTTCACAAGTTATATTCCCAATTGTTTTCCACACATCCGATTACAATCTGAGATTACAATGCGCTACCAATGAAGGAGTTCAAGATGCGACGCAACCAACAAGCCAAGTGCGCCATCTACTTTGACAGAGTCATGACGTTATTTGTCGAAAGAGAAATTAAACTGTAAGCGAACATGCTTTTTCTGACCGGATGCGGTACGAATCAGAGTGACTGGCTGGCTGTCTACAGTGTTCACATATGGTGGATCGAGTATGAGAATTTTTATCGTTTATACAAATGCAAGATCACGATGCGATGGTGGGCTTATTGTCGGTCGAAGAAGATTGTACTTTGTTCGCTGAAGCAAACGCTCTGTTTTGAATTAAAATAAATGACGTTTATTGGATTCAGAGTGGCCAAACAAACGGACTTTTGTTTGCGCCATTGCCGTTATAAATAGAGTTACTGCTTCTATTTCGGAACTGTTGCTTTTCTCCTGTACGTGTATAACTCTAACCAATTGCTCAAATCTATCATCGATAAAATGCCCAATCAAGCAACTTTATTTAAACATGAATGGTTTTAAAATACGTTGAATGCATATTAAATTTGTTATGAACGAAAAACACGTAGCGACCGTTTTCGTTTATCTTAAAATGTATCGAGAATAAAATTATAGTGTTTGAAATATTCCATATGGAATAAATCCAATCAAGTCCCATTTGTTTACATGCATTTTTATGCAAATGTAAAAAAGTATCCTTTGGAAATTTCACAGAAATTACCTCCGAAATTTTAAAAACAAGTGTCCCGTGGAAATTCCAAGAATTTAATGTTCAAATTACAAAGAAGTTTCCGTGAAAAATCCAAACAGTCTCTCATTGAAAATCCAATGGCAAAGTTATTAACATTTTACTGGAGTGTTGTATGGGGGAATTTATTACTTTTTTAAGGTAAAAGAAACGAAATTCGCTCAAACTACACTTTAGATAAAAATTTAAATAAAAGTGTTTTCCATACTAATTTGAGCCACCCTACCCAGCAGTTTGACGCAATCAGATAAAAAAAGTAATAAAATTTCAGCTGATGTTCAAAACTGTAGCACGTATTTCTTTGTTCCAAAACAAAAGCAATAACCCTTTAGAATACTTGTGACATATGGAAGATCGAACGAAGAGAACCAGATGAACGCTTCATGTTTAAAACCAGCCCTATGCTAAGAGCTCATGTTTAGCGTAGCCAACACCAACACCAACGCCGAGCAACGTACGTCAAATCTAAAAAAGCTTAATATCATAAAACATCCAAATTCAGCTTTCTTCAATATTCAACTTTAATCGGGAATATTAATTAAATATAACTAATGAGTTTAATTGATTCAAAACTTATCTACATGATCAATTTTGATTTTACTTACATGGAGAACAACAATTTGTCTTTTATTACACCGTGAAAAGCTTGAGCAGAATTTAAAAATAAATCCTGCTCTTTTATTGTTGTGGATATTTTCAATTATCAAGCTACAATCATCGGTGTTGTTGACGATTGTTGACATCTCATGCAACTGACAGCGGTCTATCTGCACACTGTGCCCGGGACATGGTGGCTATTTTTAGGCTAAGGGAGTTAGATAGGGATGTCTATAGCCTGTTTAAAACAGTGAAGTACTTTGTGTTGGCAGTATAAGCAAAAAAATTGAATAAGAAAAGATCGTGGGTGACGGGTTTCAGTTCTTATTCATTGTACAACGTGTTGTTCATATGGCGCAAAGACTGTTGTTAGAACAAGATGAATTTCAGTACACATGTGCGTTTTTCTTCTCATTCATTTTCTTCATCTTATTTTCGATCATTTATACATTACCGCCTTGTAGCGTACTATTCATTGAGCATTTCCATTTGGAGATGGCAATTCATAAACAATTTTTGCGTTGGTAACACTCAATGTCGAAGAAGCCCGAAAAAGTTGAAAACGTTTTTGATTGATGACAATGATGGTTTGGCAAAACATGGTTTCGTTCAACTATCCTGCGCAAAATCTAATAATCATCTCCCAACTGACCTTGATCCATTGCTATTTTGCACCCTTTTGATCGAAAGCAAACAACGGTACTCAACGCTCATTCAAACTCTCACTCTCCCATTCATTCGCAACGAAAACGAAATTTATAATCGCTTCAATGAGGCTGCTTACACACTAGATTTCTACTAGTTAAGTTCGCCCCTGGCAGCCAAGCTTATATTAAAACTTACACCCCAAAACCGAGTAAATTGGAAAGCAAATCCGATTAACTTTTCGCGTGTCAGCGAGTGTAAATTTCAGTGCTCTCGTTAGCCATATATCCACACACATACGAGGTAGGAACGCTCGCTAGGTGAATAATAACATCAATTTTTATGCCATATTCACGACGAATGATCTTCGCAGCGTAGCAGCGGCGACTGCTTGCCGTGATGTGCCTTACGATTGTTTAGTTCAACGCCAACCTAGGTGGGCTCAAACTTAGGAACGGTTTGCCTGATCTTTCCGATCTGACACAAACAAAACAAAATATGTTATTATGATCGTACTGCATCGTCATCCATCGGCGGTATTCATCATTCATCATTTAATAATTCGGGCGAATTATTGAAGCTTGAAACCGAACTTCGATCATGTTTATTTTTAGTACTCGAACGTGTTTAGCAGCTGTCAATTTCGCCGGCACTTGTGTGAATGATCGTGACAAGACGAAAAAAAACGAAACCACTAGTAACTGCGTCCTAATCTCGGTTTGCAAATTTAGAAATAATTCCATAAAGAAAACTACTGTAAAGCCAATTTACAGTTATTGTTTTTCTTTTGGATACTACTCGTAGATGATCCTAAAAAAGAGCATCGTTTGTGTTATACGAAAAATGCATTTTCTTGCATATTAATATATTTGCTTGCAGCGATGTGGATAAAATGTACAAACAATAATATAGAACTATTTTTCTCCATCCTCGAATGGAACAACGTCGGTTGAATGGAAGGGGGTCGAGCATGGTACAGATCGGCAATTCTAGCGAGATTCATTTGCCGCATGATTGGCTACACAGCGGACGCGTTGGAACGTCGTGTCGTGTGCTCCGGAATTGAAAAAAAAAGAACGGAAGTAGTCAATAAATTCTTCGCTTCACTGGGATGCATTTTCTTTGCTATCCAACAGCATTATTAGACTGCTATAGAACTGTATAGTAGAGCCATTTAGTCGCTGCTAATACAGAATTACTAAACATAATTTATTTTGATTTACAGACACTGTCACAGCTCTCGCATTTTGTAACTTATTCATAATGTTTGATCTGATAGTGTCAACAATTTTTTAAGCTGAAATAAGTTAACTAAAAAAATGGGTAGTGTTGATGTCTCTTTTATTATTGAAAAAGTTTTGATTGAAGAAGTTGATTGATTGGAGAAATGTTTGTAATGTAAAAATGTGTCTCGCATTTTTGGATTTTTGGTTTTTTGCCTTTCTCGTACACTAAGTGTACGTAAAGGCTATAATATTGCTTCAAAAACAAAATTTTGATAGGAGGCCCGAGGGCCGATTTTTATATACCGATCGACTCAGTTCTACAAACTGAGGTGATGTCTGTATGTGTGTGTGTGTCTGTATGTGTGTGTGTGTATGTGTGTATGTGTACAAATTTTGTAGACACACTTTTTTGAACTTCCCATTGTCCGATTGGCTCGCAACAAGTTGCAGTCGACGCGGAATTCAGTCCCATTGTTTGCTATTGAAAATTAGATGTTTTTGCGTATAAAAAAATAGCAAAACGTTCTATATTAATTACACCTAGATTCGAACTGCTGACCTTTGGGGTGGGAAGCGCTTGCTGTACCACATAACCATCGGGACACACTTGGTATGAGTAAATATAAGTTGTACAGTATTCATCAAATTGGCATAAGTTCTTTTCTTTTCAAAGCCACAGAGTTCACTCTGCTAGGGTAACGGTACCAATATTGGAAGTATTATTGAATCAATGAAAGAAAATATATTTGATAAAATCAATAGTGGTTCTAAATTGATAGTTTTAATGCATTAACTGATAGACAAACTTTGAATTTGCTAGACATGAAATTGGATTCATTTCGCCTTGATAATTAATCTAAATTTCTTGGAGGTAAAATGAGCTCCATTATACTGCCGTCGCAAGCATAATCGTCCAATATTGATTTTGCATGGAAGAAAATATGGAACAGTTACGCTTTCGGCGGCAGTATATAGGTAGGAAAGCCACTTTGTTGGGGAGATTATTGTTTTCAGTTAGTATTCATAATGGCATGATTACAACGTGTCGCTTCAAGTAAAGCAAACGTTAAGAAATGCAATGATGAACAATATTATTAAGAACCCATTGTCTTCACTGAAGGCATGATCGCCCTATAAGTGTTTATTTGGGTTACCTCTAACGAAGAGAAAACTGTTCAATAATTAATAACGTTTCTCTTTACTAAACGTAATCAGGCCCATTTTTTCTATTATTTTGCTATCATGCGCTCGCATACCCTATATATACGAGTGAACTTGTCACGTGGCAGCTATTTTTGTAGCGTTCAATCAGCGTATGGAAGCGCAGCTGGTGTACGTGAGGACGCTATGCAAGCACATTTCGGTAGGAGCGAACGGCACTGCATTCGCTTCAGTCGCTTGCCGTCGGATGAATATCGCAGAAGGAAGCATCACCAACACACCGCTTTGGCCCTGACGGAAGCGAGTAAACAAAATGGGGGCCGGGTGATGCTTTTTTATTTCACCCGGTAAGGGATATAAGGCGACCATTTTAAAATAATTGTTGAAACGTTAAAACACATTTTAGCCGAAAATAGTTAGATATTTCGGGTTCGAAATTTAATTTACTTTTAGATTGGCAACATGAAACTCTAATTATTTTGATTAAAAACATGTGCAAATATGTAGCCTAACATATAGGTGAAGATTTCGGCTAACTGTTGCTGGTGTTGGATTGCGTGGGAGTGCTCTCGGCTCTCAAATTTGACAAATCGATGTTTTAATCTTTAACGCAGAGAAGTCGTTTTAAAAATTTGGTATTGAGTTATAGAAAAGAAAAATTGTTTATAAATATGTTTTCGAAAAAAAAAGAGAACCGACCGAGCGTCGAACATAGATTCTCTAAGTGAGAGGCTAGAACGTTACCCCTCAGCTATCTTCACTTCTTGAATGTGTGGTGATCGAAGTATAACAGGTTATACGCAATTTGCACTGATCATCGGCTGCTTGTGCATTCGTGCGGCAACGCACCGGATGCTGTGTTTAGATTCCGTGGCATATTTAAATCATTTAAATCATCTGACGTTGAAAAACATATACGATTGAGTCTACGTCATGTGCTTTTGTGTCAATTCATTCAGATATGTCACCTAATATTCATAGTGTTTTGATGTGCAGGGAAGCAACATAAATTTCAACGTTTAATTTGAATCCTCTGTAATGCATTCTTCCTGGCGTTACAGCAAATAATCTATATTGGCACAGTATATGTAGAACATGGCTTTTCTAACAAACAAACAATTTATTGTAGTAAATGGTTTTGATTTTCTACAAATATTAACTTACTATATTCCTACCTTTTCACTTGCATATCTTCTGTGTGGTTTTGATAGTTAATTAATTCATGCTATACATAAGTCCTAAATCTTGGACTTCGCTAGACCAATTAATTGGAACCCCATTCATAGTGATAACATATATGCTTGAAGTTTTCAAATATCACTCGGATTATGTGGGAGAAGCTGAGTTTCGGAAGGATTCGGAGAAAATGTTCCATTCTTGCAAGTCAACGGAAAATGTATCCAAACTTTTCTACAATCCAAGCATGTTTTGGATCATGTAGTAATCTCAGTTCGATCATTTAGTTTGTCGATGACTCATCCCGGAGGTTAAATTTCAAAACGTGTTTTATGGTGGACTTCTGGTGCGAAATTTTTTCGACAGCTCTGCCCTACAGTTTGTTGTTTTAATTTAACTAATAATCGATTTAAAGCACTAGTTTGTAATAACTTATACTGAATGATAACAAAAAAAAAATTTTTTTCTTTGTTATTATTAGTCAGTATAAGTTACTGCAACTAGCGCTATAATTTTGTTATTAGTGCAAAAGAAACAACAATAAGGCAGAGTTGTATAAACCTTCGCACTAGAAATGGTGGACATCACGTTTGGAATTCAACCTTTGGAATGAGTTATTGACAAACTACTAAATGTATAGGTTTGATAATTATTAAATTAATTAAGTATAATATTAGGTATACAATCAGTATGATATAAAGTATTACACATTATTGGCCCAAGTATGCTGATTTCGGTAACACCAGCTCTGTCACGAGTAATCTATCAGATTGTGTACATGGATAGTTTATCTGTATGGAGTGAACTGATAAAAATTTTTGGATCTTTTGGATTTTGGATACAAAAGCAAATTAAAATTAATTAGTTCTAATTCAACCTTCGTACCATCACTGTGAAATGCTCTCCATATGAAAAAAAAGCAATCATAGTTGAATTATCTTCAGATTTTATAAGGTCGGATCTAATTCGTTAATTTTAGTTGAAAAGTGGTTGAATGTCAATGACAAAAACGAAGCTGCTATCAGCAAAAAATGAATTCTTATTAATATGAAGAATCATACTATTCAAAACAATAATTTTAAAAAGGCTAGCTTATTGATTGGGTGACAGAAGCCTAAGCTGGATTCTGACTTCAAACTGGGAAGCACTCGAATGTTTGCTAACTGTAAACATTTTTTGTTCAATATCCCGGGATTTTTTTGTAATACTAATATAAATGCTAATACTACAATAAAACGTCACTGCATTCGCTTCAGTCGCTTGCCGTTGGATGAATATTGCAGAAGGAAGCACCACCAACACGCCCTATTGGCCCATCACCCCGGCAAGGGTGAAGGGCGTCAATTTTAAAATGATTGTTAAAATGTTAAAACACATTTTAGCCGAAAATAGTTAGATTTTTCGGGTTTGAAATTTCATTTTCTTTTAGATTGGCAACATTAAAGTCTAATTATTTCGATTAAAAGACATGTGTAGATATGTAGTCTAACATATATATGTTATACTTCGGCTACCTAAATACTTCGGCTACCTGTTGGTGGTGTTGGATTGCGTGGGAGTGCTCTCGCCTCTCAGATTTGACGAATCGATGTTTTAATGTTAACGATGTTAAAAATGTGGTATTGAGTTATAGAAAATAAAAATTGTTTATAAATATGTTTTTGAAAAAAAAAATGAGAACCGAACGAGCGTCGAACACAGATTCTCTGAGTGAGAGGCTAGTACGTTACCCCTCGGCTATCTTTACTTCTTGGATAAATGGTGATCGAAGTATAACAGGTTATATGCAATTTGCACTTATCATCGGCTGCTTGTGCATTCGTGCGGCAACGCACCTGGTGCTATGTTTTTAGGTTCTGTGGCATATTTAAATCATCTGACGTTGAAAAACATATACGATTGAGTTTACGTCATGTGCTTTTGTGTCAATTCATTCAAATATGTCACCTAATATTCATAATGTTTTGGTGTGCAGGGAAGCAACTTCAGAATCAATTTCAACATTTATTTTGAATCCACTATAATGCATTTTTCCTGGCGTTGCAGCAAATAATTCATATTGGCACAGTATATGTAAAACATGGCTGGTCTAACAATTAGTTTGTAAATAAAACAATTTATTTTAGTAAATGGTTTTGATTTTCTATAAATACTTACTATATTCGTACTTTTTCGCTTGCATACCTTCGGTGTGGTTTTTGATAGTTAATTAATTCATGCTATACATAAGTCCTAAATCTTGGACTTCGCTAGACCAATTGGAACCCCATTCATAGTGACAACACATCTGTTTGAAGATTTCAAATAGCACTCGGATTATGTGGGAGAAGCTGAGAGTCAATGTCAATGGAAAATGTATCCAAACTTTTCTACAATCCAAGCATGTTTTGGAACATGTAGTAATCTAAGTTCGATCATTTAGTTTGTCGATTACTCATACCAGAAGTTAAATTTTAAACGTGTTTTATGGTGGACTTCTGGTGCGAATATTTTTCGACATTTATTCTCTGGAATGAGTTATTGACAAACTACTAAATTATCGAACCTATATTACTAAATGATCGAAAACATCCTTGCTATAATCCATAACAAATTACTCTAAGGCAATCAACGATTTTTGATTTCCTGATAGAATAATATCAGGTATGCAATCAGTATGATATAAAGTATTAGACATTATTGGCCCAAGTAGGGCAAAAGATCCAATAGTCGTGGGTGTTCCTATAGTTGCGGTAGTGTTATTTTAACAAAATCTACTTATTTAACGCAGCAACCCATATTCTCTATCAATTTGTTGACCTGTCATAACTCGAAATAAAAGAAAACAGATAAGAAAATCCCTCCAAATCGGTTAAGTATCAACAAATTACCATATCTTTTTCTCGGCTTTGCACCAGTAGTTGCGGTAGTGTTCCAATAGTTGCGAGTCCCATTAGAAAACAATGGGATTCGTAACTATAGGAACACAAATTAAAAAATACCGCAACTAATGGAACACTGCACCAATAATTGGAGGTATCATTTTAGGTAACAATAATGGTTTCTGCAGCCTTTGGAATACTTTTCGTTTAAAATATAATTGATGAGCTGTTGGATAAGTACTTAAGGTAAGCGACTTGAAATATAGATGTTGTGTAAGCGAAGAAACAGTGGTGGAACGTGCTTAGTTCCTCCACTATTGGGTCTTTTACCCTATGCTGATTTCGGTAACACCAGCTCTGTCACGAGTAATCTATCAGATTTTGTACAGTGATAGTTTACCTGTACAGAGTGATCTGATAAATAATTTTAGATCAGTTCATTATAATTTATACAAAAACAAATTAATATGAATCAATTTTAATAAAACCTTCCGTTAATCACTCCGAAATGCTCTCCATATGAAGAAAAGCAACCTTAGTAGAATTCCCTTCAAATTTTATTAAGTCGGATCAAATTCGTAAATCTTAGTTAAAAGTGATTGAATGTCAATGACAAAAACGGAACTGCTATCAGCAAAAAATGAATTCTTATCTATATGAAGAATCATACTATTCAAATCAATAATTTTAAAAAGGCTAACTTATTGATGGGTGCCAGAAGCTTAAGCTGGATTCTGACTTCAAAACAAGAAACACTCGAAAGTTTGTCAAATGACCAACATTATGGATCATATATCCAAAACTATGGATCATATTACCGAAGTTTTGTATCATAATCACGATAAAAATTGCGCAAAATTGCATTTTTATGGATCAAAATGTAGTTTTCTATGGATCATTTTCCAAATGGATGATGGGAAAATAGCAGGAATGATATTGTTTTTCTTGATCATGTTTAACTGTACATACTTATTTTCCAATTATTTGGTTTATTTTTTTAGCTTAGTTATGCTTAGCAGGGTTTGCAGAAATCGCTCTCAATAGATAACGAACAACGATAAAAGAGAGGCAAAAACTGTTCCGAATCATAACAAGCCATGATAACAAATTTATCAAACTTATATACAAGTGCGAAAAAACAAAATCGGATAGGCGGCTCCCACAGAAAAATGGTGATTCTCGCTTTGTTTTCGTTCATTTCGTGTTGGTTACTGCACAGCTGTGTATAACAAGTTAAAATGCATCATCAGAGCCAGTGCTCCCCGCATTTGGAGCTTTCTAAAAGAAATATATCATGGGGTATTGCCTCCCGAATCAGTTCTCTATCATGACAACTTGCGAAAAAAAAAGTCTCTCGCGGGATGCTACATATCGTAAATGTATACAGAGATGATAAATGAGAGACTTGCTCATTCTCTTTAGAATTCAATCCCTGATGCTTAGTTATGGATCTTAAAATTAATCTTTATAGATACGCCTGAGCTATTTTTTGGATTTAAGGTAGCATTTTATGGAACATTCAGATGTTATTTATGGATCGTTTTTCATTTTTCAGGATCGTTTTTGTGCATTTAACGGTACAAAGTAAGGCTGCCATAAACAAATGTGAAAAATATGTTTGTCAACCCTTTTGAACGAGCGAGAAAGGCATCATCACCGCTAGGTGGATTAATCAGGGTTTTTATTTAGTAACCGAAGTTATTGTTCCAGTTTTTTACATCATAGCGTCTATTTTCATTCTTAAACTCCTCCAAACATATTTTGTGCTTCCCAAACTTAAAGTTCCACTAGCCGTCTTACTCACTATGGATATCAAACTTCATAATTCTGTTAATACAATTAATTAATTCGAATAATACAATTAATTAATACATTTTCTGCGCCCTCAAACTCACTGGCCACCTTGCAGCAGGTTCCGATTTACTTTCGCATACTAATTAGAATTCTGACAGAAAATTGCTAGATATTTTATCTATATCTGTTCCATTATTAATAACATGCATTAACAATAACATGCAATAACATTCGCAAAACAGGCAATTTAGGCTTAATTTGTGTCATGTTTTGTTGTTATCCGGCGTGCTCACTGTTGAAAAAATCACAAAAATGAGAAATAAAACAATTTGCGCACCAATTCTTGGTTTTCGAATGGTATTATTATTATTATTAATTTATTATCGACACATTACCATAGTGAGTTACATTGTTTCTACAATAATCTACATTACTAGAACATGCTTTCAGATTTCATTGTACAAGTTGATTTCTTTGATGTACCTTAGTATAGCTGCTTCTTTTAGAGAGTGAAACGTTAAACGACAGTACCTTGTTCAGTGATCCAATCATACCACAGTCGCCACGTTGCTTAGCGTATCCTCTGCAGTTAGTGATGATATGCTTGATGGTTATCTGAGTACCGCAGAACCAACATATTGGAGGATGAGAGTGGGTAAGACGGGTATGTCCTATGTCGATCCTATGTTCTTTTTGTTAAGTTTGACAAGGTCCTGTGACGGGATTGCAGTGGTTTGTTGGTTCTTTGCTTGTTTTGATTTGCTTGGTTATCCGCACGCTCTTTTCCGCTGATACCGCAGTGACCTGGCAACAAAATGTAATATTTCTGCCCTCGGTGTTTTTCTCCACAGATTGATTTGTTCGACCGCGTTGAAGAGCATCTAGGCAACTGGCTGAGTCAGTCAGAATTAATGTATTTCGTTGATCACACATAGAAACATCAATGTGGGGGCATATGCTTCTGCTGAAAAAACGCTATACGTATTTGGTAATTGATTACTTTCCATCCTTGGAGTCATCAGTATATATGTGTCTATGGTTCCTGTATTGCCTTGTGATAAGTTCCTGAAACATTGGCACTATAATGCTTTTATTAGTACCTGCTCTTAACCTGCTTCTCATCCGATATCGAAATGTGGAGTTTTATTGAACCAGTCTCGTTCAGTAGTTCTTAGAGTACTACATATATTTAGGAGGGAGAGACCAGTTGTCTAGGGCCCTCCTTAGCCGTGCGGTAAGATGCGCGGCTACAAAGCAAGACCATGCTGAGGGTGGCTGGGTTCGATTCCCGGTGCCGTTCTAGGCAATTTTCGGATTGGAAATTGACTCGACTACCCTGAGCATAAAAGTGTCATCGTGTTAGCCTCATGATATACGAATGCAGAAATGGTAACTTGGCTTAGAAACCTTGCAGGTAATAACTGTGGAAGTGTTTAATGAACACTAAGCTGTGAGGCGACAATGTCCCAGTATGGGGATGTAATGCCAATGAAGAAGAAGAAGACCAGTTGTCTGTTCGAGGATACGTTTCGCCCTTATCAAGAAATGGATAGTCGAGGGTATTTTGATTCTTCTCCACCAGCGCACAGCTAGTTTTTTTTTTTTATTTTTTTATTCCTTTATTTATTTGATAGGCACTCTGTGTTACTTAACCGCTACTGTGCCGAGATTTACTGTGGTATTCTGCAGCCAGAATCCACACAGAATCTATTTTTAGATTTTTCCATTATTCATTGTTGTTGTCGTTGCTGGTCCATCTCGTCGTGAGTCCATTGTGTTCGTTTTGTCCATGTCGTGTATCCAATGATCGTTGCATTGTCCGGTTGCCATTTATCCGGGTAACGTTGGAGGAATGCCTCCGAGAAGAACAAGTTGTCAGTCGTCATCAGGCAGCCGTGACGGTGAAGCGTGCACCCCAATACGCCACCGCATAGGCTGCGCATCCGGCGACTGACGAGAGTTTTGGTGGAGGGGCTGGGAATCGAACCCATGACCATTCGCTTGAAAGGCGAACGTGTAGCCAACTACGCTACGGGACCCCCCTGCACAGCTAGTTGTGACATGCGTTTGATTAGTACCAGTCGGAATGGCAAGCAATCAGCTTCATCCATAATCGAATTCACTGGCCTGGATACGAGGGCACCGGATGATACGCGAACAACTTCGTTGTAAGTTGGTCCTAGTATTCGATCCATATCGGCTATTATGGTACTTGTTGAACACAGGCAGAAGAAAAGCTTTGAGGTCACAAGTGCAGAACCAGCTTTTAAGAGCGTAGATCTGCTACTTATTTTCAATCGTCCAATCGTCCCAAGATCCGAAGAACGTTGATTATTTTGTTGCAGCTTCTTTTGACGGCCAATAAGTGCTGTTTGAAGATGAAGTATCATGAGTATCACAAAGCACTCCGAGGATTTTAATGTTACGTACTGGGGGTATTGGAACATTGTCGATTTTAATGGCTTGGCCTCGCTTTCGATACTGTATATTGCAGGAGTGAAGAAGCTTGCATTTAGTTGGCGCGATGGAGAATCCAACACTTACAGCCCATTTCCACACCTTTCCTCATCAAAACACGAATCGTTTTATGGTTTGTTCCTTTTACAACCAAAATGACGTCGTCAGCATAAAAGAGTATTTGAACATTAGCGGGTACTTTATCGAAGATAGTTTGCATGGCTACCATAAAGAGGGTGACTGAGAGAATGGATCCTTACGGGTCTTGCTTCGATGTGCGCTAGG
Source organism: Armigeres subalbatus (assembly GCF_024139115.2). Taxonomy (NCBI): domain Eukaryota; kingdom Metazoa; phylum Arthropoda; class Insecta; order Diptera; family Culicidae; genus Armigeres; species Armigeres subalbatus. The sequence goes on along the minus strand of NC_085141.1, from coordinate 287,147,849 downwards.
TTTAGGTATTGGTAATACCGTTTCCAACTTTCCATTGCTTCGGGAAGCTTCCGGTCGCCCAGATCCGATTGAGTCGATCTAACAAGGCAGTTTTTGCACAAAGTATTAGGTGTTGCAAGAAGGGATAGCTTATGTTATCCCTGCCGGTTGACGATCTTCCTTTCCGATTAAGGGCCCACATTGGTTTTTGTAAAGAGAAATCAATGTTGTAGCGTCTGTATAAATTTGGCCGCTGGGAAGGACGTAAAGTATTGAAATCAGACTGATGATGTTTTCGGAACCTTGCAGGATAATTGGTATCAGAAGTTTTTCTCTGGTATTCATCATCTAGTGCATCTGCTACCATTCTTCCGTCATTGGTAGATCCCTTTGAGAGGTTGAGGCTTATTGTGTTGTTAGTTCGTTTCCCATGTAGTGTATTTATTTTGTTCCACACCTGGCTATCGGAGCTGTTTGGATTGATGCTTTCGACGAACTCTTCACAGCATTTTTGCGACATATCGCCCGAGCTTCTTGAAATTGCTTCAAGGCATCAGATTTACGTTCGTCGTCAGGGCTCAGTCGCCTCAGGGATCGGAGCTTCTTGCGTCTTAGTTTAACCACTGAATACTGATTCAACTTCATCATTCCACCATTGGACTGATTTAGGTCCAGTTTTACCACTAGTTTTCGGAATACAAGCCTCCGTTGCGGAAATAATCCTACCCGTGAATTCCTCCACCGTCAGTTGGTGCTCCGAGCGCAAGGTTCTGCTTGTGAGGTCTTCGAAAAGTTCCCAATTTGCTCTGTCGTGGATCCATTTTGCTCGATGTTGTGGTTCGCTGGTGGTGTTATGTGTATCAATCAATATTGGGAAATGATCGCTGTCTGAGCAATCAGGAAGATTTTTTTATTTGAATTTTCCATTTGAGAGGTTCTTCGGGATGAACCGGCACGTCCCTGGTCAGGATCGACGTGGAAGGCCTCGCGCTTGGCGGATCGGAAAAGATGAAGCTATAAGTGGGTATGCAGCGTATGTTGTTGTAGAGATAGTAGGTGTTTGAGTTTGACAATGTTTCAACAGGTAAAGGTGGGCGATTGTTTCTGTTTGTGCCGGAGCTTTGTGAGCTTATCGGCAACGCTCCTGGAACTCGTGCGATTAAGGTATTGAGAGCCATGTCCTTCTCGATTAGCTTTGACACTTCTGGATTCTTTCATTAAAATAGGCGTCTCAATCGTTGTGCCTATTATAAAGGGTTCTGGGAGATGAGGTGTACGTGTTTTGCCTGCAGCTTCCGTTTCATTTTCGTTAGCCTTACAACGTAACACTAGCACTACGACTTTGTCCAACTCATCTTTAGTACGCATCCACCCTGGGGTTCTTCCAGCACTGTTACCTTAGGCAATACGATTACCAAATCCCCTCCCCAGTCATATGGCTACTGCTTCTGCCTCATACGCAGGAGGTCGTGGGATCAATCCCAGGTCCGTTCCATTCTCCTACTTTGTATCTTTCTCTTTATTTCTCATGTTCTAGCAATCGCTAGAACTGGAAATGGACTTCCATACCGTTTCCATTACTATTCCTATACCTTCAATTTGAGTATTCTAACAGTAATCTGCTAGAATTGGAAATGAACTTATAGAGCTCGTTTCCTACATCCAATTAGAAATTCCATCAGTTACCTTCTCCTATCTATCACATTGGCAGCTCGTTAACCAAGACGGACCTCTGCCTCTCCAACCTAACCCAGAAATTCCAACAAATTCCGCATGAACTCGTGGCAAGTGCAGAGGTATATTCGGCTTGCAGTGGGCGAGTGATTGCATCATCATTTCCTCCCCTTCCCTACATTGACTTGCATTCTGACGTGGCAGGCGCCAGTATGACCTAACAAATGAGATCACCAGTACTTGTACATTGAAGATGTTTGCTAGTCCCAAGCAAACATCTGTTGGTTCCCTGTGCAAGAACAGCTGATCTGGTCATAATGGAGTAGCAACTACGAGCAGTCAATCAAGCTCAAGCTCAAGCTCAGCTCATTTGTTCGCTTTGTTTACGAGAAAAGTATAAACAAATTAAATTTTTTTTTTTACTTTTAAGAAAAAATTTACAGAAATTTGGCCTTAGAAGGGAATAATTAAAATTGGCCTTAGAAGGGAATAAATAAAAAAAGGAAATTTAAAGTTTCTACTACGAATTCTGGTTCATACAATCTTCAGAAAAAAAACCTTCAGCTTCAATAATGGAACTCAAAATATTTTTTTTTTGTGGAAACTGTTAGAGGAGGCAGGAATTCATAAAAGCAAATTTATTAATAAACCCTTCAAGAGTTTGTTCTTCCCAATACTGATAAAGATAACCAAAAAGTTTCTAAGCCGCATTTTTTTTGGGAGATTTGAGTAATGTTTTAGTAAAGCTTCGGAAAAAAAAGTATCCAAAAATATGTACAAAGCAAATATTATTACCTTTCAGTCGAGGGTAAGAATTAGACGTAAAGGGGCAGAGATACGGACATATAACCAGTGTTGGGAAACTCGCAAATCTCATCCACGACTCAAATTAAGCACGAGATAATTCTCGCCGGACTCCTGACTCAGGGAATCGTTCATGATTCGACTCACGTTTTGATTGCATTGAATTACCTTTCCTTGCTTAAAACGCGATGCTCTCTCTGCAGAATCGCAAGCTCATGCATGGGGCATCGATGATTGAGATTTGAGTCTGGTTCTACAATCACTATATATAACATTAAGAGAATATATTTGTTTTCGGGTGTTCCCAAACTTTGACCGGGGAGTATATTATGATAGTTTCAGTTAAGAATGTTATTACAATCCGTTTCGCAACTTTTTAGTTCATTAGGTTTATATTATTGCAGACCATTCCGCCGAACAATTAATACAATTTTCACCCTTCCTAGCTATACTTATGATGATGGTATCTACTCCGTGCAGGTCGAAACCTAACGGAATCGTCTAATTCCAGCTTAATCGTTCATGGGTGGCCAGTAAGTTTTGAAAATGTCATTGCGGTGTCATGAGCCTAATTAACTTTTTTAAGCTATTTAGTATTTTGTGTTATTGTTTTCAGAAATGTAACGCCGAAAGGATCCTATAACTTTGTCTGTTACGTCATTGCTCTAAATCTGAAATCGACGGCATAGGAGCCATATTAGTGTTAAATAACATGACATAACATTAACATTTAGTGACTTTTTTTTAAATTTTATGCTGATGTCCCTAGCATTGCATTTAGAACAATAATCTGTTGGACAAAACCCTCATAGCATTTCAGGTTCATAAGAAATCCCGAATTGTTAATAACTTTTAAAACAAGTTTTTAACAAATTAACAATTGATATCCAAATAACATGTCTCAACACTGCCCGTCAGTCTCCTTCGCTGCATATCTCACAGGGGGCACGCGCGTCTTAGTTGATGGCACACAGCCAGCAAGTCTGAAGCTGGCGTCCGCTTTCAGGTTCTCCGATAAATATCACTTTTGTTGATATACAAATACCGTATTTGATCAGTCTGTTGATGTCTGCGTTGTGTCATTTTTATCTGCAAAACCAAGACTTGAAGACTTGTTGATGGTGGAGATAAAAAGGCCTACTTTTATAATTCAAAGAAATGAGTTCTTCAATGACAATTATAGCACTTAAGCGAGTTGCATTAGAGTAGTTTGTACAACTAGTTGCAAAAAGATGATTTTTTCTGCACGAGTTGTACGTAAATCAATACGTAAATACTAAGAGACAGCCATTACATGTTAGAGAATAAGTGATCGGAAGATTTGTCCGCAAGGCTCGTAAATCAACCGAAACGTCTGGACAGTCTGGCAAAGTTTTGTTGTGTCTTGTTTCGTCGAAAACAAATCGATGAGTATCCCCAACAGCAATTTCGCGGCGAAAAACATCACACGCTATTTTTTTCAATGACGAAAAATAGGCTTTGATATGATAAATCTGTACCAAAATGGTACAATCTTATTTACTTCACATGATCAATTTTGGCAAAAAATCATGTTGCTGCAGAGAAACAAACAGATTCCATGTTATCATACCACATTGTATTGTCGATAGACCATAAAGCTATTATGACTGGCTTGGAAATGAACACGACAAAGTGCATTCCGTATAGATTTTGGGCTAAATCAATTATAAAAATGTTTGTAACGGAGGAGGTGGGTAATTCAAGCTCTATCTGGAATAAGGGCGAATGTCGCAAGAGAGGATTCTCTTCGTCGACTTCCCCTCTTTTAAATAAAAGTGACAAGCAGCTGATTTCTTTGTGGTTTATCACCTCAGAACGATAGAAAACAATGCGAACTTGTATTCTGAGGTGATAAACTGCAAAGAAATCCTCTGCTTGTCACTTTTATTCAAATAAGGGGAAGTTGACGAAGAGAATTCTCTCTTGCAACATTCGCCCTTTTATCAGATAGAGCTTGAATTGTGAGATTGGGTTGGTGAGTCGAAAGGCAACCATTCTAAATGACACCGTGAGAGGCTTTAACTGTACCTCCTGATGTTTTGTCAAGAACGATCATGTGAAGTAAATGCGCCATGTCCCGATTCATCACATACTCAAGCTCACTTTTACCTAGTTGAAAAACTTTTTCAGCACTCTTAGTATTTATCCAACTGACAAGCCTCGTTGGATAGACGTTCAACTCGTGCTGAATAAATGATATTTTTCCAACTAGTCACACAAATTAGTATTTTCCTATACCATTGCTAATTTATACGTTTTACTTCTTTAATCACTTTTCCGACATCACTGATTGCTTTCCAGCCTTTTTATTTTCGCCTCGTTTATAAACACGGATGGTATGTACCGGAGGGAAGCAGAGCGAAGGGTATTATTGGTACAGAGATTAACGTTCATTGCTGGTGACTTTGCTCCCCTTTGGGTAGCCGTGCACAGCACATGCGAATCCGGGAAGGAGATTCGGATCAAGAGACAGAGTCATCTGCTTTCCCTATTGCCCATTGTACAGTGTCGCTTGTGTGTGACTGTGACGCATCACTGAGCGGCACCGCTGAAATGGTTAGAAAACTGCCATGTCGATCGGCGATGCTCAATGATTCCGAATGGACCAGCAGCCATGGAACCCGGCGTGAAACGACTGACCTGGCAGATTCAGTTTCAAACGTATTGTACGTAGTACGGAAAGGGAGTGGTGATGGTGATCCAATTTCCAACTGATGGGAAACTTTTAAACACATTTCCCAACCGTTCAAAATAAATCGCTCGAACCGACGAAATAGAGAGCAGCGCATAACATAAACAAAGACCCAGGTCGATCTATCAGTTCAGATGGAACTGATCAGCCATTGCAGTTTAGCCCGGCACGGTGCGCGCTGCAATCAAAACACGAACTGTGCATCGTGATCGCTTTCGGTTGCACGCTTATGTTTTGCCAGCCGTGATTTATCGATGGCTATCTCCGTAGATGGTTGCATTATAACTATCCGGGTAGCGCCCTTCGGAAGAAACAACATTTGTTCATCACTCACTGATGTGGTTTACACATTTTATATCAAATGACTATAAATTGAGCAATAAACCAGAGCTCTTAACGTTTGTTTACAAATCTCTATTTTATTCCCAAACGAGTGGGTTGATTTACTGCCTGTTGCAGCGATGAAGTTCTCATCGTTCCAAATGCTTTAAACCTTGGCACCTCGTATGGAATCTAACATTACCGACTTTGCCGTCCATAAACAAATTCAAAAGTTGTCAATCAACACTATCAGGAAGCAGAAGTGCTTATTGAAGCAAGATCAACAGCAGAATTCGGCAAAATAAATTTGTTGACCTTCGTTGTGCTTGAAAAATGGAAATACTCAACGCTGTCACTAGTCATAGTGGAGAAGTGGAACCGAAGAATGATAATATTTGCAGATGTTTCGTAACGCCCATCGCATCGCTATGAATATTCAAAGATATTTGTGTCAACCGTTGCGCTGTGGCATATCTCCTCGTCGTTTTCTGTGATGTATGGCAAATAATTCGTCAGCGATCGGTGATCGCTGCCCCTTGTTTATAATCGACTGGTGTATTCGCATAACACTTTTTTTTAAATATTGAAGCATTTCGACTAGGTTATCGTTGTATAGTTCTTCCAGAAAAACTGAAGGTTGTTTCAATAATTGTGACAAACATTCCTCAATTAACAAAACTAACACAAGATAAAATCCACAAACTTCGTCAATCGTTTCCAAGTGTGAGGTCATACTTATTTCCTACATCGGTACTTGTTATCCCACCGTGTTCATCGCTGCTTCAACGTCGTCGGTGTCGCAAAGGCAAACTACTGATCATCTTTCCACTATACACATATGTGTTCTTTCACCACTACTGTTTGCTACAGTAAATATTGCCGACGGGCAAGTGTGCGACCTCCCGCAATGATGTGATCCATCTGTGCAAAATTATAGCGTCCGACGACGTCGCCATTCTCAGACTTCAGCGGAGATGGGTTGCAGGTTTTCTGTAAAGAAACATACGATACCAATCTACCGGTCGATCGCATGTTTTTAATAACGCGCGGTTAGCAATCCAACAAGATACTCGATTTGCTCGAATGATTTAATACACTGACTGCTGCTCGGCTGATCGTAATGTTCGGAGAAATAGATGTGATGTTCTGAATTAACGTTTTATGTGATATATCTTTGCATGCTATAAAGCAAGGCATATCTGGTAGTTTTGGCAGCATTGATGAATTAGAATATTTCTTACAGTTTCTGGTTATAAATCAGTAAATTAATTTTGACTATCTGACCTGTTTTTGTTTTTTCTCGTAATTATTATTTTGCACTCTATAATAGATGTGTCGTCAAGTTAACATCCATAACATATGTGGATCCTAGCATACTTACACTGAATCTACAATCATGGGTCATGCACTAATATTGGCCATTTTCATTCGATCAACATGCAAAATAGAGTGACTTATGATTATTACAAAGTGAAACATACACATGTCAGTGTAATTCGTGATTTTTTTTTCCGACGATTGTTCAATGGGTGTAATTTAAGTTCAAATTTTCAAATAAAATCATTTGAATTTCCACAAGAAATTCCTTTGAGTTTCCACCGGGAAAATCATTTGATTTTTCATGAAAATTAATAAAATTTCCAGTGAAAGTGAAAGTGGAAGAGAGAAGGAATTTTCAGTGGAATTTGAACTAAAATTCACACGGAAAAAACCTTTGAATTTCCTCGGGAATTTCCTTCCAATTTCCTGGAAAAATCCTTTAAAATTTATTCGGAAAATTCCTTTCCATTTCCTCGGGAAATTCCTTCGAATTTTCTTGGGAAATTCCTTCGAATATCCTCGGTTTTTTTTTTTGAATTTCCTCGGGAAAATTCAAAAATTCCTTCGAATTTCCTTAGGAAATTCCTCTGAATTTCCTTGAGAAACTCCTTCGAATTTCCTAAGGAAATTCCTTCGATATCTTTCGGAAATTCCTTAGAATTTCCTGGGGAAATTCCTTTGAATTTCCTCGGGAAATTCCTTTGAATTTCCTCGGGAAATTCCTTTGAATTTCCTCGGGAAATTCCTTTGAATTTCCTCGGGAAATTCCTTTGAATTTCCTCGGGAAATTCCTTTGAATTTCCTTCGCAGATTCCTTTGAATTTCCTCCGAAAATGCCTTTGCATTTCCTCGGAAAGTTCGTTTGAATTTGTTCTCGAAATTCCTTTGAATTTCCTCGGGAAATTCCTTTGAATTTCCTCGGGAAATTCCTTTGAATTTCCTCGGGAAATTCCTTTGAATTTCCTCGGGAAATTCCTTTGAATTTCCTTTGAATTTCCTCTGGAAATTCCTTCGAATTTCCTCGGGAAATTCCTTCGAATTTCCTCGGGAAATTCCTTCGTATTTCCTCGGGAAATTCCTTCGAATTTCCTCGGGAAATTTCTTCGAATTTCCTCGGGAAATTTCTTCAAATTTCCTCGGGGAATTCCTTCGAATTTCTTCGGGAAATTCCTTCGAATTTCCTCGGGAAATTCCTTTGAATTTACTCGGGAAATTCTTTTGAAAAAATTACCTCGGGAAATTCCTTCAAATTTCCTCGGGAAATTCCAACGAATTTCCTCGGGAAAATCCAACGAATTTCCTCGGGAAAATCCGACGAATTTTCTCGGGAAATTCCAACGAATTTCCTCGGGAAATTCCAACGAATTTCCTCGGGAAATTCCAACGAATTTCCTCGGGAAAATCCAACGAATTTCCTCGGGAAAATCCGACGAATTTTCTCGGGAAATTACTTCGAATTTCCTTGGGAAATTCCTTCGAATTTCCTTGGGAAATTCCTTCGAGTTTCCTTGGGAAATTCCTTCGAATTTCTTAGGGAAATTCCTTCGAATTTCTTAGGAAAATTCCTTCGAATTTCTTAGGGAAATTCCTTCGAATTTCATTGGGAAATTCCTTCGAATTTCATTGGGAAATTCCTTCGAATTTCCTTGGGAAATTCCTTCGAATTTCCTTGGGAAATTCTTTCGAACTTCCTAGGGATATTCCTTCGAATTTCCTTGAGAAATTCCTTCGAATTTCCTTGGTAAATTCCTTCGAATTTCCTTGGTAAATTCCTTCGAATTTCCTTGGTAAATTCCTTCGAATTTCCTTGGTAAATTCCTTCGAATTTCCTTGGTAAATTCCTTCGAATTTCCTTGGGAAATTCCTTCGAATTTAATTGGGAAATTCCTTCGAATTTCCTTGGGAAATTCCTTCGAATTTTCTTGGGAAATTCCTTCGAATTTCCTTGGGAAATTCCTTCGAATTTCCTTGGGAAATTCCTTCCAATTTCCTTGGGAAATTCCTTCCAACTTCCTTGGGAAATTCCTTCGAATTTCCTTTGGAAATTCCTTCGAATTTCCTTTGGAAATTCCTTCGAATTTCCTTGGGAAATTCCTTCTAATTTCCCTGGGAAATTCCTTCGAATTTCCTCGGGAAATTCCTTCAAATTTCCTCGGGAAATTCCTTCGAATTTCCTCGGGAAAATCCTTCGAATTTCCTCGAGAAATTCCTTCGAATTTCCTCGGGAAATTCCTTCGATTTCCTTGGGAAATTCCTTCGAATTTCTTAGGGAAATTCCTTCGAATTTCTTAGGGAAATTCCTTCGAATTTCCTCAGGAAATTCCTTCGAATTTCCTTGGGAAATTCCTTCGAATTTCCTCGGGAAATTCCTTCGAATTTCCTCGGGAAATTCCTTCGACTTTCCACGGGAAATTCCTTCAAATTTCCTCAGGAAATTCCTTCGAATTTCCTCGAAAAATTTCTTTAAGTTTCATTGAAAAATTGCTTCGAATTTCCTCGGGAAATTCCTTCGAATTTGCTCCGAAAATTCCTTCGAATTTCTTCGGAAAAATTCCTTTGAATTTCCTTGGGAAATTCCTTTGAATTTCGTTGGGAAATTCCTTTGAATTGCCTTGGGAATTTTTTTTAAATTTCCTTGATAAATTCCTTTGAATTTCCTTCGAAATTCCTTTGAATTTCCTTCGAAATTCCTTTGAATTTCCTTCGAAATTCCTTGAGAAATTCCTTCGAATTTCCTCGGGAAATTCCTTCGAATTTCCTCGGGAAATTCCTTAGAATTTCCTCAGGGAAATTCCTTCGAATTTCCTCAGGGAAATTCCTTCGAATTTTCTCAGGGAAATTCTTTCGAATTTCCTCAGGGAAATTCCTTCTAATTTCCTCTGAAAATTCCTTCGAATTTTCTCCTTGGGAAATTTCTTCTAATTTCCTTGGAAAATTTCTTCGAATTTCCTTGAGAATTCTCTTAGAATTTCCTCGGGAAATTTCTTCGAATTGCCTCGGGAAATTTATTTGAATTTCCTCGGGAAATTCGAATTTTCTCTGGATATTCCTCCGAATTTTCTCGGGATATTCCTTCGAATTTTCTCAGGGAAATTCCTTCGAATTTCCTCAGGGAAATTCCTTCGAATTTCCTCAGGGAAATTCCTTCGAATTTCCTCAGGGAAATTCCTTCGAATTTCCTCAGGGAATTTCCTTCGAATTTCCTCAGGGAATTTCCTTCGAATTTCCTCAGGAAATTCCTTCAATTCCTCAGGAAATTCCTTCGAATTCCTCAGGAAATTCCTTCGAATTCCTCAGGAAATTCCTTCGAATTCCTCAGGAAATTCCTTCGAATTCCTCAGGAAATTCCTTCGAATTCCTCAGGAAATTCCTCGAATTCCTCAGGAAATTCCTTCGAATTTCCTCAGGAAATTCCTTCGAATTCCTCAGGAAATTCCTTCGAATTCCTCAGGAAATTCCTTCGAATTCCTCAGAAATTTCCTTCAATTTCCTCAGGAAATTCCTTCCAATTTCCTCAGGAAATTCCTTCGAACTCCTCAGGAAATTCCTTCGAATTCCTCAGGAAATTCCTTTGAATTCATCAGGAAATTCCTTTGAATTTCCTCAGGAAATTCCTTCGAATTCCTCAGGAAATTCCTTCCAATTTCCTCAGGAAATTCCTTGAATTTCCTCAGGAAATTCCTGAATTTCCTCAGGAAATTCCTTCGAATTCCTCAGGAAATTCCTTTGAATTCCTCAGGGAATTCCTTCGAATTTCCTCAGGGAAATTCCTTCGAATTTCCTCAGGGAAATTCCTTCGAATTTCCTCAGGGAAATTCCTTCAAATTTCCTCAGGGAAATACTATCGAATTTCCTCAGGGAAATTCCTTTGAATTTCCTCAGGGAAATTCCTTCGAATTTCCTCAGGGAAATTCCTTCAAATTTCCTCAGGGAAATACTATCGAATTTCCTCAGGGAAATTCCTTTGAATTTCCTCAGGGAAATTCCTTCGAATTTCCTCAGGGAAATTTCTTCGAATTTCCTCAGGGAAATTCCTTCGAATTTCCTCAGGGAAATTCCTTCGAATTTCCTCGGGAAGTTCCTTCGTATATCCTTGGGAAATTCCTTCGAATTGGAATTGATAAATTCCTTTGAATTTCCTTGGGAAATTCCTTTGAATTTCCTTCGAAATTCCTTGAGAAATTCCTTCGAATTTCCTCGGGAAATTCCTTCGAATTTCCTCGGGAAATTCCTTCGAATTTCCTCGGGAAATTCCTTCGAATTTCCTCGGGAAATTCCTTCGAATTTCCTCGGGAAATTCCTTAGAATTTCCTCGGGAAATTCCTTAGAATTTCCTCGGGAAATTCCTTCGAATTTCCTCAGGGAAATTCCTTCGAATTTCCTCAGGGAAATTCCTTCTAATATCCTCTGGAAATTCCTTCGAATTTCCTCGGGAAATTCCTTCGAATTTTCTCCTTGTGAAATTTCTTCTAATTTCCTTGGAAAATTTCTTCGAATTGCCTTGAGAATTTTCTTAGAATTTCCTCGGGAAATTTCTTCGAATTGCCTCGGGAAATTTATTTGAATTTCCTCGGGAAATTCTTTCGAATTTTCTCTGGATATTCCTCCGAATTTTCTCGGGATATTCCTTCGAATTTTCTCAGGGAAATTCCTTCGAATATCCTCAGGGAAATTCCTTCGAATTTCCTCAGGGAAATTCCTTCGAATTTCCTCAGGGAAATTCCTTTGAATTTCCTCAGGGAAATTCCTTCGAATTTCCTCAGGGAAATTCCTTCGAATTTCCTCAGGGAAATTCCTTTGAATTTCCTCAGGGAAATTCCTTTGAATTTCTCAGGAAATTCCTTTGAATTCCTCAGGAAATTCCTTCCAAATTTCCTCAGGGAAATTCCTTCGAATTTCCTCAGGAAATTCCTTCAATTTCCTCAGGAAATTCCTTCAATTTCCTCAGTTAAATTCCTTCGAATTTCCTCAGGAAATTCCTTTGAATTCCTCAGGAAATTCCTTCAATTTCCTCAGGAAATTCCTTCGGGAATTGCTCAGGAAAAACCTTCAAATTCCTCAGGAAATTCTTTGGAATTTCCTTTGGGAAATTCCTTCGAATTTCCTCAGGGAAATTCCTTCGAATTTCCTCAGTAAAATTCCTTCGAATTTCCTCAGGAAAATTCCTTCGAATTTCCTCAGGGAAATTCCTTCGAATTTCCTCAGGGAAATTCCTTTGAACTTCCTCAGGGAAATTCCTTCAAATTTCCTCAGGGAAATTCCTTCGAATTTCCTCAGGGATATTGCTTCGAATTTCCTCAGGGAAAATGCTTCGAATTTCCTCAGGGAAAATGCTTCGAATTTCCGCAGGGAAATTCCATCGAATTTCCTCCGAAAAATTGCTTCGAATTTCCTCAGGGAAATTCCTTCGAATTTCCTCACGGAAATTCCTTCAAATTTCCTCGGGAAATTCCTTTGAATTCCCTCAGGGAAATTCCTTCGAATTTCGTCAGGGAAATTCCTTCGAATTTTCTCAGGGAAATTGCTTTGAATTTCCTCAGGGGAAATTCCTTTGAATTTCCTCAGGGAAATTCCTTCGAATTTCCTCAGGGAAATTCCTTCAAATTTCCTCAGGGAAATTCCTTCGAATTTCCTCAGGGAAATTCCTTCGAATTTCCTCAGGGAAATTCCTTCGAATTTCCTCAGTTAAATTCCTTCGAATTTCCTCAGGAAAATTCCTTCGAATTTCCTCAGGGAAATTCCTTCGAATTTCCTCAGGGAAATTCCTTCGAACTTCCTCAGGGAAATTCCTTCAAATTTCCTCAGGGAAATTCCTTCGAATTTCCTCAGGGATATTGCTTCGAATTTCCTCAGGGAAAATGCTTCGAATTTCCTCAGGGAAAATGCTTCGAATTTCCGCAGGGAAATTCCATCGAATTTCCTCCGAAAAATTGCTTCGAATTTCCTCAGGGAAATTGCTTCGAATTTCCTCAGAGAAATTGCTTCGAATTTCCTCAGGGAAATTCCTTCGAATTTCCTCAGGGAAATTCCTTCGAATTTCCTCAGGGAAATTCCTTCGAATTTCCTCAGGGAAATTCCTTCGAATTTCCTCGGGAAGTTCCTTCGTATTTCCTTGGGAAATTCCTTCGAATTTCCTCAGGGAAATTTTTTCGAATTTCCACGAGAAATTCCTTTGAATTTCCTCAGGGAAATTCCTTCGGATTTCCTTGAGAAATTCCTTCGAATTTCCTCGGGAAATTTCTTCGAATTTCCTCGGGAAATTGCTTCGAATTTCTTCGGGAAATTGCTTCGAATTTCCTTGGGGAATTCCTTCGGGTTTTTTTTTGGAAATTCCTTCGAATTTTTTTGGGAAATTCCTTCGAATTTTCTTGGGAAATTCCTTCGAATTACCTAGGGAAATTCCTTTGAATTTCCTCGGGAAATTCCTTTGAATTTCCTCGGGAAATTTCTTTCAATTTCCTTCGAATTTCCTTGAGAAATTCCTTTGATTTTTTTTTAGAAATGCTTCGAATTTCCGCAGGGAAATTCCATCGAATTTCCTCCGAAAAATTGCTTCGAATTTCCTCAGGGAAATTGCTTCGAATGTCCTCAGAGAAATTGCTTCGAATTTCCTCAGGGAAATTCCTTCGAATTTCCTCAGGGAAATTCCTTCGAATTTCCTCAGGGAAATTCCTTCGAATTTCCTCAGGGAAATTCCTTCGAATTTCCTCGGGAAGTTCCTTCGTATTTCCTTGGGGAATTCCTTCGGGTTTTTTTTTGGAAATTCCTTCGAATTTTTTTGGGAAATTCCTTCGAATTTTCTTGGGAAATTCCTTCGAATTACCTAGGGAAATTCCTTTGAATTTCCTCGGGAAATTCCTTTGAATTTCCTCGGGAAATTTCTTTCAATTTCCTTCGAATTTCCTTGAGAAATTCCTTTGATTTTTTTTGAGAAATCCCTTCGAATTTTCTTGGGAAATTCCTTCGAATTCCCTCGGGAAATTCCTTTGAATTTCCTCGGGAAATTCCTTCGAATTTCCTCGGGAAATTCCTTCGAATTTCTTCGGGAAATTTCGAATTTCCTCTGGAAATTCCTTCGAATTTCCTCTGGAAATTCCTTCGTATTTCACCGGGAAATTACTTCGAATTTCCGAAATTACTTCGAATTTCCTCGGGATATTCCTTTGAATTTACAGGGGAAATTCCTTCGTATATATTTGGGAAATTCATTCGAATTTTCTTGGGAAATTCCTTCGAATTACCTAGGGAAATTCCTTTGAATTTCCTCGGGAAATTCCTTTGAATTTCCTCGGGAAATTCCTTTCAATTTCCTCGGGAAATTCCTTTGAATTTCCTCGGGAAATTCCTTTGAATTTCCTCGGGAAATTTCTTTGAATTTCCTCGGGAAATTTCTTTGAATTTCCTTCGAATTTCCTTGGGAAATTCCTTTGATTTTTTTTGAGAAATCCCTTCGAATTTTCTTGGGAAATTCCTTCGAATTCCCTCGGGAAATTCCTTTGAATTTCCTCGGGAAATTCCTTTGAATCTCCTCTGGAAATTCCTTCGAATTTCCTCGGGAAATTCCTTCGAATTTCCTCTGGAAATTCCTTCGTATTTCACCGGAAAATTACTTCGAATTTCCGAAATTACTTCGAATTTTCTCGGGATATTCCTTCGAATTTCCACGGGAAATTCCTTCGTATATCCTTGAGAAATTCATTCGAATTTCCTTGAGAAATTCATTCAATTTTTCTTGAGAATTTCATTCGAGCTTCCTTGGAAAATTCATTCAATTTTTCTTGAGAATTTCATTCGAGCTTCCTTGGAAAATTCATTCAAATTTCCTTGGAAAATTTCACCTAATTTCCGTGTGAAATTCTTTCAAATTTACTTGGGAAATTTCTTCGAAGTTCTTTGGAAAGTTGAAAGAATTTTTTTTTTTTCGAATTTCCTTGGGAAATTCCTTTTAATTTCCTTGAGAACCTCCTTCGAATTTCCTTGGGAAATTTCTTCGAATTTTCTTGGTGAACTGCTTCGAATTTTCTTGGTAAATTGCTTCGAACTTCCTTTTGAAAATTCATTCGAATTTCCTTGGGAAATTCATTCGAATTTTATCGTATTTCCGTGAGAAATTCTTTAAAATTCACTTTTCTTAACAGGGATTGTGAAAAGTATTTTTTTTCTCGATCAAACCATTCATTGTATTGTATGAATATTTGATGAGAAAACTGAAACTGCAATGAATACAGCAAATTTTCTATTCAATGGATGTTCAAAAAAGAATATTAATGAGGACATGTTTTCATTTTTCATCCTATTGAACAAACCATTTCCTCTCGCAATTCAGCTTGCCGTTGTCAAATTGAGCTAAACAATTTGTAGTCACTAAAATGTTTCAAGTTGCAGTCCATAAACTAACCGACGCGACGTTACCAATCCATTTCAAACAATACACATGCATTCTTACCGGTTGTCATAGTCGTCGCAATCGTTGTCGATTCATTTTGCCTTTCATGATTTCGGCTGACGAAGAAAGGCCCCATCACATGGAGGACGCTCAATGTTTCCCCTCGACCAAAACGGTCGAGTTCCACATTTAGTACCAATTTTTCTTCGGTGGTTACTCGCGCCGGATTCATTCACAATTCACTCACCATCGAATTGTTATACCGGGAGTGGGGTTGTTCGCCACCGCGCCGAACTGGTGGTTCGCGGCTTGCTCTCGGCACTGCACTCAGCCAGTATCGTATCGTGACTCGCGTATGGAACACGTGCGCGCGTGCAGAGTGCAGACCGATCGCGCATCATCCGTTATACAAAGCCTCCTCCGCGTATGATCGGAGGATCGGCGTTGGGCGTTGGGATTTTGTGTGAGTTTACCGCCAGCCTGCAGCCGCGCACTGACAGTCTTTGCTGCTGCTGCTGCTGTTGCTGTGTGTATGGCTAATAATTGGCAATTGTGATCGTCCGTCGTTGTTGTCGGCAAATGATTCGGTGTTGCCATTCCCATCGCCGCCGAACAGATATGCGGGCTGTTGGGTGATTTTACACGGTGCAGTATTATTTCGACTCGGCTTTTAGGGGGTTTGGTTTATGATTATTCTTTTTTTCGTTGGTGCTATATTTTAATTACGCGCGTGGGATTGCTGGGAATGTGAACGGGAGAGGTATTTCGCGAGTGTATCGGAAACTGCCCGTGGATATCGGGCGTGCATTACTTGCTGGAAGCGATTAGAGGGGCTGCGATGGAACAAAAATCAGGGCAATGTGTTACGAATTGATGGTTTTCCGGAAGATAAAGGAAGTTACAATAATTTAACCTGTGCCCGTTGTTTTTTTTATCTACAATCGATTTTGAATCAAGTTGCGTCGGCGAGGTGTATCATAAAGCTGTGCCGACTAAGTTCGAAAGTGTGAAGAAGAGAATGATAAAAAAAATTATCTGATAAATATGTAGGGAAGATAACAATATTTTTGACCGGATTAAAAGATGTGAAGTTGTGTCGGAATGTGTTACCAGGAAAAAATCGTAAATAATCAGCGATTCGGTTCCTTAAAATAAACAGTGCTTTCATCGTTCGGTGAAATAACGACAAGGAATGAGTATTCTTTTTTTCGAATCAAGTAGGAAGAGCTAAACGAATTACGAATGTGAAGGTCGTCAGCTGAAAGTTGTCTGCTTATTGAAGTGTGTCGTAAATGCTTTTGAACTTAAAAGCAAAACTTTTAAGCGCTTTGACTCAAGGCAGAACGGCTGTGATTGTGCTGCTGTGATGTTGCGCCTTCTTGTGCCAAATAAGGGAAAGATGCTTCGGATATGTGGTTTGCCTTCCCGAGGACGTCAACTGGTACGGTGACTTCTTGGTGACGACGGCGAGCCTGAGGTGACGAAGCTGAGAATACAACAAAACTAAAAGTGGATAATGTCAACCCCAAAAATAAACACACAAGAGGTTTGAACTTGAAGTGGCACGGTTAGTGTGGGAAAATGCATTGTTTTAAGAGGGGCTGGTGAATGTCAGTCACACAAAATCAAAGGGTGTGCTGCTGGCACGTTGAGATGGCCGGAAGTAGATACTTTGAGCAAATCGGAGCGTTTACACTTTGATGAATAATTGTCTTTCTTGGGTTTAATTGTGGGAACCAGACATTGTAGGGTGAGGCTACTTTCAAGGGTGATTGTTATATCGGTGACAGCATGACACTATTCTATATAATTGAACCTACTTTCGCATAGAATACGCATATAATATCTAAGAAATATTAGACTTATGAAAATTGGAATGTGTTGCGATCCTACATACCTTGTCCTTGTAACTTATTTTTCAAGAAATCCGTTAACAAAAAATTACTAGAACTGGGTAACTATTCTATTGCAATAAAAAAAATCGTCTAAAACCTTTTGTGTAAAACGTCATTAGTAAATCGGTCATAATCTAAATTATGCCTTATTATTTATGAAATCTTAAAATATATACTTCCCTTGCTACATGAAAATGCATACGAGTTTTCCTACTTAAAAATTTCTTCAATGTTTTATTTTAAAATTATTTTAAGAGTCTGGTGCTTTTGTATTTTCGAATTTTGTTGCGAAACGTTACTACTTGTAGACTAAATTCACTGTAATGAGTGATTGTTCGATAATTTTGACTGTTTTTCAATCAATTGTCTAACTATCTATTTGACACTTGGCATTTTTTTGATTGTCACTTCTATTTTTCCAAAGTATTATTTTTGGAATCGGTGTAAATTGGTTTTAGGACCCGCAAGTCAAGGCCATGCTGAAGGGTGCTCGGTTCGATTCCTGGTCCGACTCAGGAAACATCGGTTTGGGGTTGACTTCTCTGAGCATGAACGTGTCATCGGGTTAGCCACGTGATAATCGAATGCAAAATGGTAACTTGGCGCAGAAACTTCTTCTTCTTCTTCATTGGCATTACATCCCTTCTGGGACATTGCCGCCTCGCAGCTTGGTGTTCAGTTATTGACTGCGAGGCTTCTAAGCCAAGTTACCATTTTTGCATTCGTATATCATGAGGCTAACACGATGGTACTTTTATGCCCAGGGAAGTCGAGACAATTTCCAATCTGAAAATCTAGACCGGCACTGGAAATCGAACCCAGCCACTCTGGCCTTGCTTTGTAGCTGCGTATTTTACCGCACGGCTAAGGAGGGCCCTTTGCAATGTTTCACGTGGTTCTTTACTGTGGAAATGACTAACAATATCCTACTGGAGGATGTACAACCAACAAAATTTATAAGAAAGCATGAAATGATGTTAATCATAACCAGTAACAAAAAAATAGACAAAGTAGAAAAGAAACAGCCCGAGGATCGAACCATAAATCTTCATCTAGTAAGGCAGACATGATATGTATCAGACTAGTGAGTCGGTTCTTTTTGGTATGATAACTCGTATCACATATCATGTCAAATGCCACTACCTTAGTCTTTCGCAGTCTTATCTAATGGACGGATACGTATAATTCGCAGTCCAGTGGATGTGATTACTGATGTCATGGGAAGCACCACTCCGTCCATCGAAAATTTACGACACTCCCAATCATGTAAACAATTATATTATGAAACCGAACAATCTTTTCTCCGTTTCGTTTGTAGGTATGAATCTACATAACACATCCAATTACTTTAATCGAGCTCGCCGTCCATCCAAACGAACACTGACCACTACTAGTGCTTATCGCTCTTTGCATCATCACCCTTCCTCTCAAGTCGTCGTCGGGACACAACTTTAACCTTGCGAGCAATTTTCTCGCACTGTATAGCTGCCTGAGAATAATCGCTGATTTACTGACTGCTTCGAATTGTTTGTCAAGAACAGTTGCTGGCACAAAATCCTAAGTTGATTATAATGATTTCTAAACAAGCGAGCGATGTGTGAATGTGTGCGAGTGAATTCGCATCCAAGTGCCGGTGGTTACTGATAAGAACCGAAGTGATGGTTTTAATAAATGTTGAAAGTGGCTCACGTTGTGGGCAATATTTTTCTTTTTTGTTTCAACCGGTTGATCAAATCTCGCGAAACAACGTGATAAAGTTTCCTATCCCATTCAAAGAAAAGAAAAGATACGGTAGGAACAAGAGTCTAACGGTTCAGTTGCATATAATCGATTCCATGCTGTGTGTAACTCGTTCAGAGTAACAGCCAAACAACGGAGTTATGCACTGCGCTATAGTTAAATGTACTTACCCCAGTTTTGATCGCGCCTAGATTAAAATCAATCAGCAGAGCGATTTAATGCAGTGTTGAATAACTGCAGTTCAAATAAATTTAAACCGAAAGAACCGAAGGAGTCTCCCCGGCACGGGTTGGTATGACCGCTTCGGGCTGCGGCAGTGGGACGGATTGCTGGCGGTGGCGTGGCGACGGTTGTACCATTTGAGTGCCCCTAGCAAACAGTATGAGCAAATCGTCACGCAAGCACCCATAGATATGTGTGGTGAGTCGCCGCTGGGCGGTTTGGTGGTGAAACGAAACTAATTAGTCTTTCACTTAGCTCAGCTGGTCGTTTCCACGAGTTCTACTTGTAACGCAATATGGAATGCGTGTTGCTTTTACGCTGGTAGCGTAAATCGCGTTTACACATTATTGATCGATTTTTGTTATCATCAAATTAGCGCGAAAAGGGTGACGACATAATAACTTTAGTCGCTGAGCTCTGCAAAATTGTATGAAACTGTCAAGACTCAGTGTTGTTTTTTTTTTGTGGAAATAAAGACTGTACTCGGAATAATGAAAAATGCAAAAAGGGAAGCCTAACTAGTTTAATGTCGGTTTTTGAAAAACCTTCAGGAAATAAACAACATCTTAATGGTTTGGTTTCTACTTTATTGCTTTATTGGATCACCTCTTCATAACCGAGGGCCTACACCTACCTTGCCCTTGACACCACTCATAAGGTTTTAGGCAATAATGGGCTTGGCTTCTTTCGATACTTTTACCCAGTGTTTCCTCGACGCCAACTCGTTGTTTAACACCTCGAGTGTTTTACGTAGCCTTCATAATGGCCCAAAAGTTTCAACCGAGCGATGCTCCAGCAAGCTCCAGGGGTTAACATACATAGGTATTCTGGTATAAAGGAAGCAACAAGGCTCTTAGTACAAATCTGAAACCGGCACGTGAATTGACAAGCAGCCAAATTTGGTGAAAACGTATTGCACCCGTAAGACCACAGAAAGCTGCCTCTTGATAGGTTTGAGCTGAGGTATTTGTCCGTTGATAATTCGTTTGACACAACCAGAGAATGAATTACTTTTTTTGACCAATCATCTGAGTTACCCCAAAAAGTCGTCTGAATTGAGGGTCTATATGGTCAATAAAACGATCTATAGGGTATCGGCCTAACTTTTTGAGTGTAAAAGCTCCAAGGGACTTTCAAATTATGAACATGTAACAAGTGTATTGAATGCATTTCACCTGGTCTTAGCCATACTTTTGAGTTGGAAACATTTCATGGGATATCATCTATCTATCATAGACATTGTACCTTTTCCCCAGAACAAACAAACATACAAAGCCAACAGTTGCTGATGAAGAATGTGTGTAACCTCCAGACATTCTATATACTCACGCTCCTCTAATGTGAACGTGTACTATACACATGTGGAAGTCTTGTCTTGACAAATGGATTGCGAGTGATTTAACTATGCGTCAAATTTGGGAATCTCGACCTCATTCACTAGCCGCTAGGTTGCGAAGGCCGACGGAGGTCCATCGTAGCTTGACTGGTTTAAGCACCAGTCTAGCGTACTCAGGGTCGTGGGTTCGAGTCCCATCGACGGGAAAGTGGTTACCTCCAATACATTTTGCAAATCTTAGCTTCCACATAATGTACATATTCACATATGAGTTTTCACAGCATTGTAAATTAACGTCCATGTCGGGTGGTTTAATCCCCGGAATATAGGTAATTAACTTTAATTGAACCGATAATATTCATGGCGATCAGTATATCAAAGCCTACTGAATCCTGCCTACCACAACCAACGCAGTGTATGAGAAGCTATGGGACAAAAGATCAAAAAGACAAAATGTCGAGTCTGGAATCTACATATTTAGAAGCCTCATTTTAGAGGCATGAAGAGCTTTTCCGAACAGCTCAGCAGTTTTATTGCAAAACGCTTGAAGTCTCCTTATAAACGTCTTGGAAGCCTCCATTCAAGAGGCTCGGAAGCCTCCATTCAAGAGGCTCGGAAGCCTCCATTCAAGAGGCTCGGAAGCCTCCATTCAAGAGGCTCGGAAGCCTCCATTCAAGAGGCTCGGAAGCCTCCATTCAAGAGGCTCGGAAGCCTCCATTCAAGAGGCTCGGAAGCCTCCTTTCAAGAGGCTCGGAAGCCTCCTTTCAAGAGGCTCGGAAGCCTCCTTTCAAGAGGCTCGGAAGCCTCCTTTCAAGAGGCTCGGAAGCCTCCTTTCAAGAGGCTCAGAAGCCTCCTTCCAAGAGGCTCGGAAGCCTCCTTCCAAGAGGCTCGGAAGCCTCCTTCCAAGAGGCTCGGAAGCCTCCTTCCAAGAGGCTCAGGAAGCCTCCTTCCAAGAGGCTCAGAAGCCTCCTTCCAAGAGGCCTGGAAGCCTCCTTCCAAGAGGCTCAGAAGCCTCCTTCCAAGAGGCTCAAGCCTCCTTCCAAGAGGCTCAGGAAGCCTCCTTCCAAGAGGCTCAGAGCCTCCTTCCAAGAGGCTCGGAAGCCTCCTTCCAAGAGGCTCAGAAGCCTCCTTCCAAGAGGCTCAGAAGCCTCCTTCCAAGAGGCTCAGGAAGCCTCCTTCCAAGAGGCTCGGAAGCCTCCTTCCAAGAGGCCTCAAGCCTCCTTCCAAGAGGCTCGGAAGCCTCCTTCCAAGAGGCCTGGAAGCCTCCTTCCAAGAGGCTCGGAAGCCTCCTTCCAAGAGGCTCAGAAGCCTCCTTCCAAGAGGCTCAGGAAGCCTCCTCCAAGAGGCTCAGAAGCCTCCTTCCAAGAGGCTCAGGAAGCCTCCTTCCAAGAGGCTCGGAAGCCTCCTTCCAAGAGGCTCAGAAGCCTCCTTCCAAGAGGCTCAGAAGCCTCCTTCCAAGAGGCTCAGAAGCCTCCTTCCAAGAGGCTCAGGAAGCCTCCTTCCAAGAGGCTCAGAAGCCTCCTTCCAAGAGGCTCAAGCCTCCTTCCAAGAGGCCTCAAGCCTCCTTCCAAGAGGCCTGGAAGCCTCCTTCCAAGAGGCTCAAGCCTCCTTCCAAGAGGCTCAGGCCTGGAAGCCTCCTTCCAAGAGGCTCGGAAGCCTCCTTCCAAGAGGGTCAGAAGCCTCCTTCCAAGAGGCTCAGGAAGCCTCCTTCCAAGAGGCTCAGAAGCCTCCTTCCAAGAGGCTCAGGCCTCCTTCCAAGAGGCTCAGGAAGCCTCCTTCCAGAGGCTCAGAAGCCTCCTTCCAAGAGGCTCAAAGCCTCCTTCCAAGAGGCTCAGGAAGCCTCCTTCCAAGAGGCTCGGAAGCCTCCTTCCAAGAGGCCTGGAAGCCTCCTCCAAGAGGCCTGGAAGCCTCCTTCCAAGAGGCTCAGGAAGCCTCCTTCCAAGAGAGGCTCAGGAAGCCTCCTTCCAAGAGGCTCAAGCCTCCTTCCAAGAGGCTCAGGAAGCCTCCTTCCAAGGGGCCTGGAAGCCTCCTTCCAAGAGGCTCGGAAGCCTCCTTCCAAGGGGCTCGGAAGCCTCCTTCCAAGAGGCTCGGAAGCCTCCTTCCAAGAGGCTCGGAAGCCTCCTTCCAAGAGGCTCGGAAGCCTCCCTCCAAGAGGCTCGGAAGCCTCCCTCCAAGAGGCTCGGAAGCCTCCCTCCAAGAGGCTCGGAAGCCTCCCTCCAAGAGGCTCGGAAGCCTCCTTCCAAGAGGCTCGGAAGCCTGCTTTCAAGAGGCTCGGAAGCCTCCTACCAAGAGGCTTGGAAGCCTCCTTCCAAGAGGCTTGGAAGCCTTTCTCCAAGAGGCTCGGAAGCCTCCCTCCAAGAGGCTCGGAAGCCTCCTTTCAAGAGGCTCGGAAGCCTCCTTTCAAGAGGCTCGGAAGCCTCCTTTCAAGAGGCTCGGAAGCCTCCTTTCAAGAGGCTCGGAAGCCTCCTTTCAAGAGGCTCGGAAGCCTCCTTTCAAGAGGCTCGCAAGCCTCCTTTCAAGAGGCTGGGAAGCCTCCTTTCAAGAGTCTCAGGAGCATCCTTTCAAGAGGCTCAGAGCCTCCTTTCAAGAGGCTCAGAAGCCTCATTTCAAGAGGCTCGGAAGCCTCCCTTCAAGAGGCACAGCAGCCTCCTTCAAGAGGCCTCGGCAGCCTCCTTTCAAGAGGCTCGGCAGCCTCCTTTCAAGAGGCTCAGCAGCCTCCTTTCAAGAGGCTCAGCAGCCTTCTTTCAAGATGCCTGGACGCCTCCTGTCAAGAGGCCTGGAAGCCTACTTTAAAGAGGCCCAGAAGCCTCCTTTCAAGAGGCTCAGGCCTCCTTTCAAGAGGCTCAGGAAGCCTCATTTCAAAAGGCTCGGAAGGCTCCTTTCAAGAGGCTCGGAAGCCTCCTTTCAAGGGGCTCGGAAGCCTTCTTTCAAGGGGCTCGGAAGCCTCCTTGCAAGAGGCTCGGAAGCCTCCTTTCAAGAGGCCAGCCTCCTTTCAAGAGGCTCGGAAGCCTCCTTTCCAAGAAGCTCAAAATCCTCCTTTCAAGAGGCTTGGAAGTCTCTTTTCAAAAGGCTCAGAAGCCTCCTTTCAAGAGGCTCAGAAGCCTCCTTTCAAGAGGCTCAGAGCCTCCTTTCAAGAGGCTCAGAAGCCTCCTTTCAAGAGGCCTGGAAGCCTCCTGTCAAGAGGCTCAGAAGCCTCCTTTCAAGAGGCTCAGAAGCCTCCTTTCAAGAGGCCTCAAGCCTCCTTTCAAGAGGCTCAGAAGCCTCCTTCAAGAGGCTCGGAAGCCTCCTTTCAAGAGGCTCGGAAGCCTCCTTTCAAGAGGCTCGGAAGCCTCCTTTCAAGAGGCTCGGAAGCCTCCTTTCAAGAGGCTCGGAAGCCTCCTTTCAAGATGCTCGGAAGCCTTCATTTAAGAGGCTCGGAAGCCTCCTTTCAAGAGGCTCGGAAGTCTCCTTTCAAGAGGCTCGGAAGCCTCCTTTCAAGAGGCTCGGAAGCCTCCTTTCAAGAGGCTAGGCTCGGAAGCCTCCTTTCAAGAGGCTAGGCTCGGAAGCCTCCTTTCAAGAGGCTAGGCTCGGAAGCCTCCTTTCAAGAGGCCCGGAGGCCTCCTTCCAAGAGGCTCGGAAGCCTCCTTCCAAGAGGCTAGGCTCGGAAGCCTCCTTCCAAGAGGCTAGGCTCGGAAGCCTCCTTCCAAGAGGCTAGGCTCGGAAGCCTCCTTCCAAGAGGCTAGGCTCGGAAGCCTCCTTCCAAGAGGCTAGGCTCGGAAGCCTCCTTCCAAGAGGCTCGGAAGCCTCCTTTCAAGAGGCTAGGCTCGGAAGCCTCCTTTCAAGAGGCTAGGCTCGGAAGCCTCCTTTCAAGAGGCTAGGCTCGGAAGCCTCCTTTCAAGAGGCTAGGCTCGGAAGCCTCCTTTCAAGAGGCTAGGCTCGGAAGCCTCCTTTCAAGAGGCTAGGCTCGGAGTCTCCTTTCAAGAGGCTAGGCTCGGAAGCCTCCTTTCAAGAGGCTAGGCTCGGAAGCCTCCTTTCAAGAGGCTAGGCTCGGAAGCCTCCTTTCAAGAGGCTAGGCTCGGAAGCCTCCTTTCAAGAGGCTAGGCTCGGAAGCCTCCTTTCAAGAGGCTAGACTCGGAAGCCTCCTTTTAAGAGGCTTGGAAGCCTCCGTTCAAGAGGCTCGGAAGCCTCCGTTCAAGAGGCTCGGAAGCCTCCGTTCAAGAGGCTCGGAAGCCTCCGTTCAAGAGGCTCGGAAGCCTCCGTTCAAGAGGCTCGGAAGCCTCCGTTCAAGAGGCTCGGAAGCCTCCATTCAAGAGGCTCGGAAGCCTCCTTTCAAGAGGCTCGGAAGGTTCCTTTCAAGAGGCTCGGAAGCCTCCTTTCACGAGGATCGGGAACGGGATGATCAGGGCCGGATTTAGCCGGAAGGGGGCCCCGGGGCCGACAGTATGTGGGGGCCCCAAAATGTACAAAATAGGTTGGCTTTGGTACATAAGATTTGTGGGGGCCCGGGGCCATGGACCCCCCCCCGTTCCCCCCTAAATCAGACTCTGGGGATGATTATACTGTATAAAACTGTTCACAATGGTGTTATGACATCTCTAGGAGCTAATCCAACTCATAAGAATAAAGCGTGCATCGCACTTGCTTCTCTTTCTTGATTATTCAGCATATCAAGATCTGATCCTGACATTAAAGGATCTGAACATAATATCATTATCATTATTGTCTTTATTAATGAGGTTTTCGGCCCTAGACCCACCTAAATATCAAAATCACAATTTCATAACGATTGTGTATAAGACATGACAATACTACGTAAACTACGGTTTTTCATCAGTGCTGTCACTGACGAAATAACTCGACATTTTTTAAATAAGGAAATGTAGGGGAAATGTTCCGATCTCAATCTCACTGTACATATATCCATCTCATCGCTAAACAAAGAAATACGGTACCAAATTCGTCGCTTCTTTTTGTAAACATGCGTGCTCACTGCTGAAAAAAATCTCAAAAATAATAATCAAACCAAATTCGTTTCCATTGCTTTGTTTTTGATGGGATGGAAATAGGAGCTATGAGATGAAGTGGCGAACCGTTCCCCTAGAAGTGCCGTTACAAGCAACTTTTAGTTGTGCCAGTTTTGCATAAAACCTTCCACATAATAAATCAAAAGAATTCTCCTACAATATTCTTGCATAAGTAAAGAAAGTGTCCAAGAGTACGATATGATATTGTAACAAATATTTTAGTAAAATGGCAATACAATTCAAAATGCGCCCGTTTGATTTACGTAGATAACGTCGGGCCACCGTGTATTCTGCACAACCCCTTCTGATTTTTTGTACTCTGAAGAAAATTCTTCTCGAACAAACTAGGACTGTTCACAAATTATGTAACGCTCTACCGGGAAGGAGGGTCAATTACGAGCGTTATGACCCATTTAAAAAATCAAACCATCTATACAAAAAATTACGTAATTTGTGAACAAATCCATTTCTTGTAAAAAGGGTGGTTCGAAAATTACCGGTTTTACAGCAACAGCAAACATACGATAGTCTGAATCTAGTGAGAAATTTTACTTGAGTGCTGCTGACGCCGACAACAGCTTATCGACGGTTTACCGCCAAATTTCTACAGGCGCCATCCATGCGAACAAATTTATTACAATTTTAATGGTGGTCCTGAAAAGAACCGATTTATGTTTAATAATACGCATTTTCAATCACAAATAAGCAACAAAACTAAGTAGTTGTACTTTGAAAAATAAAAACCTCAACTTTACTCTTTTTCAAATATATTGGTAGCGTGAATAAAGAATATGGAGTAGCAACTACGGGAAGCCAATCAAGCTCAAGCTATATTGGTAGTTTGAATAAAGAACGATTCATTTCCAATAATGTGAGGAACGTGATGGCCTACCTTTCATGCTCATTAGGCTTTTGCCTAGAATGATTCCGATTCAGGTGTGGAGAGACCATCTTCTCGAAAATGAAATCGTTTTTTATCTTTTTATCCCAAACTATTTCGAACATTTGTCCAACAATCTATTGAAAGAAATCGTTTATTTGTATGTTCAGTTAGGTTTATCTAACGGAAATTCCAATGCCTAGTTGAATGCTTGTACGAGGAAGGTAGGCATGCTATTTTCCCAGTGCATAGAAACCTACTGGAAGTGATGTTATTTATCAGCACGATTTTCCACCCTCGTGTTCTCCAACATGCGTTAGCCGCGCCGATACCGATCTCCACTCATCAGTGCATAGAAATGCAAATACAGTTTGTTACCGCCCGGGATTACATAATGCACCTCGCCGTATTTCCACCGGCTGTCTAGCATCGAGCCCCGTCCCCCGTTGTTGTGGCCTTTCTTCTCTTAACTCTCGCAAGCGGGGCCCAATAATTCATAACCAACCGGCACACACCGGCCCCGTCCTCCAAAACTGCATTCAACCAACCAAACGAACGAACCTCTACACAACTCGGACCCGCAAACTGTAGCAAATTCCTCGTCGCGTCGATGCTGTTGCGCTGCGCTGACTGCCGGTCTTGCTGCTGCTGTGGTAGCACGTTTGACTGATTTTTCCGATCCGAAAGAGAAGAAGAGGCTGCGGCCGGGGAAAATCTTACGCTTTGTAACCGGATCAATGCAATGTGGCAATGTAACGATGCAAACGAGGCGAAAAATTCTTAACTTACGGTCTCGCTGCCGAGCAAGCGGTAGCGCCCAGCTTGCAGCATTGACCGAGTGCACGTAACGTTGCTGTTGTTGCGTTGGTTTCTTCAGTGTTGCTGATTGTGGGTTGAATGCACGTTTCATTTGGAGCAAATTATCATATAAAGTACCTTAGGTGCGCTGCTGGTTCTTCCCTCGTCCACTGCTGATTGGGGCGGCCAACATTTTTCCGGGAACATGCGATTCAATGTGAACAGAAGACGCCCACTTCCCTCTACGTAGGTACTAAGCACACGATTGTTGCGGTTTTTCACAACACCATTCCCTGTTACCAAGTCGACGAACGGCTTAACGGAGTTTTCCCCCTTCGTTGAGTCGGAGAAACATTACTTGCAGACAGGTGTGGACTTAACTCTTTCCATTGACAAATCTTCTAAAAGTGGGTAAGCAGGCTGCTTCTTTGGGGTGCCAAGTTAATGCCTAATTCAAATGCATTTATGCGGTGTTCATGCGGGCGGTCAACGACGGCAAGCTGATGTTAGGGATTTAAATTAATCCGGTCTGATTAATTTGTGATTTAGAGTCGAGTTTTTGGAGTTTCTTATATTTCCATAAAGAGTTGAATTTTTTGTACGTGTGTTAGCGAGTTTGCCCGAAGTAGGTCAAACGTCAAGATTATGGAAGTGTGTCGTTTGAAGTTTATGAAGACTAATATGGGAAATGCCTTTGTTTTACTACTCATAACTTTAAATGATTCATCTAAAGTGAAATAAATCAAAGTTAAATGGCATCTCGTAGAATATATAATGATAAATTTAAAAAAATAATTGAAAACTAATGAGACCAGTAAACCTTTAGAAATTATCTTTCCACTAACATCTGTGAATGCAAAAAAAAATCGCGTTTGATCTCAATTAGCTGGAGTAGCAATAACTGGTCATTATAAATTGCCTTCACAAAAAAGCGTTGGCTAAGCCTCTAAATGAAGTGAATCAAATCGATTTCATGGCGCTTGGCTTTGTTTCACCATGGTTACATCCAAGGTAGAACTAAGCGCGTCCATTGGATCGATTATTGCTGAATGTTGATTGCCTCCATAATTGTTCAAAACTATCATCATACCCGCGAATGATTTAGATCTATCTGTTTTTGTGGGAATTAAAATTTGGACACGCTGTTATTGCATTAGCGTTTTGAACTTCAGTAGTCTTGTTATTAGTGCTGATAATTGCGTTACTGTCATTTTTGTGAATATCCATATAAAGAAGTATTCGCTCGTATTTATGTTGTAACCTACTTTGAAATTATTTGTCAATCATGCCCAATAAGATGGCAAAGATGTTTAAATTTGCATGGGTAAAAGATTTTTTTTGCCTGCAGGTGCATTATTGACCTGTGAATTGGAGAACGCATCGTTCTTCAACGTACGATGAATGCTCAATTTTGTATGAATATCGCCTTTCATTTTTTTTGCGCATGACAACGCTCCAAGAAATGAAATTGTTTCATCGTAGATTATTGCTAAAACCTGATACAATCATAATAACGATTTTCACAACTTTAAAATAATAGATTTCACGGTCTGTTAAAAGAAATCCAGCACTCCAGTCCAGTGCCATTCAGTAGACTGGCAGGAGGAGGCAAGCAGAACTGGTTCAATTTTCCATTTCGATTGTGCCCGCAGCGCAATGAAAAACCTTCACAGCGGTTTCGCACTGCCCGGTGTCGCTGCTGCTGCCATGGATCAACGGAAAGAAAGGATCCTCTACGATGAACGGCTCACAGTTAGGTACTATGATGGTCGTTGACGGCACGGTAGTCACAGTCAGTGATTTCATAATCGAAGTCTCGAGGTTGCCTCAGTAACCAGTAGTGCGCGCCAGCTTCGTTTGTTATGTCGTCAATGTAAACCAAAACCAGCGAGACGCTCGGGGTCGTATTTTTTTTCCATTTGTGCTCCTATAAAAATAATAAAACATTCAAACACTGTCGCAGGTAATCATTCGGTAGGCAAGCTGTCTGGCACCGAACTCCTGGCGTTTGGCGGCAGTAACCACTGTTATGCGCACCACCCGCGGATCTCAACGAGATGCATTTTTGCGCTGGCGTGAAGGGACACCCAAGACCTGCTGTAGGGTTTTATCACGTCTGGCTCGTCTTATTTTATAGGTTGACATTACAATGTGGCTTCCTGATGTATTGTTGCTCGAAGCGTTTAGAAATATGTCTGCTAATGAGAGGTCTATTACTGTTATGTAATTTGATTTCATATAAACTACTACTTACCTCTTTAAATCGTATTCGACCCTTTCTCTTTATTTGATCATTAGATTAAGAAGCCATTTATTTATATTTTATACTCAAAATGTCTCAACATTTTTGTTCACAAAGCTAATTTATTATATAACAATCATGAAAAAATGAGAAGTTGTTTAGAAAATGTCCTCGAAACTATAATTGTTCAACATCAGTTTGTCATTACTTACATTGCAAAATATCTAAAACATCTCTGCGCCTTTCACTACGTGCTAAAATCGTCACGAAATACTCTGTCCGATCACAGCACACGATTTGAAGATTTTAAAACCTCCCGCCCAATCAATCCCTCCTAAAAGATCACACTCATCGTTTGTTGATTGCTGATCAACGTACTAAAAAGGAAAACATCACATTAACACCCCCCGCTTACCCGGCCCACAAAACGAAGGGGTACCTAAAAAGCTGTCGTAATGTCTAATCTGTTTTTACCTTAACGACCAAGATAGTGGGGCACCACACTTTAAGACCGAGGCACGTCACGAAATCATCCGCTCGGATCGGATCACCCGTATCCACCCCGCGTTTCGGAAAAATCTTAATTGAGCCGTCGTCACTGGTTGGATAATCCGAATCCAAACACCTCGGCACAATCCTTTCACCTCTCGCGTGCTCCGGCACAATATGGTTCGGTGTTTTCAATCGATTTTTTTTCGCTTACTCTTGCCAAAGCCGCCTGCCATGCATAGGTGTTTGAATGCTACAAATTTTAGATTTTAATCAGACATCAGCGCAATGATTTTTTATTTTGCACCCTTGTCTAAAGCACCGAATTCACTTCGAAGGGTGATTAAGCTACTGGATGGCGCTCGGAAGGGGTGCTTGATCTGTCCGTAGGAGAGTGCAAACGATCTTTTTTTGTGCTGACTCGCTTGATGGAGTCGAATAATGACGGAGTATGTCTCATGCCTGGGGAAACGGAGAGCAAAACTCCTAAATCCGCTACGTTTTGCTTCATACAAGCCATATCCTATAGATGAGTACTTCTTCCATTAAGCTGGTCAAAATTGGATTATTATTTTGAATTGGTTCTGGAAATGAAAATTAATTTGGTTGGAAAATGTGTGAATATGTTAAAAAAATCAAAATTTTCCTAATATCAACAAAGTGGTATGTATGTTCGGACTAAAGTTCACAAAAAAAATCGGATAGGGAAAGTGTACCGGTTTTAGTCACCTTAGTGACTAAAAGTGATTTCCCTTGGAAATTCATTTGAGTTTCCTTGAAAATTCATTCGAATTTCCTTGGAAATTCATTCGAATTTCCCTGGGAAATTAATTCGAATTTCCCTTGAAAATTCATTTGAATTTTCCTTAGAAATTCATTCGAATTTCCCTTGGAAATTCATTCGAATTTCCCTTGGAAATTCATTCGAATTTCCCTTGGAAATTCATTCGATTTTCCCTTGGAAATTCAATCGAATTTCCCTTGGAAATTCAATCGAATTTCCCTTGGAAATTCAATCGAATTTCCCTTGGAAATTCAATCGAATTTCCCTTGGAAATTCAATCGAATTTCCCTTGGAAATTCATTCGAATTTCCCTTGGAAATTCATTCGAATTTCCCTTGGAAATTCATTCGAATTTCCCTTGGAAATTCATTCGAATTTCCCTTGAAAATTCATTCAATTTCCTTGAAATTCATTCAATTTCCCTTGAAATTCATTCGAATTTCCTTGAAATTCATTCGAATTTCCTTGGAAATTCATTCAATTTCCTTGAAATTCATTCGAATTTCCTTGAATTCATTCAATTTCCTTGGAAATTCATTCAATTCCTTGAAATTCATTTGTATTTCCGTGGAAATTCATTCGAATTTCCGTGGAAATTCAATCGAATTTCCGTGAAATTCATTTGAATTCCCGTGGAAATTCATTCGAATTTCTCGTGGAAATTCATTCGAATATCCCGTGGAAATTCATTCGAATTTCCCGTGGAAATTCATTCGAATTTCCCGTAGAAATTCATTTGAATTTCCCGTGGAAATTTATTCAAATTTCCCGTAGAAATTCATTCGAATTTCCCGTGAAAATTTATTCGCATTTCCCGAGGAAATTTATTCGAATTTCCCGTGGAAATTTATTCGAATTTCCCGTTGAAATTTATTCGATCTTCCCGTGGAAATTCTTTCGAATTTCTCGTGGAAATACATTCGAATTTTGCGTGGAAATTCATTCGAATATCCCGTGGAAATTCATTCGAATATCCCGTGGAAATTCATTCGAATTTCCCGTGGAAATTCATTCGAATTGCCCGTGGAAATTCATTAAAATTTCCCGTGGAAATTCATTCGAATTTCCCGTGGAAATTCATTCGAATTTGCCGTGGAAATTCATTCGAATTTGCCGTGGAAATTCATTCGAATTTGCCGTGGAAATTCATTCGAATTTGCCGTGGAAATTCATTCGAATTTGCCGTGGAAATTCATTCGAGTTTCCCGTGGAAATTCATTCGAATTTCCCGTGGAAATTCATTCGAATTTCACGTGGAAATTCATTCGAATTTCACGTGGAAATTCATTCGAATTTCCCGTGGAAATTCATTCGAATTTCCCGTGGAAATTCATTCGAATTTCCCGTGGAAATTCATTCAAATTTCCCTGGAAATTCATTCGAATTTCCCGTGGAAATTCATTCGAATTTCCCGTGGTAGTTCATTCGAATTTCACGTGGAAATTCATTTGAATTTCCCGTGGAAATTCATTCGAATTTCCCGTGGAAATTCATTCCAATTTTTGCCATGGAAATTCATTCGAATTTTTCCTAAGGGAATTCATTCGAATTTCCTGTGGAAATTCATTCGAATTTCCCGTGGAAATTCATTCGAATTTCCCGTGGAAATTCATTCGAATTTCCCGTAGAAATTCATTCGAATTTCCCGTGGAAATTCATTCGAATTTCCCGTGGAAATTCATTCGAATTTCCCGTGGAAATTCATTCGAATTTTCCGTGGAAATTTATTCGAATTTCCCGTGAAGATTTATTCGAAAGTTCCGTGGAAATTTATTCGAATTTCCCTTGGAAATTCATTCGAATTTCCCGTAAAATGTCATTCTAATCTCGTGGAAATTTATTCGAAAGTCCCGTAAAAATTTATTCGAATTTCCCGTGGAGATTTGAAAGTTCCGTGTAAATTCATTCGAAAGTTCCGTGGAAATTCATTCGAATTTCCCGTGAAAATTCATTCGAATTTCCCGTGGAAATTCATTCGAATTTCCCGTGGAAATTCATTTGAATTTCCCGTGGAAATACATTCGAATTTCCGTGAAATTCATTCGAATTCAATTCCGTGGAAATACATTTGAATTTTCCGTGAAATTCATTAGAATATCCCGTAGAAAATCATTCGAATTTCCCGTGGAAATTGATTCAAATTTCCCGGGGAAAGTTATTCGAATTTCCCGTGGAAAGTTGTGTGTTCTTCCCGTGGAAATTCATTCGAATTTGTCGTGGAAATACATTCGAATTTTCCGTGGAAATTCATTCGAATATCCCGTGGAAATTCTTTCGAATTTCCCGTGGAAATTCATTCGAATTTCCCGTGGAAATTCATTCGAATTTCCCGTGGAAATTTATTAAAATTTCCCGTAGAAATTCATTCGAATTTCCCGTGAAAATTTATTCGTTCTTCCCGTGGAAATTCATTCGAATTTGCCGTGGAAATTCATTCGAATTTGCCGTGGAAATTCATTCGAATTTGCCGTGGAAATTCATTCGAATTTGCCGTGGAAATTCATTCGAATTTGCCGAGGAAATTCATTCGAATTTCCCGTGGAAATTCATTCGATTTTCCCGTGGAAATTCATTCGAATTTCCCGTGGAAATTCATTCGAATTTCCCGTGGAAATTCATTCGAATTTCCCGTGGAAATTCATTCGAATTTCCCGTGGAAATTCATTCGAATTTCCCGTGGAAATTCATTCGAATTTCCGTGAAATTCATTCGAATTTCCGTGGAAATTCATTCGAATTTCCGTGGAAATTCATTCGAATTTCCCGTGAAATTCATTCAATTTCCGTGGAAATTCATTCGAATTTCCGTGGAAATTCATTCGAATTTCCGTGGAAATTCATTCGAATTTCCGTGAAATTCATTCGAATTTCCGTGGAAATTCATTCGAATTTCCGTGAAATTCATTCGAATTTCCGTGGAAATTCATTCGAATTTCCCTGGAAATTCATTCGAATTTCCTTGAAATTCATTCGAATTTCCCTTGAAAATTCATTCGAATTTCCCTTGGAAATTCATTCGAATTTCCCGTGGAAATTCATTCGAATTTCCCGTGGAAATTCATTCGAATTTCCCGTGGAAATTCATTCGAATTTCCCGTGGAAATTCATTTGAATTTCCCGTGGAAATACATTCGAATTTCCCGTGGAAATTCATTCGAATTCGAATTCCCGTGGAAATACATTCGAATTTTCCGTAGAAATTCATTCGAATATCCCGTGGAAATTCATTCGAATTTCCCGTGGAAATTTATTCAAATTTCCCGTGGAAATTTATTCGTATTTCTCGTAGAAATACATTCTAATTTTCCGTGGAAATTCATTCGAATATCCCGTGGAAATTCATTCGAATATCCCGTGGAAGTTCATTCGAATTTCCCGTGGAAATTTATTCAAATTTCCCGTGGAAATTTATTCGTTCTTCCCGTGGAAATTCATTCGAGTTTCCCGTGGAAATTCATTCGAATTTCCCGTGAAAATTCATTCGAATTTCCCGTGGAAATTCATCTGAATTTCCCGTGGAAATTCATTAGAATTTCCCGTGGAAATTCATTCAAATTTCCCGTGGAAATTCATTAGAATTTCCCGTGGAAATTTATTATAATCTCTAATTTTATATAATTCATTTGAATTTCCCTTGGAAATTCATTCGAATTTCCCTTGGAAATTCATTCGAATTGACCTTGGAAATTCATTCGAATTGACCTTGGAAAATCATTTGAATTTCCCTTGAAAATTCATTCAAATTTGCCTTGGAAATTGATTCGAATTTTCCTTGGAAAGTCATTCGAATTTTCCTTGGAAAGTCATTCGAATTTTCCTTGGAAAGTCAGACGAATTTTCCTTGGAAATTAATTCGAATTTCCCTTGGTAATTCATTCGAATTTCCCTTTGAAGATCGTTCAAATTTCCCTTGGAAAATCATTCGAATTTTCCTTTGAAGATCGTTCGAATTTTCCTTTGAAGATCGTTCGAATTTTCCTTTGAAGATCGTTCGAATATTCCTTTGAAGATCGTTCAAATTTTCCCTTGAAGATCGTTCGAATATTCCTTTGAAGAACGTTCGAATTTTCGTTTGAAAATCGTTCGAATTTTCCTTTGAAGATCGTTCGAATTTTCATTTGAAGATCGTTCGAATTTTCCTTTGAAGATCGATCCAATACTCCATTGAAGATCGTTCGAATATTCCTTTGAAGATCGTTCGAATTTCCCTTGGAAAATCATTCGAATTTTCCTTTGAAGATCGTTCGAACTTTCCTTTGAAGATCGTTCGAATTTTCCTTTGAAGATCGTTCGAATTTTCCTTTGAAGAACGTTCGAATATTCCTTTGAAGATCGTTCGAATATTCCTTTGAAGATCGTTTGAATTTTCCTTTGAAGATCGTTCGAATTTTCATTTGAAGATCGTTAGCATTTTCCTTTGAAGATCGTTCGAATATTCCTTTGAAGATCGTTCGAATTTTCCCTTGAAGATCGTTCGAATTTTCCTTTGAAGATCGTTCGAATATTCCTTTGAAGATCGTTCGAATTTTCCCTTGAAAATCGTTCGAATTTTCCTTTGAAGATCGTTCGAATTTTCCTTTGAAGATCGTTCGAATATTCCTTTGAAGATCGTTAGAATTTTCATTTGAAGATCGTTAGAATTTTCCTTTGAAGATCGTTTGAATTTTCCTTTGAAGATCGTTCGAATATTCCTTTGGAAATCGTTCGAATTTTCCTTTGAATATCGTTCGAATATTCCTTTGAAGATCGTTCGAATTTTCCTTCGAAGATCGTTCGAATTTTCCCTTGAAGATCGTTAAAATTTTCCCTTGAAGATCGTTCGAGTTTTTGTTTGAAAATCGTTCGACCATTTAATTATTTTTCTATTCTCCCGTGATAATTAATTTGAGTTTTCCGTAGGAATTAAGTCCTCAGGAACATAGGTTGAATTTCCTGAGAAGATTCAGATGAAGTTGGGACGATTTTTTACGGCCAAGTACGAGACACTGAAGACGGCCTTACTGTTAAGGCCAAAATACGTATCTGTAAAGCTACAATCAAGTATTTGATATATGTTTTATTGTTATAACTCGTCTTACCACAACTAGTGATGTTTTTTGTCCATCATCTGTATGGTGATCTACCTCCGTGCGCCATTGCCATTGCCTAGCGCTACGGGATATCTCGTGGGCACCCGCTCAGCCTGAATCGAAAGTGACTGAACCAGCAGTGGCGGGAGGGGACCTGATGGTTATTGCACCCCGAAAAATCTATCGAGCGAGAAGCGCAACATGTTTCCGATTATCATCACGATCACACGGCGGCATGGATGGCGAAGATGCAATCGAAGTCTGCCATCATCGGTGCCAGTGTTGTCGAGTATGTAGCGCACTTGCCGGTTTTTTTTTACTTCTATCAAAACGCGGAAATGGGCGGAAAAAGTCGCCGCATCATCGTGTCTCCGTGCGGCAATCCATGGTCTTACGTCCTAAAGAAATTGCAAATCGACAATGAAATGGTAATTTTAGGGGAAAGCTCGGAAGGCACGTATGGATAGACTCATCCAGTCCGAGCCCCAGTCAGCTGTGCTGCACAAAGACGGTCGTGGTTTGGTGCATTGGAGCCAGCCATTTCCGTTGGATGACCCATTTTTGGTCGTGTAGCTACCGACTGACTACGAGTACAGCGACTGATAATGGTGTAGGAAGTTTGTTTTAGCAAGTAGAAAACAAAAATACGGTCCGAGTAGCGGCGCACCGTATCAGGTCTTTCTGTATGCTAATAACAGCAGCAGCAACCGAAATTGGGAAGGCAACGAGTGTTGCAGGTTTGTAACGATTTGCTCACTTCAAATTGATGCGAGAATTGGCAGCTGCGCTGCAACTCAAGATGATTTGAGTGTCCGTGACTAAAAATCGTGGCATCTTATCATCGTGCACTTATGGGTACGTACCCCACTGTATACGCTAAGTGGAAGTCGGTATGTAAACAAAGACGAGTCGTTGTTTTAAATTTTGCGCGGAATAAGACAACACAGACGTAAATACATAAGCAGCTGCCATATATGTGTAGGAGTGTCTCCATTGATCCAGAACGGTACTGAACAATTGTTGAAAATCGTTCTTCCGGAACAGAACTGCATCAATGTAGGTAAGGCACAGCTTTTATAATTGTATGCGTTTTAATCTTGAGCTCATTATTTCAATCATTATTACTTGAGTTTTTCCGGATAAAGTAAGCGTAATTTTGTGTTGCATTGCCATTCATCAAATATTATTGAATTTGTTAACTTTCGAAAGTGACCAAATCAGGTGCAATCATCATGTTTTCCCTACGTGAGAAAATGACATATCAATCAAATATAATTATGGAAAGGTATTTACCGTGGCATATCATCACGTGCGCTCATGAAGCTTTCCTGTCAAAGCCTAAACGATCATTTGTTTTCCCATTGAGGTTTACACTTGTTACTGTGCGATTTCACTCGTCTCCAAGGTGGGAAGTTGAGAGCCACAATGATGTGGCTAATTTGGGTTGAGAATCCAAACAAAAAAAGAAATAAATTAACGGTATTTGCGCTTGAATTGGTGAGAAGCTAAGTACACATATGCGATTCGATAGTCTTAGCAAAACCAGACAGTAAGAAGTCCGATTAATCGGGGAAGCGTTAATGGGAGTGAAAGTGGCCATGCCTAACAAAACATAACCCGTTAATGCAATGCTTTTTTCATGTTGGTGTAGATAAGAGCTAAAGAAAATAAAAAATGGCACGTTGTGAAGAACACAAGGTGAGAACTACTGTGTTAGTAGGGTAATATCAGCAGCGGTTTTTTTGCTGACTTCAAAGCTTACTTTCATTAAACTTACACGTAAGACTCAATCGTCAATCTATTTTTTTCTACAAATAGTAACGTTTCGGTAATCTTTAATCAAGATATTGCTTGCCTCTTTTCCGTTCAATTGCAACGTTCATCAATCAAAAACTTGTTTGATTGTCGATAAAAGGAATCACTGAGGAAAAAACAACGACTTACTACACCGCATATTCACCATTTCAATCTAAAACTTACGTTAGATCAATCAACTCGATTTGTGTGCGCTGTTTTGTCGGAAAATTACGTTTGCCTTGGATCCTTTCACCTGGGGTGCGTTCATATCGATGGATAGATCAATCGAACTCTGTTTCTTACATCACAGCTTGATTCCGATATTCCCGATACGTATTTATTTTTTTGCGTTATTTTTGGCACCCAATCTGCAACAATTCAATCCAAAACGCTTGCATAAACACAACCCCAAACAAATCGATTTTTTAGAGCACCTTGAACTGTGAAGATCGTGAATCGAGATGACTGCCCACTCTGCCAACTCAGACGATCAACAAATTGATTGTCCGCCATGATGATTCGATTGGAGAAAATTGCTTTTCCCAATAAACGGTCGCACATGAATGCTCGGGAAGTCTATTATCTCGCTCGCTTTAACAAACACTGAGTAAAAGGTGAGGGCGACACAGTTTGAAGTGCTCCAGCGAAAGCGTTTGATGTGTGGGTTTCGATCCATTAGGGTGCACTGGGTCGAAACAAAGCAATTTGCACTGGTGTGAAATCAAAAGTCGAGCAAATGGGT
Organism: Armigeres subalbatus; assembly: GCF_024139115.2. NCBI lineage: Eukaryota > Metazoa > Arthropoda > Insecta > Diptera > Culicidae > Armigeres > Armigeres subalbatus. Next base: position 287,109,656 of record NC_085141.1, on the reverse strand, counting down.
TCGAATGATGTGGTATTTGCTGCGCCGACCAATTTTCATCCAATGAGGCAAAACGGGAGAAAATTTTGAGTGTTTTTCATATAATTCCTAGAGTATTGTTTCCCAAATTTTTATTTGATATGCTTGATGAGAGATGGAAATAAACAACTCAACTCAGCAGCCTCTCATACGTGTTGAGTAGTCTGGTACGTAAACACTTCTACTATTTAGGATTTCGGATTCCACTGTGTAATAACCACGGCAATAATTCTCGTTCCATACATATGACCCACCTCACTCCACTCGTAAAAACCTTTCTTATTATGCATGCCTTACATAACATCGCCCAAAGAGACCAATGTGTTCCCATATCTATTTTCTACTGCTTTCGCAAATCCGATCTAATTTGTTTGCAATCAATTTAGTCCATCAACATAATCACCATCAATCCTGCTCCTTTGAACAAGTCGTCTTGGGTGGCGCCCCTCATACCTAGCCAATAAAAGAAGCCACCCAATATCGTGCTGCAGCGCAAGAGCACAGTTATAATAATGGCTCAGCCTAAAAAAAAACTCTAATTCAAATTAATTGCATTTTTATTATCTGCAAGCATCCATGCTGGCCGGCTGACGGCGGTGTCCGTCGAAGGCGCGAGCAACGACGTTGGCGCTGGCTGGCTCATGGCTACCTTACCGCATGGCTAATCGATGTGGTTTTGTGCCTTCAGTTCAGGTACCAGTAGTGAAACAAATACGAGAGGTTTTTATAAAGAATTCAGGTTTCTAGGCGACCACCCGGCGAATGTGCGCGTGCTACCCTCGGTACCACCAGTACAGAAATCCTCCTAACAGTCCAATCAATCAATTGTTGTTGATGGTGGGCCCTCTACGCCGCGCGAGTTCTCGTGTTCCGCGTTTTCCCTCACATGTTTGTTCGATATTGTGTTATCGTGTTGGGAGCAGTTTTTCCAAGTCAATTCTACATGCCCCAACCTTCTTTGCTGTTCAGTAATGAGCTGGATTGGTTTGACCTTTAGTGGAAGACATGAGCTCGGACGTTTTGCCGACATAGAACTGACAGACAGATTGGACCTCATGGCAGCCGTTGGCCGATCCTCGACACACCGCTGCACGACAGGCTGCACGGATTTTCTCGTAGAATTAACATCGGGTAAAGCCAACTGAACCGCGAAGTTCACATTGGATGATTTTCGATTGTTGTTTGGCGTCACAATTAGTCGCCTTATTACCTTTTCCTTTCAAGTTGCTGTTAGTCCAGCAATAACTTACCATAAAATTTAATATATGCATTGTACTTAATTTCAATTTGTAAACATAAACTATTACTAATTGCCTTTTCTTTATTGGTCAACAAACTTCAAATTTTGTCCAATTCTGAGAAGTTCATTGACCAGCAAACTCAATTTTCCGCCGTGAATGAGATCTATTGAACCAACTCATGGGTGATGAATAGCATTATACCCATCCCACTCGATTAGGCTAACGCCGTGACTAACCAGATTAGCGATGTTTCGCGGGGCTCACCCTTAGCAGTCATTGATTGGTGTCAAAATCGTGGGCTTTCAACGCGCAAATGATTCGCGCTCATAACTAAGCACCCTGCAGTCCCGCCATATGCGTGGGAAAGTTAGTTACTATTAAAAGAAACGCCGAAATAACGCGCTTAAAAGGTATTTGTCGTGTTGAAAGACAGGTGTGACCTATTTGAAACCTTATCCATAGTGACGATCACCGGTTTTGAGACAATACCTAAATGGCTTTTAATCTGCTATTGTCAACTTAACGCACAAGTTCAAGTTTACAGTTTTGAACTACGACTGGAAATTGCCGTTGTAAAAGTTCACAAAGCATCCAAACAACATCGTAACAAATACGATGGGCAATTACTCAATTACCTCTAGTTCCACGCTCACTACATGAACGAACTCATCGGAGTGTGCTAGGACCGTTTGCAATTTGCACTGCTCACGCCGCCTACAAATAAGACTTCCATATAAAATTTTACACGTAAGAACATCATTATTTATAACCACGCAACGAACGATCGCGCGCTGTGGTTCGCAGAACTTTTCCAATCCTCCAACAACGGCTGATGTTTAATATGGTTGCAGCCGGCCATTACGGGACGATGCATGCATAGATGGTGCCCATAACCATAACCGGTGCGTATCTGATTTAGCGGTACGTACGTACAATGCGCGCACATGAAACCACCGCACTCGAGGCCTCAACCTAGACCTACCGCGCTCGCATCGATCGATCGTTATCGAGCCCGTATGATGAACGGAAGGAAGTGACCATAATCATCAGCCGGGCTGACGTCGTCATTTATGTGATAACCTAAAAAAGGCGAACCGTGAGCAAGTAGGTGAAGCGCGTTTACTCAAAGTTCACCACCCTCAATAGAAGATAATCGCGGGTGTCTAAATGCCTGTTTGTGTTTACTGCGGGTGCGTGAGCGTGAGCTTCATTGAAATTGTTTGGAATAACGGTCCATTGGGACGCTTACTCAGAAACGCGACAGAGAATTTTTTCATTGAAGTTAATTGGTTTAAATTAATCTAATTGATGTACATTTATGTAGCATTAGAATAGGGTAATTGAAGGTAATTTGGACCTGAAGATCTCAAAAACCAACAGTTGATGGAGAATTGAAAATATATGTTTAAAATCATGATCAATATCTTCTACGATTTGTTAATACAATTGTACGTCCATTGTTAAGTCTTCAAAAGATCAGGGTGGATTGGGTAATATTTTGAGCTTCTGTTATAGCTCAATATGACAATAATATTTTCATTACACTGCCGTGCAGCTTAGTACCAATCGGTGTGGTTTAAGCAACATTCGCAGTGCTTTGTTCTATTTTACGATTTCTATTCGCGATATTTGAAAATTATGTTGAATTTAGACGCTACTACGGGATTATCAAACAACTAAATTTGTTTTTGTTGGATGGTTTCTAATGTTCGACGACACACTTTATTTAGAGTTAAGTTGAAAAGTACAACCACAGACATAACACATTCAATATTCACTCATCAAATTTATCATCAAATTTATCATAAAATTTATCATCGTTCAAACACTAACGACATCTGTTGATTTAGTTGGTTGGGCAAACCACGAACCAGATGGCGGTAGTGTGCAAACGTGCGCGTGTGCTGATGCGCGCGCCACGAGTGATCGATAGACCAACTAATGATTATTTGAATTGACCAGTAAACGATGGAAATTTGTCTAGTGTTATGTCAGTTTGTCTGTGGTACAGTCAAAACTATTGGAAAAAAGCATTAACCGCTATGTATTTTTGCTAACCAAACGCAACTTTCGCAACTTGATAAAAAGCAGTCAACATAGAATCTATGAGGCAATAATCTTACCGACAAGTTACATCAAAGCATCAGTTTTATTTTTATTTATTTTTCAGGACAGGGTTTTTTTTATTGTTATGAAATACAAGCTAATGTCAAACTCGTGTGAATAATGGTCCCCTTTCCATGGGAAATGTTTTTTTTATTTGGTAGAACATTTCCGGATTTATTCGAGTATGTAGAAGAAAACATTTTACAGCTTCTAGACAAGCGGCCCTGATCATTTAAAAATAAACTCACTAAAAAAAACAACCCTATCTTCATGACCCACTCCGAATGGGACGCTATCGTGATTAAAAAACTACTTCATTTGAGACACTTCGAAAATCACAAGGGTTGATTTTAATGGGTTTGACAATCTTAAGGAACGGTATAACATTTCGGGAGGGTCTTCAGTCGGGTTACCAATCCCAAGAGGGCGAGAATCAAAAGACGAAAGTTTTTGTTAAATATTATATTTTTTGTTTTGCGGAAGCAACAAAACTTGAAATATATTGTTAAACTTTTTTCTTGCATGTTTCAATTTATTCTTTTCGATAGCATACACTGTGTCACACTAGCTCAGGTATAAATCCTTTTATAAAACATATTTAATAATTAAAACAAGCGTTAAATGTTACAAGAAAAAGTACGATTCATGGTTATGTCCTTTCAGCGATATATTCAACAAATAAATAGTTCAACTTTTTTATTATCAGAAAAAAGGTACAACATTAATGCCAAAAAAAAATTCGTACAGTGCTCACTCCAAAAGAGTCGAACACTTTATACCCTTTATATGTCTAAAGTTTGCTACTTATACGTTTTGAAGAGTCTTCAGACAAAATTAACCTTCTGTCTAAAAAAAAAACACGTTGTCTGTGTTCTGGAGTCAAATTGACCCTAAATTGAAAGAGCTATAGCTTTTTTATTGTTTGGCCAATTTTGGATTTTTGGGCTCTTTCGAAAGATAATTTAATCATCTTTTAGATCGTAGCCAAAGAATAACTAGGGAGTCCATTCCCACCAGACGAACTTAGTTAAAGACGGCATCTTTACAAATCTTAAATTTGTTCGATAACAATATTTACAATGTACAAAATTCCATATGTCGGAATATCTTGAGTAGTCTAAATCATTACCTGATGTCAAAGCACACGCCTTTCTGCATAACCTTTTTTGAAAAGGTGCAGTTCAAAATGGGAAGGATTTTCAGATATAAGTAAAATAAACAACTTCCCTTTTTACGAAAACCCCTCCCCGCAAGGTACCCGCTCACCTATAGTCAATCTTTGTTTGCGATAATTAAATTATCTTTCAAAACAGCCCAAAACATCCCAAATTGGCCAAAAAATAAAAATGTTATAACTATTTCAATTTGGGGTCAATTTGACCTCAGAGCACAGACAACGTAAGTTTTTTGAAAAAAAGTACACTGTAGCGATTATTTTCAAGATTTTTCAAGCGAATTTGCACCCAGGGGACAGATCTCACCCCTACACAACAAGACCACTTAAAGGTCACGTTTAATAAACAATGTGCACTCGCTTGACTGTGGGTATACAACAGTAAAGCACATGTGGAGATTGGACAAATCAAGCATCCGAAAGATATTCAATTTGCAAAAAAGGGAGCTAACCGCGGTGGAGGTTGGTACTCGGATTCTGATGGCTTTTCCGCAAACGTGACCTTTAAGTGGTCTTGTTGTGTAGGGGTTATCACGCCTATCTATAGGAGGTTTAGGGTTCGAGTCCCTCCAAGACATGTGGATTCTTTTTCGCAAATGTCATATCAATTTGTCCGTTTCGAAACATGTGCTGTGCATATGCACAGCCAAGATATTTAACAAAAAAATGGTTTTCGTACGGCCGAGTTGCCGAATAATATGCAATTAAAAAAAAAATTATAAAACCGAAAGGAACAACATATACTACTAAAATAAAAAGATGATGGCGCCTAAACTAGAAATTTTAAAAATTCCTCACAACTTCTAGTTAGAACTTTGAAATGCTTTCGGTAAAAATTAAGAAGAACTTTCAGTGGAAATTTCGAAGAATTTCTCGTCGTCCCTGTCTTAATTTCGAACAACATCTTGTGGAAACTTCATATTCCCTACAATTTCCGGAGTCCCCTCCCCACAGTATTATGGATCAGTTAGTGTTGAAACCAATCTTCAAAATTCACTAAAAAAAATGTAGGAAGTTGGAACTTTGGAAATTTTATTAAAATATAGCCAAAATCTAAATATTTGAGCATTGGCTAAAAACCATATTATTGATCACTTTTGGAAGCGGTCACAATTATGGATCAATTTGGTACATATTATGGATCAGTATACTGATATTCTCATTTTCATCTCCATATGGTTATCCAGGCGTTTGTAAAATATATTATTATTGTATTGAATAGCGTTTCTTTTTTCAAAACACGTAAAGTAACATTCACGCTTTTGGGGGTGAGGGGAGGTTTCTGAAAGTGTGACAACTGTTACACATTTTTTTTTAAGATTCCATACTAAAAGCGTTACAGAAGTGGGGGGGGGGACCGAAATTGGCCGATTTTTTCGTGATATAATTATTTATGGACGATCCCTAAATTAGAGTGAGAAATGTCTTCGTTCATAAAAACAGATTGGCCGATTTTTGCGTGATATAATTATTTATGGACGATCCCTAAATTAGAGTGAGAAATGTCTTCGTTCATAAAAACAGATTGTTTTATAAGCAAAAAATACACAAAGTGAAAGATGGATGATGGTGGATCATCCATAATTTAATTCATCCAAAGTGTGGAAGGATGGAGTGGTGACAGATTTTTCGCGCCGTCCACTGTCACAGTGTCACGGTAATTTGAGGGAGCGGTCAATCATCTACTGCTATCATCATTTACTGAACATGTTTTTTTCGTATGTTTATTGAAAAAAAAAAACAGTTACATCAAAAATTCATTCTGATTTTAAATAACTTCTCTATATCTTCTCTAACTCCTCTAACTACTCCAACAACGATTCTCGCTTACGGGAAATCCTGCTCTAGCCATGTAAATGATCCATTTCAACAAGCGAGCTTCTTCATTTGCTCGCAAGACTGTTGATGGCCCAGGTTTGATATTCTTAGGGGGTGACTTAAGATAACGTTGCAGCGTAGTGAAAGGAACCTGCTGAAGCATTGCCGCTTTACGGATTTTTCCGGGTTTCGAGCATCGAGTATTGCTTTTTCTAAAGCTTCGGAATTGTATTGCATCCTTTTTTATGTTTCCTGCAAGTTACAGAAGATAAGCTATGATGAGAGGCTAAAGCCAGAGAAACAGTGATAGCTGGTTTTAACTGAATCTTATTGAAATTCAATTTTGACGGATTTCCACAGATTCGTCTATATTAGATCTCGGTGCTTATAGCGAACCTGCAAATACCCAAGAACGACACGGTAGTGTGGGGGAATCACTAGATTCAGGAAAATACTTCGATGGAATGTGATCCATAATTGTGGGAATCTACTCGTTTCCGGTCACAATTATGGATCACTTTAATATACTTCTATTTTAAACATAATAAAGCGAAAATGAAGTAAACTCCGTATGATTTGTGGAAAACATTCCTTAACTTTGGTGTACGGGCCAGTTTTACACTTTGATATGGAAAATTAAAAAAAAATTCGGATTGGAAATTGTCTCGACTTCCCTGGGCATAAAAGTATCATCGTGTTAGCCTCATGATATACGAATGCAGAAATGGTAACTTGGCTTAGAAACTTCGCAGTTAATAACTGTGGAAGTGCTTAATGAACACTAAGCTGCGAGGCGGCAATGTCCCAGTGGGGGATGTAATGCCAATGAAGAAGAAGAAGATGGAAACTTTAACGATTTGAAAGCTTATCAATGAAGAAACCACTTCTTGTGAAGCAACCAAAAAATGTTGATATTTTGACAGATGCTCAACAGCAAGTTTTCACATGCGCAAAACTACCATTGTCTTTAGGCTGAAAAACATGATAAACGCAATAAATGTTAGAAAATAAGTGTTTTTATGTAACAAAAATATTACCGTTGTTCTATTCTTGATATCAAGCTGGAAATTCAATCGTAGAAATTCTCAAGGAATTGAAGTGTAAAGCAATTCTCGTTTATTTATTCATTCATTTATTTTTTCTTGTCTTCATCTCGAATTTATAAATTCCACAGACTTATAATCTATACTAAGTTTCTATTCTACTTTTACACATGGACTTTGACAAACTAAAATCAAAAACATCACTAACATTATTAAAAATTCTAACACAATTGTCGAGTGGGTTGTTATAACCGTAGGCAGTTCCATTCCTTATAATAAGAAAAATGTTCCTTACACAGAGCTGACGAAAAGGTTCATAAAAAATTACGTTTCTTAAAAGTGAAGGGCTGTGTATGTTGCTCGTAATAAGGTCAAATATAAAAAAGTCTTGCAAGTTTTTTTCGTCTTAAATCTAATGTTTCTAAAACTATTAATCTGCAACGCTTGCAATAGTCTAGAAGATTAGACGGGTCGGTCCATGGTAGCTGTAGAAGTGCGTATCGTACGAAGCTGCGTTGAACTCTCTCCATGCGAATAATTTGAGTTGTGTGATGGGGCGACCATACACACACTACCTATTTCATTATGCTGCGAACTATTGAGCAGTATAAAGCTTTAAGAGCGTGAACGTCAGTGAAACCATTAGTGTTGCGACGAATAAATCCCAGTGCCGCGAATGCTTTTGCTGTTGTCGTACTAACGTGTTCGTTGATTCTAAGTTTGTTGTTCATAATTACACCTAAATCACGGATAGTTTGAACTCGTTGCATGACAACCGTTGCAGGCAATATTCAAACTCGGTTTGAAATTCACGGCGCGAAAAAGGAATAATCTTACACTTGCTAATGTTCAGTTCCATTCCATTTTCGATGCACCATAACTGAAGCTCGTCAATATCAGCTTCAAGGGCACAGCATTCAAGAAACGATGTGATCACTTTATAATTTTTGAAATCGTCTTCATAAAGTAAAAGACGTGATTTTAAACAGTAGTACAAATCGTTCACGAAGATAATAAACAACAAAGGTCCCAAAACGCTGCCTTGCGGGACGCCCGATGTAATTAAAATAGTACGAGAACGTATGTTGACAAACGCCTCTCTTCCACTCAGATAAGACTGCCGCCATCCAGTTAGCCATTCGGGAAAGCCTAGATATTGGAATTTGGCTATTGCGAGATCATGGAGAACCTTGTCAAACGCCTATGAGAAATCGAAATATATGACTTGGCGACGACTTTCAGTTTCCGTAGAAAGGTTATTCACAAAGGTCATTAGATTTTGGTTGTTGTCGAGCGCTTTTTAACAAAACCGTGCTGCACATCCGTTATCAGAGGAAGGGAAGCCGTGTACAAAACGCTGTAAACCAGATCTTCAAACACCTTGATTGCAACACAAGACTGAAATACCTCTACCCGGGCAGAAGACATGAACAGAATAACAAAACATGATATGGACTTAATTGATATAAGAGATAAAAGAACAGGCATCAATATCAAAAATTAGCACCGAAATATCATTTAAATATCAAGATATGCTATGGATAAGAACAAACTAATGGCACTTGATATCGATCACTTATTACAAATAACATATCTTGATATCATTAAGATATTTTAGTGCAAAATATTGATATTGTCGTCTGATCTTTTATCTCTTATATCAATCATGTCCATATCTCATGTTGCTATCTTATCAACATTTGATATTATTGAGCTATTTTCGTCTACTCGGATACAGCTCTCCACAGCATGATTATCACCAGCCTTGAAGATCGGAGTAATTGAGGCTAGTTTCCACGATACTGGAAAAGTACTCTCATTTATGGGTCTTTTGAAGATAAGAGTAGGCGGCATCAGCAAATTAGGAGCACATTCTTTTAAATCAAGTTTTTGCTAGGAAGAGCCATTTGACCGAAAGCTTCAAGGCCGAATGTTGTTTGGTCGAATATGGCCTTTGGCCGAACAAACAATTAGACCGAAAAGTCATTGAGTCGAAAATCCCATTTGGCAGAGATGGACATACGGCCAAAAATGTCGTTCAGCTGGACAGGTCATGGTCATTTAGGCTTAGTTTAGACTGTCTGTACGTATGAATGGTTGCTACTCTGTGATTGATCAGAATGGATTAATGATAAAGCAAAATTTGCCGCTATGAAATGAGTAGATAGCACCACCGTAGACCAGTTCCTTCAAAGCCTTTCGCATGTTAACCTACATATTAGGGTGGCTCAAAAAAACACTTTTACAATTTTTTTGATGGGCCGCCCTCTTATTCGGTTCTATTTGATGCCCTGATGCTCTGGACAAAAATTCAGCCAAATCGGTCAACGTTTGGGCGGTGCTAAACTCGTTTGAAGTTTATATGGAAAAATGTATGCAGAAACATCCAAAAACAGTGATTTGCAGTTGGACGGCACAATTTTTGACCAAGAACCATGATACTCATTCAGTTCTTGTAGAATTGAATACAGAATGTTATGCTGAAAATCGCGAGAAGATTAGAGTTTATTAGGCAAAGATATTAGTATCTTACTGGAATGTTGTAGGGGTGAATTTATTTCTTTTCAAAAGTAAAAGAAACGAAATTTGCTCAAACCCCACTTCAGAGAAATGCTAATAACTTAGCCGGGCAAACTTAAATCTTCTCGCGGTTTTCTGCGTAACATTCTGTATTAAATTCTTCAAGATCTGAATGAGTATCATAGTTCTTCATCGTAAGTAGTGCCGTCCAACTGCAATTCACTGTTTTTGGATGTTTCTGCTTACATTTTTGCATATAAACTTCTAACGAGTTTAGCACCGCCCAAACTTTGACCGATATGGCTGAAATTTTGTCCAGAGCATCAAGGCATCAAATAGAACCGAGTAAGAGGGCTGCCCATCCAAAACATTGAAAAAAGTTTTTCCCATACTAATTTGAGCCACCCTACTACATATACAGTAGCGACTTTGTTTTGATGCGATGAGTGCAAAATGAGTTACCTAAAATAATCCATTGGTGTAACCTGCACTACGATCCAAGTGAATAGAGGTTTAAATTTACCACAGGGCTGGACTTTGCCGGAAGGGGGCCCCGGGATCGATAGTTTTCAGGGGGCCCATAAATGTACGATTGATTTTTGTGCATCAATTGTCCAATAGATTTATTCATTCACTGATCGCATACGGCACAAATTAGGATTTCGCGACTATTCCGCGTTCCAATACGAACACGTCCAATCGCGAACTGACTTATTGGCTCACTGACCACATATGTGGCACAAACCCGGATTTCGATTGTTTGATTTTAGTTATCCGTGTCAGGAACAGTTGTCAAGATATCGAAATTAGATCGATCACCACACAGTCATAATGAAACTTTCACAAACCATGGTCGTTAGAATATTTACCATCCTCCAAATAAGCAGCATATAGAACTTTATTTTGTGAACATAATATGTTGATGTATTTTCTGGGGTCGTTTAAAAAGAACCTCACGCTTCATGATAAAATGGTTTTACTAAAAATGGATTTGGAAAAAATGGATTTCCGTTGATTGACTTTTGGCCAAACGACCTTCCCCTTTTTGAACAATTTCTCGTAACATTTCCGAAGAATTTCTTCCTTTAATATTTTGAAAAAACTCCCTTAGAGAGTTTCCAGTGAATGCTTCTACTAGGAGTTTGTGGAAAATCTTAAAAATCTCCCATGGAAAAGCAGAAGAATATTATGCGGAATTTCCAAATAATTTCCATTATAAATTCCAAACATTTTCATTTGGAAATTTCAAACAATTGTCCGTGGAAATTTCAAAGCTACAGAAATTGTTTCCGTTGGAAATTCGAAAAAAATAATAATTAAATAATTAGATTCATTAGATTTTCCGACGAAATTTTAAAGATTCGCCAGTTAATGCCTTGAAAATATCCCGAAAAAAAAACCAGAAAAAAACTTTAAGAAACGAAAGCTATAAAAAAATCGCCACGCCGATTCACGTCGCTGCCGGCTAAAATGGTTTTCGGTGTGACGCCAAAAACGCCGCCGCCGACCAAAACAATGAAAACGTCGCGCCACCGATTTTCGAACCGGACGGCGCACACCTCTTGAGCAGTCCCGTGGGTTTCAACGTACACTTAATTAGAATAGTTTTTCACTACACTGCTACAAACATTAATAGCATTTTGTTTTTCTATCAACTGACGACAAAAGCTTGGCTTGGTCATAATTGCTCGAAAATATGAGAGCTACAAAAAATCACAATTTGCGAGTAGATGAACAGTCAACCATTTTAATTTTTTTAAATAAAGATTAAAAAAAAGCAGTGCAATTTAGTTGTGATCAATTTAGGAGTAGCAATCGTGTAATAACGAACAAACGAGATTTTTTTCCGGAATTCCATGATTGATTTCCAAAAGTTCTTACGAGCGGCTTATAGACTTCCGAAAAATTATTTGACACAGCACTAACCGATTAGTAATAATATTGATGGGATATTTGTTATACAACCTCCAGCAAAACAGAATAGGAAACGCAAAATTAACAGTTGCATCGACGGAAACAATCAATTATTTTTTATAAAATTCAAAGGATCACTTGTTTCAAAATGATGAATTGTACGCATTAATACGTAAAAATAAAACGAAAGGATATTTCCGTCTAGGAAACCACGAAGGACAACTAACGATTATTTACTGAATTTCAAATAGCGCTAGCAGTTTGACGACTCTCTAGATTCCAGCAGAGTTCACTCACAAAAAAACATTTTGTTAGCTAAAAGTGGCAAAAATAAATACTAAATGAATGGAAATTAGAATTGAAAAGGTGACCTACACTTATATTCGCTGGTGAAGCTCATTTATGATTGTAGCGCTGCATTGCAACAGAAAACAGGAAGAACTTTTTCGCGCAGTTTACGTAATAAGCTTCACTCAATATTTAACTAAAACAAACCATCGATCATAGTTCCGCTTTCTTCAAGATGCATGCTTAGCTACTTGTAGTCCTCTTAATATTAATGTTCACTTGCTGAACAGCACTGCCACTGTAGTAGCGGCAGTTTAACAAGCCAATCCCCGGCGCAATAACCCGTGCCTGCACACCAGAGTTCAACCGAAAGAGAAATCCTTCAAACCTAATTAATACATTATTCCATATGCTTTGGCCCCGGAGCACGACTCGTCACGTGCCAGCCAGCCCCTGTCAGACGCACTCATCTTCAGGGGGGTACTGAAGCGAAAGAAAAAAATAAATAAAACCCAAGTTGAAATTGAAACTAATTACCTCCGACTCGCCGCGTTCAACTTTTAAAGTGGGTAAATCTCATTATTGTCCGTTTTCTAAACTAATCGCTAAAAATGACCAACCTCACTGTGCTGCTGCGGGGAATGCGCCACGACGAGCAGTTATCGACGCTTATCAGGGGCGTACCCAGGCAGTAACTTTACTGCCTCGGAATACTTATCAGGATCATTCGCAATGCAGTAGTTGTAAATAACGGATAAAAAGTTGTGGGGTGAGTTGTGCATTGAAATTTACTGCGATCGTATGGCGCCGAGAGGACGGCAAATCGAATCTAGTTACTTACATAAAAAATAGATAGTGAGAGTAACAGTTCATAAACCTTTTTTGTAACATATCGTCCATGTTACTTATACTAATGTACTTTTCTTACTTCCCTTTACTGCGGACACGCAGAAAATTTATTGCTTTTCGGTTGCTCAATAAAACATGAGCACAAATTTCGCCGATTTTTCATGACATCCTCCCATTTTCGGCACCATCTCGCCAAGATCGGTAAAGCTCGTAGCGCGGTAGGTTTGTTGCATTTGTTATTCGTTCGGTTGGGCAGGTCGCGATCGCGCACCGTTCAGGTTGAGGTGATAAGCCACCAGAAAAATGTTGTGATCAGCGAGCGCGCAGCAGCGCTAGTAAACCATTGGCAATTTTATGGCACACGGCGCGCATTCGTTCATGACTTTGACACGCTCTGGCTGGTTTCAAACACACTCACAAGTCTCAACCCGGTCCAAGATATGTGCCGTCTGAATGTGTGGGCTTTCTTTTGGCAAAAACAAGATCAGAGTGCGGCGCGGCGATGCTCGACTTTTCACAGCTTTGAGAATCTCTTGTTCGAACGACTAGTACTGAAGGCCTTACAGTTTGAATACAAATCTTCGAGAGAAGATTCTTAGTAAATGTTTTAACTATTGAACTCATTCGAGTTGATAGTGCAATTATGATTGGTTGTGCGTTCCAAAGTATCTAGCTCGGAACCACTATGTTCGTTAACTTCACGAACAAGGCAAATTACTTCATCACTACTAGATGGGTTAATCATGTCTTTTTTTTATTAGTCATTCATCACTCGTCCTCAAGCAGAAACATTGAATCATTATTCGATTCCAAATGTGTTTATCGGAACGAAACGAAACTCTCTTTTGCAAATGTGATGAACCCGTCGCTATTGCAGCTCTCGAGTTATGACGATAACAGATCAGCGGAATCGAAAAAATGGAACGTAAAACGAACCGGTTATTGACCGATGATGGCGATGGTTTTCTGCACATACGGGGCAATGCTTCCGAAATAAAGTCAGTTAATAAATTGCTCTCTGCATGCCACGATACCTGGTTCCACTGGTGCAAGAAACGGTGACGAAATAATCCGGTTTTATTAGTTGTACAAGGGCAGAAACCTGTATTCGAAGTCGCACAATTTGATTACAGGTTCAATGAACTGTGGGTTACTACAAAATGCTAATTGTTGTGAACACCTGTGTTTGATACAAATTATTTTTCATCGACGTACTTCGCATTTGATAAAATGTCTTGGTAATCTAAGGGACAACCGTGTTGGACTTCCAAGAATAATATAAGTAAATGTAAAAATTATATAAAATTATATTTATACTTCAATGCAAAACATTTATCTTGACTCGTTTCGTTTTATGAAATGAATGCCATTGCAGCATATTGATTAGTCGTGATAAACCAACAAGTCTCCTTCTTCAGCTGTTCAAACTCTCACGTCAATCTTCAATGTTTGATTCAACTGTCTACGTGGACTCATTTTCCAGTTCATCACTTGTTGACACAATCGCACAAAGCAGGTCTCTATTTTACATATACTGAAATTGCATCTCAATATATTCATTTGCCACAATACGCTGCAGATATTGCTCAACTCATTTAGCTATCTCTCAGGTGGATCTTGCAACAACAAAAACCCAAATGTCATCGTTCTAAAACAAACGCTATCTGATGTATGGCGTATTCAAATTTGACCGTGTGATCCCATAGCAAACATGGATCCCGCTCACCGCCAGCGCAGCTGCTTTGATGTTGTTACTTTTGAAAACGGCTGGTAGAGCTTTGCCAAGAAGACGAAGCAATTAATTTATTAATTGTCTTTGCAAAGCGCTTCAGTTGCAACCTACTGGGTTTGGCTTTATAAGCCCTTAAGTAGCCACTCTTCTGGTCCGCCTCTTTCCAACGATGATAGGCTATGACAACAGACAATCTTATAACTGATCCGAGGCCTTTCGGCCTGGGATTTTGAGGGCCCACCACATCTCTATATGCAATGCTGATTCATATCGCCAATTTTCACGTGTGTATATCGTCGTTGTTCTGTCGGTTCGGTGGTGATACAATTGCTCGAACCACTATACGGCAGTGCACCGAAGTTGCGGGCAAATGAAGACAGAAGGATTGCAAAATTTTGTATTATGCAAACCTGTTGCTGCACTCGCCAGTCAACTGAGCTGCGCCCGCAAACAGTCCATCAAGTTGGGATAGGATGACGACTCCACTGACAAACAACAGCGGATTAGGGCTGTTTCTTTAATCGTTTGCAAAAGCTGCCAAAGAGGTGCACGTATTAAACCAGCGAAAGAGACACATCAGGTGAATGAAATACGATCGAAGAAAGAATAACAGTGCTTTCCCGTTTTAGACTATGCATGATTTTGTGATTTCAATTTAGTTACCGAAAGAGTCAACTAGTGGGGATAGATTTTCTCATGATCTGTACTTTAAACCACACTTCAGGAATTGTGCACTGTTTCGAAGTTTGGTTTTAAGGATATAAATGATTTTTCTAATTCAGACTGATTTCGGATTCATTCCGCCTTTTAGCAAACTCCTTTTTGGCAACAGAATTCTCTCAATTATTATAGCTTTTCGGCTTTAAAAATGTTTCTCCTTGAAACACATAAACGGCTTACTGTTTAAACTCATACGACGCTGTATATCAATGCAATGAGGCAATGCTGACACCATGAAGACAGGAAATCGTGGGATGCATATTGATATGCAGTGCTTTCCTGCTTGAACTAGATAGTGCCAGCAGTCGGTGCATTGGTAGTGGGATTAAATTTATTAATTTTGTCGCCGTTTCAGCCTCAATAGTGATGATTTGTACTGTTGCCTTAGATTGGATTGCACAATTAATCGAGTAGATCCCTTAAAGGTAAGAGAGTAATAGAAGTTGACGAGGGCAACGTCTATTACACCAAAGCATAATCACGTAGCCTGCCTTGGGACTGTATCATAAATGATCGATGCTCTATATGGAGAAACTTGTCCACCAAAAACGGTTAGACATGTAGGAACGTTCTTTTAGAGCTAGAACTGGGCTTTTAATTGCTCTGTAGTATGACTTGTTCTAATAAATTCATCGATCTACTGCGGGGGCACTGTGCAGCACTTATTCTCTGTACAGCAAAGAAGCTTATCAACTTCTTTGTTCACAATCGAGTTCCTATTTTGCAAGCCAGGCATCAGAACCAGTACGCCCATTCAATTCTTCCGAGAAACATTGTAGCGGAGAACGATGCATAATAGGAAATTAACTCCATATCAAGAAACGCAGACGAGAACGGTCTGTGCGCAAGTCAGACCGTGATCGTGAATGCTTGACTTTGAACCAACCAGTCATAAAATGTAACTGAATAACTTTTCACGAAACTAAAGAAACAGTTGGCACCATTGTTGATGGCATTATGCCATATCGACTAGCCGCACAATCAGCACAGCAGCGCCGCTTCTGTTTTTAATTTTTCACTTAATTTGCATTACACAACTGCGTTTGGTCCGTTTTGCTTACAGACCCGTTTCAGTCCCAATACATTGTGGTGAACAAATTGGTCTATAGGCAGGCACTTGTGCACTGCAAACGGGTGGGATTAAGCAACTCGGAAGCTGAGAAACCCCGGGCCCGTTAGCCGTTTTGTGCTGTCAATCAACCGGGGTCTAGAGACCTAGTCTCACGGTCTAGATTGGAAAACTTTGTGCGGTGTGAAAGGAAGGAGGGAGTTTTGTAATTGTTTTCTTGGTCTGTGTTTTATCGATTTGAATAAATAAAATGTTATTGTGATAGCATGCAATTGCGTTCATATAATATTTAAATCTCGCATTGGACAAAAATCTATGATTTGGAGATAGATGAGAGATGGCGATTGTCATCAGATATTTAATCCTTGCTAAAAAAATGGTTTGGTCAAAGTTCACTCATAAATGCAAAACATGTTGGGTTAGGGAAATTCTTCGGAATTTTCGAAGGGAAATGCTTCGGAATTTCCGAAGGGAAATTCTTCGGAATTTCCGAAGGGAAATTCTTCGCAATTTCCGAAGGGAAATTCTTCGGAATTTCCGAAATGAAATTCTTCGGAATTTCCGAAGGGAAATTCTTCGGAATTTCCAAAGGGAAAGGAAATTCTTCAGAATTTCCGAAAGGAAATTCTTCGGAATTTCCTAAGCGAAATTCTTCGGAATTTCCGAAGGGAAAGGAAATTCTTCGAAATTTCCGAAAGGAAATTCTTCGAAATTTCCGAAAGGAAATTCTTCGGAATTCCCGAAGGGAAATTCTTCGGAATTTCGAAGGAAATTCTTCGAATTTCGAAGGAAATTCTTCGAATTTCGAAGGAAATTCTTCGGAATTTCCGAAGGAAATTCTTCGAATTTCGAAGGAAATTCTTCGAATTTCCGAAGGAAATTCTTCGGAATTTCCGAAGGAAATTCTTCGAATTTCGAAGGAAATTCTTCGGAATTTCCGAAGGAAATTCTTCGGAATTTCGAAGGAAATTCTTCGGAATTTCCGAAGGAAATTCTTCGGAATTTCGAAGGAAATTCTTCGAATTTCGAAGGAAATTCTTCGAATTTCGAAGGAAATTCTTCCAAATTTCCGAGGGAAATTCTTCCAAATTTCCAAGGGAATTTCTTCTTCCGAATTTCCGAGGGAAATTCTTCTGAATTTCCGAGGGAAATTCTTCTGAATTTCCGAGGGAAATTCTTCTGAATTTTCGAGGGAAATTCTTCTGAATTTCCGAAAGGAAATTCTTTGGAATTTCCGAAAGGAAATTCTTCGGAATTTCCGAAGGGAAATTCTTCGGAATTTCTTCGGAATTCCCGAAGGGAAATTCTTCGGAATTTCCGAAGGGAAATTCTTCGGAATTTCCGAAGGGAAATTCTTCGGAATTTCCGAAGGGAAATTCTTCGGAATTTCCGAAGGAAATTCTTCGGAATTTCCAAGAAAATTCTTCGGAATTTCGAAGGAAATTCTTCGGAATTTCGAAGGAAATTCTTCGAATTTCGAAGGAAATTCTTCGGAATTTCCGAAGGGAAATTCTTCGGAATTTCCGAAGGGAAATTCTTCGGAATTTCCGAAGGGAAATTCTTCGGAATTTCCGAAGGGAAATTCTTCGGAATTTCCGAAGGGAAATTCTTCGGAATTTCCGAAGGGAAATTCTTCTGAACTTCCGGAAGGAAATCCTACCAAATATCTGGAGGGAAATCTTCCCGTATTTATGGAGGGAAATATTACTGAATTTCCAGATGGATTTTCCGCATTTTTGAGAGGAAATTCTTTCGAATTTTTGAAAGGAACTTCTTCGGAATTTTCCAAAGAAAACAATCATGAATTTCTGAAATGAAATTCTTATGATTTCCAAAGGGAAATTCTTCCAACTTTTCTAAAAGAAGTGTTTCCGCATTTCCGGTGCGAAATTCTTCCTTTTTTTGGAGGAAAATTCTTCCGAATTTTCGGAATGATAATATCTCTCATTTCTGGAAGGAAATTCTTACGAGTTTCCGGATGGAAATTCTTCCGAAATTGGGAATGAAAATTCTTCCGAAATATTTAACTATAAACTTTTCTACTATTTCTACTTATACTTATGGGTTACAGATATTCAGTGATGCATGAATTATTTTTGACGCAAAATGTCAGCTGGATCGTGATATAAAATTCAATAAAATACTCCCATCTGCAGAATGCATCATGAGACAATCGATCAAACAATGTATTCGAACAAAGTGAGTCATCCCCTGTTACATATTACGAAGCATTCGATGAACAAAGAATCACTATGCTAATCGAGCGAAACAAAGACCCACTAAAAACGATTCTCCGAGCGAAGCAGTGAAATAGTATTTCCTGCACGTGTTCTGCCCGCCATTCCGAACCAAACAAATAAACACTTTCGATTTCAAATTGCCCACTTCCTCTTTTGGGATCACAACCGCCGACTGCCGCCGCCGCCGAACCGATATTCGCATGGTAAGGTAATTATGCGCGATTCCAATCGATGCGATGGCGAACAGTATTTAGTAAACAAACATCGACCAATCTTTCGCACGACGACGGAGCGGGTTTGAAGGAAACCTTCACTCGAAGCGATCCGTTAATTGTGGTAACACAGTTTACTGGAGAGGCCCACTATCCATTATTCGGATCTACGACGCGGGAATCCTGAATCGTGTTCCATGTTCCATAGATAAACGCCCTGCAAAAACAGCTGCTCGGTCGCAATTTCGTGCCCTGGCGATGGTGGTTCCTAGTGTCGACAAGTAAAACACAGCAGAACTATACGTACGTACACGGTGTGGCACTTTTGAACGTCATTGCAATTTAACGTTATATGGTGAACACCGTTCGATGTGTTGTCGATTCGCGTGTGATCTGACTTTATGCAAACAAATCGAAACGAAACAGCCGGAATGCTGCTGGTTTGCCTACGCAATACAACTAGAGGCGGTAGATAGGACGGTAACCAACATAGCCGCGCGGTGGCACGAAAGCTGTGTTCAAATCGAGGAAAAACTTCAGACTCTTCGAGTTTAGTGGATTCGCGCAACATAGTTAGTTCCTTCTGTTTGAGATAGTAAAGGCGTAACCGATGATGACAATAAAAGCACAAATATGGAAGATTTATTTTTCTGCCCGATTTGGAAATTTTTATATAAATATCTTTAATTCCTGTATAATAATCCAATTTCCAACACTAATGTTAAATTATTTTGAATTAGAATTGATAGAACACATATTCAAATCTCTAAATGCAAATTTCCCAAATCTTAGCTCCAACCCCCATTTTCATAACCAGTATTTATATCAAATCCTCTTATCCAATTTTCAAATATATAAATGGTCCTATCCAACGTCTATATTATTTCCAAATATTTCTCAATCGTTCTGTGTGCCATTTTTCATATTCTTTCCATTGGTCTCTATTTGTTTGTATCCGTTACTGCCATCCAGAGTCCTACTCCTCAACCCTTTTGCCAGAGAGCCTTCTGAAGACATTTGCCTTTTTTTAGCTGTTCTGCATTTTTCTCATAGTGACATGTTTTTTTTTTCGCCTGACCAACTCATCTAATGCGTGTCCAGTATTCTTCATATGTTGATTTTCTTAATTTTTTTGTCAACTTTTTTGAATACTTTTTCTGTTGTGCCATCTTTTTTGCACCATTTTTATCACTCGGCCTGCTTCTCGGTCCTATCGTTTAGGGAGCCTATCAGAGACGATAGCACATTCGGCTTTGTTATTTAATTATCTTCCTATAAAGCAGCGGTTCTCAACCTTATTCTTGAGAGGTACCCCTTCAACTTTTACATTCATTGAGGTACCCCCTATTTTTATCGAGATATATGAAAAATTGACCTGAAAACTAACAAGATATATGGCTCTCCAAAAATGTGTGTGAAATTTTGTTATTCCGTGATACATTCCAATTCATTTAGTTTATACATCAAGCTTCCTATAGGACTAGGAAGATTTTTTTTAGCCTTTCGACCCTCTTGAAAGTAAACTTCTGCGCCTCTTGATATGCCTTCTAAGTATCTAGAAGGGAGGCTTCCGAGCCTCGTGAAAGAAGGCTTCCGAGCATCGTGAAAGAAGGCTTCCGAGCCTCTTGAAAGCAGGCTTCCGAACCTCTTGAAAGGAGGCTTCCGAGCCTCTTGAAAGGAGGCTTCCGAGCCTCTTTTTTTTCTTTATTTAAGAGACTTGCAGCCCGATGCTGGCTCGTCTCCGGAACCGAACCTCTTGAAAGAGGCTTCTGAGGCCTCTAGAAAGGAGACAAACTCTAGAAGGCTTCCTGAGGCCTCTAGAAAGGAGGCTTCGAGCCTCTTGAAAGGAGGCTTCTGAGCCTCTTGAAAGGAGGCTTGGAGCCTCTTGAAAGGAGGCTTCCAGGCCTCTTGAAGGAGGCTTCTGAGCCTCTTGGAAAGGAGGCTTCCGAGCCTCTTGAAAGGAGGCTCTGAGGCCTCTTGAAAGGAGGCTTGAGCCTCTTGAAAGGAGGCTTCGAGCCTCTTGAAAGGGAGGCTTCTGAGCCTCTTGAAAGGAGGCTCTGAGGCCTCTTGAAAGGAGGCTTCCAGGCCTCTTGAAAGGAGGCTGAGCCTCTTGAAAGGAGGCCTGAGCCTCTTGAAAGGAGGTTTTGAGGCCTCTTGAAAGAAGGCTTCTGAGCCTCTTGAAAGGAGGCTTCTGAGGCCTCTTGAAAGGAGGCTTGAGGCCTCTTGAGAGGAGGCTTCCAGGCCTCTTGAAGGAGGCTTCGGGGCCTCTTGAAAGGAGGCTTCTGGAAAGGAGGTTTTTGAGCCTCTTGACAGAAGGTTTCTGAGTTTCTTGAAAGGAGGCCTCCGAGCCTGTTGAAAGGAGGCTTCGAGCCTCTTGAAAGGAGGCTTTCGAGGCCTCTTGAAAGAAGGCTTCTGAGCCTCTTGAAAGGAGGCTTCTGAGGCCTCTTGAAAGGAGGTTTTGAGGCCTCTTGAAGGAGGCTTCTGAGGCCTCTTGAAAGGAGGCTTCTGAGCCTCTTGAAGGAGGCTTCTGAGCCTCTTGAAAGGAGGCTTCCAGGCCTCTTGAAAGGAGGCTTGAGGCCTCTTGAAAGGAGGCTTCTGAGGCCTCTTGAAAGGAGGCTTCTGAGCCTCTTGAAGGAGGCTTCCGGGCCTCTTGAAAGGAGGCTTGAGCCTCTTGAAAGGAGGCTTCCAGGCCTCTTGAAAGGAGGCTTCCGAGGCCTCTTGAAAGGAGGCTTCCGAGCCTCTTGAAAGGAGGCTGAGCCTCTTGAAAGGAGGCCTGAGCCTCTTGAAAGGAGGCTGAGCCTCTTGAAAGGAGGCTTGAGCCTCTTGAAAGGAGGCTTCCTGAGGCCTCTTGAAAGGCGGCTTCCGAGCCTCTTGAAGGAGGCTTCCGAGCCTCTGGAAGGAGGCTTCCGGGCCTCTTGAAGGAGGCTTGAGGCCTCTTGAAAGGAGGCTTCTGAGGCCTCTTGAAGGAGGCTTCCAGGCCTCTTGAAGGAGGCTTTGAGGCCTCTTGAAGGAGGCTCTGAGCTCTTGAAAGGAGGCTCTGAGCCTCTTGAAAGGAGGCTTTGAGGCCTCTTGAAAGGAGGTTTTGAGCCTCTTGAAGAGGCTTCTGAGGCCTCTTGAAAGGAGGCTGAGCCTCTTGAAAGGAGGTTTTGAGCCTCTTGATAGAAGGCTTCCTGAGCCTCTTGAAAGGAGGCTGAGGCCTCTTGAAAGGAGGCTTCCGAGCCTCTTGAAGGAGGCTTCCAGGCCTCTTGAAGGAGGTTTTCGAGGCCTCTTGAAGGAGGCTGAGCCTCTTGAAAGGAGGCTTCCAGGCCTCTTGAAAGGAGGCTTCCAGGCCTCTTGAAGGAGGCTTCCGAGCCTCTTGAAGGAGGCTTCCAGGCCTCTTGAAAGGAGGCTTCTGAGCCTCTTGAAAGGGAGGCTTCTGAGGCCTCTTGAAAGGAGGCTTCCAGGCCTCTTGAAAGGAGGCTTCTGAGCCTCTTGAAAGGAGGCTTCAGGCCTCTTAAAGGAGGCTTCCAGGCCTCTTGAAGGAGGCTTCCAGGCCTCTTGAAAGGAGGCTTCGAGGCCTCTTGAAGGAGGCTTCAGGCCTCTTGAAAGGAGGCTTCGAGCCTCTTGAAAGGAGGCTTCTGAGCCTCTTGAAAGGAGGCTTCCAGGCCTCTTGAAAGGAGGCTTCTGAGCCTCTTGAAAGGGGAGGCTTGAGGCCTCTTGAAAGGAGGCTTCCGAGCCTCTTGAAAGGAGGCTGGGCCTCTTGAAAGGAGGCTTCCGGGCCTCTTGAGAGGAGGCTTCCGGGCCTCTTGAAAGGAGGCTTCTGAGCCTCTTGAAGGAGGCTCTGAGGCCTCTTGAAGGAGGCTTCTGAGCCTCTTGAAAGGAAGGCTTTGAGCCTCTTGAAAGGAGGCTTGAGCCTCTTGAAGGAGGCTGAGCCTCTTGAAAGGAGGCTTCCGGAGCCTCTTGAAAGGAGGCTGAGCCTCTTGAAAGGAGGCTCTGAGCCTCTTGAAAGGAGGCTTCTGAGCCTCTTGAAAGGAGGCTTCCGAGCCTCTTGAAAGGAGGCTGGAGCCTCTTGAAAGGAGGCCTGAGCCTCTTGAAAGGAGGCTTCTGAGGCCTCTTGAAGGAGGCTTCCAGGCCTCTTGAAAGGAGGCTTCTGAGCCTCTTGAAAGGAGGCCTGAGCCTCTTGAAGGGAGGCTTCCGAGGCCTCTTGAAAGGAGGCTTCCAGGCCTCTTGAAAGGAGGCCTGAGCCTCTTGAAAGGAGGCTTCCAGGCCTCTTGAAAGGAGGCCTGAGGCCTCTTGAAAGGAGGCTGAGCCTCTTGAAAGGAGGCTTCCTGAGCCTCTTGAAGGAGGCTTCGAGCCTCTTGAAAGGAGGCTGAGCCTCTTGAAAGGAGGCTTCGAGCCTCTTGAAAGGAGGCTTCCTGAGCCTCTTGAAAGGAGGCTTCCGAGCCTCTTGAAAGGAGGCTTCCGAGCCTCTTGAAAGGAGGCTTCCGAGCCTCTTGAAAGGAGGCTTCCGAGCCTCTTGAAAGGAGGCTTCCGAGCCTCTTGAAAGGAGGCTTCCGAGCCTCTTGAAAGGAGGAGAAATAAAAAATAGTACAATTGTCAAAACTTAAGTTTTATTGGGATTGTAATGCATCCGCTATTACGCATTTTTTCCCGATGTACCCCCAGGGGTACATGTACCCCAGGTTGAGAACCGCTGCTATAAAGCTTTAAAAAATGTGGTTTCAAAACTACGGGGTCTGACTTCGGACGAATTTTCCAGGCTCGACCATTTCGCCCATTGCAACAACACTCAGAAAACTGATTGACTTTTTCGTCACTTTGCTTTGACACAATCATTCATCGAAATTTTCACACAATTTATGGATTCAAAATGTCTCTTAGAAGAGTACATTAGTATGATCTGATCTGCGACCAGTTTTGAAAAATCAACAGAGCAACATGAAAGCTATTGATTGCAGTATTCAAATTAATTCAAGAAAAAAATGTAACTTAGGTCCTTTTGAAAAGTTACGCGAGATTTGATACTTTTGTATCAATTCGATAGGTTCATATTTTTGAGCTTGGCCGAATGGTTGTTTAGCAGAAAGGACATTTTCAGGCCAAATCCCCCTTTCGCCAAAAGAGCCTTTCTGTCAAACGGCATTTTCGGCCAAACGACATTTTTGGCCAAACGACCATTTCGATCAAACGGTATTTTCATCTAAATGACCATGACTAAATGACTTTTTTGCCAAATGTCCCTTTAGGCTGTATCTCGCTTTCGGCCAAATGATATTTTTGCCCAAATCATTTTCGACCTAATAACCGTTTCGGATAAACATTCAATCCGAACATATGATTTTCTGTCGAATGACTTTCGGCCAAACAATGGGAAGCAACGCTTGGGCGGAGGCCACAAGCCCGAAAGGTGTTTGGCAGAAATGGGCACACAGCCGAAAATATTGTTCGACCGAACTGGTCATTTGTTCGAAAAAGTTGTTTGGCCAAAAAGGTTATTTGACCAAAAATACAATTTGCCGAAATGGCCCTTTGGCCGGAATGATCGTTCAACAGAAAAACCATAAGACAAAAAATATGATTGGCCAAACGTGTCGACATTTTCAACCATATTATCTATTCAACAAATAAAATTTTCGGCAGAATGGCATTTTCAGCCAATTGGCCATTTCTTCTGTCAAACGACCATTTCAGCCGAACGGAATTTTTGGCCAGATGACTTATTCGGTCAAACTACCGTTTTTGCCGAATTACTTGTTAGGGGAAACGCTTTGGTCATATAAAATTTCCATCCAAACGGTTTTCGAGTTAATAACCGCTTGAGCGTTAATTTCGGCCAAATTAAATTCGTAGAAAATCTAGAAGTAAATTCTATATTAATAATTTGGAAAAACTACTAGAAGTTTAAGAAAATTATTTTGAGCTTTTCAGTGGAATGTCTTCACTTGTCATAAGACGAGTTTGTACAATTCCATTTAATTCCACCACTTAATTGTACCTTGACAGATACGTATTTCGACCTCAACAGTAAGGTCGTCTTCAGTGTCTCGTAAGTCGAGTCAAGTACGAGCCACTGAAGACGACCTTACTGTTGAGGTCGAAATACGTATCTATCAAGGTACAATTAAGTGGTCGAATTAAATGGGATTGCATAAACTCGTCTTATGACAAGTACTAGAAGTTTTTGGAGAAGTTCATCATTTTTCGGCGAAATTCAAAAGATTCTTGATTTCTTGAAAATGCTCCGGATAAATGAAAAAATATTGAAAAAACCAACGTAATAAAAAAAAGGCCAAACGCCGCCGCAACTGACCATAACTATGATAAACCCCGCCGCCGACGATTTTTGGACCGGTATACCTTTAATTGAAGCACAATTTCCAATAAATATAATGTCATTCAAAAGCAATATTTGATCACTTACCAAGGTAGCTTCCAGTAGGATACCGTTCCAACTAACTCACTATTCTTTCCTATGACGCTCATGGAGATGCAGAGAGTTCCTCGGCCAACGAGTGTTATACTATTTTTTCTCTCCTTATCCTAAATTGATTGTGGGGACGTTGCCAGCATTTTTATAGGTCTTAAATCAAATTGTACTCGGGCCGAAAAAATATCTTTTGCAATTAGTTGCCCAAACCAGTCTTCAAGGTGCAACATGTGTGAGATGTTCACGTAAGTTTGTGCACCCAATCAAACATTGCTTGCTATGTTCGAACTTGCACATAGCAATCTGAACACGAGCCTGAACTCCGATACACCCAGGCGCAATGTACAATGTTCAAACATCGAGTTTAAACTTGGGTTCAAACATGTGCGCTTGAACACGAAAATGCTTCGCTTGGATGAATGAACGGGTTGCTAGGGAAACTATTGTTGATTTTACACGTTTCCCAGCCTTGTTATTTATATTTCGAATAAGAGAATTTAACCAAACTTCAATGAAGGTATGATTGAAAAATTGAAACATGTTGTGCACATTTTTTTCACTTGCATAACGAAGCGTTTATAGAGGTGAGGTCTTGATTCAGGCCTTTCATTCATGACGTCTTAGGTTCGAATCTGCTCTGAGCGGAGCTTTTTGTTCCATTTTCAAGGTTCTGAAAGCAATTCTTCTTAGGATTTCGGGATTCTGCAACCACCAAAACAAAAATTCTCTTAACACGGTAGATCACTTTGACGTAGTGTGTTGCGTTGTAAGATCTACCAAACAGAGCCCTAGCTTAATCCATTTTCCTAGCTAGGGCAATAAGTTGTGGTAATTAAGGATTCATTGTATTTAGTCCCCGCTACCAACAGCAGTCTCAGAAATAAAACATAATTAATGTTACCTTGCAGACAGTTGAAAGACTCGAATTCCCCTCTGGTTTGAGGCTAAACTGTATGCAGCGGAAACAACTTTTCAAGCAATTAGTTAAATAACCTCGGTACCCGTCCCTAGGCTGAACTGACTGCTGGAAAAATCGAGTTAGGGGTTTAAATACGTACTAACTCTTCTTGAACTGGTGAACATGGTAGTGAGAGGAACACACGGAAGTTCTTATTACTGAACAAATTCTCCTGCTTGAAATGGTCTTGTAGACAGAGCTAAATCAGAGCAAGATAAGGATGTGGCTAGGGCTTCGATGCATTGCCAAAAACAGTATTACTGTTCTGTTTTCTCTAGACAGGATTGATTTCCTATTGATAAGGGGCGCGGCTTCAATGGGATTGCTCTAAAATTTGCACCAAAAAACTGATTAGTTCATATTTTTAAAATTTTGGGATAAAATTTTTCTGGCACGTTTATAGGGGGATATTTTAATCTACTTACTTCGCGGGTACTTGATAAACATACCGAGAATCTGAAGCGAAGTTCTGGATTGCATAGAGATTTCTTTATTCCAGGGAGAGAGGGGTTTCGACCTTTTTGAAGAACCTTATGATCAACGGGGCCTTAATTCCAGTTTCGTTTTTTTAGATTGTAATAACTGAAGATTTTATCTTTTATGAGAGCCATGTAGTTTATAGGACTTTTATGTTTAAGGATTTGTGGGCTCATTTCTGACCTGGAGCTCCTTCGTTTGTAAATTTTCTTTGTACTGTATAATGTCATAATAATAATTAATATATGTACTGTAATAATATGTACTGTAGAATGTCATGATAATAATTTTAATAATCATTGCATTGGAGGCTGCCGGTTGTCTTACTGGGCTAATGCACATAATATTCAGTTGTTATGAACATTAAGAATAATATCTGAAGATTTTATGCAAAATGTAAAATAAACAAATTGTTGTGATATTGAGATATCAGACCAAGCGCAAACTGTTGGTAGGCGGTTAAGTATCTTATTCAGCTATTCCACCACCCGACTAGAGCTGAAAAGTATCATTTATAAAACTGAAACTATTAATGTGCCATTTCTAAAAAAATCCAAAGACAAGGATTCAAACACTAGTGCCCTGAGTGAACGCCAAACGAGTTACCACTAGGCCATCAACGCTAGTCAAGAATAGAAACCACTTGACCAATATGAACAGATGAACAGCATGCTGTGTGTAAACTGATGTTTAAACTTCCATGTTCAAACCCGTGTGTTTGAACTTGGGCGCACACTCGTGTTCAAACTGGGTGCGATTTTGGTTCGGTTTATGATGAACTCGGTTTGGATCTAGTATGCATGTTTGAGTGCGAACTTGCACACGGGAAAACTGCACTTGTTTAAACGCGGTTCATGTTTTCGTGAAGACTGGCCCAAACTACCCAGACAACCACACATCGCATAAGAATGCACAATTAAAATTGTTTACCGATCCAAATTTCATCAAAATCGCATTGTGGTGCGAAGCTCATCAGTTTATTTATAAATTTTCCCGCACAGTAGGCTATTTTACGAGTTTATTCAAGCTTAATTTGTTGACATCGCATATTCCTGCAAACAAACTCAAATGAAATCGGATTATCTGTCAAACAGAGTTTGTTATCACAAATGACATCGCAATGTATGACGAACAAACTCGCATAAAATTCGTGTGCATCGCATACACTGCCGTGCAACGTCGGATAAGAAATATGTATATATCGCCTCCACTTTTGTACGTTAAAAGCGTTTTCGCGACTGGTGTGCGATGAAAATTGTGCACATAGGCATCGCATAACAGAAAAATAATTCTATTATGCATGCATTCTGGTTGTCTGGGTACTATTATAGTACCAAGAAAACTATTAATTTGGTTAGCTGTGTATATTTCTTGTTTCTCGGCCAATCACGACTAGCAACAACTTCGATGTGTACAGTCCACCAAGCTGAGCCAAGCTAAAAAAGATAATAAAACTTTTGCTATTTCATAGTGATTGACAGCTTTTTTGGTGAAATTACTCTAATAAATGTTCGAAAAAACTATGACCAACAAGTATTGTAATTTATTTATTCGTATATGCATATGTGTGAAGCGTAAGGAAAGCAACAAAAAAAAGATTACCCCTACAGGGTGGAAAACAGTTGAGCTTTCGCTTTTGAATTTCGTTTCGTTTCGTTGGACTTTTCGCAACAATTTCAATAAATTATTTCCATTTGCTGCTGGGTAGGTAGCAAAGAATAAGCGTGAGAGAGCTGACTGACCAAACGCCAATAAACGTACCCACATATGGGTGTGAGGTGCGCTCGCTGTTGAAATCGTTTAAGAAAACGAAGATGTTTAGAAAATAATAAAAAGGAAACCTTTTAATTGCCGCTCATTGAAGCCCACCTTGTCGAACATTGTGGGCACTCAATTGAAAAAAGGCAACAAAATTGCACTAGTATTTCGACACGGTTGTTTCATAAGGGCCAATGTCGCAAACGTAAACAATGCCTTTTCCTGCAAATTCCTCAACAACTAGGACCGCTCCCAGCTAACAACCACTTGGAACTGGTGGCGCTCCGCGCCTTCTATCGAACGGAAGTGGAAAATACCGCCAGAAGTCTCTAATCTTCCTGAAATCAGCGGAAGAAGTCAATGTTTACGTTTGCGACTTTCGCCCTTTTGAAACAACAATGTCGATTTATCATATAAATAATTAATTGAATACAATACTATTTAATTTATATTGGAATGCCAACAGTTCCTAACAACAACATTTTAGGCGATTTGGTCACAGCAACTTATACACGTCCTTATTTAATAAGTTGTGAGTAACAGAAGCTTTACAAAAAGTGTTAATTTAATTGCCACTTTTTTAACTTTCTTGCATTGGTTTTGTAGTACGATAAATTGATCTATTGAAATTTACCTTTTCGAGCGTAGAAGACATACTTGGATTATTGGATTCTGTGGCCAAATATCAATCTCTTGCCCACAGTGCGGATACGGAGAGAAAAGAAGAAAAAGTAAAACCACATCATTTCACGCCGGCGGGAAACGTCTCCGGGTGTAATTTTTCAATTGAAATTCAAACATAACCGGTGCAATTTGGGCTGCATGGCAGCTCTTCTGATGTGAGAAGGATGTTGAAATGGAGCGCGTGATTTGGGTGGTAATGCGCTATGGAAGCTGCCGTGGCGGTGTTTAAGCTGCGTCCAACCAAACGGCAGAAGGCGCATTCTTTTCGCATGCCATTGCGCCAGTCAAGGTCGTTCGCAGGAGATGGTTTGTTTAGATGCGCGCCGTACCCAGATGGCTTATGTTTACGGGATTTGCATACTTGATTTGTACAATTGCTGCTGGAGGATGACGCACTTGATAATGCTTGGGAAACAAGTAAATATTTGTCGTAAATCTCAATGCAAAACTATCTCAGGCATTTATTGTGAACAATTTCAAGAGACTCCTGAAGCAGCATTGAAATAAGTTTTTTAGGAAAATGAATTTACGATGTTGATAAAATGAGGCTATTTCGACTTCAATTTTAAGACCATTCAACTCTCGAAACTGATTTTCTCATCTGTTTCTACTTGGTAATACTACCTAATTCTATAAAATCTTGTCATTTAGTTTGAAAATGTCAAAATTTGATAGTTAAAATGCCAACCGAATTTCACTGGAAAGTGCATTCGAACGTTAACAAGAACTCATGAACATTTATTCATGCCAAAGATAATTTGGTTTGCAGCAAACATTGATATGATGTGATCTCCTAATATTTTTTCGTGTGTGCGTCTAAAAAGTGAATTGCATGCCACACGAATTTGAAAACAAACATTGTTGATTGACTGTAGTGCTTAAAGCGGCGGATTGAGGTTAACGACCACCCACAATAATTACTATTTATAGGAAAAACACTTACTAATCGCTAAGCACGATCGGTGGTCCAAACCTAATTGATTTCAACATTAGCAAATAAGTAACATTGTATTAATTACTTTTCCCAATCGTTTATGCATCACACATTCTTTGACGCCTAAATTGCATGTAAACAGTTTACTTTCAATCTCGTTTACGGGCGTGTCAGAAATAGGAGGTTGGGTTGCACACTTTCGATAACCCGAATCGTTTAACGGTGCTGGTTTAATTTTCTAAGAAATAGAAAAGGAAACCATCTGCCCGAGTCGGGTCCGTTGCTGTTGCGGAGCTCGCTCACGGTTCAACGGAAGTCGGATGAAGCGTTTATGGTCGTCGCGTGTGGCACGCGGATTTTTTTGTGATGATTTCCAAATTGACTGCAAAATGTAGGAAAAGCTTACTTTTTTTTTGCTAAAGACAAATGCGATAAATAAAATGCTGCTCATCGTGAGGTACGCTATCGACTTACTTTCATTGTCTTACTGATCTTCAAGCGGGGGTTAACAACTTTGGGTTCGTGATTTCCCTCTCGTTGTTCCAAGACAATCAAAAGTAAATCAATATGGGTTTCACACTCAGGAAGAAAATTTCAAAACGGTGATTTCCATTGCTGCACGTTTTACGTTCCAAAACTTACACAATTCCACCCCCTTTCATCGCTTCTACTTTCCCAACGATTTATTGTTGATTGTTATCAATATTATCTAATAGTGTTCACTCCTCCGCCGAAGGGAACGCAATGGTTGTAACCGGCCAGGCTCCTATTACAGACACTTCCTAATAGAGCTTAAAGCACGATCACCGCCATCCACCGAACCACACGGCGGTGTCGGTTCGGTAGCCGACCAGCAGCAGCAGTGAGGTGAAGAATCACAGTGTTCCCACGATCACTCGATCGGAGATGGGCCTCTTCTTGTTGCTATCTCTGGCTGGGGCAGTTCAGTTGATTACTAGATTGGGTGCACTTGAATGACTTATTCAACCATAATCGAATGCTACCAGCTCTATAAAAGTGAGAGTCACGTACTGTTTGCTCCATAAATGGTAGATTGGAGGTACTTCCGAGTAACGGAATCATTATGGAAAAGCCAGTGTCCGGAGGTAGTTTTAATCTATTGTAGTGATGTGTTTACGATAGTAATCAGTGCTGCCCTGTCAAATAAAATTGTTTGATATTATCACTGTCTAAAATTGAGTCTTATTTGCGGTGTAATTTCGAATTCGGAATAATGCCAATATGTATTATCACATATTTTCTATTCATAATTTACCTGCGAATGCGAATGATCATTTTCTCAAACAAAGCCTCAAATAAGCGTGATATGGACTTGTAGAAAGTTGTTTATGTACTTATTTTGACTGGTCTTTTGAAAGGTCAAATCAAATCGAATTCAATAGCTCAAGAATTGACGGTAATTTGAGATTAGAAGCTCTCTTAAAAAATGGATTGAAGTCTTCACCAAATTACTTAAGGAGTAGATAAAAAGATTAAATAAGAGGTAAGCCCGAGATATTTTCACATCAACAACAACGGGAGAATCTTTTGAAAATCCAATGAAGTGGGAAATTCTATACTGATAAAACCAAGAAAAAGTTTTTTTCTTTCATCTAGAAAGTTATGATATGAAAATGAAAATATTTGTAATTTCGTCAGATTTTCAATTGGGGTTCTTCAAAACTTGCATGGGAATTTGTTTTCAAATTCTTACAAGAAATTGTTCAGAATTTTCACGGAAATTGTTCGAAATTTCCAACGGATATTTTTTGGGGTTCCCACCGAAAATTGTTTGGAATATCCACAGAAAGTTCTTCGGATTATCCTCGGCAAACTACGAGAATTCCACAAAAAATGTTCGGACTTTCGAAATTTACACATTGTTGTACACACCTTCAGGATTTGTGCGCGATATTTTTAAATTTCATGGGAAATACTTTGGAATTTTGAAGGTTTGGATTTATTGCGGATTTTTTCATTGAAAATTTTTCTCAAATTCCACGAAAAACTATTCATAAAGGTGAAGGGTCGTTTGACCGAATAACACGGTAGGCCGGAAGTCATCTAGCCGAATAAAATTTGGGCGAATTTAAATGTCATCTGGCCTGAAACGACATATGGTCAAACAGGTATTGTGGACAAAAACCGTTTGCCCTAGCATGTCGTTTTTGCGAATGTGACCGAGAATGCCATATGGCCTAAATTGTGGTTTGGAATAAAAAGGCCATTTCACCGAAAATGTTATTTACGGAAATGTTATATCACAAATCTTATGTACCAAAACCAAACTATTCTGTACATTTTGGGGCCCCCACAAGCTGTCGGCCCCGGACTCCCCTTTCGGCTAAATCCGTTCCTGCGAACAGGTAATATGGCCAAAAATGTTGACCAGTTCGATCAAATGACATTTTCGGCAAAATGGCACTTTCTACAAAACGACCATTTTGACCAAACCAGCCGAACGAGATCCATGTCAGATTTTTTTTTACTAAAAATTTCTTTGTAGTTTTTCTAAAGTTTAAGTTTTAATTAAGTATATTAAGTACAATGTGAATTATTGACCCATGGCTGGAAGACAATTGAATAGGTAGTGTAATGTAAAACAATACTGGGGCGTGGAGAATGCCAAAGTCCATCACTTTGTTCAACACTGGAACGCTTACTGCTACAACTAGAAAATAAGAGCAATGATCCTTTGTAAGCGATGCTGGACATGGATTGCGTTCGTCAGATAAGTATTAAGACAAATTACTTAACAAAATTCTTCATTTCACATGAACATTTAAAAAAAAAAATATTGACTCCCCAGGGTTGGAGGGTTTTCTTGAAGATTTGAGAAAGAAATGTTGAAGTGATTAACTGATGTATGATTTCTACGAAGAGGTTGAACATATGCATACAGCACCGATTTCTTTTTCGATTTTGAAAATGACTCAAATAATAACTCCCTCCAAAAAATTAGAAATTTTCCATTAAAAAAAGGGAATTGCCAATAAAGAAATCAGGGTATGAGCAATAAATAAATATAAAATTTCCACAAATAATTCAATATTTCCATAAACAATTGAGAATTTTCCACAAAACAAAAATAAATTAGCACATTTAAAGGCAAAAATTGCAATTATCAAAGAATAATTTTCCATAAACAAATCAAAATGCTGCACGGAGTGTATACAAAATTTCCATAAAGAAATCAATATTAGCAATAAACAATTACAGAATTTTCCACAAAAAAATTCTTTATTGGCAATATCCTAATTAAAAAAAAATTCTATCTTTTCATGGTAATTTTAATTTGCTGCAACTGAAAATTCAAGATTCTTTTTGGAAAATACACAAGAAGGACAGCAGTAGAAATGTGCAACTAAACAATGTTTTTAATGAAGAAATCTACAGGTTAGAAGAAGCCTTGACATTAAAACTTTAACCCTCTCGGGACGGATGGGTCATATATGCTCAGCGTTTTAGATTGGCTGCGAAAAATCACAGAATACACAGCTAGGTACCCACTTTCTTCAACAAAATATTCATCAGGATATCGACTACACAACTAAAAACATTTTAGGTCAAGTTTTACTGTGCCATGAAGACCCAGAAATCCGAAACCATTGGGGATATTTCGCTTCTGAAAACATGCAGATGAATCTGAAATGTTTGGATCCAAAACCACATTGTTTGATAAATCTTAACACTCAATTAAGTTAATTCATCTTGATCGTTGGGACAGCGATCAATTTCCAGGAATGCGAGATGCTCAAGGTTCTCCAAAACGTTTTCAAGTTCAGCCTACGGTATCTACCAGATCAACCAAAGATAAGGCAATGTCCTCATCATCGGCATATGCCTAATCCGGTCCAATAAAAATATGCGCATCATGTAAACCAGTGTTTCCCAACCGGTGGTCTGTGACCGTTTGGGTAAGGGGGTTGTATTGGTGAGACCATACTAAGGGGGGCGTGAAACATTCGAAAAGAATTCACCTTTTTCATGCACACGTTTTTTGGTATAATTATATTGATTCATGTGTACAAATATCAATTCATCAGAATCAGGAGATTTGAAAAAAGAGTTTCTTTCCTGTAGTGATTTAAAAACTACAACCAAAAGCGACGACATACAGTAGGTTAAATTTTTTTGAATCTGATGGCTTGCAGTAGGAATAAATTGGATTGATTTGTACAGATTGTGCACAAGCCATGCTAGGAGTAAAATCAGGATTTTAGAGAAGAATAAAAGAGCTTGCTCCACATTCCAAATGAGGGGCTTAGTGACAGATGGGTGTAGGTGACATTTTGGTCAAAATTGAGTTGATTACAGCAAAAATGCTTTGGTTCTCGAGCTTTGCGATAATATGTTGATATAGTTTGCACTATTTAAAAAAAATGTGAACATTCAAAGAAAATTAGTAATTTTTGAAACTTCCAAACAATTTGTATAAAGCGAAAAAACATCAAAAAAATATCAAACGCACCCATTTTTCTCAAAACTAACTTTTTGTCCCTTACACCCCTTTGCGCTTGACCCCCTCAAATGTGTTCATTGCATGATTCGCTGATATGCCCTTACTTGTATGTCCTACTTGTATGAATCGTGAACTTGGATTTCTCAATGTACGTTTGAACTGCATGCAGAGGTTTAGAGTTCAAAGAAATACATGCACGAGGCCCTTTTTACACTTCCGTACTCTGGTTATCAAATGGCAATGTTCTGAACTGCATTTTAATTTGAAGGATGAAATTAAAATTTTCTTGAAAACTCAGGGTAAGAATGCTAATAATTTGCTTGAAAAGGGATGACAGAAATGTCTCATTTTTGACCAACTAAACTTGCAAGCAAACCAATCTGAAGCAATTCAGAGACAAGCCTTCACGGGAATATTACAATGTTTTATATAATGTGCAGTTTGATTGAGGAAGAATCAACTTAATTAGATACATATTTAAAATTGGAACTCATGGCTTATCTTGACTCACTGGAGCAATGGAGTTTGATCGATATCTTCCTGAGCTGGTTTAAGAAGATCCTCCATTAGGTCGTCAACCGTTTTCGTTTACATTAGACGTGGCTAGCCTTCCAAATGATAATCAGAATGAATATTTGGATATGCAAAATGGTTCATCATCTAGTGAATTATTCTGTAAAAAAATTTTAACCACTTTTGGTGTGCATTATTCGAAGTTTATCTCAAAGTTGCAGTCTAAGCTTTGCAAATTCTAATATCGTTTACTTCTACTTAACTATGCAAGAGTGGATTTTCAACACATCTACAGATAAGGACCAGAGCAAGTATATAAATCGCACTGAATGAATTACTGCTGAAGGATGTATGTAATATTAGTTTGTTCTTGAATTTAGCAAGACATATTCAGGGGACCGCGGGCCATTTGGCTTATCATGAAGAGGATCACGATCCCGAAAAGGTTGGAAGCCATTGATGTAAACTTTTTTTCTTTTTTTACCCTTCCTTCGGAAGTGTCTATAATTTCACTTTGTATGCGTTACGCAGATGTGTTACGTATTAATGTATCAAGAAATCTCGTGAATTATTAAATAAAATGTATGGTATTTGAAACAAATAAACTTTGATATTGAAAATATAATTATAGAAATATGCATATTTTTCTGATTTGTTTCAAAGAAACAAATGATTTTAATTGAGGAACATATAGAAGCATGTACAAAAAAATCTTCTCAAAAACGCAAAAACATAAAAATTTAAAGGGATTTCAAAAATTTCTTCAGTGGAAGCTAGATAGCAAATGTGAGCATGTTTTGAGACACTAATAGACCACTTATATGCATGTATGTGTGCGTATGTGTGCAAATTCTGAAATTTACTACCATATAAATCTCACTCATTTTTAAGGTATTAAACAAGTTTAGTTTTACCAAATTAGGCATCCATAAGGCGAAATATATGTTATTATTGAACGCTATTGAGTTTCGCTCAGATCAATGACTGATTTAGTTAGTTTTGGATTAATTAATATCAATATCTCTGGTAATTAGGAGTACAATATTGCAATCAGCGTTACGATAGTTACTAAACATGTAACAATCGCAATTGAATCCGACGAGCGCCTTATAGATAGGCAGCATGAAGTACAGTGCGTTATTATTCGTTGAGTTGTCACTCAACCCATGACATCCGCCTTTGGGTAGGCACTTATTTTGTCTTTTTCACGGTAAATCGCCGTGGGAAGCTGAGTAGTTTTATCTCGTTTTAAATACTGGAGTCTGTAGAAAAAATCCATATAACTAAGGAAGGGTCAAAATCTCACTGTAGGTGGATTAATCGGGGTTTTTTTTTTGAGATTTTCAAAGTGTTCCAAAACGTTCTCAAGTTCAACCCAAAGTATCTACCGGATCGACCAAGGGTTTTTGCAATATCCTCAACATCGATATGTACCCAACCTAATTCAGTCAGCATATTAGCACCATGCAAACCCAATTTTCTTAAATATGAAATGTCAGGGTACTCCAAAACATTCTCGAGCTAAGCTCAAGGTATCTACCAGATCAATCAAGGCTTTTGCAATGTTTGCATCGTCGGCATATACATATGTAAACCTTATTTTCATGAATACGAGAAGTTCATAATACTCCAAAACGAAATCTACAGGTTAGAAGAAGCCTTGACATTAAAACTTTAACCCTCTCGGGACGGATGGGTCATATATGCTCAGCGTTTTAGATTGGCTGCGAAAAATCACAGAATACACAGCTAGGTACCCACTTTCTTCAACAAAATGTTCATCAGGATATCGACTACACAACTAAAAACATTTTAGGTCAAGTTTTACTGTGCCATGAAGACCCAGAAATCCGAAACCATTGGGGATATTTCGCTTCTGAGAACATGCAGATGAATTTGAAATGTTTGGATCCAATACCACATTGTTTGATAAATCTTAACACTCAATTAAGTTAATTCATCTTGATCGTTGGGACAGTGATCAATTTCCAGGAATGCGAGATGCTCAAGGTTCTCCAAAACGTTTTCAAGTTCAGCCTACGGTATCTACCAGATCAACCAAAGATAAGGCAATGTCCTCATCATCGGCATATGCCTTATCCGGTCCAATAAAAATATGCTCATGTAAACCAGTGTTTCCCAACCGGTGGTCTGTGACCGCTTGGGTGGAGGTGGGGGCTTGTGTTGGCGAGACCATACTAAGAGGGCCGTGAAACCTTCGAAAAGAATTCACCTTTTCATGCACACGTTTTTTGGTATAATTATATTGATTCATGTGTACAAATATCAATTCATTTTTGTAATCAGAATCACGAGATTTAAGAAAAGAGCTTCTCGTCTGTATTGATTTAAAAACCACAATCAAAAGTGACGACATACAGTAGGTTAAATTTGTTTTGAATCTGATGGCTTGCAGTAGGAATAAATTGGATTGATTTGTACAGATTGTGCACAAGCCATGCTAGGAGTAAAATCAGGATTTTAGAGAAGAATAAAAGAGCTTGCTCCACATTCCAAATGAGGGGGTTAGTGACAGATGGGTGTAAGTGACATTTTGGTCAAAATTGAGTTGATTACAGCAAAAAATGCTTTGGTTCTCGAGCTTTGCGGTAATATGTTGATATAGCTTGTACGATGTTTATAAAAAATGTGAAAATTCACAGAAAATTAATATTTTTTTGAACTTTCATACAATTTGTATGAAGCGAAAAAATATCAAAAAACTTTGCACCCATTTTTCTCAAAACTAACTTTTTGTCACTTACACCCCTTTGCGCTTGACCCCCTCAAATGTGTTCATTGCATGATTCGCTGATATGCCCTTACTTGTATGACCTACTTGTATGAATCGTGAACTTGGATTTCTCAATGCACGTTTGAACTCCATCAAGAAATGCATGCAGAGGTTTAAAGTTCAAAGAAATACATGCACGAGGCCCTTTTTACACTACCGTACTCTGATTATCAAATGGCAATGTTCTGAACTGCATTTTAATTTGAAGGATGAAATTAAAATTTTCTTGAAAACTCAGGGTAAGAATGCTAATAATTTGCTTGAAAAGGGATGACAGAAATGTCTCATTTTTGACCAACTAAACTTGCAAGCAAACCAATCTGAAGCAATTCAGAGACAAGCCTTCACGGGAATATTACAATGTTTTATATAATGTGCAGTTTGATTGAGGAAGAATCAACTTAATTAGATACATATTTAAAATTGGAACTCATGGCTTATCTTGACTCACTGGAGCAATGGAGTTTGATCGATATCTTCCTGAGCTGGTTTAAGAAGATCCTCCATTAGGTCGTCAACCGTTTTCGTTTACATTAGACGTGGCTAGCCTTCAAAATGATAATCAGAATGAATATTTGGATATGCAAAATGGTTCATCATCTCGTGAATTATTATGTGAAAAAATTTTAGCCACTTTTGGTGTGCATTATTCGAAGTTTATCTCAAAGTTGCGGTCTAAGCTTTGCAAATTCTAATACCGTTTACTTCTACTTAACTATGCAAGAGTGGGTTTTCAACACATCTCCAGATAAGGACCAGAGCAAGTACATAAATCGCACTGAATGAATTACTGCTGAAGGATGTATGTAATATTAGTTTGATCTTGATTTCAGCAAGACATATTCAGGGGGCCGCGGGCCATTTGACTCATCATAAAGAGGATCACGATCCCAAAAAGGTTGGAAACCATTGATGTGAACTATTTTTCTTTTTTTTACCCTTCCTTCGGAAGTGTCTATAATTTCACTTTGTATGCGTTACGCAGATGTGTTACGTATTAATGTATCAAGAAATCTCGTGAATTATTAAATAAAATGTATGGTATTTGAAACAAATAAACTTTGATATTGAAAATATAATTATAGAAATATGCATATTTTTCTGATTTGTTTCAAAGAAACAAATGATTTTAATTGAGGAACATATAGAAGCATGTACAAAAATCTTCTCAAAAACGCAAAAACATAAAAATTTGAAAGGATTTCAAAAATTTCTTCAGTGGAAGCTAGATAGCAAATGTGAGCATGTTTTGAGACACTAATAGACCACTTATATGCATGTATGTGTGCGTATGTGTGCAAATTCTGAAATTTACTACCATATAAATCTCACTCATTTTTAAGGTATTAAACAAGTTTAGTTTTACCAAATTAGGCATCCATAAGGCGAAATATATGTTATTATTGAACGCTATTGAGTTTCGCTCAGATCAATGACTGATTTAGTTAGTTTTGGATTAATTAATATCAATATCTCTGGTAATTAGGAGTACAATATTGCAATCAGCGTTACGATAGTTACTAAACATGTAACAATCGCAATTGAATCCGACGAGCGCCTTATAGATAGGCAGCATGAAGTACAGTGCGTTATTATTCGTTGAGTTGTCACTCAACCCATGACATCCGCCTTTGGGTAGGCACTTATTTTGTCTTTTCACGGTAAATCGCCGTGGGAAGCTGAGTAGTTTTATCTCGTTTTAAATACTGGAGTCTGTAGAAAAAATCCATATAACTAAGGAAGGGTCAAAATCTCACTGTAGGTGGATTAATCGGGGTTTTTTTTTTTAGATTTTCAAAGTGTTCCAAAACATTCTCAAGTTCAACCCAAAGTATCTACCGGATCGACCAAGGGTTTTTGCAATGTCCTTAACATCGATATGTACCCAACCTAATTCAGTCAGCATATTAGCACCATGCAAACCCAATTTTCCTGAATATGAGATGTCAGGGTACTCCAAAACATTCTCGAGCTAAGCTCAAGGTATCTACCAGATCAATCAAGGCTTTTGCAATGTTTGCATCGTCGGCATATACATATGTAAACCTTATTTTCATGAATACGAGATGTTCATAATACTCCAAAACGTTCTCAAGTTCAACCCAAAGTATCTACCGGATCAACAAACCTTATGCACTGTCCTCATCATCGGTATATACCTAATACGGTCCAATAGACATATACACATCATATAAACCCAATTTTCTTGAATACGAGATGTTCAAGGTACTCCAAAACGTTCTCAAGTTCAACGCAAAGTATCCACCGGATAAACCAAGGCTTTTTGCAATGACTTCAACTTCGATATGTACCCAACCTGGCTCTCTAGTTGAGCTCAAGTTCTACCAGATCAATCAAGGCTCTTGCAATGTTCTTATTTTCGACATATACCCAATCCGGTTCAATAGGCATAAGCGCATAATAAAAACCATTTTTTACAAGGTGTTCTTGGTACTCCAAAACGTTCGCAAGCTCAGTTCAAATAATCTACTAGATAAATCATGACTTTTGCAATGTCCTTATCGTCAGTGCGTGCCAAATCCGGTTTAAAAAGCATATGACCCTATTTTTCATCATCATAAGATGTCCACGGTCCTCCAAAATTATCTTGATTTAAACTTTAGATATCTACTTTATGCAAAATAACTAAGGAGGTGTTTGTGTCAATCTAGGTTCGTTCGAAAGTGACCGCGGACTTTTTTTTTGTTGGGGCGTAGAACCACTGAGTTCATGGACTTGGATTATTACATCAAACAATATGACTTCCAGGATATTTTAGCCAACCGTAAAGGCCTGCAATAGCTACAATACAAGTGATGATTGAAGTCATATAAGCTAAATGGACCTATTGGGATATATTTGAATTCATTCATAAGTTTGATCATTGGATAAATCAAATGGTCTGAGCTCCAGGACATTTTGAAAAATCAAAAAGGGTCTATAGTACAGTCGACCTTCGAGATGTAACACATTCGATATCGAGATGTGGAACAAAAGTTCTCGGAAAATTGATCGAAAGGACTATCAAAGTAACCGAGAAAATATTTTTGTATGGCATCATTTGTTTCCGCGAGTCGATATCGAGTCTTAGAACATTGATTCATGGAGGGTCCACTGTACCTTGTAAAAGAATTGAGTGAGATCCTATCAGCTCGATGGAACTGCAGGGATGTTTAGTGATGCACGGATATATCGTTCAGGACTTGGTTGATCGATTAGATCACATGTTCTGAATTCCAGGGCGTTTTGGAGAACCGAAAAGGCCTATAAAAGTAATGAGTGAAATTTGATCGGATCAATGGACCTCCTGGGATGTTTTTCTATGCACGGATACATTGTTCAGGGCTTGGTTAATCGGGTAGATTACATGTTCTGAACACCAGGACGTTCTGGAGAATTAAACAGGCCTGTAATACCTTGTGAAGTAATGAGTACCTTTCTATCATCCCGACGGACTTGCTGGGATGTTCAATGATGTATGGATACATCAATCAGGACTTGTTTGATCGGCTAGTTCACATGTTCTGAACTCCAGGGCGTTCTGGAAAACCGTAAAGATCTGTAGTAGCTTGTAAAAGTAATAAGTGAAATTGTATCGGCTCAATGGACTTGCTGTGATGTTCAACGATGCACGAATGCATCGTTCAGGACTTGGTTGAACGGGTAGATCATATGTTCTGAACTCCAGGCCGTTTTGGAGGCCCTGTTTTAAGTATTATGCTTAAATTCTTAATTATTTTACAAACGTTTCATTCCAGCCATTGATTTCGTTGCAATTTGTTATATGGTAGCAAAGCTCCCTGTAATAAAAAGAAAAGAAAATTTCACTTGATCTATATTAACTATAATCATTAACCTATTCAAGGACATGCCTTAATTGCAGTTACATGAGGTGGGTAGGGGGTTCAAAATTCCGATTTTTCGCGTTACCTAATTTGTGCACAAATTCTAATACCGTTATGTGTAAAAATAACCGCTGCAAATGTCACATCACTTTCCCTGATGAATTCCGATCTTTATGATT
This sequence comes from Armigeres subalbatus, assembly GCF_024139115.2. Lineage (NCBI taxonomy): Eukaryota > Metazoa > Arthropoda > Insecta > Diptera > Culicidae > Armigeres > Armigeres subalbatus. The sequence goes on along the minus strand of NC_085141.1, from coordinate 287,067,702 downwards.
AGCCCACCCAGCTAACACAACTTCCTACTAGTGGTAATTATGGAGATGCAGAGGTAGTTTCGGTCTCTAGTAGCAGCAATAATCATACACTAACATTCCTTTCCTTTCCCAACTGACTGTAAGGACTTGGCCGGCGCTGTTATTGATCATCAGCTGAAAGCTGCTGAAACGTTTGCTTTAAGAATAGATGGTAAACCTAACCACTATTCATTTGGGTCACAATTTGCACTAGCTCTGCTCAATCATGGACTAGAAACTATTGTTATGTACAGTTAGTCTAAGCTAAGCAATGAAAAGCAAAAGATCAGTTCCGCTGAACGACATTTTCGGCGGTATGTCCATTTCAACCATATGACATTTTCAGCCAAACGGTATTTTTGGCGAAATAACCAGTTGTTCTTTTCGGTCAAATAATTTTTTCGCCTGATATTGAGCCCAACAACTTTTAATTTTCAACGAAGGCGGCATATGATTTCTTTCTCATAACTTGACTGAAAGTCATTCGGCCATTTGTTCGAATGCCACCTGACCGAATAACACGTTAAGCCGGAAGCCATTAACTGAATTTGATCTGGCCGAATGGAACGTTTGGCAAAAACGGTTATTTGCTCGATAATGGTGTGGCCAAAAAAAAAAATGACGCTAAAAAATTGTGGCCACTGTAAGAACGCTAATATCGATTGAGTTTTGCGTTTATTTGCATGTTTCAAATTTGTGAATGAAAATACATTCAAAATCACAAAATATGTTTATCTGTGTGTGGTGAAAGGCGACATATGGTAGAAAAAGTGAATTGCTGATCAGTAGCCAAAAATATTGACCAATTAGACCAAATGACCCTTTCTGCCAAACGATTTTTTTTAATTTCTTTTTTTTTATTTCTTTATTAAAGTGATTTTTTGAATAATTATAAAGTTCATCACTGTGCCAAACGATCATTTCCGTCGAAGGTCATTTTTGGCCAAATGTCTCATAAGGCAAAATATCAGTTTCTCCAAATGGCAATATCGACCGTATGCCCATTTCGGCTAGGTTTGGGCCCAGTGGTTGTTCTGGCAAACGACATATTCAACCAAAAAACAACGATCAAAAATTTGATTTTAACAAATAATTCTCTGAATTAAGAAAAATTCTTCCAAATTCCACAAGAGAATCTTTGGAATCTCAATAAGAAACTCAATAGACTAGAAGTTATTCGATATTTGCACGGGTAGTTTTCCTTTATTTTCATTGGAAATTGTTTGGATTTTTCCGGATTGTGCACTTAAATTTAAATTGAATTTTCACGGAAATTTACTCGGGAATACTCTTGGAATTTCGAAGGAAATTATTCGGTTTTCAACAAAAAATTTCCACTTGAAGTTCTTCTTAGTTTTCACGGATTTTTTAAATATCAACGGGCACACAACTCTAATTAAAATATTCAATATCGTTTCTCGATACAGTGATCTAATTCATCGGCGTTGTGAAAAATCTTATTTTAAATCCAATTTTAAAATTCAACTACAGTTGTAAACGTTCCGATCTATTAAGGCTCAACAATGACCATCACTGTTTTCTTGTTGACATTTTCTCCATGTTTTTGTTTTCATTATCTACAAATAAAAAATCACAGCTGTCACAGCTTAAAGATTCGAAATATATAAAGAATACTCATTCCTCTTGAAGATTATGATAAGCTAATTTACTGATTTGTGAAATATTTCCTCGCACAGAAGATAAAGTGTATAACATGATAAATCGTTCGAAGAATATTAAACTCATATAGTGCCTCGATATAAGAAGAAGAAAAACAACGAAAAAGTGTTTCCAAAGGGATCGCCGTTCCCCCTAGAACGGACACGATCTCGTCCCCACCAGCAAAGCAAATGATGCTCGCGCACAGCCGGCCCAATGAATTGGCACCGACTTAGTGACAAACTAGCGCCACTCAAGATGATGGCCTCCACGAAGAAGGTCGACTATCTGGCGTCGAGCACGCCGACGTCCACCGCAACGCCATCCTCCACCAGCCAGCCGGACAGTCTCGATCTGGACTACGACATGTGGCAGGGCCAGTTCGAGTTTGTCGGGCCTACGGTGGATCCCGTTACTGCCATCATGAACGGCAGCAGCGGTCTTATCGCACAGCAAACCCGCACCGCTTCATCTAGTCTGGAAGATTTACGCTTAAACGACTACATACCTCCCGATCAGCCGGTGCTGATCGACGAGGAAACCTTCCTGAGTCTTCACCCGAACGACTTTCCCCCCTCCGGACCGCACTCCGGGTTCTATCTGGATGAGTACAACAGCGGATCCTTCGAAACGCAACAGCTGAACAACAACAACAACCTTCTCACAAACAATAACATCAACAGCAGTAACATACTCAACAACAAACTGCTGAACAACAAAACCAACAACCTGATAAGCTCGGTTATTGTTGACGAGAAGAATGCCAAAAACAATCTCATCAACAACAATCTGAAGCTGATCAACGACAATCCGGAGCTGGGGAACAAATTTATCCTGAAGTCGAGCAATGGGCATCACAGAATGAATGACCTCATTAAAACCGATCTTTGTGATAACCTGAACGAACAGGTAAGTTGCAATATTTGTATTTATGGGAGTTTGCTGTGATTTATCAGTTGTATCATATTCATATATTCCATTTTCTGTTTGTGAATTATCTAATGGGTCATTACTACTTCCAAATTTTTATAACATTGCTTTTCAGATTTTTGGAATCTTATTTAGGGTAAAGTGCCCAATAGTGGACCCCCAACCAATAGTGGACCCTCCAGCCATTTTTGCATTATTACAGCACAATGTAAACATTTTGCTATGAAATTCCATCGGGAGAACCTACCTTACAGTCCTATGATTTGATTACATGCATTGGAAATGCTATGGCAAGTAAAATTAAATGATTTTTTACAATTCTATGAAAAATGAACACGAGAGTGTCCATTATAGGAATATTTTGGGGGGTCCATAATAGGGAAGAAGAACGTCCCGAAACGGAACATAAAAATCAAATGAAGTGTCGACTATAGGGAAGCAAATTCCTATTATGGACCCCCAGGGGGTCTACTATAGGGCGAATTCAGTCAGACTTTAAAATGTCAATTTCAACGAATAACGTCGTGTATTTGAGTGTTTTATGTATGTATCGTGAAGAGGAGATGCAGAACTTGGTATTAGATGTCAAGCAGAATTAATATGTTGAACATTTCTACTCCTTATGACAAAAAGACCAAAATTTCGCTACTAGGGGGTCCACTATTGGGCATTTTACCCTACTTTAATTTTAATCTTGCCTTCGCCGAATGATGTCTTCTCCGACACTTGGCTAATTACAAACACATTCTTCCACACTGCGACGGAAAGGCAAACAACGGTTATTTTCGGTTCAACTGAAGTACACCCCACGTTGCTTGCGGGGCTGACATCTCGTCTGGGAGGTGACAATGATTCGCACAAAAAGACACAACAAAGTGCCAATTTGGAAAACCGAGTTCACTGCGCTCCTGCTATATTATTACGCAAGTGATCGCGCGATGACTGACTGCTGCGCGCATTTTTTCGGTGATAATTTCTCACACGGTTTGCTGCAAACGTTATGAAGTTCATTAAACTGCTCTTCTCCGGTGGGGGTGATGGATGTACTTAGAAGTGCTTAGTGCACTCTAAGTTGAAATAGAACGCAGAGCCATTTCAACAAAATGTCATTTTGGGATGATTTCAGTAAGACAGCCTGTCATAGCTCTTCTGTCTGATGTTACGTCAAAGATAAAGAACAATGGACATTTTTTTGTTGGGTAAGGTTCTCGTTCAAATGCTTTTGAACTTGATTTTGTCATCATTTCTTATACAATAAAACATTGCACGGCAAAGCAGACACCGAAAACAGTCAAATATGGGAGCTTTGTGTTTAAAACCCTTTATTTGGACAGGTTAGGTATTTGAATTGTTGACACTCCCAAACGTGCGCGTTGTTCTTTCTCCAGTTTTAATAACACTAAATCTGAATCCATAGTACTTGTCACTCAATTTACTATTTTCCTGTTGAATAAGGAAATATGTTTTTTCTTCAATTCATCAATAATAAAACAATTTTAAAATAATTTCTACGATATAGTCATTTTAAGAGATCAGATTCTTTTCAAAACATATTATGCTTTACTGGAAATTTTCTTCAAAACTCTGTTGAAATTTTCATTCTTTGGCATCCAAACTCTATCAATGGAAAGTTCATGGATATCAAGTAGGTTTAATTCTAGTCTTGTATTGAATCAGATAAAATAAAGTCAAAGCTCCGTGGTATTAGATAATCCAATTTTGGTAGCACGAACGACCCTTTGTTCGGCTACTAGGAATGATAATGACCTAACAGCGTAACGAAGAGAAAAATGACACAACTGATTGAAATTGATTGCCCTTCGCCTCCGGTTCGGACCGCATAACTAATGCCCGCCAATCTAAATTCCCCGTCTGAGTAATCGCCATGATAAGTTGAAGAGTTCTGCTGAAAAGGGAAGTTACGCCACCCAGTAAATAATTTTCGCTTGCAAAAGTGGAGTACAACGGCCGGCTTCACCAGAGCAGAGCGCCAAGACGACGGGATGTGATTCATTTGCTTTCTCTCTGTTGACCGCGTTACGCTAGGCTCTGAGTGGTTTTTGTTTTTGATTGCTTTGGGTGCTTCCAGTCGTACTGGATTGCGTAACAGACTGAACGACGACGATGCGACCTAACTCCTAATCGACGTGTTTCGTTTATCTACTTACAGCTAGAGATATTACAACGACAGGTGACGAACCTGGCGGACACGCAAAACAATGCCGACGATCGCACCAGCAGGACGAAGGCGGAGTACGCCGTGCTACAGGCCCGTTACCATATGCTGGAAGAACAGCTAAGAGAGGTAAGTTGAGTTTATTTTTATAGTTTAACCTCAACTATTCCGACACTTTTACAGTGTACCTGTTTCCATATATTTGGCATCTGAAGCTGAATATTTCAACATTTATGCTTAGTACAACATTTAGGTTTGAAACAAAAAGTTTGCCCTATTGACCATTAAGGTTATTCAGATGAAAACTACTGATTTTGCATATATTGTTTGAAGTCTGCTATGAAAAAAATGTTTTTTCCATCGAATTTCTATCATTCGTCTGTTTACTCGACTGACTGTTATAGACTCGAAAATAAATGAAAGCAACATTTCTCCGTTTCTGTCTGTACAGAGAATACACCCATTGAAACTCCTATGGAAATTCAAAAAAATATCCTTCGAGAATTGAGAAGAGTTCTTCTTGGAAATGTTACTCCAATAAAACATCAGAAGAATATTTCTGAGATATTCAGAAGGTTTTCTCGGGGATATCCAAAAGAAGGCTCAAACAAGTTTTCCGGACTATTTTAAAAGAATTTTCCGTTAGAATTGCAAATAATTTCCTAATAAAATTTAGAAGAATGTCCCGGAGAAATATAAAAAAATATAGGAAATACAAAAGAAAGGAGGAGTATCTGGAAATTTTGAAAAAGTGGTGCAGAAAATCCGAGAAAATTTCGTGTATATTCAGATGATTTTCCCGAAGAAATTCATATGAATTTTCCGTTAAATTTAAGAATAAATTCGGCTTGAAATTCAGAAGCCTTTCCTGGAGAAATTTAAAAGAATTTTCCTTGGGAATTCGGAAACACAAATATAATCTATAACGCTGGACGACAAAATATTTTTGTTTGCATTCGGGATGCTTAAATGACGCATTTGTAGCTTAGGACCTCGGAAATCGGCTGATGACTAGCGATAGTTGATTGACTGGGACAATTCGAGATTATTTGGTCACAAAATAGAGAAACTTCGTCGCTTCTTTGCCGTTGAAGTCACTTGCATGTTTTATGTTTCGATATGTTTATGTCCCATAAGTGTTTTTCGAGAGAACAACATTGGCTTCCGAAGCAGCAGGATGGGTAGGGATATTGAAAATGACACTTCAAGAGTGACGCATATTTCAAGCTTTATCTGGTAAAAAGGCGAATGTCGCAAGAAAGAATTCTCTTCATCGACTTCCCCTCTTTTGAATAAAAGTGACAAGCAGAGAATTTCTTTGCACCTCAGAATGCAAATTTACATTGTTTTTTATCATTCTAAGGTGATAAACTACAAAGGAATTCGCGGCTTGTTACTTTTATTTAAAAGAGGGGAAGTTGACGAACAGAATTCTCTTTCGCGACATTCGCTCTTATTCCAGATAGAGCTTGATTTTATTGGCACATGGTAGACTACAAAAGTAAGCACGCTGAAAAGAGGTAATAAACTATAGAGGAAGATTGTCGCTGTCGTCACTGGCGAAACATCTTTTACTGGCGAGGATAGGGCACTAAATGTCAACGAAGGAAAAGTCAGAACGTTTTGACAGTTATGTACCCAACATGTTTGGGGACGAGAACAAAAGGAACCGCAGCGACAATCGTCCTCTATAGTTTATAACCTATATTGCACGCTGAGACCGTAGAGCACAGCCTCGGTTCAGCTTGTGCGAAGATAGTATAGTGACGTCACATGTTTACATTCAATCGGAATGTTTACATACATGCTGAACCTGCCATGTTTTTGTATGCCGTGGTCGTCGTCTCGGTGGGATCTACAATCCCTGTCTACTTCGATCTCTCCGCTAATTAAGGTTTGGCTTGACTCCCCCACACAATCTCCAATCAAGTGTTCGGTCCTGATCCTGACTATGAGGTCTATCGCCTCGATCGTAGTGATCTCAACAGCAGAAAGAGACTCCACAGGAGCTTAAGTTCTTTTCGTGATTCGAAACGGGCTAAAAGCAAGTGCTATAGAGATCCCCGTTTGGGAATGTCTCGAGCAAATTGATGTGAAGAATCGTATAGGAGTCGTGACATCGAGTACATTGAATGTCACTGTCGGTCCGTATCTACGATTGTGGGGAATTTCACTGCAACTGACGAAACTCTAGTGCCATCTACGATTTAAGGGGGCAGCGCTAAACCTTCTCCATAGATAGCACAGTGCGTCAACTCTATCAAAAATGAACCATGTGGAAAATGTCCCGTCAAAAATTTTTATTCGCTCAATCGATTATTTGGCTTATTTAAGGTCAACTTTCTCAAAGAACCCATATTTTTTGAAGCCTCTAACTATTTTTAAAATCAAAAACAAAAACCGAAAAAGTGCTGCAAGTGTGAACCGGCGTGATAAATTCACCCGATGTGCGTTCAAAATCGGGCCAATCTACAAAAAACAGCACTTTAATTTTTTATTTTTCCATAAATAAATATAAGAAAAGAATTTCCATAAATAAATATAAAAAAGCAATCTACTGTGCTTTTTTTCATAGATGACCTCTTCTTTAAAAGCGTTTAAAGCTCATGTAAAATTTCATCAGCTTTATTACTTTCTTGTATTTTTTATGGAAATTTTCTTATTTTTTATTGCTCTTTATTGATTATTTTGTGGAAAAATTTTAATTTTTTGTGGAAAAAAAATAATTATTTTGTGGAAAATTTAGTAATTGTTTATTGCTAATATTGATTTATTTATGGAAATTTTGTATTTTTTAGGTGGAACATTTTGGAAAATTCTCCTTTTATAATTGCAATTTTGCTTTAAAAAGTGCTTATTTATTTTTGTTTTGTGGAAAATTCTTAATTGTTTATGGAAATTTTGTTTTATTTGTGGAAATTTTATATTTATTTATTGCCCAGGGTATCTTCATTGGCAATTTCTCAATTGTTTATGGAAAATTTCTAATTTTTAATGGAAATTTTATTTTGCTGCCATGAAGTTTTTGACGGGAAAGGTCAATTATTGTTGTTAAGTCCTACACACTTAGTTTTTATTTCTGCAGCTCGGCAAAAATCCGCACAGCCGTGCGCCAGTAAAATAAAAAACTGATATTTCAGCAAAAATGGCGTTTGTTAGCTGATTTTCGGCAAAATATTTGCTGATTTCCAGTAATTTTAACAGAAATCTCGACAAAAAACATGTTTGCTGGGGCACGGCTGTGCGAATCTCGGTAAAAGTTCAACATTTTGCTGAAATCCCGGTAAAAAAATTAAGTGTGTATGTTTTATGAGCGCCCGAAAGACCACCCCATCCATCACTACTGCCCCGATTCCACATCACCAGCCTTTGGTTGTTTGGAGTCCAACAAGTTTGGATAGCAATTACGGAGTATTTGGAACAATTTCGCAGGCATATTTTCGGACTTCAACGATGTTCCACGTTTGTCATATATGCTGACGACCTTCAGTTTTTCTTCAAGTTAATTCATTCAACAAATGCCAGTTTTTGCAACAACAATCATATAATTTTGGCGAGTGGTGCATGATAGATCGTATGGCGGTCAATCTAGCAAAGTGTATGGTGATATCATCCTCTAAGAAAGGGAACAAATTAACTTCGAGCTTTTTGTGAAAAACATCGAACGTACAACCCATTTAAAAGACGTATGTTGTTGACAAGGCTTCACGAACATTGAAAAACAGGACGGCGGAAAAGTTATCCGACATACAATTCCTGAAATTTCTTCACTGTTTTTGTACGATCGGTTATGGAGTACTTTGAAATCCTGATACCAAGATAGAATCGAATCTGCATAACGACGTTTTATATGTTTTGCTTTGTGTAAGCTTCCGTGGAAAGATCCTTTATGGTTACTGATATGGAACCCCTTAGGGTCCATCCATAGGGGCCCTCCTTAGGCGTGCGGTAAGATGCGCGGCTACAAAGCAAGACCATGCTGAGGGTGGTTGGTTTCGATTCCCGATGCCGGTCGAGGAAATTTTTGGTTTGGAAATTGTCTCGACTTCCCTGGGCGACTTCTGTGTTAGCCTCATGATATACTAATGCAAAAATGGTAACTTGGTTTAGAAACCTCGCGGTTAATAACTGCACAGATAAAAATATGTTGTGATTTTAAATGTATTTTCATGCACACATTTGGAGCATGAAAATAAACGTAACATTCAATCGATCTCACTGTTATTTTAAATTGAAATAAATTTAAACTGTGCTTTCTTGCAAAAGTCAATCAAATTTAATTGAATATCGAATGTTTATTCGTTTGATAGAGTTAGCTTCAATATTACACGTCGTTGAATTTTCAAAATTATTTGCTGTGTGTGGAAGTGCTTAATGAACACTAAGTTGCGAGGCGGCAATGTCCAAGTGGGGAATGTAATGCCAATGAAGTAGAAGAAGAAGAAGAAGGGTCTATCCATATGCCAGAGTTTTATGCGGGATGGCAAATGTGCATGGTCCATACACATTTTTGAAATTTATGTGAGCAGTTGTCCACGCTAGGGAATGGAGTTTCTAAAATTCATTAAAACTTGTCCACGTGGCACATGGACAGCCCCTTAGGGTTAGACGTGAAACTTGAAGGTCCCTACTGGTGGCAAATTTACTGCAAAGCCGAATCTACTGCAGTCCTATAACACTCGATGAAATGTTAGCGTTTGATCTAGAGCCCTGCGCAATAATGTAATGCTCTGATTACCACCAACTACTGCATAAACTACAACTACCTTCCACGACATACACTTTGCCCCTCGAAAGCTAAAAAATATATAAAATATTCAGTATTCCATTTTATTTGAATCTGAATCTGATTCTACATGTTTTCCAAGTGAATAGAGGTTGGGACTTACCAAATATAGTATATTAACAATATAGTCCACTTCGTGAATCCCCATATATTAGGCAAGAGACAGCACATTCACACCATCTTGCGTCAGAAAAGGAAACTAACGCCTGAAAACGATAGCCAAGGGGTGCGATAATTGCAAAAATCACACTTATTTCACAATTTTTGAAAATTCGAATTACATTTTTCAAAATTTTATTTTTAAGCTCAGATATCCAAATGGGGTCATGGGATGATTTCTAGCATATTATTTTGACATGTTATACTGCATATTGAATCATAGTTTTAAGTACCCCTCGGAATGTCTATTCACTACCTTGCTTGCCTTTTGTGACACCGCGGCGCTACTGCGTTGTCTTTTCATATCAGCCAGAGTGGACTATATTGGAAATAGAGTATATTTGGATTTACGTCAATTTCTCAAAGTAAACGTTTCAGAAGAGGGCCGTCCAGAAACCACGTGGTCATATAGGGGGGGAGGGGGGGGTTTGGAAAATGACCACGATAAGCCACATGGGGGGAGGGGGGTGTTGCTCTCGAACCACGTGGTTTTTTTTAACACGTAAATTTTTGGTAAATAACAATAGCGGTGTAAAAAATACAAATCATCAAAATTTAATGATTTAATCATTAAACGCAAAGCGCATCTTAGGGCCGATGCCCACGTAGCGTCTTTTCAATTCAGTGTTAAAATGAATTTAGCATTAAGCATCGAGAAAACCCGGTAACGCAGCGTCGATCGCAACGCCGATGCATATCTGGAGTTATTTGGCCAACTTAGCTTTAGATCCTATTTCCATAAAAAAAATAAACGAAAAGCAGGTTGCGTTTCAGTCTCAATTTTCACAAAAAAATTGGGAAAGAAAATGAAAAATATTTTCTAAACATTCCGCCGCAGATGGTTTTTGGCATCACGCCGCCGACACTTTTGCATCAGCGGACTACAGCTACAATTTTGAAAACTGTTCATGTTTTTACAATAATTCAAGAAAAATCTTCAAAAGAATGTCTTGTGGATATTCAGGAAAAATCCAGTAAAAAATTTCCTGTAAAACTTTGACCTTACTTCATACAATCCTGATAAAGTGCTAGCATTCAGAATGTTTTTGAACAATTCTCTCTGGAAAATTTTGCTACAAATTGGTCATGAAAAAAAACAAAATATCGCCAGTGTAAATGCCGAAAAATTCCATGTGAATTCTGTCTGAAAATTCAAAACAGTCTCGTGGGAAATACATATAATTTTGGTGGAAAAAATGTTCATATTTTCATATTTTTTTTACATTCTAATGAATTTCTTCGACAAGTTCTTCCGAATCTTCACCAGAAATTCCATTTCATTTCTAAAATAAGTTTTTCGAGCATTTTAGGGAGTGCACTTCAAAATGTTTAGTCTCCAGTTAGCCTTACGAGCAAAGGCATAGGATTGCCAATCCGGAGATGACGAGTTCGATTCTCGTTCCTGTCTAGGATGTTTTCGGGTGTCAAACATTGTCGACACCCTAGGTATAATGTATCCTTCGTACTTGCTACACAAGATATATAATCGTACAATTGCTGACATTTAAAACTTTCAATTTATAACTGAGGAAATGCTAATAGAATACTGAGTTGAAAGCAGACCAACTTCCAGTTGGAATATGGAGCCATAGAAGAAGAAGAAGACTTCTAAATTTTTCAAGAAAAATCTTCTGAATTTTCATGAGAAATTAAATAGCCAATGCCACATGAAACACTTTGATATTACCGTTGATTTTTTGTTTTTGGATTTTTGTTTTCAAATTTGGAATTTTGAAATGAAAATTTTTACGCTCTTTGTGAGTTCTATCACATTTTTTAAATTTTCCAAATATTTTTTTTATTCGAGGCATTATTTAGAATTTCCACGGAAGAGTCTATGGATTATCTTCAAAAAATACTTTGGATTTTCAAAGAATAAATCTTTAGAATTCTCAAGGTTCGTTTTTTTTTAATTTGTACCATAAATTGTTCCAAAATTTCATGGGAAATTCATTCTTCTTCGGAAAGTCATTTTGATTTCTTTGTAGGTTCAGCTAAACATTGCTTTAAATCTTTACCATGCAAAGAAGCACAAGAAATGATTTAAAAATTTTAAGGAGTTTTCACATCAGAAAATCTTTAAAATTTTGATTTAGTTTTCTAAGGAATTCCTATTGGAATTGCTTCTAAAGTACAACCTTCACAAGTACTACAAAAGTGCAATTTTTTTCGTTATTTCCACTTGGAAAAACATCGAAATATCCTCGGAAATTCATTATTGGTGTTTTAGATGAACTTTTTTCGATGTTCTACTGGAAAATCTTAGGAATTTCCATCGGAAATATTTTGGTATACTTCAAATAATTTCTTTTGGAAATAAAAAAACTGCTGAAAATTTCTAAGATTTTTTTTGAAAAACGAAAAAATTCCATTGGAAATTTAGAAGAATTTCCTTTGAAGATTCATTAACTTTGCCCAAGATTTTGAAAGGAATCTTGAGGGATTGTGTAAAAAAAGTAAGCTGGATTTTTTTTCTCTAATTTATGCCGGAAGTTCTTCGGAATTTGATGTTTATTGGAATTTTCATGCATTTAGGATCCTTCTACGGATTCTTCTAGTTCTTCAAAATTTCTACCGAACCTTTTTTAGGAACTTTTCCACAGAATTTCGAAAAAAATCGTTGAAATACTGAAGATTTTTCCGTGGAGACTCCGAAGAATTTCTTCTAACTATTCTGAAGGGTTTCCCTTGCAACTCCAGAATAATTATTCTTGAAAATTAGGAAGATCTTGGAATTTAAAATTCATCCAAGCAATACATGTAGGCAATTATTTAGGATTAAGAAGCCTAGTTCTTATGATATTGAATAATTAGGCTAATTGATCGAAAAATTTAATAATGTACCTAATTAGAACATTTAGGTGCATTTTTAAATTTTTCGATCAATAATGCACAAAATTCTAGTAGTGCGTATGAAAAAGGTTATGACATAGAGAAGTTTGCGGCCACCACCACCACGGACCAGGTGTTCGCCATTCGCCAAGTACTGCAGAAATGCCGCGAATACAACGTGCCCACACATCATCTATTCATCGACTTCAAAGCCGCATATGATACAATCGATCGGGACCAGCTATGGCAGCTAATGCACGAACACGGTTTTCCGGATAAACTGACACGGTTGATCAAAGCGACGATGGATCGGGTGATGTGCGTAGTTCGAGTTTCAGGGGCATTCTCGAGTCCCTTCGAAACCCGCAGAGGGTTACGGCAAGGTGATGGTCCTTCGTGTTTGCTATTTAACATCGCTTTGGAAGGGGTAATACGAAGAGCAGGGATTAACACGAGTGGTACAATTTTCAATAAGTCCGTCCAGCTATTTGGTTTCGCCGACGACATAGATATTATGGCACGTAACTTTGAGAAGATGGAGGAAGCCTACATCAGACTGAAGAGGGAATCTAAGCGGATCGGACTAGTCATCAACACGTCGAAGACGAAGTACATGATAGGAAGAGGTTCAAGAGAAGACAATGTGAGCCACCCACCGCGAGTTTGCATCGGTGGTGACGAAATCGAGGTGGTAGAAGAATTTGTGTACTTGGGCTCACTGGTGACTGCCGAAAATGACACCAGCAGAGAAATTCGGAGACGCATAGTGGCTGGAAATCGTACGTACTTTGGACTCCGCAAGACGCTCCGATCGAATAGAGTTCGCCGCCGTACCAAACTGACAATCTACAAAACGCTAATTAGGCCGGTAGTCCTCTACGGACACGAGACCTGGACGATGCTCGTGGAGGACCAACGCGCACTTGGAGTTTTCGAAAGGAAAGTGCTGCGTACCATCCATGGTGGGGTGCAGCTGGCGGACGGTACGTGGAGGAGGCGAATGAACCACGAGTTTCATCAGCTGTTGTGAGAACCATCCATTGCTCACACCGCAAAAATCAAACGACAGCGATGGGCCGGGCACGTAGCCAGAATGTCGGACAGTAACCCGGTGAAAATGGTTCTCGACAACGATCCGACGGGCACAAGAAGGCGAGGTGCGCAGCGGGCAAGGTTGATCGATCAGGTGGAAGATGACTTGCGGACCCTCCGTAGACTGCGTGGTTGGCGACGTGTAGCCATGGACCGAGCCGAATGGAGAAGACTCTTATATACCGCACAGGCCACTTCGGCCTTAGTCTGAATAAATAATAATAATAAATAGAGAAGTTTGCATTTAAAAAATCAACATGAAATTCTAATTAAAATGCTTTTTAAATTCATAAAAGGGTCTTAGAACTAAGAAGAGTCCGGCGATATGAAAAAAAGTGGCAGTGTTCCAGAAAAAAGCACTCCAATTCCTAAAACAATCTAGGGTAATAAATAGTGTTATAATAACGATTGAAATTGAATTCCAAAACAAATCTCAACCCTTTCAGGACGGATGGGTCATATATGCCCAGCGTTTTAGATTGGCTATTAAATCACAAAAGAGAGCTAGACCACCATTTTCTTCAGTAAAATTGTTCATCTAGATATTGGTTTTACAGAAAAAAAATGGGAGCTCAAATTTGACTGACCCTGAAAACTCAGTTATCCGAAACTTTGGGAAGATTTCGATTCTAAGAGCATGCAAATGAAGTTGAAATGTTTGAATCATTCTGAACACTCAGATAAGATGGGTCATCCTGAACGTTAAGCCAGTGATTGCTCTCAAGTTCAGCCCACGACTTCTCGGGTGATCAATCATGACATTTGTAATGTCCTCATCATCGGTATGTACCCAATCCGATGAAATAAGCATATGATCCTAATTTCCATTAACATTAGATCTAAGAGACAAGGTACCCAAAATTATCTTGAGTCAACATCAAGCTGCACAATGACTATGCCTTTTTTGTAGGGCCTTAGAAGCACTGGGTTCACGGACTTGAATGAATAGGAGTTCAAACATTACGACTTCCAGGACGTTTTTAAAACCTAAAGTTTTGTATAACCTAAGTCGAGTCAAGTACGAACCACTGAAGACGACCTTGCTGTTGAGGTCGAAATACGTATCTGTCAAGGTACAATCAAGTGATGGAATTAAATGGGAAGGTACAAACTCGTCTTATGACAAGTAAAGACATTCCATTAAAAAGCTCATCATAATTTTTTAACTAAAAGTCTGTAGTAGCTTGTACAAATAACAATTGCCATATCAACCCAATGGACCTAATGAGATATTATATCATACATCATTCATAATTTGGTTAATTGAATAAATCGAATGATCCGAACTCCAAAATGATAATTGATCTATAATACATTCATTCTTCTATGAGTCCACCATTGACTGAAGCATATTCGAGATATGGAATAGAAGTTCCTTAGGAAATTATTCGAAAGACATCAGAGTGAACGAAAAAATTTGTTTAGTATGGATTCCACGTATGGTGGTATGGATTCCACGAGTCAATATCAACATAAAATTTCAATGAAGAATTAGAAATTTTGAGAGATGAGCCAGCTCTAGATTATTTATTAGAGAAAAAATAGAATCTTCGAAATAATGATAATTTATAATTTCCATGCTGGGTTTTAGTTTGATTTTGAATCAGTTGAAATTGTCCATCTTCAAAATTGATCGTATTAACCATATGTTTTAGTTACATAGGTTTTTTTTAAATTTTTGTGCTTGAAAAAAAAAAACCACGTGGTCAAAGGGGGAGTGGGGTCTGCCAAATGACCACGATAGACCACATGGGGAGGGGGGTTGAAAATCTTCAAAAATATGACCACGTGGTTTCTGGATGGCCCCAAATTGATTTTAATCTTCTTCTTCTTATTGGCATTGCATCCCCACACTAGGACAGAGCCGCCTCGCAGCTTAGTGTTCATTAAGCACTTCCACAGTTATTAACTGCGAGGTTTCTAAGCCAGGTTACCATTTTTGCATTCGTATATCATGAGGCTAGCACGATGATACTTTTATCCCCAGGGAAGTCGAGACAATTTCCAATCCGAAAATTGCCTAGACCGGCACCACCCTCAGCATGGTCTTGCTTTGTAGCCGCGCGTTTTACAGCACGCTCACTTAAATCGTAGTGCAACTTACACCAGTAGTGGTAAATCACGGAGTAGCAACCATTCACATCTACAATCAGTCTGAGCCAAGCTAAGCTAAACAAAAGCAATGTAAAATAAGTTTTCAAACGAATTGCTCTTGCCATTGCTTGTTCATAATTTGATTCAACAACGTTTTCGCGAGGCAAAACGCTTTCATAAAACTACCACCCTACGTTGTACCACGCGTCTCCACAGAGTAATTCATCCGTGCTTAGAGTTTAAAAGGCGTTTGTCTTAATGAGTTTTGCAACAGAAAATCATCCTTTTAATTAAATGCGAATGTTATCAATACCTACCTATGCTATTCCAATTTTTCAAAATTTTAAAATGCCACCAACTACATTAAACTCATTCCAATTCAATGATTATAGCAGCATTTGCTATATATATTACTTTCCTTACGTAATGTCGAGACGAGATAAATCGGTGTTGAACTTAATTTAAAATTAAAAAACACCTTAATAAAGATTAAAAAAAAAGAGACGAGATAAATTGATTGGACCCACTTCACTTTATCTATGTTTCAAACACTTCCCCAAACAATTAACGCACCGCCAACAAATTTGTCACGCCTTGTCCAACAATCGAACGTCAAAACACAAACCAATCAATCCGGCAGTGATGGATGCATTTACCATTAGCGGCACCAACGGCATGCCGTTTATGCATCCTTCTCTACGATGTCATCGAACGCACCTTGCTATTCACGAACAAGCGCAGTGCATGCATAGTCACTAGTCAGTGTGCACCAACTCATTTCCATTGACCGGAAAAACAAGTCATCAAACTGTCTTATTTTCCGCATGGGACGCCTCTTTCCATATAATACATAATTCCTCGTCATCCATCGCTGTCGTCGTCATCGATGCAATGTCGCGAACGAATTATTGCGATCAGCTCTTTTGCGCCATTTCCTATTTTCTCCGCCATGAATATGCAACACCCCCACAACTGCGTCGATTACCTCCGCCCGTACGTCGCCGTATGTAATCTACTTTGCCAATAGACTGCCTGGGGGCCATACCTATATGAAGCTTCAGACGCAACAAATAGGCGAGGTAATTAAATCTTTAAATTATTTGTTTTCGCTAGGGTCTACAACAGCCCAGTGGCGTAGCAACGAGAAAAAAAAAACAAAGATTGAAAGTTAAGCGCTCTCTTTGAAGTCGTGTTGAAAAAAAAGTTTACTTATCAAACTATTTTTTAAAAATAATTCATGTTGTAAGGATTACGTAAAAGAAAAGTAAAAATAAATAAAATAATCACATGCGATACGAATTAATAAATTGTAACATGGCTTGGAAATCTAAATTTTATATTTGAGGGATAAAATACCACCAGCGTAAAAATAGAAACATGAACCCAAGCGGTATTTTCTTTCAGCCCGTTGCTGCGACTCCTAGCTTAAATCTCTGTTTTGCTGCAAAGGAGCATCAGAGCATAGCTTTGTCGGCTCCAGTTTCCAGTGAAATGAATATCCAACGTGTATTATACCTTAATGGCTGGTCATAATCTTAACTCTTGGCAACAAGCATTTAGCTTCGAACCAAAATGTACCGACGCAGATATTATGGAATCGGATTCCCTGGAGGAACCAGCTGCCAAAGTGCCAACATGTTACCGATTAAAGTCCGATGCAATCGAGTGACCATTGTGCAATGTGTATAGTGGATGCCCTCCCTGCGTGTTCAACCTTCAATGGAGCGGCGCTGCTGCATCGCATTGCATAGTTTACAGCGCGTCTCCAATATATTGCCAGCAGCGGCGGTGATCGTGGTTTCACTTTCTATGGGCTTCCTTCTCGGTCACAGTTAGGCTGAGGCTGAGTCCGCTGGCGGCACGTGAGCCCATTAACCAATCATGATGCTGCTCAAACGGCAGTATTTGAAAATCTATTCATGAGGTTGTTTTCCGAATGAAAGATTAGGTGATTATTAGTTTACGGTCGCATAATGTGCCATGAAAAGGAAACTGAGAAAGCATGGAACAATGCGTGCCTCAAACAGTTAATCATAGGGTTGTTACGAACAATGCTTTACTAATTGAAAACGATGCCAAGGCCAATTTAATGAGTTGGATAAGTGATTGAAGTTTTGTTGGTAATTTTTAATTAAAACGTGCGCATTTTCAGATCTTTGTGAAGAGTCTATTTCCGACATTGTTTTTTTTTGCTATAGACAACGTTTTTTTGTAATATATTTCAAAAAGTTATTACTCATAACTGTTTCATTCAATAGCGACAATTTGCTACAATGTTTGAAAACTCGATGTGTATATGCAAGGTAAATGTAAACAAATAAATTCGAAAAATGTATCGGAGGTTACCTGTTTTCTTCGGTGAGGTTTGAGCCCACGACTCTCGGTATACTATACTGGTGCTTTCTCCAAAGGCCTGAGTTCGAATTCCCAACATGATTCACCACTCGTAATACACATTTAACTCATTCCACAGTATTCGGTAAATTTTACCAAAATCTCGAAAGCAGAACTGTTCGGTAATTATTTTACAGATTTTTTGTAATTTTTTCCATTGTTCAACTGTCAAAATCACCGAAAATCAGTAAAATTATTTACCGAACAGTTCTGCTGTTGAGATTTCGGTAAAATGTTACCGAATTCGGTGATTTATTTTAAGTGTTTTTAAATTTAAAAAATAGTTACAGGCGCCAAAAAATATGAATTTTTTTTTAGAAGGTTTACCTTAAATAAGTTGAAGAATCGAATGCCATTCTACGCTTGACCAGCAGCAACAGATTTCCGCCGTTCAACGGATGAATGGAACGTAAAATCATCAAGTCTTTGGCCAGACCGCATCGTGCTTTCGTACTGTGCGGTTCTTTCCTCTCTTTGCTGAAGGAAGTTTTTAATACCCGAAGCTATTTTAGTCTCAACAGTACTTCTCAGCGATATTTGTACCTACTGATCCGGTTACAATCTTTGCTTTGACCCGTGCACAGTGTTTTATTTCGTCATTTTCACGATCGAAATTCAAAAACTCGAAAAGTGTTGATTTTGGATATAGGGTTTGTTCACAGAAGTTTCAAGATATTTAAGAGCGCATCTTTCGATAAAAACAGTTTGATGATTAATCCCCCTAAAAGTGAGTTGAGAAAATTATTTTTCCACCAGAATGAGATAGACACGTAGTGTCTTTCGCCAAGTTGTAGTAAATGTTGATACGAGCAACTTTGCTGAACATCCCGAGTTTCTATCTCTTATATATAACAAACTTAAGACGTTTTATGTAAAAACCCTATTAAAATCTTATTTTTCATTCTAACTCTTTCCAATATTTTTTTCCATTTTCCGTCACTTCTAGAAAGTTGTTAAACAAGCAAAATTACATGTTTTCGCTCAACATTGTAACATTCCATCTCACATACAACAAGAGTTATCTTTAAATTATATATATTTTTATAGGTATTTCCACTTATGATTACTCCCTTAATTGCAAAAAGTCGCAAATTTCTTCACGATATGCTGAAAATCGCTTATTTCATTTTCATACTGACATTGAAAACTTTTGTCGACAAGAGTCTTCTCGAATGCTGTGTTAAAAACTTGTAAACCTATGAAAAATCATAATATTTGAATAACTTTTGTTTTATAAGAGATTGAAAGTTACAATGTTCAGCAAAAACATGTAATTTTGCTGGTTTGACAACTTTGTAGAAGAGACGGAAAATGTGAAAAATCATTAGAGTTAGTTTAAATTAAAAGAATGATTTTAAGGGATTTCCTCATAAACCATGTTAAGTTTGTTGTATCAATAATTAGAAACTAAGCTTCATCGCCGCATTTGTTATAACGTGAAATGAAAAGTTTGTTATACCAAAGGAAAAGTTGTTTCCAAATTCAACAGGATTTGTATTCGTTGTTCTCTTTGTCATCGCTTTCACACTTTCAATAAAATAGTTCAGTATCTTCTGGAAGCACCTTCCTTCGACTTCTTGGCTTTTGATACAACGGGATCCAACGATATCAGTGATCAATGCGTCAGTTCCTCGTTTGTCCTAAAATATATATATATTCATGAAAAAAATAATTCAAAGAATGCAAATTTCTGTAAGTATTTGTGTGATGTCGAAAATACAATAAATGTACACAGCACACATGTCGAAGCGTTTCTTTTTGTTTTTTGATTAAAACAGCAGAAACATCTACTGCAGGTAATTTTTAGGACAAATGATGAACTGCCGCATTGATCACTGATATCGTTGGGTCCCGTTATATCAAAAGCCAAGAAGTCGAAGGACGGTGCTTCCGGAAGATACTAAACTATTTTATTGAAAGTGTGAAAGCGATGACAAAGAGAACAACGAATACAAATCCTGTTGAATTTGGAAACAACTTTTCCTTTGGTATTACAAACTTTACATTTCACGTTATAACAAATGCGGCGATGAAGCTTAGTTTCTAATTATTGATACAACAAACTTAATATGGTTTATGAGGAAATCCTTAAAATCATTCTTTTAATTTAAACTAACTCTAATGATTTTCACATTTTCCGTCTCTTCTACAAAGTTGTCAAACCAGCAAAATTACATGATTTTGCTGAACATTGTAACTTTCTATCACTTATAAAACAAAAGTTATTCAAATATTATGGATTATCATAGGATTACAAGTTTTTAAAACAGCATTCGAGAAGACTCTTGTCGACAAAAGATCTCAATGTCAGTATGAAAATGAAATAAGCGATTTTCAGCATATCGTGAGGGAATTTGCGACTTTTTGCAATTAAGGGAGTAATCACAAGTGGAAATACCTCTAAAAATATGTATAATTTAGAGATAACTTTTGTTGTATGTGAGATGGAATATTACAATGTTCAGCAAAAACATGTAATTTTGCTTGTTTAACAACTTTGTAGAAGAGACGGAAAATGGGAAAAATCAATGGAAAGAGTTAGAATGAAAAATAGGATTTTAAAGGGGATTTTACATAAAACATCTTAAGTTTATTATATATAAGAGATAGAAACGTGGATGTTCAGCAAAGTTGCTCGTATTAACATTTACTCTAATCTTTGCGAAAGACACTACGTGTCTATCTTATTCTGGTGGAAACTCACTTTTAGGGGGATTAATCATCAAACTGTTTTTATCGAAAGATGCGCTCCTAAATATCTTGAAACTTCTGTGAACAAACCCTATATCCAAAATCAACACTTTTCGAGTTTTTGAATTTCGATCGTGAAAATGACGAAATAAAACACTGTGCCGTGCCTTCGTTTTACGTTGGACCCGAAATGTGCAGGGATAAGGATGGGAGCATCTTGACGGATGAACGTGTGGTGATGAAAAGGTGGAAGCAGCACTACGAGGAACATTTGAATGGCGCTGAAAGTACAGGCAGTGAAAGTCATGGCAGCGGAGGAGATGACTACGTCAGTTCAGCGGACGATGGAAGCCAACCAGCCCCACCTTGAGGGAAGTAAAGGATGTCATCCAACAGCTAAAGACCAATAAAGCAACTGGTAAGGATGGTATCGGAGCTGAGCTCATCAAGATGGGCCCGGAAAAGCTATCCACTTGCCTGCACAAATTGGTAGTCAGAATCTGGGAAACTGAACAGCTACCGGAGGAGTGGAAGGAAGGGGTTATATGCCCATCTACAGGGTGTTCAATAAGTTCGAATACAAATGTTTGATCATTGTGTTTGTAAGCCCAATGTACATATTCTGTATTAGTATTGGTGACAGCGTTAGCGGTATATATACGCTATCGGATGTGTGTGGTGTTGACATTCTGTCACTTGTTGTTTGTTTATCACGCGCGTTGAAAATGGATTGGGGCATCATAAATAGCCGTTTTTGAATGTCAAAATCATTGCGGCGTAGTACAAAACTGAGGTTTTGGGGACGATTGATGCCCCCAGTGGCCCAGTGCTAAGACGGAGTCTCTCCTTTTTCGTGACCATTCGAAGGATTCACAAAGGTGTACCTAACCTCGTGCATCTGAGTCGGTAACCGGGAGTCCCCGGGAAACGAGCGATCGGTCGTCATTAAGAGACAAGAAGAATCGGCGGCGGGCATAAAGCTTCTCAAAGCCGGACGTACCAACGAATTTGAGAAGAAGGAACTCTCCCCAGTCGCCGCGTGGAGCTAAACCGTCGTAACAAAAGCTCGAAGCGGTCAGTTACTGGAGCAGCTCGGAATCCACGAGAACCGAAAAAAGACCCCTCTGGGGTTTTGTTGTTGAGCCAACTCGATCGAAATCCGGTTGACTCACGGACGGTGGTCATTATGGACCGACGACACAGTAACGGGATTCGCTTGTACACACATCCGCTTCTCGATTGCTGAAGAGTACCAATCTGCCCGAATTCCAGACGCGAGCAAAGACAACGGTTACACGAAGCGTGGCCGATCCGAGATATCGCGAAGCACCGTTTAAGAATCCGCTCACATCAGGAATCGAAGGTGGAGTGTTGGAGTAAGGGACAACGTTGGAGTTTCGGCATCGAGACATCGCGCAGGTGCGATCGACGCAGATTGGTTGCTGATCATGGGATCGTGCGGGGATGCTCACGACGCCAGAGTTGGGGGACGCCCCGTGTAGCTGGTACCGTGAGTAGGAAAGATGATTAGCATGTAAGAACTTGATTTTGATAGGAAGAAGAGAGAAAGTAGGAATGGAAGGATGATTAGGCTCCGTTAGGAGAAAATGAATCGAAGAAATAAAGATTCCATGCATGGTTAAATTGATTTGTGGAGTTTTGTTTTCAGTTTTTTTGAGCGCAATTCCTTGAGCTTTCCGGGACTGTCTGAGGTTGCTATCCCCCTCAACAGTAAACCCGCAATAAATTTCATCGACGTTTTGGACAAAACATTGCGACCTCCCAGCTTCCCGGATTTGAACCCTCTTTACTTTTTTGTTTGGTCCTTTATTAAGTTAAAGCTGTACGAATACAAGGTAAGTAACTTGGACCAGTTCATGACGTAATTGTCAAAATCTGGAACGAAATGCCCATGCAGATCGTGCGATGGGTTTTAGAAACGTTTAAAGCTCGTGAAGAAGTACAAAATAGAGGTCATTCCAAAAGAAATGTTACAAACGTTCCTTATAAACAATACTTCCAATGAAATGGAACTGGGAAAAGAAATAATTTAATCTAAATTTTAAAACATTTTTTGAAAGTGTATTCGAACTTATTGAACACCCTGTACAAGAAAGGCGACAAGCTGGAGTGTGAGGACTTTCGAGCGATCACCATCCTTAATGCCGCCTACAAAGTGATATCCCAGATCATCTTCCGTCGTCTGTCACCATTAGTGAATGAGTTCGTGGGAAGTGATCAAGCCGGCTTCGTTGACGGCCGCTCGACAACGGACCAGATCTTTACTGTACGGCAAATACTTCAAAAATGCCGTGAATACCAGGTCCCAACGCATCATCTGTTCGTTGATTTCAAGGCGGCATACGACAGTATAGACCGCATAGAGCTATGGAAAATTATGGACGATAATAGCTTCCCTGGGAAGCTTACCAGACTGATCAAAGCAACGGTGTGCAAAACTGTGTGAAGATTTCGGGCGAACACTCCAGTTCGTTCGAATCGCGCCGGAGACTAAGACAAGGTGATGAACTTTCGTGCCTGTTGTTCAACATTGCGCTAGAAGGTGTCATGTGGAGAGCCGGGTGAACAGCCGGGGTACGATTTTCAACAGATCCAGTAAATTTATTTGTTTCGCGGATGACATGGACGAACATTTGCAAAGGTGGCAGAACTATACACCCACCTAAAACGTAAAGCAACAAAAGTTGGACTGGTGGTGAATGCTTCGAAGTCAAAGTAGTACATGCTTGTAGGCGGAACCGAGAGCGACAGGGCCCGCCTGGGAAGTAGTGTGACGATAGACGGGGACGGGGATACTTTCGAGGTGGTCGAGGAATTCGTGTACCTCGGATCCTTGCTAACGGCTGACAACAATGTTAGTCGTGAAATACGAAGGCACATCATCTGTGGAAGTCGGGCCTACTACGGGCTACAGAAGAAACTGCGGTCAAAAAAGATTTGCCACCGCACCAAATGTATCATGTACAAGACGCTAATAAGACCGGTTGTCCTATACGGACATGAAACATGGACAATGCTCGAGGAGGACTTGCAAGTACTCGGAGTATTCGAGAGACGGGTGCTTAGGACCATCTTCGGCGGTGTGCAAGAAGACGGTGTGTGGCGGCGAATAATGAACCATGAGCTCGCCCAGCTCTACGGCGAACCCAGTATCCAGAAGGTAGCTAAAGCTGGAAGGGTACGATGGGCTCGGCATGCTGCCAGAATGCCGGACAGCAACCCTGCAAAGCTGGTGTTCGCTTCGATCCGGCAGGTACGAGACGACGTGGAGCGCAGCGAGCGAGATGGGCGGACCAGGTGCAAAACGACTTGGCGAGTAAGGGGCGTACACGAGGATGGAGAGATGCGGCCTCGAACCTTGTATTGTGGCATCAAATTGATTCAGTGTTATCTGTTTAGATGTGGACTAAATAAATTAATGAAATGAAATGAATGAATGAGATCTATTACTAGAAAATTTAAAAATATGATAGCCCCGGGTGATGATGGAATTTTCTACATACTTATCAAAAAACTTCCTGAGAGCTCTTTATCCTTTTTGGTTAATTTATTTAACAAATGTTCTCAATTGGCATGCTTCCCAGATAAATGGAAAAACGCTAAAGTTGTTCCAATTTTGAAGCCGGATAAAAATCCTGCTAAGGCTTCTAGTTATCGCCCAATCAGTTTGCTTTCTTCAATAAGCAAACTGTTTGAAAAGAATAGAATGATGGTTCTTATGAATGCCAATTAATTTTTTGCTGATGAGCAACTTGGTTTTCGTCATGGATATTCAACCACTCATCAGTTATTAAGAGTAACGAAATTAATTCGGCTCAACAAATCTGAAGGATATTCGACTGGAGTTGCTCTTCTTGATATAGAGAAAACATTTGACAGTGTTTGGCACGAAGGTTTGATTGTAAAATTGATGAATTTTAATTTTCCTCTGTACATTATTAAACTGATCCATAATTATTTATCAGATCGCTCACTGCAGGTAAACTATCAGAATTCGAAATATGATAGATTTCAAAATCAAGTCTTTGGCCAGTTTCCAGGGGTTTGGCATCGACCCCGGTGGAGTAGTTTTTTCAACGACTCATACGCTATGAAGACGTTTTCGATGCATATGGATGGCACGTGGACGACGCGGCCAAGGCTTAGCTGCACCTACACAAGCTGAGTTCTTCGGTCCATGAAAAATACGGTAACAGTATACTTCCTAAGCATCACCTGGATTTCAAGCTCGACGAAACGGTTTCCAAGCTCAAGAATGAAGCGAACGATATCACCTCGTATACTGCGATAGTTACCAAGCATTGCAAAGCATTCCTTGCGAAACGATCAGTTCAAGGCCTTGAGATTCATCTGTGGACTTCAATTATCCCGATACTCAGATATCCGTACCAAGTTGATTTCCAAGCTTAAAGCAGACGAGGAACGACAAGCAAGCTCATCTTGGATTTCTTTTGGAAGAATGTCATTGAATAGTGAATCTCAAATAGTACACTCAAGTAGCTAACAAAAATTCGTTCTAGTTCGTCTCAATGGTGTCGCACCACGCTCCTGCATGATTCTGCGTCCGACATCATCGTCATCTCGGGGTAGACATGCGAATTAACCAGAAGACCATCCACTCAAGCTACTGAAAAACAAGCAGTCACAGCTTCCGGTGACGATCTCAACTTCATTGCAGAGTTATCTGGTCAGACATTCACAAATGGTAACGTTAGCAAGAGAGAACGAATGTTCGTTGTAGACAACTCCGATTTGATCAGGCTTGATTGGACTATGGACCAGGACCTGTTCGATCTTTAGTCCATTAGGCTCTCGCCGATATTTCCCACGAACATGAACACACGGCGAAGTGTGAGTGAAATGTGCGTTTTCGAACATGGAAAAGTCAAAGCGCCTCCATTTATATTCATATAGGGGAACTGTTCCGATCTCCATCTCACTGTTCATATATCCATCTCATCGCTAAACAAAGAAATACGGCACCAAATTCGTCGCTTCTTTTTGTAAACATGCGTGCTCACTGCTGAAAAAAATCACAAAAATAACAAACAAACCAAATGCCTTTCCATTGCTTTGTTTTTGATGGGATGGAAATAGGAGCTATAAGATGAAGTGGCGAACCGTTCCCCTATGTCGTCTGAAGAATATTTAACTAGATTAGAAGGGGGCCCTCCTTAGCCGTGCGATAAGACACGCGGCTACAAAGCAAGACCATGCTGAGGGTGGCTGGGTTCGATTCCCGGTGCCGGTCTAGGCAATTTTCGGATTGGAAATTGTCTCGACTTCCCTGGGCATAAAAGTATCATCGTGTTAGCCTCATGATATACGAATGCAAAATGGTAACCTGGCTAAGAAACCTCGCAGTTAATAACTGTGGAAGTGCTTAATGAACACTAAGCTGCGAGGCGGCTCTGTCCCAGTGTGGGGATGTAATGCCAATAAGAAGAAGAAGAAGAAGAAGAGAAGATGAATTTTGAGGAGTTTAGGCCTGAACTTTGGATAACGAAGGTGGTGGCAAATAAGCAACAAATCAATAAATTGAAAAATTGGAAAGTCTTTCAGTTTGCTTTGGGTATTTTCTGGGAAAGCTCAATGTTTTATTGTTTTTCCAATAAAATTTCGAGTTCTTTCCTTGAACAATCAAACCAATTCAAGGGATGGGAAATATAAGTTGAAACTATATGCAAGGGCTTATAGATATCTCTTTAGGCTGGCCACTGTGAGTTGTGAAGTTTTCCTAAGATGTGATGAGGTTTCACAATGAGCTCTGCTTCTTCCAACACTGGACATGACATGACGATCCTGCTGCGAGACCAGAGGGTTGCACAGGTCCAATAAACCGCTTTCAAAACCTACAATTAGGGTAACCGCACCCTTAGTGGAGGTAGCACCAATAGTGTAGTGGGGTTTTAGTGAGATTTATCATATTTATACACTTTACGATGGTTTCAGTTGATGCGCCGTGCTTTAAATATCCTGTTAAATGCAACTTATCTTAAGATTTCGCTTGAAAAACTATTGAAAATAATGATTTTCCTTAACAAAATTGACTCCCTTGCACCTATAATGGTGCAACTGTACCAATAGTGGCGAGTCTCCTAAGAAACTAATAGATAGCACCACTATGGGAACCAAAATTAATTTTTACCCACACTAAAGAAACAGTGTACCCATAGTAGTGCAAGCAATATTTGGTAATTGTTGATGTTAAATGACATATATCTCATTTTTGTTAGCAAAATTATTAGTTTATCTATTGACTAAAATATTAAAGCAGTAAATTTCCCATAATTATCAATTTTTTAAAAATATTTTCTTTTGTTGATCTACTAATACCTCCACTAATGGTACCGTTACCCTATGAGCTTAGCTTAGCTTAGCTTAAACTAATGGTACCGTTACCCTATGAGCAATATAAACTCTCAAAACTATTATACAAAAGCATTCTTTTCAATTTAATTAGTAAACCCTTCCATGACTACGTAGGTATAGGCCACTCAAATTATTGGGTTTTATGATAGCTCATTTAGTTTAATGTTTGAACTCAACGTTATGCATGGCTTTTTCTATGCGGGGATTTAACTCTGCGCGCTATTTCCGTGAAGCAATCCATTTTTTTTCTTTTTCTCCGTAATACCGATTAACAGCTTCGTGAGCACGGTTCACAAACGACCCAACTTATTAACAAGAATATTTATATTCTTGATTTTCGGAGAAGACCATTCCATTTTTAAGCCGCCTTCCAAATGTATAAGATTATTTCGTCAAACATTTTGTAGTGATACAAGTAAGACAAATCTACATATACTTCAATCTTTTAACTTTCAGACGGAACTGCGGGCGGAGGAGCGGCTCGCCGAGGAGCAAAAACGACACCGGGAACTGCTGGCACGGGTCGAACGGGAAGCCAAACTACAGAACGAAAACTGCCAGATCCGGATACGGACGATCGAGGTGGAAGCGAACCAGCTGCGGGAGGAAATCTCCCGGTTGCGGTTACAGTGCGACAAGCAAGCCGCCGATCTGCATGCCACCGAGGACAAGCTGGAGAAGACGCGTGACAATCTGATGATCGCCCAGCAGGAGCTGGCCGAGGCGAAAGCCAATGAGAAGAAGTATTCATCATTAGTTGAAATTTTGCAATTTGGACATCTGTTGATTCACGTCATGCCTAATCCTTTCAGACACAAAGCGGACAAGCAGGCAGCCGAGGATCTGATGGTTGAACTGGGCAAGGAGTGTGAGCGTCTCCGTACGGAACGTGGCCCTGCCCTGCCGACGACATCGCCTGAATCCCTGCGATTGGAAGAGCTACATCAGGAAATGGAAGAACTGCGACAGAAATCCAAACAACTGGAGGAAGCGAACGAGGAACTGCAAGCGATGGTGCTAACCAAGGGAGTCGAGGAAGGACGAAATCTGCTCAACGGTACATCCAACAGTCTCGCACAGGAACTGGAAGCCATGAGTCAAAATCAGGTGGGTGACATTAATTCTAGTGCTTTGCTTTTCCATAGATATCGGCTGGTAGGAACAAGCTATTAAACACGTTAGCTTGTTGCCGCTGTGCGCCATAAACACACGCTTCAGAAGTGATAGAGGTATTTGTTTTAGATTATGGATCTTAGAAGCAGGTTCTAGCTAAACCACCTTGAATCACCATCAAGAACACCTTTAACTTTTGGGGGCTTCATTTCGTTTGTCCTGTTCCCACCTTCCTTCTCACTGTTCGACTGTCTCTATTTGTCACGCTCGCAACACCTCAAGTATCGTTTTTTGTTATACGTTTTCTTTTTTCCACAGGATACCGTTGATTCGACGACATTAGCGTCATTAACACAGGTTAGTTATGGCGTACCGAGTCTAATAGGCATTAATGTTTGCTGAATTGATTTCTACTGAATATCTGTGAATACTATCCACTTGTTTGGCTTCTCTCTGTGTTACAGTGGTAATGTGATGAAGAGGTGCTTCTTTTGGTGATGGGATGTTTCTCGCTTTTAAGGTGATTATAAAATGAAGCCCGTGGTGAATTTCAAATTCACCACACGTTTATCTACATACATTTCCAAACCCCTAAATCTGGCGTAATAGTTTTCGTACAGTGCCGAAACACAAATTATGATTGTTCAGCATAACTAAGCAAACGATCTACCATTATTTCAGCCCCATACGCGTTATGGTTCTTTCATCTCGTGCTCTTGAAAAAAATATTGGAAAAGCACGTGGTTTACAAAATGGCCGATATCTGGCTTCATTCTATAATCACCTTAACAGTTCGGCGCCTTCTAGTACTAACTACTGTATCCTATGAACGGAAAATTATAATATCTATTTATGCATGCGGTTCATATAGAATATCCTACATTACCGGATTGAGGAGTGTTTAAACCCTTCCCGCCCATGGTATCTGTAGAGGACCTTTTACCTTCCATCTTCCATAGAATTGTTTGAACAACAAAAAGTAACCAACTGTCTAAGAAGAGTTTAGTATTTTCCATTTCATTCCACTACGTTTTGTTATCTTTACAGATACGTTATTCGACCTCAACTATCGAGTCAAGAACGAGACACTGAAGACGGCCTCACAGTTGAGGTCGAAATACGTATCTGGAAAGTCCTAAACCCGTCTTAGATAGTTGAAGACATTCCACTAATAGAGCTTAAATAATTTTTCTGAACAAAACGTACTTGTCATAAGACTCTTTTGTACTATTCCATTTAATGCCACAACTTTATTGTAGGGTATGATGGGGCAAGATGGGTCGCCTAAGGCGAACCCTGCATATCTCAAAACAAAAACATTTTAATTCAACTTTTCAACATGGATATATAAAAATAGCTCATAATCTGTAAGCCAGGGGTATGAAATAACAAAAACTCCACTTTTGATTCCATTTCGAGTCATTAAAGTAGAAGTCTATTTTGCTGTCAATCAAAAAATGGCGGGGTAAGATGGGTCAAACAGCGGGGCAAGATGGGTCACCATTAAATACTGCAATTAATATTGTTTTTATTCCCAATATTGAATTGCACACAGATAGATAGCTTTATTGCCAATGATTATATTGAACAAACAATATTTTTTAAGCCTTGGATGAAGAAATGGCTCTACATTTAAAAATGTCTGCAAATTCTTTTGAAAACAAGCCGTCTAAGTATTGCTTTCTTAAAAACAAAAAATAGACATTTTCTATAAACAAATTAACATCATTATGTCAAAAGTGACCTTAAAATGATTAAACCAGCAATGGAAAATATGTTTTGAATACGAACTATGCCCTTCAGTATGTGCTGACCCATCTTGCCCCATTTGTAAGTACATGTTATAATGTCTAATTTTCGATCAAATTTATTTATTTCAACGCAGTTAATATAACATCACCTACATTACTTATAATACGTTCACTATGTTACTAAAAATGTTTAAATTTTACATTGCTCGACGAGATTACACGTTTCATAGGAAGTGTGTTTCGCATAAGAAACAATGCTGAAAAATATTTTACCTTGCCATACTCTACCAAAATAAAATTTTATCATCAAATCGAGTGATAATAAAGTAGAACCAAATTATTCCTCCTACAAAGTCATAATCTCCACATGAAAATGTACACGATGGTCAAAAACGGACCTGACCCATCTTACCCCGTGACCCATCTTGCCCCGCCTAACCCTACATTTTATTATGACAAGTAAATACATTCCACTAAAAGCTTTAAATATTTTTCTTATCAACAAAAAGTAATATTTGGTACATCTTTATGGATTCATTAGATTACATATATGAATCCCCAGTTTCGTGTCTAAATAGTTGATTCACAATTAAAAACTTTTTTTTGGTTTTTCACTAATTTTGGCTGTACCAAAGAACTATTGACTAGAACTTTTTTAAAAGATAATTTTTTCCTAAATAAATATTTTAAAAAACGATCGTAGGCGGAAAGGAGTAATTAAAACTGCAACGCGTAAACTAGTATTAGAAATTAGATATTATGTTATTTGTTAAGCTAAGTGATGATTCTGCCCCCACTCGTATATCAGTCCCATGTCGTTTTTTCACATACTGTGATAATAGCCATTGAAGTTCGCATCGAATCGCAGTGGAATCTGAGTTGTTCATCTTTCGATAGATTACTGTAAAAAGATTTAGTTTGATCGAAACATTGTTTAATTTTGTGCAATCAGATCATGTAAATTCTTATTGGGACTGTTATGCGGGTACTTACATTTTTTTCACTCATAGACATACAAAATAGCAATTTTATTTTGAATTTCGATAGTACATTAGAAATGAACACTCATCATCGAATTAACTCAAAAGTGATGAAAAGTCAAATGGGATTGTTATGCGAGTGGGGGAAGTAAACTTCACCAGCAAAAAAATCACCATAAAAAAGATTTTAAAAAAATTGACTGCTATAAGACGAGTTTAGTACTTTCCATTTAATTCCACCACGTTTTGTTATCTTTACAGATACGTATTTTAACTTCAACTGTGAAGCCGTCTTCAATGTTACGTACTCGACTTTCGAGTCAAGTACGAGACACTTAAGGCGGCGTCACAGTTGAGGTCAAAATACGTATCTACAAAGATTACAAAACTTGGTGGAATTAAATAGAAAGTACTCTTATGACAGTTGACGACATTCCACTAAAAGAGCTTGAATTTTTTTTTTAAATATTTTTTTTAATTATATATTTATTATTTTAATATTGTTAGCAATTCATTTAGGTATCAGTACACTTTTTTTTCTAGCATTTAACTGGTTAAGTACGTACGTTTGTTCCGATGATTTTTATCTCTGTAGAACCTATTGTGATATTTTATTTAAGTTTTGCAATCCTATAATGCCAAGCTCCAGTCAATGAAATTATCATACCAGTAACTGCCCACAATCGCATATTTATCCCATATGAAGAGGTTGGAGGCTTGCCCTTAAGGTTGTTAATCGCTCGAAAATCCTACACAGGAGAAATAAAGAACCTGAAGAAAAAGTTTAAAAAACTCAACTTTGAGTACGAAGTTCAAATTTTTAACTCAATATTAGGTAGTTTTCTCACTCCCTCTCATGAATGATATTATAAACAAAGAGAGCTGCATCGACCTAAAGTGTGTTGTTTCGTGGAAGAAGCCAAATTTGAGTTGTTTTCACCATAGTCTTGGGTGAGTGGAAATAACATTAATTTAAGTTGGTGAAACTTCATAGTGGGTGAAAATTCAACACGGGAGTAAAGGCAAAGTTCTCACTTGCATCTTACTTATTTTTGACTTCTTCCACACAAGGGCGAATTTAAGTGAAAGGAAACATAAAGTGAGTTGTTTCGCGGTTCCGTGTACACTTCATCTTGTTGCCTTTCTTATATGTGGGGCATATGACCCCTTACTTCTATTCCTCCGGTAGCTGTTTTGTTTTCCAGATTCTGGCCAGCTTTTCCAGGCCCATCTTGATGAACTCAGCTCCGATACCACTCTTAGCAGCTGCTTTATTGGTCTTTTGCTGTTGGGTGGCTTCCTTAACTTCCCTCAAAGTGGGGGCTGATTGGCTTCCATCGTCCGCTGAACTGACGTAGTCATCTACTCCGCTGCCTTGTCTTCGACTGCCTGTACTCAGCACCATTTAAGTGTTTTTGTTTACTTTACTTCAATTTATTTTCATTTTTTTGTGTTGATACAATTTTTCAGTTTAAGTGGTTGGCCACCTGGCCCTTCAGCTTTAGTTTTTGCTTTTCTTGTATACTAAGTATACGGAAAGGCTAAAAAACTGCTCCAAAATCGAACTTTTTATTGAAGGGTGGAGACCCATAGTGTTATATACCAATCGACTCAGCTCGTTTCCACTATTTCTCTCTTTTTAACTGGTTAATTTAAAGGCCTAGGCGCTTTATAAAAAAAATTACCAAGCCTTTATTTCGTTCATATTGTTACATAGTAAAACATAAAAAAATCATTTATTTTTTATTTTTGCGAAAGCTTGTTTTTTGAGAGATGATGCTCCGTCGATCCAGATTTAGCGAGTTGTGCCCGACGCTGGTTCGCCACTAGCTTCCGAGTTTGTTCCTATGAATTTGGTTACCATCTGGGTAGCATTCGGAATACCACATGTACGATAAATAGCATCGTCATCGATTCTTGCATGTTGTTGTTCCAGTGTCTGCTTTTCCAGGTCCAGCTCAGGTTCCTCCTCGAGTACTTCTTCCACGCATTCAATAATTTCATCAACTATTAGATCCGGCTTCTGGTGTTGGTCTATGTTTCTAACTATTCCCGATTCAATCTTTCTGGACAGGAATTCTTCCGGTGTTTTTCCGATTGTTTTTCAGTCCATCGTAGGAAACCATTTCCTTTCCTATTGCATACCTTAATCGATGACGTAATATCATCTTCAAGGTCAATTTATACACCTCTCACGCCCGTGTACACGTGATCGAGACCCAAGCCTGCAGCGAACTTTTCACGCACAATTCGATACATTTTTCCATATTTTTCAAATACCGAGGACAGTTCTTTGTCAGTGATTTCCGGATGGAGATCAAACACCCGGACATTAGGTTCTGCAGCGTCTGTATCTAACCTCAAACTGATGACAGATTAGTAGTACTCCGCGTTGGACTCGGGGGCAGCCAACCAATCACGAACTCGAACATTGTCGGAGTCAGTGGAAAGTACTACTGAACTGTCAAAAAAGTTCATTTGACGAGGACCGAATTCATTCGTGACGTCATGCTGCAGAACCTAATAGTGTACATTTCGCCCTGCAACCGCCATACACACTTCAATCGATTTTCCGTCTCCGTATTAGGTCCTGCAGCATGACCTCACGAATGAATTCGGTCCTCGTCGAATGAACTTATTTGACAGTTCAGTAGTACTTTCCACACTGAACTAAAACTTCCTCCCAAGAATGACTGATAAGTGTGTTGCTACTGCCCCTTAACGATTGTCATCCCATTTCCAGAAGATTTGCATTTGGTTATTTGCGGTATCGGATGACACTCATCTGAATGAAAATCATCCGATGGCTGAATGATTTGCTGAATGGTATATGAATGATTCGTAAGACTACAGTATGATGATGGAAATATGGCAAATAAATGCATTATATTTAGATTTCGAGAGAAAGTTTGCTTGAAGAAAATACCTGCTGGGATTAAAAAAATACAGAAAAACGCTTGCTTTTTCACGATTTCATGCCATTTTATTTAGAAATTAACATTTAATA
Source organism: Armigeres subalbatus (assembly GCF_024139115.2). Classification (NCBI taxonomy): domain Eukaryota; kingdom Metazoa; phylum Arthropoda; class Insecta; order Diptera; family Culicidae; genus Armigeres; species Armigeres subalbatus. Next base: position 287,033,627 of record NC_085141.1, on the reverse strand, counting down.
TATCTCACACCATAATATTTGGGAAACATTGTCGTGTACACATTTTTCACTAGCTGCTGCAGCTCCGGATTCCTGCGTTTGCTTCGATGCAAGGCCAGCAGCAAATATCCAAAGGCGAACAGATCTGCCGCCAGAGTATGACACTCGGAAAATCCAGGACAAACTCCTACAGTTTCTGGTTCCAACATGGAGGAGAAGGATCCGGATCCAAGAGCCACTGAGTGGTACATGAGCTATCTGGAACAAATTGCAGCGGCTTGGGTGGTGCTGAAGGAACAACCGGAACAAATGTCTCGCAAGAAAAGCGGTCTTGACTGCGCATCTTCACGGTTCTAAAAAACGTTTATCTTATTAATCAATGGAAAAATCTTCGACCGTAGTTTTACTTACAACTTGAGAATCATGTTATCCGATACGCAAACATCGCGGTATGATCTACAATATAGATCTAACATTACAAATATTCAACCGCACTAAATTAACAAAAAAAATTCACGGATTCCACCCCGCTCCACTATTACTTCCAAAATGGTGACGACCCACTATCACGCTATCAATACAATTGACATTCACAAATCACACAATAAGCGAATGGAAATCGTTGTGGGGCAAGCTCGAATCATGTTTCATTCACACTTGGGATGATGTTCTTACGGTTGACGTGCTATTCAAAAAACAAAGGAACAAACTTTGCAAATCAAAACAGTAGTCATCTCTTCATGAGATGATTTTCTTTCGGTTACACGGAAGCGAAACATATAGTCATTTTCGTTATATGGAAACAAGCGGATGCTTTCTGAAGACAGCCTGGGTGACAAATCATTTACTATAAGGATGATGATTGTGTTCAGTGCACTGACTCCGACGAGGTCTCCGCCAAGGGTCGAGTTCGTGATTGGTTGGCTGCCCCCAGGAGGGTGAAACGCCTGTCATCCGCGGTATAGTAGCGCTCTACCCAACATCGTTTTTGGTATCCAGATTCTGGGTGGTATACCCGAATTCACCTGCTCATTTTGGGTGATTGGTTCGTACGCAGTGATTGCTAATTATCGGCATTTAACTTCTCCTGGCGAAAACTTGCAATTAGTTAAAGTGACCAGATATATTTTATGCCAGCGCGGGACATTTTTTTAAATCTTTGTTTTTATTCGAAAACGTGCTTAAGTCAAAACTTTAAAACTTGATAAACCCCTCTGGGACTCGCTTGGCCCTGGATCAATCACGCAATCACACCCCTGCCTGCTGTGAATGAATCTGTTCAACTTTTAACAACGATGCGAGTTCTTGAAGGTTAAACTTATTTGTATTGTTTACATGATTCATTTTGCTAACATTCAAAGTGATCGTATTATTCGTTTTATGTTATTAGGTGGGCGCTCTAATTTACCTAAAATTCCTACATCGTACTCAGGTTTTGCCTTTCTCGTATACTAAGTATTTTATTATAAAAATCAACTACGCTGAACTATTTCAAGTTTCATTTCATGTGAGATAAAATTTGTTTTTTTTTTTATTTTTCCTCGCAAACTGACAGACGATTTATTATAAATTTTTCTTTAAGCTTAAAACACAAAAAATTCCAAGCTACTTAAAATTCGTCGATCTTGCTCAGATTTCAAGTGAAGTTTTTACTGATATAATAACGACATATGAACACGATGTGAGTTGAAATTGTTGAGCTAGGGATCCTATATTCAGAGATCTTGAGCCAATCGAGCATTGAGAACTGTCATAATCTGAGCGAAATGGGATCCTACATTCAGAGATCTTGAGCCAATCGAGCATTGAGAACCGTCATAATCTGAGCGAAATGGGCATATGGTTTCACAGTGTGACGTCACACTTATGTAGCCACGGCTGCGTCCTGGTGAATTTCTTCCATATTTGACAGGTATCGGTGGTTTGTATATAAACAAAGATTCATCCGCATGCTGCGGGAGATAGGATGAACCTCATTAACCTACCACCGATAAATGTCAAATTGAGTTCATTCTATTGAGTTTTTGAGGTTATGTTTATTTGATGTAAAACCTTATTGTTATTTTTTTATCATTTCTAGTTGTTTACTTCTACGTAGTGTTGATTTTCGAGATTTTTTGGCTATGCAGTCTGATTTATTAGAACAAATTTTTAAATGTTGTCCAACGTTTCGACATAGGGTTCGATGTCTTCTTCAGGAAAAAAAAATGATTGCTCTTAGTTAAGTATGATGGGTGTTCCGTCACAAAGAGCAAACTTTGTATGTGACGAAAATCGTAGAGGCTATTTTGAGTGTGAGTAAGAATAAGTGAAGCGCTCCACAAGAAAAAGATGAATGCCAAATTTGCTAGGGAGCGGGACTATTTGGGCAGCATTCCACAGTCGTGCCATTGAGGATGATTCTACAGGGAAAATGATGACGTGGGTCTGCACCGCGTTGATACAGATCTTCCAGCTGGTGAGGTACTCTGTCAGGACATTCAGGCCTCGTTGGAGTTTTGCTACTAGCACTCTGACCACTCTACCTTGGTAGGCGATGGAGATGTCATCTGCGAACAGAGACAGAATGTCGCCTTCTGGAGGATCTGGCCTGTCGGAAGTGAACAGATTGAGAAGAACGAGCCCGAGGATACTGCCCTGTGGGATGCCTGCAACGATGTTGTGCGCATTGGAACTCGCTCCGCTGATAGAGACCTGGAATGTCCTTGCCGACAGATAATTGTTGATGATTTTCAACAGGTAGCTGGGTTTGTACACCAGGCCATTATACCATACATGGTCGAATGCCTTCTAGACATCGAGTAAAGCCATGGCGGATACGAAATTATTTTAAGCTTTTAATACAATTCCATTTAATTCCACTACTTTATTGTACCTTTGACAGATACGTATTTCGACCTCAACAGTAAGGTCGTCTTCAGTGTCTCGTACTTGACTCGACCCAGGACGATGGGAAGTAGCTGAGACGGAGACAATGATTAAAGAGCAGCGAAAGGTGCTCGTATAACGGAGCACTCATATGTTTGAGCTCGAGATTCAGGATGCTGTCGATGCCTGGGGCCTTCATGTTTTTGATGATTTGATATAGGCCGTCCATTCCCCAGCTGTGATCTCCATCAAAGGTGGAATGGGCCGCACTGCTTGGCACTGTCTGGGAGGGCGCGGATCTTATTGAGAACCATTCTGGCCTGGATTACATTTGTCAAGCAATTGCAACGGGTTTTGAGTGCAGGCAGCCCAGTACGTTGGTACTGTCTGCGAACCAGGAAAGCGAAGACGAATGAGATCTTTGGTGAGGGTGTCAATGGTTGGGGTGTTGCTTACCTGATGAGCCGTTGGAACATGCTGCTGATTGCTGGCCACCGGGATTGCTTCTTCGATGGCGCACAGCTGGCGGTCGATACTTTCTGGCGTCTCCGGACGCACCTCGTAGTCGATGGTGGTGTCAACGCACTGCTGGAACCGCTGCCAGTTCACTCGATGGTAGTTCCTTCTGGAGAGTTGGTGACGGTTGATCGACGAACCGATTTCGGCCACCACCGGATAGTGATCCGAGCTGAGCTCCTGATAGACGACCGGCTGCGATATGTGGTTGTCCATGTTCGTGATGAACAGGTCGAGCGTCGAATGAACCCCGGTTCTGCTCAGGCGGGTGGGTGAATCCGGGCTCAGGATGGTGTATATGCAGGAGTTCATCGAATTCGCTCACCCGACGGATTTTGACATTTGAGCGGGTCGTTTTCTCGAACAAAAGTTCATTTTGCGTTCATTATGCGACCCGCTCAAACGTCATAATTTCTTGGGGGAGTTCATTTTGCGTTAGTCTATTGGTCTTCTTTCAGATCGCTACTCCATATTATGCCGTTCTGATTGCTTTTTGAGTTTCCCCAGGCTTGGTGTCTTTCATTCAGATCGCCTGCCATGATGCCGCGTAAGCTTCACCATGTCTCTACGGAGGACGGCCGATGTCTCATCAATCTCCTTCGCTTCGGGTGATGACGCCGACGGAAATAGTAACTTCTACCCCAACGGCCTCGATGAGCTTGAGTTGGAGACTTGGCAGCAGACGACAATTGGTATTACTCCTTAGCGCGATAACCACACCTCCTCCCCTGGAGTTGGACCGATCGAGTCTCACCACACGGAAGTCCGGAATATGTACACTCACCTCGGGCTTCAAAGGCGTTTCCGTGATGAAGGCCACGCCAATCTCTCTCTCGTCGAGGAAACCAACCAGCTCAATGATTTTGCTCTTAAGTGAGCAAGCGTTCCAATTGACCTGGGTCTGGGTCGTTCCCTAGCAGCAATTTTCAATGACGAACATGCCCAGGGTGAAGATCTGGTCGAAGCGTGTTTTGCACCCGCGTAGTCGCGTTGCCAGTTGGGTGAAAATCGGAACTAGCTGCTCCGATGTGTAGAGGTGGGTCGCTTTCGGCCGGAAAGGGGCTCATTGTCCTGACGACGGAATCCAGGGGGAGGAAGTGGGGGCCATTCGCTAGTGGATGGAGCGTGTGGTGTTAGAGCTTGAAGCGATGCTGCAGCGACCGCCAGCCATTTGTGAGGTTGCAAAGGTGGGAGGAATGGAATCGCCCGACGGGGAGCAGGGGTGGTGAGAATGTTCACTTCGTTGAGAGCAGGAACCCGGTTCTTCTTCGGCAGAGTCCTGGTAGAGGCCTTCTCCCGGATTTCCAGGAACTCCGCCAGCTTTGGAAAGTCCTTGGTTGTAGCCTGATGTTTGTCACAGTTGGCGCACTTGGGATTGGCCACCTCCATTTTATCGCACTTGTCGGTTGGATGAGTTTCGCCACACTTGTTGCAGCGCGGCTTACATGCGGCAGTTCTTGGTGCCGTGCCCGAAGCTGAAGCAGTTGGTGCACTGCGTGACGTTTCGGTGAACTGGCCGATATCGCTCTCAGTCAACGGTGTAATTTATAACGCGGACTAGCTTCAGGTCCTTCCAGGTGGTTGAGTCGTGTTCAAGTCCGAGCAGCATAAGTCAGACAAAATAATTGCAGCAACTTGATTATGACTAATTCTGTTCACATATGAGTTGCAGTAACTTATGTGAAACATGTGTCCTGCTCAGCAGATGGACCAGGTAAAGCTGGTCAGATATCTCGCCTTGTCGTGACGAGCGATCTTGTGTACAGCCACTGGCTTCAGGCCGCAACCTTCGAGCTCTACTTAGAGTTCCTCCGGCGGCCACTTCTCCTTCCGCTTTTTGCACCTGCGGCAGCTGCGATTGCTGTGGTGGATTTCCAGCATCGTCGATTGACTACGACGAATATACGTTGCTCTGCAAAAGCTGCTTGGAGGGGTTACTTCAAGTGTAGTGCACTTCGACACCTTTCCCGCGTCCGAGTTGGCCACCAAGGGGTCCGGGAGAAAATAACGCCAACGCGACGAAACGTAAACACAACTGTGGTCTTTGCGGACGATAATCAGCCGCACCTGAATCAGGTGACCTGATACTGTTGTGAGCCGCTCCTAACATGGAGAAAATACGCATGGTAAGATTTGCGGAGACAACCCCCCCCCCCCTTCCACTGTCAGCATACGACCATAGTTCTCACTGGTTACTCGATCTTCCCTAAGGGCGCTCGTATCCCTGCCAGCACCACGAGGAGTTATAGGATTTGCTGTGTAAGAGGCTAAGGACCGCGAGATGGGGTTTAGTTTATTCCTTCAGGTACGCGAAGTACCAATCGTACGCTTTACCCAGCATTTTCCGTGCCAAGCTTATGGATTTGTTTTTTTTTTTAAGTTCATTTATTTGGTAGGCTCAGGCGTGTATAACACTTCACGGAGCCATGGTTATTTGTGATATATAGAATCAATATCATTTTTTGGATTTGTTTTGTTGAAATTTTGTTACCCTTGTCTATTGTAGAACATTACGTAAAGATGTAATTGCGTGTTTAATAATATATGACAATTTTAACAAATAAGCCTGCGGATTGGAAAAATTGCCTCATGATAATTGTGTTTAAAAAGGTTTGTCAAATGACAACAAAAAGTCGTCATGTTTGGTGAAAAATCTATCGGTATTTGTTACTAACTCCGTCTAATTATTCAGGTTTTTATACTTCAAATTTTAACCAGCTACTGATTCTGCTTTTTTTCGGCTTCACCCATCATTATGTAATAAGCTTTGTCCCGGCTACCGCGGATTCTTCCAGAACCTATTTAGACATAGCTACGATCACGAACCGCTTGACCTAATATTCACTTGAGCTGATATGACATGATTGTCCGTTAGTTAGCTCGTGTAACTTAGTATTAAATTCGACGAATAATTACTTCACATATTTTCTATGTTCTGAAAACTCAGGACCTTCGAGGTCCTTCATAGCTTAGTTGGTTAAAAGCACCAAACTAGCGTACTGAGGGTCGTGGGTTCGAGTCCCATCGAATGAAAGTGGTTACTTCGAATACATTTTTCAAATCAAAATCTTCCACATAATGTACATATTCACATTGGAGTTTTCAGAACATAGTGAATAAATGTCCAAGTCGGATGGTCCAATACCCGGAATATAAGCAATTAACTTTGATTGAACTACTTCACATAGCTTTTAGAACTTGCGCGCACAATTGAAAATATTAACGCTTTATAACCCCACCCCAACTACATCGCAGCATATCCTATCTGCTGAATAACCAACCAATTTTTGTTTCTCCTTCAAATTCCAGCTCCAGATCGCATTCCAGGACAAGGAGGAGGAAAACCGCCGACTGAAACACTACATCGAAACGATGCTGCTCCAGGTGGTCGAACACTATCCGCAGCTACTCGAAGTCAAGGCGGCATAATCGCTCATCGCCGGCCCCGGGCATGTCTTATCCAGATTAGGAACACAGGGACGAACAAGTTGAAGATATTCTCGACGATGAAAGTTGAACGGAGGCAACCTTGTTCGACCTTACTTAGAATCAGTATGTAACTACAGCCACCGTCACGGCGGTTTGTGATGATAAGATGTGATTGATGACGAGAGAACGACGACAAAGCAGCAGAATCCCTCCCTCCCAGAAAGTACGCAACTGTCACGTCCCACGGAGCGATTTAGGATGTATTTTAGGCAAGGAGTTGAAGGATTTAGGATATCTTTTGCATATTTAAGTTATAAACGAACCCGCTGAGAGCAACGCGTTCGAAGGCAGAAACAAACCGCATCTTACACAAGCAATATATTTTATATGTATTTAGACTTAGGAACTACATCCACACCAACACTGTAGCGTGTGTTCGGCGACTAAGCTAACGAGGATGTTCTTTTTTATATATTTGTATTTTATATAAATCTTTAATTTTCCAATCCTTGTTCAGACATGCTCGTATTTGATTTTTTGTTTTGTTCTTTTAAAAACAAAATTACTTTTGTCAGTCGTCTGCCTTATTATATCAATCAGAGCAAATGGTAGAAATTCGGAGAGAATTACAAAAAGATACTCGAAAAATAACTGTTATCAGATTTGTCGAATGCTGTGCAAAGATATTGCATTCGATGCTCAATTCAACTTCAATTAGCTCAACACACAGGTGATATCGATAAAAAAAAAACAACTTTTACTGAAACCCTGTTTTCTGGAAATAATTGATTCAGCTCTGATTATATCTTTTGTACAAGTTTAAAGAAAAGAAAAAAGGTATAAAAAGTAAATCGTTGGTGCTTTCAATGAAAACCTTTTCATGTGTTTCCCATTTTACTTTGTAGCTAGCTACATTGAACATAATTGCCTTCAAAAATGAACTGTGAATATCCTCTGGTTGAAGTTTTTTGTAAATATATTTCCTTGCTCGCTCAAGACATACACAACTGTCGTAAAAAAGCGATAAATCAAACTGTTTTACCTACTTTTATGTATGTTGTAACAATTTATTGAAGATTGCCGTCATTGCTGAATGAAAAATGGTCAGGCCGAGAGTCGGTCGTTAGTTACAAAAGTAAAAAGCTGTTGCGATTCTTACAAATATTTACACAATCAGCAACAAATTAACATTGGTCTGTATGGCTCTGTGTTTAACTGAAAATTTAGCCTTATTTAACATGTGTTTACACTTTTTCAAAGGACATACGGCGTATGTGAAAGGACGTATGATGAAAAAGCGGTTAAGTCGTAGGAACTAACAGCAAGATGCAAAAAGAACAAAAACACCCTTTATAGGTTAATATATACTACCTACCTTCTTATGTATTAGTGAATGTAGGACTAATAGCGATGCTCTTTATTGAAGGGAGAATATCAACAGTTATAGTAAGAATGAAAAATCAATTTTAAATTGGATGCCAAAATAGCGTTCTACTATACTAAACGGTACTGTATTAGCAATGATGAATGAACAAATAAAAACTGACTAAAAGACTATAGGGCCATGTTTGAATGTGAAAGAAAATCATCCCTATGAAACATACTTAACACTTTCCCAAAGATTTTAATAAGAAGGAAACATTTATGAAAAAAACTAAAATTAGTGGAAAACGAAAAAAAAGTGTTTGATTGTAAATAAATAGTTAAATATAAATAATAAATGTTTTCAATAATTTAACTATTTGTACTCAAAATTGATTATAGGGGCAGTAGGGGCAATATGAACATACGGGGCAATATGAGCCACCCTCATTTTGAGCTTATTGACAAGTTTTAGCATGTAAAAGTTATATGATCTTTAAGAGGATGCTACACATATGCATCAACTTGAAAACCGCATTAAAATTCAATTCAAACATGAAAATACACTTGAAAATGTAAATTTTCGCTGGATACGCAAAATTATTATAAGATTTGAAGTTTATAAATAAGGCTTTGACACAAAACTGATTAAAATACAGGTAAAAAATACATCACAATCAAAAGATATATTAAAATTGAATATTGTACACACATGTTTATATTGATACAAATCTGAATTTATCATAAAACTTTTTTTTTTTCCAAAACCAGTCTCTATGGGGCAATATGGGCATACCTGCACAGAGCAAGATATCAGGCCTTAAAATACGAAGAAGTTCAAATTTCAGTAGTCAAATACAAGAATACTATCATATAGGGGAAAATACCTATTCTTGGCAGTCTAAGACATTCGCCAAATTGAATGATAAAAATAATGAATAATTACACTAAAACACAGGTATAGTTCAACTGGTATACATTTGTATGCTCTTCCTTTGATGATTGGTGTTCATTTAATATAATATCTTTTACCACAAACTTAGTAAATTTAATATAAAATAACAGGTCAAAGTTTCTTCTATTGGCATAGCAATTTCTATTATCAGCAATGATTTTGCTCCCTTCAGCAACTAGACATGGAAGTAGAAAACTAGTAATGTATTGGTGCCAGATGCTGGTTGTTTATATCCTCTAGTAGTAAAATTCATTCATAACAATCGGCCGCACGCTCATCTCGCTTCACTCAATTTTGGAAGAAATTTTTATTAATTATCAAAACTGGTTTAAAACAAAACATGAATTTTAGCCTTGGCATCAATTTTATGTCATGTGGAAGATAGGCAAAAACATTTAAACACATTGTAAAACAAATTTTATCCCTTATGCGGCCAACAAAAAACAGACGTGAATGGCAGATAGGGTACCCGTGTACCCAGATATTGACAATTTCATAACTTTTACCATTTTTAACCTATTTGAATAATGTTGGCCATTTTGGAAAAGGGAACTTACATACTTTTCGTCCGCTGCCAAGATTTACATCTTTTGTCTTTTGTGATGCCTTAGAATCTTCACGCGTAAGCAAAAGTCTATTAACCAGTTTCAAATATGCTTTTTACAGTCCTTAGATTTGAAGGTACTTACATGATATGTAATCACCGACAAACCGACGGGCCTCTCTGATTCCGAAATTGGCAAAAAAAATTACAATCGTTTTACTCCGAGTGTAGTAACTCGTTGTGTCATTACTGACATTAACGTTCTTTTGATAGAAAAAGTCAAGAAAAAGAAAAAGCAAAATGCGCGCAATCCACCAGCTGGTGGACGTAAACATTATATGCACGTTTCAAACAATCTACAGCGATGAAGATAAAAATAACCAAGTAATAGAAAATCTTTTTCGATGCTTAAATCGACATTTAAGTCTTTACGATCATTACACATATTTTTGATGTATGGTGATGGACCTGGGAGAACGCGCGCAGGACATAATTTTCCCGGCTCCGGATCTCCAGGAAATCCAGGAGGAGATTGGCCGGCTGAAGAACAACAAAGCCCCTGGGGTTGACCAACTACCAGGAGAGCTATTTAAACACGGTGGTGAGGCACTGGCTAGAGCGCTGCACTGGGTCATTACCAAGATTTGGGAGGAGGAAGTTTTGCCGCAGGAGTGGATGGAAGGTGTCGTGTGTCCCATCTACAAAAAGGGCGATAAGCTGGATTGTAGCAACTACCGCGCAATCACATTGCTGAACGCCGCCTACAAGGTACTCTCCCAAATTTTATGCCGTCGACTAGCACCAACTGCAAGGGAGTTCGTGGGGCAGTACCAGGCGGAATTTATGGGCGAACGCTCCACCACGGACCAGGTGTTCGCCATTCGCCAAGTACTGCAGAAATGCCGCGAATACAACGTGCCCACACATCATCTATTCATCGACTTCAAAGCCGCATATGATACAATCGATCGGGACCAGCTATGGCAGCTAATGCACGAACACGGTTTTCCGGATAAACTGATACGATTGATCAAGGCGACGATGGATCGGGTGATGTGCGTAGTTCGAGTTTCAGGGGCATTCTCGAGTCCCTTCGAAACCCGCAGAGGGTTACGGCAAGGTGATGGTCTTTCGTGTTTGCTATTCAACATCGCTTTGGAAGGGTAATACGAAGAGCAGGGATTAACACGAGTGGTACAATTTTCAATAAGTCCGTCCAGCTATTTGGTTTCGCCGACGACATAGATATTATGGCACGTAACTTTGAGAAGATGGAGGAAGCCTACATCAGACTGAAGAGGGAAGCTAAGCGGATCGGACTAGTCATCAACACGTCGAAGACGAAGTACATGATAGGAAGAGGTTCAAGAGAAGACAATGTGAGCCACCCACCGCGAGTTTGCATCGGTGGTGACGAAATCGAGGTGGTAGAAGAATTTGTGTACTTGGGCTCACTGGTGACTGCCGAAAATGACACCAGCAGAGAAATTCGGAGACGCATAGTGGCTGGAAATCGTACGTACTTTGGACTCCGCAAGACGCTCCGATCGAATAGAGTTCGCCGCCGTACCAAACTGACAATCTACAAAACGCTAATTAGACCGGTAGTCCTCTACGGACACGAGACCTGGACGATGCTCGTGGAGGACCAACGCGCACTTGGAGTTTTCGAAAGGAAAGTGCTGCGTACCATCTATGGTGGGGTGCAGATGGCGGACGGTACGTGGAGGAGGCGAATGAACCACGAATTGCATCAGCTGTTGGGAGAACCATCCATCGTTCACACCGTGAAAATCGGACGACTGCGACGGGCCGGGCACGTAGCCAGAATGTCGGACAGTAACCCGGTGAAAATGGTTCTCGACAACGATCCGACGGGCACAAGAAGGCGAGGTGCGCAGCGGGCAAGGTGGATCGATCAGGTGGAAGATGACTTGCGGACCCTCCGTAGACTGCGTGGTTGGCGACGTGTAGCCATGGACCGAGCCGAATGGAGGAGACTCTTATATACCGCACAGGCCACTTCGGCCTTAGTCTGAATAAATAATAATAAAATACATATTTTTGAAAATCGAATGTTTTTCATTTGGCTAACGAATCCTATCATAAAACTCTTGATATTTATAATATCGATTATTGATTATTATGTGGAAGCTGATGAAATAAATTAAAGAGTGCATGACCAAATTTGCCCGCACATTTGTGAGAGCTGTTGTGTAAACCATCGCACAGATGGAGCTAGGTAATGAAAGGAGAGTAATTGCCAAGAAATTTGAAGAACTGTATATGGGAAGGCACGTCGGTTTGTCGGTGATATAATCATGGGGGTTGTGTACAACGACGTAAACTATGTAAAACCAAATCTATACACATAAGATTGAGCTGGAGCCACCTCATTCGTACACTACGTTTCACAGTTGAATAATTGATAATACCCTAAAAGTATGCAATTATTTATGGTTGAAATGCGCTTTGTAGGAACGGGAATGGTTATGATTTTTTGATGAGCTTGGAAAGTATTAAAGTTGCAAAAGGAAAACGGTTCTGTCAGCCACATAAGGCTTAAAATACTACGGTGTGGCTATCACTTTTGATATAAATCATGGTCTGAGTAAAAATCTGAATAGAAGCATTTGTATTCTTACACTTTTTTAAAATAAATGCCAACGCCGGATTTTTTGTTCATAGTTTTGCTAAAATCAAATCACATGGAATTGTGCGTGGTATTTTTTAGCGTGTGTTTGATATGCTCACAAACACATTCTCTCGCTCTATTCCGAAGTGCGCTGCTGTCAAAGAAAACGAACAGTCCCGATTTTATTTAGTGAAACATAGAGCAAATATTGGATAAAATTGCTATTTGTGGTGATAATCAAGTGGTAATAAAGTGTAAAAAGTAGTTTACGTACCTAATTTGTCGTATCTTACACGATGAAGAGAAGAAACAGGCGATCCAAAAAAGTAAGTAACAGTTTGCTTTTCGTCTGCTGCTTTCTTGGGCAATGCAATAATGGCAAGGATTTCGTGTGTGCAAATTTGTTTCGGTGATTAATTCGTCAAATCTTGCTACTTTTACACAAACAACTTATTCAAATGAAAGCCTAGGCTTGAAATTGTGTGATTGAATCAAATTTATGTTCATAAATAGTGTATGTTTGCTGGAAAACGCAAATATTGTTGAGGGTGCCAACAAATGTCGCACCCTGCCAAAGCCGTATTCTACCCTATGTAAGATTCATTAAGGAAAAATTACAACAGCGCATTACTACGATTGAAACAGAAAAAATGACCATTGGCCAATTGAAATGTGGCTGTTCAAACGGCGAAGAGTGGCAAATCGGTTCAGTCCGCTGTTGTGCGGTTTTTTAATTTTATTTGGTATGGAATACTCACAACTGTTGTAGGAATATCATATTCTTCCATATTACGATACTTTTTTCGCCTAAATAAACGTTTTGGATGAGTGGCCCATACTGCCCCAAATGGTGGCTCATATTGCCCCGTATAGTCGGGAACACACATTGAAATCAATACATTTTCAAAAGTGCATTCCAACAATTTCCAAACGCATTTTTCGTCATTCATCGACGTTATATGAAAGGTAACATTCTCTAGTATAAGTCAACTACATTTGAACGATGTTTTTTGAGCTTTTCAGCGCTTTTCGGAACGATTCCTTTAGGTGGCCCATATTGCCCCGATCACCCCTATTTGCAGTCTATTGAACTAATAAGATGTGCCATAAATATTGCTTTTTATTGTTGAAACAATTCGATGAAGGTTAGAAGGTGCAAAAAATGATGATGCTCTTCAGACACCATGGGCGGGAGAGGGTTAAGAAAGATGCCGAGAACACTGCGACCTCTCATAAGTATCACCAGATACAGTACTATTCATTTCAATTGCACACTGTAGTCGGCGTTTCTGGTCGAATTACGAATTTGTAGATTCAAATTGAGGAATTGAATGAAACAGCCATAAATATGACAAAAGGGTTCCTTAGTCGTGCGGTAAGATGCGTGGCTACAAAGCAAGACAATGTTGAGAGCGCATGGGTTCGATTCCCGATGCGGTCTAGGAAATTTTCGAGTTGTCTCGACTTACCTGCATACAATTATCATCGGCTAGTCTCATGATATACGAATGCAAAAATGGTAACTTGGCTTAGAAGCTGTGGAAGTGCTGATAGATCACTAAGCTACGAAACACGAAGATGTAATGCCAATAAAGAAGAAGAACTGTACTTTCATACCATAGAATGTCAATGCTTATGTTATTTCATTTTGAGGCATATGCCGAGGACTTTGCCTGCTAGTATAGAAAACTGCCTGATATTAGGATGGGGCCCTCCTTAGCCGTGCGGTAAGACGAGGGTGGCTGGGTTCGATTCCCGGTGCGGTCTAGGAAATTTTCGGATTGGAAATTGTCTCGACTTCCCTGGGCATAGAAGTATCATCGTGCTAGTCTCGTGATAATACGAATGCAAAAATGGTAACCTGGCTTAGAAACCTCGCAGTTAATAATTGTGGAAGTGCTTAATGAACACTAGGCTGCGAGGCGGCTCTGTCCCAGTGTGGGGATGTAATGCCAATAAGAAGAATTAGGATGGATTAGTTCTAAACTTCCATCTACGCCTGGTATTCAAGAATAGCATTTTGAGCGCGTTGAAGTTTTTCTATATCTCCTGTGGTTCCCGATAGGAAGCGAGGAATCCTGTTTCTTTGGTGGAGAAATAATACTGGAACCTATCTACCTATGGAGCCCTCCTTAGTTACTACTTAGATCGCAGGTTATTCAGTATTCCAACACTCCTCCTTAACCTTCGATCCCACATAACTTTATAAACTGGCTGTGCTCAGACCGCATCGTGCTTTCGTACTATTTTCTCTCTTTGCTGAAGGATGTTTTTAATACTACGATCTTTGCAAGGACCCGTGCCTTCGTTTTACGTTGGACCCGTTTGCGGAAGTAAAATTCCGACAAGCGGTGGTAATCCTGCAGGGACACCGTTCTGAAAAAAAACCTGTTAGAAGGTCACGTCTCCACACTCAGCAATGTGAGCATTAATAAAAACAAGAGGAAGGGCGAGTCTCTGAATTCTCCACTTCCTTCTAAGAAAAAAGGTTTCAAGACCGTCCTGCCAAAACACGGAAAAAATAGAAGGAAGCTGGAGACTTCAGCTATTCCTTCTAACTCAATATCGGAAATCATTCTTCTCCTATCGAACTGAGCAATCAGTTCGATTTGATTCATGATGAAATTGAGCAAAACGAATCTACCTCTAGCCCAGGTGATTCGATTAACGTAAAAAAAGCTAAGGATTCCGCCAATTGTGGTATCTGTTGCCGAGTTTTCTGGCTTTAGGAATGAGATTTTGAGTAACCTTCAGGAGATCAAGGTTTCATTTCAGATTGCCAGAAAGGGTGACTGCCGCGTTTTGCCGGGATCCTTTGACGTTCGCAAACGTCTTCTTCAGTATTTAACTGAAAAGCGAAATAAATTCTTTACATACGACGACAAAACTAAGCGATTGTTCAAAGTCGTCTTGAAAGGTCTGGACAAGACACTGGATGAGATTAAAATTGAAATTTTTGAATTACTTCGGTTTTCACCAGTCCAAGTAAAAGATGAAAAAGAAATATCGCTCTGATACTTCCCAGAGGGGTATTTCTCAAGAATTTTATTTAGTTCACCTTAACGAAAATGAACTAAATAATATGAATAGTTTGGAAAAGGCCTGTATTATGTGTCATGTCCGTGTTACATGGGGACATTTCCGCAGGCCTGGGGGAAATTTCCAAAACCCCACCCAGTGCCGTAAGTGCCAAAAAGTGAGGTCACGGAACTAAACATTGGCACATGGATGCTAAATGCATGATTTGTGGTGGAACCTCTCACGCAAAGGACGCCTGTCCTGTGAGAGATGATTCCAATAAGTTCAAATGTGCCAATTGTGGGGACAATCATAAATCCAATTTCTGGGAATGCCTTTCACGCAAAAAAGTTTTCACTTCCCGTGCAAAATTGATGACGGGAAATTCCAATAGGATCCCAGATTCGCCGAGTAAACAGATTTCAAACAAACAATTCATACCCACCAGGCCACCATAATCAACGAACAAATTTTAACGAGCAGTTCGTCGAATTCTAATTTTTCAAACACGCCCACCTATGCAAGCATCGCTGCAGGCAGGCAAAATTTCATTTCTGAAAATTTACCGACGATGAATGACTTTCATACCCATTCTTCAACGGGAAATAACGTTCTTTTTTTTCTCACCATACTAGGCTGGGCCAGTCTAATCCACTTATAAACAGAAAATCAAAACTTTGTCTTAAGAACAAACTTTTATTTACACTGGATTTTATTTTTACGCGATTTACATTATCTCAATTTTCCACTCATCCTAAATGTTTAACGCATATTAATTATCATGTGATTTTTCTTCGATTTATTTTGGATTTTTTGAAACATGTTGCGACGAGTTTGGTGGTAAATTGAAGTCACACGATCAAAAATACGAGCGAAAAAAAATCGTGTAAAAACAAAATCCTGTGTACAAACAAATTTTAGACCAGTCATGTTGTATGCTGTGCCAATATGGACTAGTTGCCAATACCAGAAAGAAGGCACTCCAGAGGATTCAAAATAAAAGTTTGAAAATGATAAATTAGTATAAATTAGGTTAAGTTTAGTTTAAGTTGAAAACATTGTAATTCCTACATGGTACATGGTTAGGAAAAATCCTAACTGTCAGAGGCAATTGAAATGTATTAACAATAACTAAAAATGTAACATAGCAAATAAGGATGATAGTGTTAGGAAACATTAGATAATTAGTAAAAAAAATCAGTTAAAAAAAATCATGACATAAATATTGTACCTAAAAAATATGCCTCCAGAAAAGCTACTTTGATATTTTTTTCAAAATGAACCATGGACCGTCGTCATACCCTTTGAGTCGTCCACATGGTACAACGGATAGCTCGCTTACTAAATACAGGGTGTTTGTTTCTTGAGTGTGCATATTTTAGGGGCAGTTTGGGGACCCTAAAACATGAAAAGTGCCAATTGAACATGGGGTCGAAAATCACTGCTAAATGACTTATTCACAATTCTATGTTTTAATTGTGGAATCACTTTGTTAACCTCTATCTCATTAACTATCAATCGTAGAACCTCAGTCAGCGCACAGAACGGAAGTTTAAAGTCCAAGCTTTTTGAGCTTCTTTGACCTTATGATTATAAAAATGATTTAAAGTACACGTTCGGGCGTTCGTTGCCTGCATGCTTAAATTCGAATAGAATCCGGTCGAATTCCTGAAAAACCGGGTACCAGGAATTCTTAGTGGAGTTTTCATTCTAAATTTGAAAAATCTTGATTTCTGCGAATGAGCAAATTCAACTCTTATGTTATTCAAAGTCGAGGACACACATGGTGCGTTTTCTAAACCAGGGTTGAAAAATAGCCAGTTTTTCTATCAGCTGATCCTTTCTTTTCTGGACCTACCTACTTCTGCACGGCATTATTGGCATGGCATTGTGTTTACAAACTATCACACCACGTAGTGCAGGCAAGGATGTTATCGATCATTTAGTAATCTGCCTTCGATCATTTAGTAGTTTGTCAATAACTCATTCCAGAGGTCTAATTTCAAAACGTGTTGTATGGTGGACTTTTAGTGCGAAGGTTTTTCTACAACTCTCCTTAACAGGTCGATGTTCGAATTCCACTATTAAAGGAGCTACGGTGCTAGTTGCTATACTTATACTAAATGATAACAAAATATGCATTCATTTAGTCTAAGTTACTGCTACTAGCGCTATAGCTCCCGTATTAGTAAAATTCAAACAACAAATTGTTAGGCAGAGTTGTAGATAAACCTTTGCACTAAAAGCCCACCATACTACACATTTTGAAATTTAGCCTCTGAAATGAGTTATTGACAAACTACTAAATGATCGAAGGCAGATTACTAAATGATCGATAACATCCTTGAGTGCAGGCGACGAACGCCCGAACGTGTAGGGTTGCCAACCAACATTTAGAAGCAAACATCGCGATGAAAATAGTGCTGTTCGATGACTTTTATTAATAACTAGCAGACCCGACGAACATTGCTTCACCTAAAATTTATTTTTTATCTGAATTAGTTTTTGAGTTATGCAGCAATCTCTGTTTCATTTGTATGGGAGCCCCTGTTTCCAGAAGGGGGTGGGGTTTCGAACCACCACAGAAACATATCTTCCCTTCCAAAACCTTCACATACCAGATTTAGTTTCGACTTTACGCTTTGGTTCTGTGTGCTGAGTGAGGTTTTACGATTAATAGTTAATGAGATAGAGGTTGGCAAAGTTAATCCAAAATTGAAATATAGAATTGTGAATAACCAACTTAGCAGTGATTTCCGACCCATGTTCCATGGGTACTTTTTCATGTTTTAGGGTCCCCAAACTACCCCCCTAAAATACTCACTCATTACGTAAGCATTTTTTCTGGGTTTTTCAACCCCCCCATGTAAGATTTTCCCCATACAAATCATTTTTTATTTATATGGAGCGTAAGAAATAGGCAGACCTCCCCTCCCCCCATAAGTGCTTACGTAATTAGTGTACGGCCCCTAAATGCTTCCTCTTCCTACCTGGTGGTATCATGTGCCAATTTCAATACCGTTGATTCAAACTTATCGTCAACCCTTCGAGTGTAATATACGCTAATTGTCAATCCTCTAAACATAATAATAATAATCCACAATATAGTTGCCGTCTGTTTCTCTGTTGATTGCAGCACATTCAAAGGAATCACTGTCAAAAGCTTCGGAATCAAAGACTAAGCTCTAAAGCTAAACACAATTCGGCGTTCCGGCAATCACAAAATTGTAATATGATCAATCTGTTTATCGAATCTTAGTATAGGTATATGAACACAGCAGAGCCCAAGACGATTCGAATAATGAGAAAACCGTACAAATCGGCCCATCCGTTCGTGACTTATATTGCCTTGTAATATTGTATTGTGAGTTGAATTCTCCATTTTATTAACGCCCTTTCAAATGTTGATCTAGCTATATTTAATTCTGCAAATACTGAATTAGTCTATAATTCTCCATTGTAAATGGTTTCAATGTTTCTCTATACATTTTTTCCATATAAGTCAAGTACGAGACACTGAAGACGGCCTTAATACTGTTGAGGTCGAAATACGTATATGTCAAAGGTACAATAAAGTAGTGGAACAAAATGGAATAGTACAAACTCGTCTTATGACAAATGAGATAAGTTGTTTGTAAAACAATTTTAGCCATCCTAATACATACATACAGAAATTCAATGCAAATAGAAATGCAATAAATAAAATCTTCTTTAATCTACGATATGGAGAAATCCAATATTTCCTCTAAATTGGTCATATTTTTCGGAAAAAGAAAATAACATTAACTATATGCGTTCAACAATAAAATTTACTAACCACCATGTTTCGTAGCGTAAGACGGCATTTGGAAGTTTTGTCCATCTTTAGCTTCGAAAAACGTGTAGGATAACGTGATGCAGTCTATCAATTCCAACTTGGGGTCGTCCATAATTTCAGGGTCAATATAAAAGAACACTGGCATATCCACCTAAAATTATAATGAATAATTTTGATTTAAAGAGCTATTGAAGTGATCAAACAATCTCGTTACGTACCTCTTCATGCGGATTCAGTCGCTGTTCCTCAAAGCAAAAACACTGAATTTTGTTGAAATATTGCCCGGCTTCGAACGGCACCACATTGTACGTGCTGATTCCTGTCACCGGTTGGTCCGAAGGATTCCTTGCCGTATAAAAAGCCAAGGCAGTTTCACCGGGTACGACCTAAAATAAGAAACTTGTTAATCGAATCATGATCACGCCTTACACTAAACTTCTTACATTTATCTCCGGTTGTTGAGGCTTAAAATTCCACCGCATGGCCGCTCCCAAGTCGGCGTTGAACCGAATCTTGATTACTCGATCCTTGACTCGCTGCATGGTTTCCACCTTCTCTCCGTCGTGCCCTTGACTGGTGGTCCCACCGTAGCTGTAAGCCTGGCAGAACATCCGATACAGCGGAACGGCAGCATAGCTCATTCCCACGGTGAGGACACCGGCCGCAGCCGCATAGTAGATGGTTGATCGTATCTTGCGCCTTCGAGCTGCTTCTGCACTTTGATCACGGCCTATGAATCGAACCGGCGCCGGTAGGAAACTGCGAGTTCGGAGCAAACTGTTTGAATTGCAGCGGTGTGCTATTTTTAATAACGATGTGGACATTTTGTGTTTTTTGTTTTATCTAACACACTTATTTACTTATTAATCAACAGTTTATGAAACTACTTAATTTAGAACATTTTTCTTTTACTTGCGAAATAACTTTTCAAATTTTCATGGGTTGACTCTTTGTTTTGTTTCATAACAAATTATAGCAATCGAAATGTCAAATCGCAGAATTCGAGGATTCCTCTTCTGAGATATAAAACACATACACATAACAGAAGATATGATGCAGAATGTAAACTTTATACGCTTTAAACTCTGAGCTCATTTCGATGGAAACACAAATCACCATGTAACCCGGGTACTTCTAATAATTAGGCTTTATTTCTGTCTAATTTTTAATCCCGTATTTGTCCTTCGTTTGTTTGAAAATACTTCAAACTATATGGAGAAGAATGGAATACAGAAGTAGGGTCATGGGTTCGATTCCCATCGAAGGGAAAGTGGTTACCTCCAATACATTTTCCAAATCAATATCTTCCACATAACGTACATATCCACATATGAGTTTCATAACATTGTAAATTAACGTCCAAGTCGGGTGGTTTAATCCCCGGAAATAGGCAATTAACTTTGATTGAACTGATACAGAAGTAAAACAAAACAGAAAATATTATTTAAAACCCAGATTAATCCACCTAGCGGTGAGGGCGCCTTTCTCGCACAAAAAGGTAATAAAAGTAGCCTTTACGCTTACACCTCGATGATGTACAAGAAAGGCAAAACAGTTACACCGTCTAATGTTGTGATAGAAAATTTACACTAGTAGACGACAGATGGCGCTGCCAAAAGTTTCTCGAATTTCCTATGTTCGAATTTTGACTTTCGGACAATTTCATAGTACTATGAAACTGAACGAAGAGCATACTTACGCCTAAATGCGTGCAACACGAGCATCTTTATAGTACGATGAAACTCTTAATGGGAAGCCACGGATAAAATATTCATAGATGCAAGGCATTTTTCATAACACATTATTGTTCTATGTGACTATGTCTCAACACTATTTTAATATTATCTATTTTTTGCAATTTGCAATTATTATGAAATTCAATAGTGATCAACAGCGTTTTAGTCTCTGTCGGATGCAACTTGTTGCAAGAAAATCGGTTAAGAGTTTCTATGTGAAAATTTGGCTAATGTTTTTTATGGCATTTTGTGCACACGCACACACATACACACACACGCACACACACGGACAGACAGACATTTATTCAGCTCATCGAGCTGAGTCGAATGGTATATAACACTATGGGTCTCCGGGACTTCTATCAAAAGCTCGATTTTGGAGTGAAATGATAGCCTTTCGGTACAACTTAGTTGTACGAGAAAGGCAAAAATAGTTTTTCTTTTAATAGGGTATCTGTTCCATTATTAATAACATGCTCCTATATCAATAACATTCGCTAAACAGGCAATTTAGGCTCAATTTGTGTCGTGTTTTGTTGTTTTCCGGCGTGCTCACTGCTGAAAAAAATCACAAAAATGAGAAATAAAACAATGAGCGCCCCAATTCTTTGTTTTTGAATGGTATTGATTTGGGTACATGGTATGAATTCAAGGAGCAGTTCCCCTATATCTGATTGTTCTGTTATATAGTAAGTATTTTAAATTTGTTACTCAGATTACAAAACATGCACCTCACGTTGTTCGCATATTTAAAAATTACACCTTTATTTTTATTCTAAATATATCTGATTGTGATAAAAACCTCAGACCAAATCGTAATCATTACCTCAGATTCCTTTCTAATACACCTAGGTTTTTTTTTGCAATATTGGAATTAATTAATTTCTCGTTTAGACCGAACTTTAACAGCTTTTTAAATACCATCTGAATTGTCTTTGATTTTTTGTGTATTTTTTCGTTGGGTTAACTCATTGTTTCATTAACGCTGAAGGTCATAAACGACTAAAACCAAACCGTGTAAAAAACCTGGGTGTAAGTCAAGACAAAATTTTCAAAACGACTTATATACTTTTGTAAACAAAGATTCAAACGACGATTTGACGAATCTGATAGCTCTCCCACGCAAACCAACACCATCAATAGGTAGCGGAATCCTTCCCCTACCTATTGAAGGTATTGGTTTGCGTGGGTAAGCTATCAGATTCGTCAAATCGTCGTTTGAATCTTTGTTTACAAAAGCAGATAAGTCGTTTTGAAAATTTTGTCTTGAAGTAATCAGGGAGCTTGACAAATGTTGTAGAAAGTCGACACCTTCGAAAAAAGCATGCTTCTCGTTCACAACAGAAGCGGGACTGCGTGAGCGGTCTAGGACCAAGCGAGTCCCGGCAGGTTAACTGAGTTTTAAATAATCATCGATTTGATGTATTGATCAAAAGAATTTGTAGCTTTAACATTTTTTTTTATAGTATGAGTTTGTATAGCAAGTGTTGCACTACCCGTTTATGGCAACTTCAGCACTTGATGTTTACATCGAGCTTCAGCTATTGACCGTTTGGAGCGCTGTTGTAATGGCATCTTTCGCTCTCTTGAGAACTTCGGCCTGCCACGGCATTGGATGATGCGGAAAGCGCGCCTTATCCATCACTAACCACGTGCTGCGCACAAGTCGTTGCGCAAATGAGCACATGCATACATTGTACGGTTGCTATCGAAACAGAATGCCGAAAACAGTTTTGTTTATTGTCTTGTGCATAAAATGATTACAATTTGATTTTTCTTTTTTCGATAAACGTGATTGTAGTTTTCTTCAAATAAATTAAAAAGCAATGAATTTCGATTTGGATGACCCGCTTGAGGGTCTTCTGAGCGACGGAAGCAACGACAGCTTGTTCGGAAATGAAACTGCCAAAAAATCGAACAAATCGGCCACTGCTAGCAAACCGGAAGCAAAGCAGTCCAAGATGGAAGATTTGTTCGGCATAAAATCTGATGCCCCCAAAGTGGAACCGGCAAAATCTCACGCCGCGTCCTCAGTTGAGTTGGTTGAAAAAGATGGTCACGCTTCGTTGGATTTCGCAAAACAGTCCATATCCGGGCAACCGTCGAGTTTGAGTAACTTCCAGACACGGAGAACCAGTACTCCGGTTAAGAAATCAGAAACCGCCCAAAAGAAGGAGATTACGTTCGATGATAGCGATGTGCTCTCTGACTTGGGATTCGATCCGAAGAAACCTAAGTCTAAATCCAACATTCTGGACGATATTCTTGGTGGGCCGATTATCGCTACAAGCAAGGAAACTGCCGCGAAACAGAGCAAACGTAAGTGTAGAAATGTCCTTCATTCCTAGACTAGCGGTCAGTAGATCTGTTTCCATTTGGAAAAGTGTCGGGATAATCCAATCGATCGTAATTTATACCGTGAAAACTCATATTTCGGACGCACACAAACTTCGGACACCCAAATTTCTATGGAAGTTTTTACTGAAATATTTCACAGAAATGTTTCAACTTATTCGTCCAGAGGACTGTATGTTTGGAAGCAATTTTGTAATATTTGGAGCACAGTTAGCCATGTCGTTTCAAAGTTATTAGGGGTATACACTTAACGGCGTAGGTCGCTGCGTATCTGATTATAGAAATGTTTCACACTCAATCACAAGGGACATATTTCAAATCGCCTATGAAACATTTCCATAAACAGATACACAGCAACCTACGCCGTTAAGTGAATCCCCCTATTGTTTATTTGAAAGTCAAACAGAAGAATTCTGCATTAAAAATTAACATTACTCGCGTGATTTTTGAAAACGTCGTAAGTCCAAAAGAGAGGCTCTCTTTGTTTACTTTCTCTTCTGATTATTACAAAGCCATACTAACATTTACATTGGATTTTTCAGCACCGATCTGAAGAAAATAGCTTTGTCTAGTGTGCTGAGGTGAAAATATTGCAACAAATTTTATACTAGCCTAGATATTAGCAAAAGAGAGCGTAATGAAAGAGAGTCTCTCATTTGGACTTACGACGTTTTCAAAAATCACTAATTTAGTAATTAACGTTTTGTGGAAATTAGCTGTCCGAAATTTGAATGCAACGTGTCCGAAATATAAATTAGGGTGCGCGTGTGTCAGAAGTTCGGTTCAAAAAGAAGTCAAACAATTACAGTTTTAGTGAATTTTATAGGCATCGAAAAAGGAATATTAACTAGAGAATAAATTTCTGTGGTCCTTACCTTTCGGATTTAATTGTGTTTGAATGGACATGGTTAGTAGCTTGTGTTTAAATCCTTTTTTTCTCCAAGAAAGTCCTTAAGTGTCCGAAATATGAGTTTGCACGGTACATAGCCCGTCGTAGTGCCAATTTTTGTATGAGTTTATTTCCAGCTTATTCGATGTAAATTTTATTGCGATTTAAATTGATTTGATGATTTCAGCAGCTTATCTTTTATCGTTTATAAAACTTGAAAAACTTGATGGGCTACAGCTCTTCGATGAATCTACGCCGAATGGAGTATCTTTCTCCACTGGACTCGATCCTGGGCCAATCGCTTCCAGTCGCCCATCGTGTACGCGGCCTTCCACGAAGCCTGCGGCGTCTTCCGGGTTCTCTACTAAATATTATCTTCGCTTGACGTTCTTCCGTCATACGAACAACGTGACCAGCCCACCGTAGTCTGCCGTGTTGTATAAGCCTAATAATATCCAGCCCTTTATACACCTGGTACAATTCTTGATTCATGCGACGCCGCCAGATACCGTTCTCCTGTTTACCGCCGAGTATTGTCCTTACGCTCAAACACTCAGAAAGCTCTCCGATCAGCCTCCTCTAGCGTCCATGTTTCATGGCCGTATAAAGCTACTGGAAGAATCAGAGTTGAATACAGCGCGATTTTGTTTTCGTTTGCAGACTACGGGACTTAAGCTGGTTACGAAGTCCGTAATAAGCCCTATTTGCAGCTGCAATACGCCTTTTCACCTCGCGGGTAACATCATTATCGCACGTTACTAATGTTCCAAGATACACAAATTCTTTTACCGCTTCAAACCTTTTTACCATCCAGCACTATTTCGCTATCACCACTACAAATGAACCCACGTTGATTGCCAGCGACCATATACTTCGCTTTGCTGGAATTGATCGTGAGTCCAATCCTCGCTGTCTCCCTCTCAAAAGGCACAAAAGTCTCTTCCACGGCACGGCGATCAATCCCGATAATATCGATATCGTCCGCAAATCCCAGGAGCATATGCGAACTTGTGATAATGGTACCGCTTCTTTGCACACCAACTCTCCTAATCGGTCCCTTGAGCGCTATATTGAACAGTAGATTCGAGAGTGCATCACCCTGCTTTAATCCATCTAAGGTAACAAATGACGTCGATATTTCATCCGCAACCCTTACACTTGATTTCGATCCGTCCAACGTTATACGAATCAGACGTATCAGTTTCGCCGGAAAACCATGTTCAAGCATAATTTGCCATAATTCATTCCGTTTCACTGAATCGTACGCCGCCTTGAAATCAATAAACATATGATGTGTCTGCAAGTTGTACTCCCGGAATTTATTAGGGATTTGTCTTAGGGTAAACATTTGATTCGTCGTTGATCGGCCCTCACGAAAACCTGCTTGGTATTCGCCGACGAAGGACTCTTCAAGCGGTCTCAATCTGTTGAACAGAATATGGGACATAATTTTGTACGCCGAATTAAGGAGGGGCTTTCCTCGGTAATTGGCGCACTCCAGTCTGTGCCCTTTCTTAAAGAGAGGGCAAATGAAGCCGTCCAACCAGATAGCAGGCATTTCCTCGTCTACCCGTATTTTCGACATAATATGGTGCAGAACTTCATAAAGCTGCTCAGTGTCATGTTTGAGAAGTTCAGCCGGGAGCTGGTCCCCGCAACCTTATTGGTTTTCAACTCTTCAACAGCTTGTTTAACCTCATCTAGTGTAGGCGACTCCATAGCTTGTCCATCGTCGCTAATATTTATTCTGTTCACTGATGCACTGTCACTTCCACTATTCAACAAAGTCTCGAAGTGTTGCTTCCACCTGGCAGCCACTTCGGTTTTTGACAGACTCATAGAACCTCCGCATATCGTTCTGCTCCATTTTTTCCTGCGCCTCGCTAATCACTTGTTCTTCATATTCTTTCTTCTTCCTGCGGTGGGTTCGTTTTTCGGCTGCTCTTGCTTCCTTGTACCGATCTCTATTCGATCGGGTACCCGACACCAACATCCGGCTTCTGGCAACGTTCTTCTCGTCTGTCACTCTCTGACACTCCACATCGAACCAACCCGTCCTGGATCGCCTCTGTGCAGTGCCTACCACTTCTCGTGCTGTTGTGCTCACCGCTCCATGGATCGACTCCCATAGATCGTTGATGTTGTCGCTAACGTTGATTGCACTTATCCGTTCGTCGAGCTTCTGGCGGTACTCAGCCGATACTCCTTCCGCCGACAATCGCTGGATATTGTAACGCATCGTTCGCTGTGATCTTTCGTTCGATACAGTTGACAACCGTGATCGAATTTTACTGACAACGAGGTAGTGATCAGAGTCAATGTTCGGACCTCTGAATGTCCGCACATCGATAACATCCGAGAAATGGCGCCCATCCACCAGAACATGGTCTATCTGGTTGCAAGTTTCACCATTTGGGTGTCTCCAGGTGTGCTTTCGGATGTTCTTTCGTGCAAAGTAGGTGCGACTGATGGTCATCCCTCTGGCAGCAGCAAAATTTACTAGCCGTAGGCCGTTGTCGTGGTAGCGGGTGAAGGCTCTCCCTACCGATTATGGGACGGAAAAAGTCCTCTCTACCGACCTGAGCGTTAGCATCTCCGATAACAATTTTCACGTCATGCTTTGGGCACTCTCCATAGGCTTTATCAAGACATTCATAAAACGTGTCCTTCACGTCGTCGGATTTATCGTTTGTCGGTGCGTAAACGTTGATTAGGCTGTAATTGAAGAATTTGCCCCGTATCCTCAACACACAGATTCGTTGGGTTTCCACCGCATCACTCGCTTCATCTGCTTGCCCATCACTACGAAACCAACTCCATGCTCTGCTTTTTCACCGCCGCTGTGATAGATGTTATACTTGAATGCAGTATTGGTCGTGGGGTCCACGGCTCGGAATTCACGTTCTCTGGATCTAGGCCATCGGACTGCTTGAATTGCAGCCACGTTCACTCCAACCTTCTGCAGTTCACGAGCCAGAAGGCTCACTCGTCCAGGTTCATTTAGGGTCCTGACATTCCAGGTACCGAGTTCCCAATCATAGTCCTTATTTCTTTGCCGGGTCGGTTACCAAAAATAACGTTCTCTTTTTCTTCTATCTCCATTTTTCGTGGTATTTGAGAGGCTTCAGTAAGCTACCTTACCGGGGTCGCGTTACCTACATCGCGATGATGGGGCGGCCACCTTAGGTATAGCTGACGCGATACAGCATTTCGTTAATCAGCCGCTGGGTACCAGGCAGACGCTGTTTGAGCCGCACCTCCTGGCGAACAGACGCTCGAGGCGCACCTTCTCACTCTAGCTGATGCCAGAAGGACAACAGTGCCCAGGCTGCACTACCAGCTAAGTACACAACCCTTAGCTGGCAGTCTTTTGTCATCGGTCCTGTGCAAGCGTGAGAAAGGAACTTGTGGGGACCAGAGCTATCTTGGACGCTCCTTCCTTGATGTCAACCCACCATTTTTGTGTTAAAAAGTTGAAGGCAGAGAACAACCAACCAATTCTTGGAGTGAATTAAAAACTGGGAGTATAAACCACCCTTCCCCTACAATTTCACTGGAATTCTAGTAGAAGGAACTTTTTAGAAGTACTGCCGAAAGTGTCTCTTTAATTTCTGATGTCTCAATGACTATAAGGATGAAAATGTATCCTAAATCTAATTATTATATGCACAAACATGGATAAAATATGCTCATAATACAGCAATTAGAATACATAAGAAACACATCAATAAAATTAAACAGGACATATCAATCTTCAGTTTTTTTTTATTAATTTGTGCCTCGAAAGTATACTGTCGTTGTAGTTGTAAAGTAGCTCGCGAGTATTCCACAATTCTTGTCTAACGAGTTCCTACAATTCCTGAAGGAGAATTTCTCCAAAATATCTGGGAGAGATTTCCAGTGAGTTAAAAGAAAGAAATACCTGCGTTGCGGGAAGGGGATGGTGTTGCTGCACCATAGCAGCACACGTGTCCCACACAGCTTACTGCAACTATGTGACCGGATTCAGTCACAATTAAGTTGCTGCAACCATTTTTGTCTGACTTGTGCTGCTCGGGCAGTTCTTTAGATTGTTGGTGGAATTATTCCCCATAATTCCTGAATGGGCAAGTTCTCAGACCACTTGAGGACGGAAATCCCCAGAATTCCTCGAGATGGAAGAACCAATAATGGTTGGAAAATCAGTTTCCCAGAGTCCATTGAGCAGGACTTTCCTAGTGTCCCAGAGAAATTGCTTAAAATTAAAGAAAAAATACAGTCTGCAGAGGGGCAATGTCTTGATATCCTTAGAGGAAGAATTTCCCATAATTTCTGAAGCTATAAATGATCAGAACTTCTGGGTAGGAATTTTCAAGAGCTTCTAGAGAAAGTATAACCATGTTTTCTTGAAATACGAGTTCCCCAGAATTGCATTAGAAGGAATTTCGCAAAATTTCTGGGAGGAGATTTTCTCAGAATTAAAGAGTCCAAAATTCTTAACGGAGCAATTCCTCGAAATTCTTAGTGTGGGAACTCCCGAATTCTTGGAGGAGTCTTGAATCCCCAGAACTTCTGCAGAAAGCATCACTGGTGGCGAAGTTTCTAGAATTTTATAATCCCGGAAAACAATTTTCCAGAGTTTCGGGAGAATTTTTTTTCCTAGGAAAGGTTAGCTAAAAATGTTCCAGGGGGATTTCCTGATTTGATACCAGTTGCTTACCAGATGCTCAAAAACATTTCTAGCTCTCTTATGTGTGGGCAGCAGGGACTATGTCCAAGGACTTGACGATCCCTCCCCAGGCCATCTGCGAGTTGTGGCGCCTGCCTAGGATGTGGTGGGGTTTGACAGTGGGCCCTGTTAAAACCTCTATAAAAAGCTGCATGTATCCGCAAGTAGGCTCCGCAAAAGCGACCGTGTGCCGCTCAAAGCGCACAAGCCCAAGTCCTGGTGGTGGGACACTAAACAGCCCTGACACGACGGCCCTCTGACGAGACAGGAGCTTTACGCAGGCCCAATAAGCCGCCTTTAAATACAACCATTACGAACGACATAGAAGATAATACGACTCGATACAATCGGCAACGACCTAAGCGACGAATAAAGGATCACGATTGGAAGCTTGGAACATGGAACTGCAAGACGCTAGGCTTCGCAGGTTGTGACCGTATAATCTACGATGAATTACATCTCCGCAACTTTGACGTCGTAGCGCTGCAGGAAATATGCTGGACAGGACAGAAAGTGTGGAAAAGCGGCATCCAGCGGATACCTTCTACCAAAGCTGTGGCACCACCAACGAGCTGGGAACCGGCTTCATAGTGCTGGGAAAGATGCGCCAACGTGTGATTGGGTGGCAGCCAATCAACGCAAGGATGTGCAAGCTGAGGATAAAAGGCCGTTTCTTCAACTGTAGCATCATCAACGTGCACTGCCCACACGAAGGGAGACCCGACGACGAGAAAGAAGCGTTCTATGCACAGCTAGAGTAGACATACGATGGAAGCCCACTGCGGGACGGAAGAGCAGCTAGGCGCAGCGTCTCTTGAAGATGGCCGGAGAGATATTCGATCCGCCATTGGAAGCACAGCAACCGCTGCACTAGGCACCGGATCAGAGAAACGACTGGTATGACGGCGAATATGAGCAGTTAGTTGAGGAGAAGAATGCAGCATGGGCGAGATTGCTGCATCACCGCACGAGGGCGAACGAGGCACGATACAAACGGGCGCGGAACAGACAAAACTCGATTTTCCGGAGGAAAAAGCGCCAGCAGGAAGATCGAGACCGTGAAAAGACGGAGCAACTGTACCGTGCTAATAACGCACGAAAGTTCTATGAGAAGTTGAACCGTTCACGTAAGAGCTACGTGCCACAGCCCGATATGTGTAAGGACATAAACGGGAACATTCTTACAAACGAGCGTGAGGTGATCCAAAGGTGGCGGCAGCACTACGAAGAGCACCTGAATGGCAATATGGCAGACAACGGTGGCGGTATGGTTATGAACCTAGGAGCACGCGCGCAGGACATGCGACTTCCGGCTCCGAATCTCAAGGAAATTCAGGAGGAGATCGGCCGGCTGAAAAACAACAAAGCCCCTGGAGTTGACCATCTACTAGGAGAGCTATTTAAACACGGTGGTGAGGCACTGGCTAGAGCGCTGTACTGGGTGATTACCAAGGTTTGGGAGGATGAGGTTCTGCCGCAGAAGTGGATGAAAGGTGTCGTGTGTCCCATCTACCCACTACTACCCACTACCGCGCAATCACATTGCTGAACGCCGCCTACAAGGGACTCTCCCAAATTTTATGCCGCCGACGAACACCAATTGCAAGAGAGTTCATGGGGCAGTACCAGGCGGGATTTATGGGTGAACGCTCTACCACAGACCAGGTGTTCGCCATATCTCAGGTATTGCAGAAATGCCGCGAATACAACATGCCCACACATCATCTATTTATCGACTTCAAAGCCGCATATGATACAATCAATCGAGACCAGCTATGGCAGCTAATGCACGAAAACGGATTTCCGGATAAACTGATACGGTTGATCAAGGCGACGATGGATCGGGTGATGTGCGTATTTCGAGTTTCAGCGGCATTCTCAAGTCCCTCAAGTCCGAAACGCGCAGAGGGTTACGGCAAGGTGATGGTCTTTCGTGTCTGCTATTCAACATCGCTTTGGAGGGAGTAATACGAAGGACAGGGATTGACAAGAGTGGTACGATTTTCACGAAGTCCGTCCAGTTATTTGGTTTCGCCGACGACGTTGATATCATGAAACGTAATTTTGAGAGGATGGAGGAAGCGTACATCAGACTGAAAAATGAAGCTAAACGGATTGGACTAGTCATCAAAACGTCGAAGACGAAGTACATGGTAGGAAGAGGCTCAAGAGAGGTCAATATAAGCCACCTACCACGAGTTTCTATCGGTGGTGACGAAATCGAGGTGGTTGAAGAATTCATGTACTTGGGCTCACTAATGACCGTCGATAACGATACCCAGCAGAGAAATTCGGAGACGCATAGTGGCTGGAAATCGTACGTACTTTGGACTCCGCAAGGCGCTCCGATCGAATAGAGTTCGCCGCCGTACCAAACTGACTATCTACAAAACGCTTATTAGACTGGTAGTTCTCCAACCAACGCGGAGGACCAACGCGCACTGGGAGTTTTAGAAAGGAAAGTGTTGCGTACCATCTATGGTGGGGTGCAGATGGCGGACGGTACGTGGAGGAGGCGAATGAACCACGAGTTGCATCAGCTGTTGGGAGAAGGATCCATCGTTCACACCGCGAAAACCGGAAGACTGCGGTGGGCCGGGCACGTAGCCAGAATGTCGGACAGTAATCCGGTGAAAATGGTTCTCGACAATGATCCGAAGGGAACAAATAGGCGAGGTGCACAGCGGGCAAGGTGGATCGATCAGGTGGAGGACGATTTGCGGACCCTCCGCAGACTGCGTGGTTGGCGAAGTGCAGCCATGGACCGAGCTGAATGGAGAAGACTTTTATGTATTGCACAGGCCACTCCGGCCTTGATCTGACTGTGACTCCAACTTGATAAAAACGTCTTTTTTATGCAGTGACTCCAACTTGATAAAAAAGACAGACGCAGCGTCTTCGACCGAGGGTCGTACAGACAGAACACTTAACACCTATCATGAGACAACGGACAAGGACACATAACACCCAGTGGACCATTGGAGAATATTTTGATTACGAAAAGTTTCCTCCTTACCGGGGCAGGAATCGAACCCACACACCGTAGCACAAGCGTCTAGATTGATAGTTGAAGCCTCGAGATGGTGCGTAAACGCTGGCGATAGATCGCACAATTGCAAAAGCGAGAACAAATGGAACCAAGCAAGAAAAGCACTCTTACTTTCATTTAGTGACTGAGTAAAATTGTATCGGTGCCTCTTCTTTCCCACGGACATTAGGATATTTACTTCATATCCTTTGAGCGCAATGCTTGATGGAAATCAAATTTAGCGATCAATAAGACTTTTTCACCTGTTGAAAGCAACTAAAAAATTCCATTCAAAATGTTTACAAAGTTGTTTTATTTTGTACTAGCAGACCCGACGAACTTCGTTTCGCCTAAAATTGATTTATTCTCTGATTAATTATCGTGTTATGAAGAAATTAGTGTTTCATTTGTATGGGAGCCCCCTTTCCGAAGCGGGGAGGGGTCTCAAACCATCTTAAGAACCTTTCCCGGCCCGAAAAACCTCTGCATACAAATTTTCACGCCGATCGGTTCAGTAGTTTCCGAGTCTATAAGGTACAGACAGACAGAAATTCATTTTTATGTATATAGAAGAAGAAGAAGAAGAAGATGAAGATGATTCAGCGAGAAATTACAAAACTGTTTCTATTCCACTTGGAAGTCATCGGAACAGAAAGAAATAGAGTGTAAGATTATTGTGAATTTCCAAATTACTTTGATTATGTTTCGTAACAATCTATAATCGTATAATCTAACTAGCTTCCGATTTTCTTATTATTTCATATACAGCCAACTACACTAAGCAGTCCCTCGGGGTTAACAAAGAAGAAACTGCGGCCATCAAAACTATTTCGAGACAGTCAACGGAAACGTCGGAGAATCTCCAAACCGAGAGTACCATAATGGGAGGCTATGCTCCCAGTGGAGGCGGTGCTTCTCGGCGAACCGCCAGACGAAAGTCATCAACAGCATTGCATGATCCACTTGGGTTGTTTGCGAATCCTATGGAGGCAAAGAAAGATGCCAAAGCGAACAAAAAAAGTGCTGATTGGTTGGGGCTGAATGATGAAAATAGTGTCTCTAATGATCCTGCACCGATTCCTATTCCAAAATTTGAATCAGATGCCCCCAAACAGGTAGACGTAATCAAACCACCTACCCCAGTTCCACAACCGTCCGTAGTAGCTCCATCAAGCCTGACAACTTTAACAGCACCCACAATCGAGCCACTCCAGCTTCCGTTAACCACAATTTTGAAGCCAGATATTGCAACAGCTGCACAAACTATGGACATGATAGCCGCTGAGACACAAAGTGCTCTGAATACAATGCAGCAACAGGAATTCCAACTTATAGTTGCAAAGCAGATGAGAAGTCAAGAACAAGCATTGCTGGACATGCAACAGAAGCAGAAATCTATTTTACAGAAGCAAGAATTGCAGTTTAACGAGTTGCTGAACAAACAGATTCAGCGTCACAATATGCTGGATGAGGTTATTTCAAAACAACAGGAGCGCATCAACACCAACATACAGGTCATGATGACTCAACCGCCTCATATACCACCACTGTTGATGGATCGTGTTGATGTGAAGACGGTGGAAGAGAGTGAAGTTGCGCTTAATGAACAGGAAGATTCCTTAAATAAGGTTGAACTCAAAGCGGATCTTAAGCGATTGGAACTCGAAAAACTTCGATTAGAAGATCTGGTTTCTAACATAACTGCAAATCATGAACAGGAAATCTCTATGCTGGAGCAAAGCTATCGCAAGCAGATGGGCTTTCTGGATGAGACCCTCAAAATCATGGAGTCCAGAATGAAGACGGAAAACAAAAGTTTAGAGGAATTTTACACGGGAAAGTTAGACAAACTAGACAATGAAAAGCAGCAACTGATAGCAGAACACAACCAAAAGGTGCAGGAGATGGAAGAGGTGCACCGCAGAGCGATAGAGAGTTTGAAGACAAATTACCAGGAAAACTTGGAAAACCTTAAGAGAGAGCACAAGGAAATGATCAACAATATTCGAGAATCTAAAATGTTGGAATTTTCTGTGCTTCAAGATAATCAGTCCTACATGAGCATGCTTAAAAATGCTTCCAGCTATTTGGAAAACGCATCCGGGGATCTTCAACAACTTCGTGATACACTCCACGAGCAGATCGAGTTCAATCACAAGGAGAGAGATATTCAACTGAAAGCAAGGGAAAAGCAGCTGGAAGACCAGCAACGGTTGATGGAACGCACAAAAGAAGCGACTGATACGGAGAAAACACGCTTGCTCAACCTGGTTGAAATGTTAGAGGCCAAACTTACTGAACTATCAAAGGTGATTGAAGCTGAAACATGTTTCATTTTCATTTAACTGTATTTTACTATTTCAGACATCTTCCGAAGAGCACTGGACCTACCAACAGAAAACGGTGAAGCTAGAGACGGAAAGGCAAGCGTTCGAAAAGGAGAAAAACCTAGCACGTGACCGCATCGCACAAGATGAAAGGCGTATCGATGAACTGAAACAAGCTCAACTGGAAGAGCATTCCCGTCTGATGCAAAAAATAAACGATGAAAAGTTACTCCTACAAGAGGAGAAAACCAAAGTTGACACACTCGCCAAAATACAGAAGAAAGATCAATCGGAAGTATCACGAGCGGAGATAGACGTGGCCGTTAAAGTAGCGGAAGATGCAGCCAAGCAATCAGACGCTGAACGCGAACGATTACTGAATTTGCAACGTCAATTCGAAACCAAACGCCGCGAATTGATCAACCAGGAAAGTCAACTGAGAACTAAGTCAAGCGAGTTGGAGACTGCCATAAATAGTGCCAAACAGAAGGAACTGAGTGCGGAGAATGCTTTCAGAAGTATCAAACGAGCGGAACAGAACTTGCAGATGAAGATGCAGCTCATTCAGCGGCAGTTTAGGGAAATATCCGAGCGGGAAGATAGGCTGTCCAAGGACAAGATCGAACTCAGTAAGGAACGATTGGAGCTGCAATCGATGCGGAAGCGATTGCAGACAACTCGCTGTAGTCTGTGCAAGGTTGGCGAGCGCTCACAAGAAATTGGAGATTATTTGACGGCTGTTAACAATTCGGAATCGGTGGCGGATGATCGTAAGTTGGAGGCAAATTTCTTCGAAATGCACCAGCAACGGGATCACTTGAAGGTGGATGAGTTCTTCGATGGAGATTTGGAACGACAGCTGCAAAATTTCTTGGAGAGGAATAGATTGGACGATGTGGGTATTGAAAGCGGAAATGTGTTGCCTAGTATGGCCCAGAACGAAGATGGAACGATCGATACGGATTTTTTGCTGATGAAGTTTGACGTACTGAAGTCGCAGAATTTCTTCAACCGTGATGATGATAAGTAAAAAGCGTAGTGTAATAAGTTTTTACGAGAGTTTTTCTTCGTCATTTTTAATATAAGTTTGTATTCCAAGTCAATATAAATCTTGATTGCTTTTTCTGTTCTTTGTGAATTATCCTGCCATCTCAAACTTTTTATGCAACGAACAATGCGCTTTTATATCATACTAATTCTTTTTTTACTTCTAGCAAAATATTCGCCAATCTTTTTAATTCAGCGACGACAATGGACATTCCAAAGAAGTCAAACTAATTTGAGTCGAATCAGCTACTATTTCATGCGAACCGACCCATTTTTAATTTGCAACTCAAAATAAATGCAGCTGCCTTTTCTCAGCTCATTTGTGTTTCGGAAGACGGCAGGAATTCCTGAAAGCAGACATTCACACCGACGAAAAATGCCTTCGTTAATGGCCGTAACGAAGCGAAAATTTCTTTATCTCTCTGTCATTGATATTTCCGTTGATCAAATTAAGCAAATCAGAGCGCAAGCGAACCAATAATGTCGCTGATCGCATCAGCGGGTGGGTGGTGCGTTTGTTTTGGTATGACAGTTCGAAGCGTCTGGCGTCTAGAATTACCTATTAGCCGACGACAACAACGGGACATAAATTTTCCGGTTTGAATTTTTCTTATGAATCAGCAGCATGAGATGAGTGAAAAATGCTTGGCGGAATTGCGGATGAGGGTGTGGGCGGTGGATTTGTGATCAAAGTTAATGATCGCATATTTTGTCGCGCCACTTGATTGATCACTCATGCAGTCATTCTTTGGACGTTTTTCCTTTCGTGAGTGTCAAGAATTTCCGTTGACAAAAATATAGAAAAGCAAAAAAAAATTCTTTAAAATCAAGGTAAGTGTAAAAGATACAGACAACGTGTCTTTATGAATTATTCTATCATCTGCCGTTATGCGTGTAAATTCAGAACAGCTTTAAAAGGTTTCCTCAGCCAGCCAAAGGTTTTGGAGGGAATCTATAGCTTTCTCAAGAATTTCCTCCGGAAATTCGTGAAAAAATATTGTGGAAATTCACAACCATATCCCGCTACAATATTTTTCTATGAAAATTTAAAGTATCAGAGAAATTTAAATTAAAAGAATTTCCTCGTAAAAAACTTTAATTTGGAAACGCAAAGCATTCTAGTTTTCCGTGGGAGTTAAAAACAAATCCCCATGAAGAAACAGGACGAAAATTCAATGGAAATTTTAAAGATCTTTCCGTTTTTTTGTGGAAAAGAATATCCGCGAGAATTTTTTTGTTTCCACGGGGAATGCTTCTGAATGTCCACGGAATATTGTTCTGAAGTTTTACGTGAAATTCTTTTCGACTTTTACGGGAATTTCTTCCTAATTTTCGCCGGAAGCTTTCCTGAATTTCCACGAACCATTTCACTGAAAACAAGCTTGATAGTCATATGGCTGCCACTTCTGCCTCATACGCAGAAGGTCGTAGATTCAGAAGTAAGTCGTCAGAAGTCGTATTCGTCAGAAGTAAGAACTACAATTGGAGGCTTAATCAGTCAAGCGATAAATCAATTTAAAAAATGTCAGTCTATTTCAAATATTACAATTTTTTAGTAAGTATTCAGAAGTCGTATTCGTCAGAAGTAAGAACTACAATTGGAGGCTTAATCAGTCAAGCGATAAATCAATTTAAAAAATGTCAGTCTATTTCAAATATTACAATTTTTTTTTGCCTTTTATCGTCTATAAAATGCAATGCAATCGCGTAATTCAGGCCTGCCCAACCTTTTCAAGCCACGGGACAATTTTCAGATTGACCACCAGCTCGCCAGCCAGGAAATATTCACTACATATTTTTTATAAATTTTCAAATAATCAAAGTAAAATTTTTTTTTTCCAGAATGGCATTTAGTTTTGCAAAACGGCTAAACGATATTATTGCGTTTGAACAATCTTTTTTTTTGTTTTTATTTCTTTTTCCTTTTACATAACGGGACATGAAATTGTTGACTTCTTTCCAATACTTCGCAAGCAGATATTATTAACATCTACTCATCTACACTACACTACATCTACTTAAATTAACATCTACTCATTCTTAATAAGAGTTTTTCACACAGATATGTACTTCTGAAGAGAGAAAATATCTTACAAGAGATGTGTCTTTCTGAAATTTAGATTTGAGATCGTTGTTGCATTTGAGGTCAATTATCTCCATATGAAACATTCGAGGTGTATAATTTAAATCAGTTAACGGTGTTGTGGAAAAGGCTTGAAAACTACTGTCGAAAGGTTTCGAGTTTACCAGCATATTCAACAGATGTGCAGGAACTGTTTTTTACCGGATTAGAGAAAAGTATCAGTTTTCGACAATCAATTGTGCCAAATTGTTTCAATTTTGTTTCAATAGTTTGCATGTTGGATAATGAAAGTTCGACATGTCGATCCTTGACTTGCAGCTTAATGTTCAAGTCATTGAGATGTTTGGTAACATGTAATATAACGGCCAAGCTACTCACTCATTCAGGATCATGCAGCTTGGGCATTGTTTTTGCTTTATCTTGTAAAAAAATTCAATCGCTCTTAACCGATTCAATACGGTTTTTTTTCGTCGTATTTCAACATAAATTTTGGACATTCTGCTTCAAAAACGTATGCAAACCATGAAACAGTAGAAATAGGGCGGAAATATTTTATTTTTCTTGATGATCTACATAAACAACAAAGCGTTTTACGGGGCCCAAATCCTAATTTGAAGTTGGTAATGCTACTTGAGACATAATTAAACTATTTTTATCAAATCGCAGTGATATCAGAACATCAACGGTACTCCAAACTATTCTTGAGTTCAGATCTTGGAGGTCTATAATTAATTCATAGTTCCCGTAATTCATAAGTTCCCGAGCTTGTGTCTTAGTTGGAGAAGGCCCATGGAACATCATTACAGCAGTATATACAAAATACAACATTCCCAGAATATGTACGGCACTCCAAACAATTCTTGGAGGCCTACAAGACCAACAGAGTGATTGATAGGTTCCTGAGTTTGTGTGTTAGTTGTAGAAACCCCATGGGACATGGTTAAGTCAATATATAAAAAAATCTACATTCCCAGAATAGCTACGGTACTCCAAACCATTCTTGAGTTCAAATATTGAAGTTCTACAACACCAACAGAGTGATTCATAGAGTCCTGAGCTTGT
Source organism: Armigeres subalbatus (assembly GCF_024139115.2). NCBI lineage: Eukaryota > Metazoa > Arthropoda > Insecta > Diptera > Culicidae > Armigeres > Armigeres subalbatus. Next base: position 286,995,269 of record NC_085141.1, on the reverse strand, counting down.
ATGTTAGTTGGAGCAACCCCATGGGACGTCATTCCACCAGTATATGCTAATCACAACATTCCCAGATTCCTCCGGTAATCCAAATCATCCTTGAGTTCAGATATTGGAGGTCTTCAAGACTGATACCGTTTCTGGTACGGCCTCTTGCCCTCGAGGAACTGTCGACACGTCCTAGAAGAGGAACCGTCCTAAACCCCAGACTACTGGTCTATGGCCAACGGTAGTCAACGGGGTGGGCACGCAAGGCCTCTTTTAGTCCTCGAGTCCCAGGGTCGATGGAGGTAATTGGGGAGGTTTTCGAACTTGGTTACCTAAGAAATTCGGGGATTAGTTTTAGAATTTATATTCACTTACGAAATGGATCTGTAGTTGAACAGTCGGTCGATCCTGCCGGGCGGCAGAGGGAGAAGGATGAACAGCACCAGTCGCGCAGTCGGTCGGTTGGGCCCGAACGGGTAGGGCGGCACGTCGGTGACGTGGGGCGGCGCAATGCGACAGACCGGTGGAAGCGGGTCACTGCGACAGTAACGACGATGAATAGGTCGCAGGCAGGTTATGGCAGTAACACTCAATCGCGTCTTGTAGGGAGGGCAGTGTTGTCCTACACTCAGTGCGAAAAAATCTGCTCTTTGATTTTACACCATCTAAACGATTTTATAGTCTTAACTAAGTAAGTGTAATTAATAGAAGGATATTTGAATTTTCTAAATGTCATGTCAAACTGTCAAAAAAATGCACGCCAGAGCAACAGGAGCGCGCGCGCTGAAAATACACTCCAGTGTATTTTCAGTGCGCGCGCTCCTGAGGCTCTGGTGTGCATTTTTTCAATAGTTTGACATGACATTCAGAAAATTCAAATATCCCTCTATTAGATACACTTACTTAGCAAAGATTATAAATTCATTTAGATGGAGTAAAATCAAAGAGCAGATTTTTTTGCACTGAGTGTAGGACAACACTGAGGGAGGGGTAATCTTTCACCGATGAAGGGCGTCGCGTGGAAGGTGTTCACACAGAATGGCGATAAGCTGGTCAAACAAAATGGTTTCCGGCACCCGGCGTCCCTCCACGAGCCGTTGGTTTGGGCTTGCTAAAGCCGCTCGAAACGGGAACAAAAGAGTGTCCGCTCGAAACGGGAACGCAAAACTGGTTGACGAGATTCAATGGCCGCTTACGGAAGGTCGCCTCTCTAAACGAGTCGCTGGTTCGTGCTTGCAATCGCCGCTCGAGAGCGGAGGACAGAGTAGGCTGCACTGCTATTTGGTAGGGCGATGTCTGAACGGATCCAACCGTAATGGCGGCAACGGCGACCAACGTCGTTCCGGCTTCGATAACCGACTTGGTCTGAAAACTAGGGCCGGAGCCTTCCTCGTATCAAAATTGCTGCACTATCTCGGCACTACCACGTTATCGGTCCAGTATCGTATGGCTGTTAGCTTATTCGCTTGACTTCAATTACTCGATCTTTTCAGAAACACTTTTTACGATCCGCTTGGGCGACTGTACGATCGAAGACCTCTTTTCCCTCGCTTTTCGCGCCAACCCTCTAGATCGATCCGTTTTCCTCCACGTTCCTTTCGCCATCCCTCGCAGCCGTGATTTGTCATCTCGTTGGCTACCAAAATCCATCCACCGGATTTATTTTTCTGCCCAACTTGGTAGCAATGCCACACGCGAATAGGGTTCTAAAACCTAGCCCTCCTTCCGAATGTAACCAAGCAGTGAAAATCGCAAGTAAAATATTTTCTCTTTTGCAATGAATAACTTGAAACTTTTATTGTTACAAGACCAACAGAGTGATTCATTGATTTCCGAGCCTATGTGTTAGTTGGAGAAGCCACATGAATCACCATTACACCAGTATAAGGCTATCTGACGTTTAATAATCTTTCTCTTGCACGCCCACGGAAAGGATAGGATTTGTTTTCATACGGCAACGCTTCGGAAGCGTTTCCGTATGAAAACAAACCCCATCCCGTCTGTGCGCGTGCAAGAGAAGGATGATAAACGTCAGATAGCCTTACATACAAAATACAATATTTGCATAATATCTTCGGTACTCCAAATCATTCTTGAATTCAGATCTTGGGGGTCTACAAGACCAACAGAGTGTTTCAAAGGCTACTCAGCTCATATGTTAGTTGTAAAAACCCCATGAGACATCATTACACCAGTATATGAAAATTTCAACATTCCCAGAATATCTACGGTACTCCAAACGATTTTTGAGTTCAGATATTAGAGGTCTACTAGGCCAACAAAGTGATTCATAGAATCCTGAGCGTATGTGTCAGTTGTAGGGGACATCATTATCATTACACCAGTATATACAAATAATAAATTCCCAGAATATCTACGGTACCATAAATGAGTTCAGATATTGGAGAAGACCAACAGAATGAATCATAGATTCTGAAGCTTGTTTGTTAGTTGGAGAACCATAATGGAACATCATTACACCATTATATAAAAATCACAGTATTTATTCTCAAAACAATTACGATTTCTCAAAATTAAGCACCTTCATCGAAAAAATATTTGGTATTGGTAGGCATAGTAGCGAACATCCCGGATAAAAAATATCATTGAAAACCCATAAATTTTACTGTTACATCGCCATTTATTACATAATAATTACCATTGAATGTACCGAAAATTTTACAATTGAATTGCACAAGAGTTTATGGTTTTGCACGATAAAATGAATGGTAAATGGGACTTTTACAGTAAAAAATGGGGGTTGTTATGTATCTTTACAATAAAAATTTCGAAATTTTTCCATACAAAATTCAGAGCAAAACAATTGATTTTACGGTTCTTCAATGGGATGATTTCTATGGACGAAACAATAGAAAACACTGTGATGTAAATGTTTTTTATTACTTTTGTTTATTGTTTTACCATAGTAGTACATTAGGATTTATCAAAAATTACACTCCAGTATTACAATATAAATAAAATACAATTTCATGTTTTACAATTGATTTAAATTACATTTTATTTATTGTTTATTTAATTGAGCCACGAATTGCTGTCGCTGAACATAAATGCATAATCGCTGAAATCGAAGGCGCTGATGACGCAGTCCACCATACTTACTCAACACGCCGTAACTCCTGCTACTGGCGAAGGGAATTTGATTTGTTTTCACTTGGGTGGATCGAAGTTAGCTTTACTCGAGGCTTCACTGTTGAAACTGTGAAGAATGAAAATTATTAAAGCATGTCAGTTTTCTTAGAAAAAGTACGCCGAGGAGAAAAGGAAAAGTTACCTGTATTAGCTTTTATGGTATCCCGTTGGTGAGATAGAACAATGATAGCCGCCGAACGGCATTGATTAGGTGAAGGCGGCCAGCATCAGTGTTAGCCTCAAAGTTCTGAAAAGAAACAAAGATACATGTTAACAAAAATGTTCCGACGTGCTTCGGTCCTTGAAATATTCCCCCGCATCAAAATCATCCGGTATTATGATGATATCACTATAGATATTTACCATTATTACACGATTGACTTGACATTGACAGCTTTCAATGATCCGCCTCTTGCCTACTACCAATAAAAGGGACACTTCTACACCATGCCAGTTTTTTTTCACAAACTATAAACAAAACTTTACACGCTCAAAATAAACCACCCTTTCTTCAAGTAAAATGAATGCAAAAGTTTTGGACACTTTTTTTTTAAAATACGAATTGTTCATAACATGAACATTCCAAAACCTTTAATCAAAAAATATATAATAAAATTAGTGTAACTTTTATTTTTCATCTAATAATAAAAGCTATTGTTATTTCATTGTTTTCATTTGTTATTCCATTAAAACAATAATTCAAAAATTATATTATATTTATCTACAAGAAGGATTTTTTGATCTCCTAGATGGAATACTTTTATAGCTTGTGTAGTTTTTGGATGCGCAATTCAAAACATAAGCAAACAATAAAAAGATAATGAAATGTATTGGTAACAGTCAAATTTATTGTTTTCGTCATGTAAGTACAATAAAGGTTTTTTCTAACCGTGAAAATCCACAATAAACATACAATAGATTGTACTGTTCATCATACAATCTATTGTATTCCAATGGATTATACCATACAAGGTACTGTAAATTTTTATCCTGGCACCGTCCTACATAACCGGTACCAAATAGTTTTTCATGAAAAGTTCCTAATTTTGAGAAAACCCGCGTTAGATTTTTTTTGCCATACAAATTTCTGGCGGGTAACTCATGCTGGCTATTTGCGCATATACGATAGCGCCTGGATGTGGAAGCGGCGAATAGAAAATCAGCCACTGCCAATAATTCATTGACTTTTCAGCATTTTTGGTGGTTTCTCCGACATATTTCCAAGAATTTTTACTGCTGGATTGATAGTTCGAGATGCGCTGTAGTAAACAATAAAAAAACTGCCGAAAATGTCCTCAAAAACATCAAAGGGTCGTTTTGCCCAAGGGTGCATATAACCCTAGTTTCATCTAGGGCCCATTCACAAATTACATAACGCTTTAGGGGGTGAGAGGGTGTCTGTCCGAGCGTTACGCCCCATACAAATTTTAGAAACCTTTCATACAAAACACGTTACGAGGGGGTGGGAGGGGGTTGAAAATGATCTATTTTAGCGTTATGTAATTTGTGAATGAACCCCTACCAGGCGGGACTCATGAGCGAACGATCTACCGCGGACCAGGTGTTGCCGTACGCCAGATATTGCAGAAATGCCGTGGATAGAATGGCCCCTACGCCTACATCATCGTCTTATTTATGATATGGTCGGGGTTCAGCCAAACCGCACCAAGTGGTTTTTTGTCCGACATGTGATGTTTTGTTCGAACAAGAAGAACGGGAATAATTTCAAATCAATTCAAACGTATATTAAATAATATTTTGATGTATGATATCCTCAGTTATGCCAACGATTCGACGGGGACAATAAGGCGAGGTGCACAGCGATCGGATCGATCTGGTAGTATATAATTTGCGGATCCTCCGTAAACTGCGCGTGGTTTGCGACGTGCAGCCATGACCAAGTTGAGTGGAAACGAGTTTTATGCACTTTTTGTTGTTATGTTGCATTCGACGGGGAATCCTATCCCATTGTTTCCTATTGAAAATTGACCAAATCGGACTATATATGGGCTCCGAAGCTATGGCCAAAGTATTATGTATTATTATTATTATTATTATAGAGTTTTGGCACTTCCTCAGCAAGCGTGCTGGGAATTTTCACCTACCCCGGGTAATCTGAATGCCAAAGGGGATTAGGCTCTGCACAGAACCAAAAAAAGTTGTGATTTCAAAATTTTCTAATCTTATTTTAAAAATGTGGTAAATCTGGTAATTTTGAGTGCTGAAATGTTTGAATTCAAGACAAAATTTTCAAAACGACTTATCTGCTTTTGTAAACAAAGATTCAAACGACGATTTGACGAATCTGATAGCTCTCCCACGCATTCCAACACCATCAATAGGTAGGCGAAGGATTCCGCTACCTGTTGATGGCGTTGGTTTGCGTGGGAGAGCTATCAGATTCGTCAAATCGTCGTTTGAATCTTTGTTTACAAAAGCAGATAAGTCGTTTTGAAAATTTTGTCTTGAATTGAATGCAAAATGTTTGATTTGAAAGTTTTTTTCTCAGTGTAAAATTGTGATTATCACAGTGAGAGCAGTCAAAACAAAATTTTTAAAATAATCAACCTAACTTCAATGTTCTATGTTTCTGGCAACTCTGACAACCAAAAGTATAATTCTCGCTTAACAATTGATTAGGGCCTACAATGAAAAATAAACAAATTCAATTTTAACACCCTTCGATAGCATCCTCTAATAGCTACTAATAGTATAAAAATGTTCCGCATCTTCAATTAATGTACTTAGAAAAAACTATTTTTTAATTGAGCCTACAACGTGTTATTTTCAAAATATGTGTAGGTCCACCCTAAAAAACGGCCAAGCCACTGTTTTTTTTCTGTCTGGGATAAGCCTTCTCCAACTTCGAGCCGATAACGGGAATTTTTTCCAAACCGTCATCGGCCCAACCTCGGAGAGAGAAAATTTCCCCTCCCGAAAAGCCTTATCCCGTGTTTACTTTCGAAAAATGCCGTAAACAAAGGGTCTATGGTCCAATGCACCGAGTTCATCATTGACGTTTGAGACGGGCGCTGTTTACTAAGAATGAATACTTTTTTATTCATCGAGTTCATGCAAGTGTTCATTTTTAGTAAACAGCGCCCGTCTCAAACGTCATTGTGTTCATTCGGTGCATTGGACCATGAATGACAAGCAAATGCAGAATGACTTATCAAGAAGGCCTATTCCGGAGAAAAAATGAAAATAGACTTAAAATTTTATTTTAACGATTTCGACACATTCTTGCATGTTTTCGATGCAACTAAGGTTATGGATGGATAGATAGTGTTGATTATGTGCTTTTAGGAGTTTTTGCTGCCTAAAATATCATAAACCTGGGAAATAGGAATAGAAAATGTTATGCATTTTTTTCGAACGGCATTTTCTCAATGTTTACGTTTTGGCTGTAGGCCCTTTTCAAATGTTACGCGAGAATTATACTGGCACCCGGCCGACGTCGATCTGTCAAAAAGTTGTGTTTACCACGGAAAGTCGTTAATCATTTTCGGAATCGTGGATCGGAAAATTTAAGGCGATAAATCCGGTGTTTTTGATCCAGGCTCCGTAGCACTTCTATCCGCATCCTTGTTCTCGCAGTTAGGATTAGAATAACATTGAGATCTCGATTAAGATTACACATCGCTGATCGGCAGAAATGAGGCCTGATGGTGAGTCCGCAGTGTTAATCGCTCACTTCCGCATTCCTTCAACTATTGGCACCATGGTCCAATGCACCGAATGAACACAATGACGTTTGAGACGGGCGCTGTTTACTAAAAATGAACACTTGCATGAACTCGATGAATGAAAAAGTATTCATTCTTAGTAAACAGCGCCCGTCTCAAACGTCAATGATGAACTCGGTGCATTGGACCATGGACACGAGGAACAATACGAGAAGTTCGTAGTTTCGCGGCACAAAGGTGTGCCCTGGCTGAGAACGAAGTGCAGTCGTAAACTCTGTGGCCGAATGCACTGAGGTATCTACTACGGAGGGGGAAGAAGCTGTCAAAGACGGTGAATCGGTAGATCCTGTGGTGAAGCATTCCCAAGAAGTGTATACAACACACAACAAAACATTCATGGCAAATGCTACGCCGGGCGAAGAGAACGATTTTCGGACGAAGCGGTATGAACGGTATTAACGCAAGCAGTATATAAATAGCAGGATCAGGGATGATGCGAAGGTAAGTTTTTACTTGATTGATCTATGGATTGCAATTGTAAATGATTATTATTTTGCTTTTTGTTCCCTTCCCCAGAGCTGGTATCGCACCTACGTATAATCATCGTTGAATGATTACGGCATCGTTGATCACATGAGCAAAGGGCAATGGCCTCCAAGTCTATAACAACTGAAGCATGCAAAAACCGCAACGACGATGGACCGAATTGCTAACAGCACAAAAATTATCACAACATTGGTATGGGAAAGTCCAGCAGTGGAGACTTCAAGTGGACTGTGGCAATGTTGGTTGATGTGATGGCAGTCACGTCGAAGAAATATGAGGATTTAGCAGAGGACCCAACATCAACAATGTACACAACTTCGCTATCCAAAGCCGTGGTTTCCCAGCGAATGTAATGGCAACAAACGAGAAGAACGGCGAAACGATCATTGGAGAAAAAAAAACATTTTCAATAAAAACGTTAACATTTATTTTGGTGTTTGATTCTAATTGAAAGCGCACAATAATTATTGTTGTTTTGAAAGTATCACAATTAATTCTAATGAAAAATAAACATTTAGTTTTAAAAGTAAAATATTGTTTTGAAAAGTAAAACACATTTAGTTTTGAAAAAAGATTGTTATTTTGATAAGTCAGCTCTTGAGAAAGTTCTCACCGAAGTGATATTTTTGAAATTGTAGATTTTACAATCGTTTACTTTCTACTGAAAATCACTAACGAATTTTCTTAACTTTACCAACGTTTCTTTTATTTTTACCAACGATTTTTTTTTGTGTGTGTGGATCTCATTCGCCGGTTGACTTAAAATCCTATAATAAACGTTTGCACCGAATGTATTAGTTATGGTGGTTCAGGAATCTTCTTACGATGCTGCAAGTTCCAAGAACCTCTGTCTTTTGGATGCTATGGAGGTTATGAGATAGTTCCAGCTTTCCTAAGGATCTCAGAAGAGATTTCCGGACGATTCCGGTTACTGAGATAACAATCGGAATTATACGTACGTCCTCCAGGTGCCACATCTGCTTCAACTCCTCCGCCAAGTCGTGGTACTTCGTTATCTTGTTGGAGAATGTTGTTTGGACATTATGGTCTAGCGGTACAGCAATGTCGATTAGGGTTTTGTCGTAGACCACAATATCGGGCCGATTGGCACGAATGAGGACATCCGTTATGATCTCGCGATCCCAGTACAGCTTCAAGAAACTATTTTCCAGAACCGGGACAGGCACATATTTGTAGTAGGCGACAAACTGGTTAACCAAGTTGTGCTTTAAAGCAAGCTGTTGGTGCACAATCTTGGCTACTTCGTTATGACGACCGAGATAGGCTGAATCAGCTAAGGCTGAACACCCGGACACGATATTTTCGATCGTCTCTCCTAATGAATTGCACTTCCTGCAGCGGTCCTCCACGTTTTCGTGCAATATATAGTGCCGATAGTTCTTCGTCGCAATTACTCGGTCCTGGATGGCTACCATGAATCCTTCTGTTTCCGAGAAAAGTTCACCCTGCACCAGCCACGTATTCGACGCCGCTTTGTCGATATATTCCAGCTCCAGTTGATGGGAGTGCGTCCCATGCAACTCCTTCTGCTTTCACGATGCGATCATCTCTTCGACAGATTTGATGTCGCAATTTAGCTGATAGTCCTCCTGCGCCAGATGCAGGGCACTGAATCCGTGGTCAGCTTCACACACAGCGCGATAGATTTCATGGCGGTTCTGGCTTTCCACGAAGTATCTTCGCAACTGCTGGATCTGTGAAACACATAGTGTCTGTATATCGGTGACGCCTCTTCCTCCTACTGTACGTGGCAGGGTGACTCTCTCAATGGACGATTTTGGATGGCGCATGCGATGTTTAGTGAACGCCACTCGTACTGCTCGTTCTAACGCCTCCAAGTCAGTCTTGGTCCACTTCACCACCCCGAAACTGTATGTCAACAAGGGCACAGCAAACGTGTTTATCGCCTTCACCTTGTTGCCGGCCGACAAGAGGCTCTTCAAAATACCGTTGACACGATGCAAGAACTTCTTGATCGTCGTATGGCGAATTACTTTCAGTTGCAGGAAACCTAGGAACTTGTACGTTTCGCCTTCAACCATGTTTCGAATCTCCTCCTGTTCGTTGACACGGAAACTGTCGGCATCCACCAGGTGACCCCGGTGTAGATGTATGGATCGACATTTATCGATACCAAACTCCATCCGGATGTCGTTGCTGAATACCGTTACAAGCCGCAGAAATTGGTGCAGCTTCTCCACAGATTCCGCAAACAGCTTCAAGTCGTCCATAAAGAAGGTGTGGGTAATGTTTGTACTCCTTTCCCCACTCTTCAAATGATAGCCATAGTTGTGTTGGTTGAGTGCTCTGCTAAGACGGTACATGGCAAGGCAAAACCATAGAGGACTAAAGGTATCGCTTTGGAATATGTCCCTCCTGATGCTGAGAGTCCTGGACCGTAACACCTTTTCTCCGTCGGTAATGTGTAGGGATGTGCTCCACATCCCCATAGCGTGCTGCATTAGCCTGATGACGTTACCGTCTATCTTATACAACTGCAGTACCTTAAGAAGGTACGAGTGAGGTACCGAGTCGTATGCCTTTTTATAGTCGATATACGCCATGCTCAGGTTTCTTTGCTTGTGGGTGGCCTGCCCAACAACGAATGCATCAATAATGACCTGATCCTTGCAGCCTCGTGTGTTGCGTCGACAACCTTTTTGTTCCTCGGTCATCAGGTTGTTGACGTCGCAATGGTTCTGCACCCTCCTCGCTATTACCGATGATAGCACTTTGTACAGACTCGAAAGGCACGTTATTGGTCTGTACTTGGCTGGGTTCAAAGTGCTCCGATCCTTCGGCAGAAGATAAGTGACACCCCTAGTGCGCGGGGTTATCTAGTACTGTGTTGAAGCATTCCGCCATCTGCCCGTGAACCGTTGTGAGTTTTTTATACCAGAAATTATGCACAAATTCGGGTCCTGGTGCAGCCCAATTCGTGGTATACCGGGTAGCCTCACGTATGTCTTGGGCGGTCACGTTGATAACGGTCATGTCTCGAATTTCACCACAATATCGCTCTTCTTCTGCCATCCACACCCCATCGCCGTTGTGTATGACAGGGTTCTCCCATAGATTGGACCAAAACTGCGTGACTTCTCCAATCTCCGGAAGGCCTTCGCCAAAGTCGGCTTTATAGTTTCGGATGTGGTTGTAGAACTCCCTTTCGTTGATGTTGAACATTCGATTTTGCTCCTTCCTCTTCGAACATTCTCCATAACGTCGCAGTCGTTTAGCAAGAGCACTCAACCGCTGTACATGGGTGTCGAAGATCTCAGTTATGTTCGCCTCGGTGAGATCACGGAGTTCTGTGGGTTTCACAATTTCAGCAACATTCCGAACTAGCCTGGTTGATCGATTCCCCTGCTTGCACTGTGTTAATCGACCAATCTTTGACCGCAGTGTGGCTATGCGGGTCTCCAGACGTCGCATCCACGCGGGTTTTTGTGCTTTAGGGCGTGCGCGTCCATTATTCTCACCTTGTGGGCGCGTTCGCAATCCCAACGTTCTTACAATAGCCACTGCAGCCGAATACTCGATAAATTGCAGCTCCTCAAGGTTCTTCACGGTTTCCAAATACTGTGGCAAAATATCCTAGTTAAGGATGCTTACTGTACTCGTCAACCGATAGGAGTACTGCAACTTGGGCATCCGGTGTCGGAACATGGGGTCTGTCCCACGGAACTGCTGTGCCCATATGATTAGCTAGTTCGTCCTTCAATTGCTGTCGTTGCAATTCCACTGTTGGTCCTGGAGCGGCGGGTGCAATCAAATCGCGACGGTTACTTGCGATTGATGCATCCAACCCAACAGAACTCCTTCTCGACGTATCGCTCGATCTTGCCTCCTCCTCCTCTCCTAGTTCCCTCTGCACTTCCCGCTTGATGTACTCTACGCCTTCTGGAGTCATCTTCATGGAGACATAACAGCTCTCTGGCGTGTGTACAACTTGTTCTGGTCAAGCTGGGGTGCAAACCCAGGGAACCTCTCGTTGAACATCTCCAGCATCGCCAGTCTGCCGGACATATCCGTCTCCATCATGGTGCAAAAGTAGTAGCAACGGATCTCCCTTGTCCACATGATCCGTTGCCGTCGGCGGCCCACTAACGCGAGTGATTGACGTCGATCAACCACAGCAACACCAGCAGGTGCAGCATTGCCTTGGTGATTTTTTCTGCTGCCGTTTCTGTTTTGCCTTGTCTGTTGCGCCTCTCCTTCTTCTAGCCGCTGGCAGCTCGCTCTGTCCCCCGTTCCAGGACCAGCTCCAGTAAGGGCTCCCTCCTCGGTCAATCGCATGGGTGGTATTCTTCTTGAACGTAACTCCATATCTGGGTGTACTTTCATTCCCGGAAGCTACGGGTTCTGTAAAGTTATTTAATTCTTTACAGTGCTAGGTTCAAGCGCCAGTGCTCGCCCGAAGGTGGTTTTTCATTGGTGCTTGGGAATTGGGCCTTCACTGACCAACGGAAAATGCAAAATTGGTCAAATCGGACTATAGGCTCAGATGTTATGTAGGGGCCCAGATATGTTAAGGTGAAAATACTTTTTTGTTCTCGTATACTAAGTATGTGTAATGGCAAATATAGTATACATATTTACAATATAGTCTACTTCGTAAGTCCTCATATATTAGGCAAGAGACAAAACACTCACGCCATATTGCGTTACAAAAGGTGACTAGCGCCTGAAAACGATAGCCAAGGAGTGCGATAATTGCGAATTTTACAATTAGAACACTATTTTTACAATTTTTGAAAATATGAATTACATTTTTAAAAAAAAAAAAATTTTGAACTCGGATATCAAAAAAGTGTCATGGGACTATTCCGCCTATACATTTTCCAGCGCCTAACTATAAACTACTTTATTTTGTGAATCAATTCCATTCAAATAAATGTGATGAAAATAATGGGATCTATCCCCATAAAGTGATATCTCTACCTCTCTAATAATCTTTTCTGATTATATAATGAGGTAAGATTCATAAAAAGCTCGGTGGTCTAGTGGCTACCTCTTCTGCCTGATAAGCAGGAGGTCGTGGGTTCAATTCCAGGCTCGTCCTTTTCCTACTTTGTAATTCTATCTTAGATATTTCTGTGTTTCACGTTCTACCAAAACGATTCCTACTGTTATAACCTTCCACACTAACAATTCCAAACCCTCCTGTGGCACCTATGAGAGGAGTAGAGTTCTCTACATCTTTTTTAAGTAGGTGTCCAACTAACAATCCTTCCTCTTCCTCAGCATTCGCAAGGACATGGCCAGGACAGATCTAGGCTGTTGGAGAGTGCATTGCTTCCATCTAAGAGATAGTGATTAGTCCCAAATCAATATCTGTGGTAATGGATGAAAGTGATGCTACTCTCATACAATAATCCGGCCTTGTACCATCTACGAATTTGTGCGAATTGCTCAATGCTAATGCTAATGCTAATATGAAGAGGTAAGATTTGTATTTTGTATTTTGGGTGTAACTTATGAAAATTAAAAACATTCCAGAGCTTTTTGCTCTACATAACTTAAAACTTGAAAAGTTCCAAAGCAGTCCCCTCCGATAATGCTTCCCATTAAAGACATTCTTGAAAGCAAGTTAGAGAATTTCCCTCTAAACTATGTTTCGGATGAAATATACGTAGGCACTCAACTAATAATTTTCACATTATCGCTTCTGCCACTCGCTGCATGTGGGTCAACAACACCGGTCTGGGGCGTTAGATCTCCTCATATGATTGTCGTTGCACCTTCTCCGCAAATTAATGTGATGCATGAAAATATAATGGCACGGGAAAAACTCACTCTAAAAACCTTTCATCAGTGCTGTTGCTTGCCGCTCACCGGTTGCCGAGGGAATATTGTTCTTTGGCACGAAAGGTAAAAGCATGAAATTCACTTTGCTGCTGCTGTGCGGCGGTGTGTACGAGCGGCACCTTCAACAGGCGCTACTGAATTATCCTGGCCGCAGCGCGAAACCGTTTAGCACCCAGAAGCTACCACACCGGGAACAAAATATATGCTAAACAAACTAACAAGCGCGAGACCGTAAACGATTAAGAGCTTCATGGTGGTAATTAGGGTTATTGTCATTATATTTTCGCCATAAAATTTGAAGGTAATTATTAAATGTTCGTACGGAGAGCAGATTCGCAAAAATAATAAGCTTAAAATCATTGCAAGAATGGCACGGTACTCGTTTCGGAATCACCCTACCTCCAGCTAAGAACCAAACTTTTTTTTTTGCCATAGCTAGAAAGCATGGTAATTCTAGCGCCATTCTACTTTCTACCATATATGAGAACGTGGCTGTGTCAAACACCTTCCAAAGCTGCTAGCGGAAAATTAATGCTGGAGTGCTTTTTAATTGCACATTCTTTGGGCCTTGCCGGGCTTCTTCTTGATGTGTCCGCTTTGATGCTGCAATTGGCTAATTAGATGTTGATGAACATTTCCAGTACGCTTAGAAATGTGTGAACCATAATTTCTGCACAGCTTATCCTATTGGATCCACTTTCGTCGGTTCATATTACAAGCCTTTTTTTCGTTTTTAGTTAGTTATGAATGCAGCATATATGAGCAAAACATAAATGAGCTTGTTTGGAAACTATCACCGTCCGATCGTCCATGGGTGCAACTTCGGTATGGGAAAGTTCACAAATTACGTAACGCTTAGACGGGGGAGGGAAGGGAGCGAGTGAAGTGTGATGATTCAAACAAAATTTTCAGAAAAAATATTTTAAGCTATTTTTAGTGGAATATATTCGACCGTCTAAGACGTGTTTAGTATTTTCCATTTAATTCCACCAAGTTTTGTTATCTTTGCAGATACGTATTTTGGCCTCAACTGTGTGGCCAGGATAAAGAAGATTTGTGTAAGGAATTCATGAAGAAATTTTAAAAAGAATCTTAGGTGAATTTTCTCATGGCATTCCTGAAGGATTCTTTAACAACGTATTTACAATATAAATATTGAAACATGCAAATATGTACTATTAAAAAAAGGTATTGTCTTATCATAAGACGAGTTTGTACCTGTTGGCCATAGAAGAGAACCCCCTCACAAGAAACAACAAAATACTAGAGTTCCCACTCCACACCGCAGCAGGCTACTGATACTCTGCCAGCAGCTGCAGCTCTCTTTTATTCAACAACAGGTATATTTTTTTCCCCCGATAATTAAACGATTGCTTTTGCCTTTTTATTAATCCTCCTAAATTTTTAGTTAAATTTGAATCACTCTAATGTATATACAATCATCAGCAACAATATTCCTTAATCTATACCAAACTAACTACAACTAACTGGCGCCTGCTTCTTACCATCTCCGATCTACAGCGAAGCGTCGCACACTACCTGATATACCAACAGTCCTCCACAAGTGGCCCAACTCTGAAGCTTGCTCCTTCTATCCGACGTTTGCACAACACCCTCTGTTGACCAGCTCCTGAATGTTCCGACGCTCCCTCTGGTCCAAAACCGTTGCCCGTACAAATGGCCTCCACTCCGATGTTTGTACGACAACCTCTCCAGCACATGCGCCTGCACAAGTGGCCCAACTCTGAAGCTTGCATAGCTCCTCTCGATGCACTGTCTGCCACGACCAGCTCCTGAATGTTCCGATCCAAAGCTCCTCCTGGACTCATGCCACTGCAATAACGTCGATGGCCATAACATCCAACTAAGATGGAGAACGGAAATCGTTCCTGGGCCCATAACCTGTTGGCCCCCTCACAAAGAATAACAATACTAGAGTTCCCTCTCTACACCACGGCAGGCTGCTGACTGATACTCTGCCAGCAGCTGCAGCTCTCTTTTATTCAACAACAGGTATATACCTACCTGATATTCCAACAGTACCATACCATTTAATTCCACCACTTGATTGTACCTTGACGGATACGTATTTCGACAATAACAGTAAGGTCGTCTTCAGTGTCTCGTACTTGACTCGACTAGTCGGTGTAATTTTATTTGTACTTCCCTATGCTTATGAACATCATCGTGTTAATGTTATGACTCAGGAATGCAAAAATAGTAGTGAATCCACTTAGAAACGTCGCAGATAAAAACTGTAGAAGTGCTTGATGAACAGCTGCGATACGGGAATATTCAAACAGGGATGTAATGCCAACAAAAAAGAATAGATGATAGAATTGCTGCATGATATATGTTAAAATTAAAATCATCCAGAAATTTACAGGAACTGATGAAGGAAATTTTCCAGGAGTTTCCAATCCAGAATTCTGAAACACGTATTATTCATTCCTCAGAACTTCAGTATAAACCACCCTACCCCAGAATATCACAGGAAATCATGTAGAAGTAACTTTTTAGAAGTCCTATCGAAAAATTCCCCAAAAGACAAAAGTAAGAAATTTCTTTCAATTCTTAGGAGAATAGTCGTGAGGGAGGAACTTATTAGTGAGAGAGAGAGAGAGAGAGAGAGAGAGAGAGAGAGAGAGAGAGAGAGAGAGAGAGAGAGAGAGAGAGAGAGAGAGAGAGAGAGAGAGAGAGAACACAGTTGTTAGAGAAAGAATGATTTCTAGGATGAGGTGAGTAATTCGCCAGGACCCTCGGAAAATAAATTCCTACAAATTCCCTTATTTTTTTCCTGTTCGGGTGTGCCACTGCGACCAATTATTAGATCTATTGTAGCGTTGTTTTGTTTCTTCAAGACCACCATGCCAAGGTCCCGCTATTTAGACCCTTCATAGAGAGCAATCCCATTGAAGGCGCGCCTTCCTTCCTTTCAATCCTTTCTTGAGAAAACAGAACAGTGATACTGTTTTTGGCCATGCATCGGAGCCCTAGCCACATCCTTGTCTTGCTTCTAGAATATCACCAGTAAACAATGAAAGCCCGGGATTTAGCTCTGTCTACAAGACCATTTCAAGCAAGAGAATTTGTTCAGTAATAAGAACTTCCGTGTGTTCCTCTCACTACCATTGTTCACCAGTTCAAGAAGAGTTAGTACGTATTTAAACCCCTAACTCGATTTTTCCAGCAGTCAGTTCAGCCTAGGACCGGGTACCGAGGTTTTTTTAACTAATTGCTTGAAAAGTTGTTTCCGCTGCATACAGTTTAGCCTCAAACAAGAGGAATTCGAGTCTTTCAACTGTCTGCAGGGTAATATTAATTATGTTTTATTTCTGAGACTGCTGTTGGTAGCGAGGAATAAATACGATGAATACTTAATTACCACAACTTATTGCCCTAGCTAGAAAAATGGATTAGGTTAGGGCTCTGTTTGGTAGATCTTACACCGCAACACACTACGTCAAAGTGATCTACCGTGTTACGGGAATACAAATTCCTTAAGGAGGAATGCATCTCAATTTCTGGTAGAGGGATTCCACAAAATTCGTGCGAGAGGAATTGCCCTGATCGTTTGGAGGGGCAATTCCCCAAAATTCCTGAATGAGTATTCCGGAGAATTTCTGTAGAAGGAATTCTTGTAGGAGAAATATTTATTTATTTATTTTTATTTATTTAATAATAATCGTCATCTGACATCTGATGTCTCAATGACTATAAGGATACAAATGTTTCCTAATTCTAATTATTATACAAACATGGATAAAATACACCAATCAGAATACATAAAAAATACATCAATACAATAAAACAGGACTAAGTATTTTTTAGTTTTTGTGTTAATTTAGCCTCGAAAGTATGTTGCAAAACTGAAGGAGAAATTCTCCAAAAATATTGAGGTAAGAATATTCTACAATTTTTATATAACTAGTAGGTCTCGGGGGGAAATTTCCACAGAATTTTAGCAAAAAGAATACCTGGGTCGGAGGGGGAGGGGAGTGTGATACAGTTCTTTAGTTTTTTTGGTGGAATAATTTACTTTAATTCCTGAATGGGCAAGTTATCAGAACTCCTGAGGACCCATAGTGATCAAAAATCCGTTTTCTAGAATGTCATTCAGAATGGCTGCCTTGCGGCTTATGTGTTGGTATCACCTACCCCACCCACTCGGATATGTACCGATAATTTTAATTCATATACTGACTGTAACAATACCTGACCATCTTCTCACTAAAAAAGTAAATCTGGACTAAAAGTTCGAAGTTCAATCTACGCGGCGGTATGATGATATCATCACATAGCGCTAATTTAGGGAAGATATATAAGCAAGTGAACAAAGTGAAAAAATTCCCCCCAGTAACGCACCATGCCAACGACGTCGCCGGTTTCAACACTCTGCACGTCGTCGAGCGTCGTATGCAAGCAATCATTGATCAGCAACAGACAGTGATGTCGATATGAACTATTGTGGAATCATAGCGGAAACATGTAAAATATCGATAAAATTAATCAATCTTTTCCTAACGCATTATGTATTGATGCAGTAATAATATCTTATTGAATCTGTTTTGAAGTGCATTGTAAAAACTGAAAAATCGGAGCAAAAAATGATCTTGTTATTGGTGTGTTTGAGCAGCTGGCAACAACGGTTTAAGATGTAAACATAAACAGCCAGCATCGTAAGAACATAATCCATAAATATTCACTTAAACCAATGAAAAACTGATGTTTTTTGACAAATTCCATCAGATAATCCCATACTTAGACTTTATTGATTAATACTGCGTCTAAATTGGGCTGAATTCTTCCTAAAGCATGCAATGTTTACTGTTGTCGGATGTTAACAAAAAATTAATCCCACGTGTATGCTTACTGAATTGGTATTGGAAGTTTCCACCACTACAAATCCATGGTTGATGATTTTTATGACACAATCACATAGAAATTTGAGTGTCACAACGCTTCACCTTAATTCTCGATAAAACTGGGGGTGATCGAAGAATTCCTTCGACAATTGCTTTAGACATTATATCAGGAATTCTATTCTATCAGGGATTCTTTAGGAATGCCTCCAGCAACTCGAAAATTCCACCATTATTTACTCCAAGAAATTCTCCTTTATAAGTTCTGCAGGGAATTCTCCAGATAATTCTTTCGTGCTGTTTCTCATAAAAATTTATGAAAAATTGCACCGTGGAATTCCTAAGAATATTCCGAGGAAATTCCGCAGAATTTCCAGTAAACATTCTTGACAATTTCGCGAAAAATCTTCGAATTTCTTGTGTAAATTCCGTGAAAGTTTCGAATAATTTATTGTAAAAAAATCGATGAATTTCTCCAGGAATTCCACCGAAAATTTATTCAGAAATTATCATAGGCGTAACTAGAGTCTCGGTCTAGGGGGGGCGTGGCACCAGCTGGTGGGATGTAATTTTCAAAGGCGATTTAAAGCACTGTGCGGATGGATTGCAATAGAAATTGTTTGACAAAGTTTATCGCTCATTCGTCCTAGATCTAACATAAAAAAAATCGTAATAATACAATTCATTTCCAATGATGCTGTGATCGCTTCAAAACGCTGTGTCTGTGTCAACTTGTCTTCTCCATGTTACTAAATGTGGATAAGTGTGTAATCTCAAGAATCTTCTTCGAATTATCTATAAATGAAATTCGATATGAGTATATTTCTGAAACTTTTCAAGCATTTCTATGATTACTTACTTGAAATTTTTGAAACTCTTTAGATGTGGAATAAATTCCAAAAATTTTTGTCATAATCAATATAAGTATTCATGCAATTCCAAAATGTATGCTATGTGCTAGTTAAGTACCGATGAACACAAATTTGGAATCCTAAAGTGTTTTTATGAGTCATAAATTCCATGAGTCATAAAATTATGAGTCATAAATCAAATTCCAGAATAACATAGGGTTTTTGTAGTTACTGACGTTAGAAAGAGGCTTTATTATGGTTTTCTGAATCGGTGAGAGATTTCTCTGCAAAAATCAAAGAGACTTGAGAAGCAACCAAATCGATCTGAATTGCGCTGCAAAAGAAATGTTTTCTGATACGAACTGGTTTCTAAATCTAATTTTTTTTATTCTAAAAACCAAATTCTAACTAAAGCAGGCACAAAAGAGTTTTCCGATGATCCTTATGAAATCGCCAAAAAATTAAATGGAACAAGATCTTTTGAGGATTATAAAAATATTTCTTTAATGCAATCTCTGTTGTGAGTGCGAAGGTTGCCTAAGTTTGGTCCTAATACTTTCAATGGAATGCGTTGTTGATTTTTCTGTCATTGTAACAAAGATTCTTAAGTTTTATAATTTTATATCTTTCTGTGCCAGAATTATATAGCGAGAGCAAAAAGCTCCATAGGAATTTGATCAACTGTTTTGCGGCATACCTTGCGATTAACTCGAAGATTTTCGAAAGAATGGTCGTTCGAAATTTCATTGACCGGATTTGTGTAGATGTGCTCGTTTTGATGTAGTTGCTTCAGTCTTTTTTTGAAGCGGATGGTAGTTTAATAGAACAGAAATATTTATATCTTAATACAATAATGCTTTTATGTTTCTGCGACCAGGATACTAGTCAAACAAATGCAGAACAAATTTATTAGTTTAAGCTAGCAACTGAATTAGAAGCGGCATTGATTTTAGCTTAAAAATCGAGAAAATGTTCCCGGGGGTCCAACTTAAATATTTCGATGCTTTGCTAAGCAAATGGTCATAGATGTGATAACGCAACAAAAAATATGTTTATAGAATACATAATCAAAATTAAGAAATATGTAGGAAATATGTAAATGAAATAAAAACTGACTAAGTTGGAATTACATTTCAAAATTTTCTGGGGGGGGCCACAAGTAGGTCTGGAGGGGGCCCCCCCCCCCCCCCCCCCCGGCCCCCTTTTATTTACGCCAATGGAAATTATACCGAAAATGAAATCAACAGACACATTCTTGCGTAACGCGACACCATGAGGAGTCGACTTTCAGTGAGAAATTAGGTCCGTATTCGAAAATTAACTTCGGGGACATATGATTAAACAGGTTTAAAATTATCCTCACTAAATTTCCTTTCTGATGTAATATTATTTTAATATTTTTCTATTTTAATATTATTTTAATGGAGTCGACTTTCAGTGAGAAATTAGGTCCGTATTCGAAAATTAACTTCGGGGACATATGATTAAACAGGTTTAAAATTATCCTCACTAAATTTCCTTTCTGATGAAATATTATTTTAATATTTTTCGTTAACGCGCTGCATTTCGTAACGCGACACCATCGCTGAATTGCACTTTTTTGCAATTGGCAATGCAAGTGCGTTTTTTAACTTTGGTATAAGGTTTGGAATCTCGGTTTATTCCAAGCATTTCTCGTATACATTAATATAAATGAGGCTGTGAATTCAAATTACGGATAAAAAGGGATATTATATGGATAATTGCTGGATTGATTCAAAACCCGCCGCGTTACGCTGATCAACAAACAGTGTTTTGCAAATGGTGTCGCGTTACGCGAACGTGTTTATCGTTGATGAAGTACATAATTTCAGTCTATCTCGATGCGGCATGTTGCATTTGACGTGGAATATTATCACATTATCTATCGTTGAATTTAGTTCGAGTTAGTGGTCACGATCTGGAGTTTCGGCTATTAAGGTTTTCATTCGAATGTCTAATATAATATGTCTTTATTAAGGACATTCCTCAAGGAATCTAAAATTAAATGCACTCACGTTTACAAGGGCACCCACTCAACAATAAAGCAACGCACAACTGCCATGTCCGTTAAATGGTAGAAGGAAACCGTGTTCAGGAGCAAATTCTTCGTTACGTATACTCTCATGAGTACCTGATGATATTGAGTGCGAAGATGTGCGAAATGTTTAAAAAAGCCTCACAATCTATTCAAACAAAAAATAGTTGAGCACTAGTTTCACGGGGGTTATTTATGGACGACTGCTATGAGTTCTATGAAACAAATTTGTAATTTCAATTCTTCGTAACATTTATTATATGGGAACTCATTTTTTTAGTATGAACAGTTACCAAATGACACACCCCGTTCCACCCCCTATTTTGTTACGCTATTCGTGTACAAACCCTAACATACAAAATATAAACTTTTTTTCATTTTATGATCCATTGTGATCTTCTTCTTCTTCTTCTTATTGGCATTACATCCCCACACTGGGACAGAGCCGCCTCGCAGCTTAGTGTTCATTAAGCACTTCCACAGTTATTAACTGCGAGGTTTCTAAGCCAGGTTGCCATTTTTGCATTCGTATATCATGAGGCTAACACGATGATACTTTTATGTCCAAGAAAGTCGAGACAATTTCCAATCCGAAAATTGCCTAGACCGGCACCGGGAATCGAACCCAGCCACCCTCAGCATGGTCTTGCTTTGTAGCCGCGCGTCTTACCGCACGGCTTAGGAGGGCTCTATATTGTTATGTATGTTACACTTTATATGAATTCGCAGACTTTTCTTAAAGCTATGAATTGAATTCGAGTTTCTTATGTTTTCAGGGAAAAAATTTAACATTATTGGGCCTAGATTTACAAATCTTCTTCTTCCGATCTCCGTGCGGAACCTAGTTAGTTGTAGGAGGTGAGCGTATCTCGTGCGATGTTCATGCATTCCTGAAATACCGGAGATTTCTGTGGAAGAATAGCCAAAGAAATGTTTAGAAATAAAATTTGGAGAGAAGAAATGAAATCTTCAAGGAATTGAAGAAGGAATTTCACAGAGTTTCTGGGAGGTAAATTTTCTAAGAATTTAAGAATCAAAAATTCTTAACAAAGCAATTCCTCAAAATTCTCTAGAATTCTTGGAGGAGTCTTGGAACCCCTGATCGCTCCAACCATCAGATGGCACATTGGATTATGTATGTCGTCAGTTACAAAATTAGATTTCTTCAAAAACGATAGCATAGGGTAAATGTTCCATTTTGGACCCCTAAAGGAAGTGCTTACCGATATCTGCTTGTATGTTGACCGATTGGAGGACGGAGGGGTACGCTGGCAGCAGCTTACTGTACTAGTTGTTCAGTAACCGAATGATTAGAAAATACACCGGGGAACTGCTTTAGGAAAAGGTCACATATACCCTCCGTGGATGTTTGTTCTATGACTCGATTCGCCATGACTTTTGGGAGACCAGATTCTTTTCAGTGTTCACATAGTTCATAGTACCAAAATCTATTAGGGTTGCGACGAAGTTATTGCTGAATTTTTCGTTGATACGGTTTGAAAAGTCTATTGTTTACACGCTTCACGCTTATATCGTTGGTTGGCGGAGAGATAAACTGCTTTGCTAATTTGTACTTGGAGTATTTCCTCAAGGCGGACTTTTTGAAATTCTTCAAACGTTTCAAGTAACTGTTGCTCTAGGGTGGGCTTATATAAGGGGAGGATAAGCATTTGGGGATGAATTGGTCAATAGAATACAGAACAATATTCGATACTAATGTAACGGCTGAGTTGACATCAAAGTCGGCAAGGATCTCATGCCAATTAAAGTTTTCTAAAAAAACGATTCATGCTACAGTAGTCGCCATTTTTAAAGTCGCAGTAGATGCTTTGTACAGGATCGGAGAAGATGCAAGACGTGGTGCTATTTAGTGTAATTAGCAGTGGTAAATGATGAATAGATGACGTTACAAGGGGCGAAGGGGCCTCAATTAGTATGTAACATCTGTTACTGTCAAAATCAGCGAAGCAGAGATTAAGCATCCTACCATTAACACGCAATATTTGATTCAATTGAACAATGCATGCAAGGCTGTAATTGACCTTTCCCGTCAAAAATTGTATCTCGTTTTATTGTCTCAGTATATTCTTAGGCTTATTTAAGGTCAACTTTCCCAAAGAACCCATATTTTTTTAAGCCTCTAACTATTTTTAAACCTTTGTTTCCAATTGATATTTGGTAAATTGAAATCGCCGAGAATTAATATCTCTCTAAGCTGCATACGAGCTGTGATCAAAGGGAGTGAGCTAACATGTTGGTCACCCTGGCAGCACACATGTTCCACATAGGTTACTGCAACTCATTAGTGACCAGATTCCCAGGGGCCCTACTTAGCCGTGCGGTAAGACGCGCGGCTACAAAGCAAGACCATGCTGAGGGTGGCTGGGTTCGATTCCCGGTGCCGGTCTAGACAATTTTCGGATTGGAAATTGTCTCGACTTCCCTGGGCATAAAAGTATCATCGTGCTAGCCTCATGATATACGAATGCAAAAATGGTAACCTGGCTTAGAAACCTCGCAGTTAATAACTGTGGAAGTGCTTAATGAACACTAAGCTGCGAGGCGGCTCTGTCCCAGTGTGGGGATGTAATGCCAATAAGAAGAAGAAGAAGAAGAAGAAGTAGTGACCAGATTCAGTCACAATCAAGTTACTGCAACAAATTTTGTCTGATTTGTGCTGCTTGGGCAACGACTACCTGATCAGTTGTCCTATCCGGAGGTATATACAGAACGCAAAAGTACAATGTGTGGCTTTGAAAAATAACTTCAATGTTCTTATGAAAACACAAATGGGTATAAAAACATAATAGGTTGTTGAAATAACTCTGTACATTTTCTAACTTCTATGGATCCTATGCAAATGACTTCAACGCCAAGCAAGCAACGAGCACCCTCTGTTTTGTGTGATACGCGTTTTTTGCTGAATAAGTCATCAGTTTACAACCTATAGAATTAAAAGATATTTGAAATTTTTTAACCCCACGAACATTTTTACAAAAAATCAAAGAAAAATCAGATGTTATTGAAAAAGCTGTAGGGGGAGGTCCCCCAGTGCCGGACTTGAAAGCCATTTAACGAAAAATTCTCCAATTATTCGGATTATGTGTAATTGTATACCATATACACAACAAATGATTATAAAATGATTCAAAAAAACAATATTTGACCATTTGAACTTGTTTTTCGACGATGTATTTTGATGATGAATTTTGGTGAAAATTTTCACGATGCAGAAAATTGTCACCGAGGACACTATTGCATCGTGTTTAAATATGACCAATTTCCTGTTACATGAGTTAAGACATCATTTAGAATAGTAATATTGTTCACTTGCTTCAAGTTGTAGATATTAACACGTGTAGAGGTGTGCGCCGGTCCGAAAATTGGCGGCGGCGGTGTTTGTCAGAATTTTGGTCGGCGGCGGCGGCGTGAATCGGCGTTAATGTTCTCTAAGATTTTTTTTTTCATTTTTTCGGGTTATTTTCAAAAAATCAACGGGAGGATCTTTTCCAGAAAATTCTTTAAGTTTTCCAAAATATTCATTATTGGAAATCATTTTCAAATTTTCCACAGGAGCTACTTTGCATTCCTTTGTAATTTCCAAGTAAAATTGTTTGGAATTCACATGAGAAACTTTTCACAATTTTCATGAAAAATTGTTCCAAACTATGTACAGGAAATTGTTTTGAACATTCTCAGAAAGTTTCGGTTGAGTACTCCAGAATACTCAACAAAATATTTTGTCAAATTTACACTGAACTGAAATTTTCCGCGGGAGATTTTTCAAAATGAGAAAAAAATTGGATTTAAGTGGAAACTTGTTAGGAGTTTCCATAGGAAATTCATTCCAATTGGCGCGGGATTTTTTTTTAAATTCCCATGGAAAATTCTTCGTCCATAGGGTGACTACTACCTCTTTTGAGAATTTCCTCGGAAATTCTTCAGGAATGTATTTTAAAAATACAAAATAATTCAGGATTTCAAAATTGAGGAGGATCTAACTATTGATTTTTTTTGCCATTTAAAATTATTTTGCTTCAATAAGCTTAACTTGGCATATGTTGTCTATCATGTTGCAACCATCCAACCATTCAACCATCCAACCAACCAATCATATGCAACCATCAACAACATCGGTTTGACACTTATACTACCGTTTTTTTGGCTGCTATGTTTGAGCAGTTTTATATTTTTTCATCAACTGTATTTCCAAACGAAGGAACACATAAAATAATTTACAAAGGATCAATAATCATTTGACGAATTTTCTGAAGGAATATCCGAACGAAGATCTGAAGGAATTCCCGAATAAGGTCCCTAACATATTTCCGGAACATTTTTTTAAGAAGTTGACAATAGTTCCTCTAATGAAATTACATAATTAAAAACGATCGAATTTTCGAAGAAAGTTTAAAAGAATATCTTAAAAATCTTCAAAGTATTTACGAAGAAAAGGAATTTCTGTATGAAATTCTAGAGGAAGTTCCGACGGAATTCCTGAGGGAAATTGCGAAGCAATTCTTAGAATGCCCTCTTTGAAAAAATTTACGATTGTATTTCCTAGAGGAATATTCGAAGGAATGCCTGAAGAAATTTTTGATTGCATGATTAAATCAATTTCTGTATGAACTTGCAAAAGAATTTTTGGAGGCATTTTCTAAAGATTTTTTAAAGTAATTTACGAGTCAGGGTCATAAAACAAAACTATGCAGAAGGTGGCTGGGTTCGATTCCCGATTAGATCTAGGAAATTTTCGGGTTGGATTTTTTTTTTGGATTTCAACGGAAAGTTATTTGCCTTGTCCATAAACAAATCTTCGAAAATTCCATGGGAAAATATTCAAAACAAGGAAGGGTCGTCGATTTTCGATCAAATAATTTTCGGCTAGATGGACTTCGGTCAAATGATTTTCGGCCCAACAACCTTCGGCCTTGTGGCTTTCGGTCAAACTACTTTCTGCCGAACGATCCTCCTAGGTTCAAAAAGTCTATTTCAGCGAGAAATTCTTCGGAACTTCCACCCACAGTTTCTCTTTGTTTTTAAGGAGAGATTTCCAGAATTTCAACGGTAATTTTCTAGGAAATAATTGGTATTTTTACTAATGTGACCAGACGTCCCGCATTTCACGGGACGCTGGATTTTTCAACTTCGTTTTACAAATTTATTACAATTCGTACAGCCTTACAAATACTTTTCCAATTTTTTTAAGCCAAAATCTATGCAAAATGCACTTTTGAAGGATACATTTTCAGGCCAGTGATGAGTTTTGCAGGACGCTTGTTGGTCACATTAATTTTTACGAAAAAATCTCTGGGGTCCCAACGTGATGATATTGGGATCATTCGGAAAATTCTACGGAAATTCGATTGAATCTACGAAATTTCCACGGAAAATTCTGCGGACTTCTTCAAATTTGAATCGGCGTGAAAAAATATAGATCAGCGGCGTGACAAATTTTAAACGGCGGCGGCGTGCTAAAAACTGTAGGCGGCGGCGTGGCGCGGTGGCGCACACCTCTAAACACGTGTTAGTAGAGCCACAGAGAACAGACGTTGAAGCTACACTCGCTATGTTGTGATAACATCTTACTTTTCTTTTTGAAATAACTTTGGAATGTCGCCGTTATCCCGTGCAGAATCAGCGCTAGCGTCATAAAAAAATGCCACTGTGCGGTAGTGTCGTTATGCATGCAAGAGCATACCAGCGCCATCGTGTTGTCAAAATGAGATTGTGAGTTGCAATGTCGACGTCGATGGCGTTGAGGTTCGGTTTGTTTTTTTACACATATTTTGCAAGAAATTTTGTTCGAGCCTCCAAGTCTGTTCTCTATGGTAGAGCTTATTTGATTCTCCAGCTTAATTTCTTACATCCTACTCAAAATTCTCTCCATTTTCAATGACATCTTCAATTTTTGTTTCTGCCTATTTCTGTGGCTTTCTGATACCTCAGCAAGAAAAAAACAATTGAATTGAAGTAAGTTTAACAAAACAGGTGCAAAGAATGGCTATTTGATCACATGAAAAAACTCACTGTCCGGACCCGGGGGACAGCTACCGGATACAGAAATTGATTTTGCACCGTAGATACATTATATATCTAACAAATCATGATCGATATTTGATATATGACTAATATTGACCATCTCACCATAATCAGAATGCATTCGATTGATTTCAATCTTGTTGATTCAAACCTTCTAAAATAAGGCGAAACATGAAAATGTTTGACATTTTTGTTCAATTTCAAATTTTGTGCAAAGTTTACAACATGAGGATCTGATATTCCATGCAGGTAAAGGACTTTTCAATAGCTTTCTTTTGTACTACATGAGATGATGGAGGGATCTCTGCAAGTGTTGTTTTTAGAAGTGTCCGGTATTGGGAGGTGTCCGGCGCTGGGGGATCTCCCCCTAATAGTTCAGTTTTTCCAAGAAATTATTGAATCGTGTAACCGTGTAAAAAACCGGGGCGTATTCGTTATTTCAAATACGGCACGGATAAATTGTGTTGTCAATCTTTCGCCCCATAACTTTAAATCACGCATTGTCAGAAGTGTGTCATATTATTATCTATCGGAAAGGTGATGTCATCATTTCAGTCATCGAAAAAGAATGGTTTCAGTTTGGTTTTATTATTTTAATAATTTATTAAACAATTAAAAATATGCTTCACTTTATATATATAAGTTTTTCCTTGTTTTCTTACATTTCGATTTTCCACCGATGTTGTTCTTTGCTTCGTTTTACATATTTTTAACCACTTTTTCTTATTGTATGTAAATTTTGCTTCCACGTTGTTATTTAATTGCGGATGATTTCCGTTTCATTATTGTTTATGTACAATACTTTGCCAATTACTACGATTGCGCATCATTATTGGGGTTAATAATTATGCTTGAATACGGTAATTTCCATTTCAGTTTTTTCCTCGCATTATATTTATTTATTTATAATAATAATTCAAAATATTCGTATACAGTCTATATATCTGTTAAAACCAGATTTCATTCACACTGTGCTGCTTTATTCTGTTTCGTCTAGCGTAAACTTCTGCTTCTGCTCGCAAAAACAAAATAAATATAAAAAGGGATACGGGAAGAAAGGTGGAGGGAGTTTTAAAATGGATGGTTCAAGTTGAAGGATTTATATCATAGAAGAACAAATATGGTAGACGTAAACAGATATCACTAAAAGTTGAAATAATTTTGGATTCCAGAAATACATGAAGTTAGTTGGATGTCACTGTAGGATAAGGCATGGGAAAATCAGTATGAACAATATTACGTTCATGAAAACAACATCATATCATTTTATATCCACATCCCATTCACACTGAGCCCTCGCATACTTTCATTGTTCCATTCATTCGGGTTTCGCTTTGTGTGTTTGATCGTTTTTGACTTTCATTATCTGTTTTTTACGTTGCCTTCAACTTATTAGTTTTTAAATGAATAATATGTATATGACAGTTTCAAGTGATCTCCAATTAGAGAACATAGAACTACCAAATCATGTTTGCTTTATGATTTGATTTGAATGTGTTTTTCCTGTTGGCATCAAGATTTTCTATATAAATAAGGTATTTTCGCGCAAAATTATTCAAGTCAATATTTCTTGTATTTGTAACATTACAATGATATTATGAATAATAAACTAACGAATGGGCTGCATGCGTGATTATGAGTGGTTCTTTGTTTCAGAATTGAAAATCGTGATAAAACTGCCATTATTTTCCACATTTGAGCTTTTTATTCCAGACCGCCAAAATTTTGCAAAGCTAACTTGAATGTATGATTGTTTACTTTTTTTCCTTTCAAGCGAGATTTCATTTTTTATTAATTTAGGAGTTCCTGTACTTAAGATAATTGTTAATTGAATTGCTGTTATTTCGCAGTGATATTCAAGCATAAATTGTACAATATGCGAGAAGAGACATATGTGGGGATTACGATTTTCAAATAAGTGATTTATTAAATGATAAATAATTTACAATTTGACTTCCCCATTCTTTTTTTTCGAAAAGCAGCTACAAAATTAGTTACTTTATTTTCCGAAACATAAACGGCGGTGGTTAATGCGAAACGGAAACGATTAATTTCGCAAAATTATTCGTTAAGCTAGGATTCTATCTGATATGTACACTCATGATTAAAGTAGGCTCTCTCTGTTTGGGCGGTAGAGCGTCTTCCGCGAACTAAGTGTCACTTTCTATAGGTTAGGTAAGTTGTTTTTGCTATTATGTTACAAAGCTATAAACAACAGACTTAGACACGTAAATAAATCGAACTTAGTGAACAAAAAAACACTTCTTAACAACTGAAGCTATGGCAATTCGAAGTAGGCTTTGATCTCTTTGTTTAAATTTTGTGTTGTTTTTTTTCCACGCAAGTACGATGGTGTTCGTGGGGTAAAGCTGTAAAGGTAAACAAAAGTCATGTGATCCGCGTAGTGGAAGGTAAAATGAAAATTTGGTGGTTACAGAGACTGCAGATACAGATACGTAAAGAAGAAAATTAAATGGATGCGTATTGTGAAACGTTGTCCTATTAATTAGTTATTGTAAAAGTGGTAAATTATTTTCATGTTCAACAAATATGTTGAGCACTTCATAGTTGCAACATAATCATAACACAGAGATTTTCACATTATTTCAGCCGCGAGAATATAAATTGGCTTCTTTGACCGTCATCATCAAAATTTAAAAAAATTAAAAGCAATCAATCCAATCAATTCAGAATTATGGAACAAAGAACAAATTTTTAAACTGTATCTTTTCTGTATTTAACGCCCTCGCGCTCTACATGAAAAATTTATGACAAATCTTACTGTGGAGTCACGGAGGTTAATAACCTAGGAAAGTTGCTTAAATAATAAGTGCGCTAACCCTAAGATAAGTTTTTTTTTTATTTGATTAAAAAGCTGTTCCACGAAAGTTTGATTTTTCATGACGATGATGATGACATGCCAACATAACTTTTCGATTCTATCATGCTGAATAAAATAAAAACAGAAATCACAGCAAAAAACAACTGTAGCGGCGATACAAAAGCGATGCGCGTACGCAATAAAGTGTACAACAAATTATATTTCCAAATTGAAAAAAATAGAAATGTCATTGAGACAAAAGTAGATCAAGATCATTCAGATCAAATCAAAATTAATGAAGGAATTTATTCTAAAAAAGTTACAAAATCCTCAAACTGATTCTCGGTGCTTAGCTCTAAACATGGTTTGTTTTGAATATTTTTTTAGTTTAACCACTCTAAACGAGTAAATTAACTCTAATTACGTATATAAAAGTTTCAAATGCACCTTTAAAAATGGTTTCGTGTATCATTAACTTCTCTTTTGTTTTGTTCTCATTCGCTTTTGTTTATCAATTTGCTTCTTTTTTCTCCAGTTCTTCCCTATTTTTGACCCATTTTATGTTGCATTACCTTTGTTTTCGCTGCTAAGGATACCTGTATCGTACAGAAGGAGCGTTCACAGGCGTTAATGCCTAATCGGAATCGTATTGTTCGCGTGCTAATGTTTCAACGTATGGATCAAGGGTCTCGTGTAAAATTGACTATGGATGACAAAATGCTTGTACGGTGATACTTATTCTCTCAAAATAACCAATAAACCAATCAATTTTTGATCTAACCACATTGAAGCAATTGTATCACTGAATATGTATTTAAGCTAAAAAATAAAAATACAAACGGAGCATTCGAATGACCAAACCAGTGTTGTCGCTCATATGGCCTTGCATTATAGGTTAAACGCAGTGTACTCTGTCTTTTACTTTGACGTTCTTGAAATTTTGACCACATGCAGCAGTTCCACTGGTTCGTTTCGATGCTTGCCATAAGCAGAATTTTGTCAAAATGCGAGCCCGTATGAGAGTCAATGTAAAAATGTACGTATTCAGCGCTCTCAACTAATCCGAATCTCGAAACCACTGGTCTGCTGTCAATGCGATTTGATTGGTCATTCACGAAGGATTATCAAAGAATGGGTTCTATGTGGCAGTGGGAATTATTATGGGAGAAAAAAAAAAGAACTTGCTTACGTTGTATTGTCATTTTCTTCTAAATGCTTGATCTTTCATATGTGGAACGCTACGATTCGCACATTTTGCGCGCTTTAAATGGCCGTAAACTACGAGTCTGTTGGTTTTGTTTTATTCATTTAGATTTTGGTCAAACAGTTATCGATAAAAACAGGTTGCTTCTACGCTTTTTTTTATTCACTAGAACACATGATCAGTTCACAGTAAGAAGGACTTCTACCACATACCACGATTATATATGACAGTAAATGTTAAGTTTGTTCTCAATTTGCGTTTTTAAAATGCTGTAGAAAATTTTTCGTCGTTTTTGACTTTTGTTTTGTATAAAATTGTTCATCGATGGATCTGTTTCTACGCATTAGTTTGGACTAGAAAGAGAGCTGCTTTATCGTTTCCTAAGTATAT
This sequence comes from Armigeres subalbatus, assembly GCF_024139115.2. NCBI lineage: Eukaryota > Metazoa > Arthropoda > Insecta > Diptera > Culicidae > Armigeres > Armigeres subalbatus. The sequence continues at coordinate 286,963,853 of NC_085141.1, read as the reverse complement.
AAAGAGCTTACAGTTAGAAGATAGCTTGCGTTCGATAGTGTAGATGCTTTTTTTCTGAGAAAGTATTAGATGGATGGCGACAGGGAGGGAGCAGTGTGACTTTTGACCAGCACGACTTCATTTGACCTAACCTATTTTTTCCTTCGATTTCATTAATGTGTTATTTGTTAGAGAATGAAATATACACACACGCATTTGCTTGTTGTCACTTGTACTACGCGACTTCTACAACAGTGCGAAACAACGACATCTACACCAATCCTTATTTCGTTTCTCCTGATATAAATGGTACAAAGTGAACACATACTTCTATGACCTACACATGATGACTTCGATCTACAAACATATACAAAGAACACACGCACATATACATGAGAATGTGTGTGTGTGCTGTTATCCCTCCCCGGTTTATGCGCTTCCGGGTCACAGCTGGTCGCTTGCATTGCTAGGTATCCATCGTGCTGTCGTATCTGGTCGCACTGTCAACTATATTGGACCGTAGTCGCTCAGGGCTTGTCCTGGTTGCGGTCCTGGCAGCGTTACGACGACCGACACGGCCCGGGGATCGACCACCGAGCCAGAGCCTGCAGTGAGTGTGGAAGCGCCGCCAATGTCTCCAGGTCATACGTGACTAAGTGGGGTTTGCTTGAGTACATGGTGATGCAGATGGTGATGACTAGTGGACGCCACGCTGCCAACGGTTTGCGTGTACGGAGTGGCAAGTAAGGAAGCTGCTGCTGAACCGGGTACTCCGATTCCGGACGTTGCATACGGCTGTGGGAGTGGTGGTCGGGGCTTTATCAGTACCTGTCCAGCACCAGTAGGATCCGGTGAACCAAACAACCTTCTCCAGAGCCGTCGCCACGACTCTACCGTCTTGCCTGACCATATCCACACTCCGGACGTGATACCCACGGCCAGCGCCATGAAGTACTTCAGCATCAGTACTGAGTACAGAGGTTTTTGCCTGATGCCCGTACCCGCCTTACAGGGACATGTCAGTCCGGTCATCCAATCTTCGGTGAAGTTCGCTTCGTACAAATGGCAACCGATCACGATCGTCGCTGGAACCGTATACAGAACACTGAAGATCCCTATCCGGATCATCAATTTCTCCAGTTTGTCTGCTTTCGATCCAGCTCCAATGCCGCCCTGCTGTTTTATTACAGATCGGATTCTGAACAGTGACACGAATCCTGCCATCAGGAACGTCGTTCCTATCACCAAGTACACAAACAGCGGTGCCAGCACAAAGTTCTTCAAATTTTCCACTGATGTATTACCAACGTAGCAAATTCCGGCAATAGGATCACCATCCACCGCCGGCCTCAACAGCACCGAAACACTCTGCACCGTTGGGATCAGCCACGCTGCCAGATGGAAGTACTGCGAATGTTTCGAAATAGCTTCGTTGCCCCACTTAAGTCCTGCAGCCAGAAACCAAGTGAACGACAAAATCACCCACCAGATCGACGAGGCCATTCCGAAGAAATAAATCATGATGAAGATCATCGTACACGAGCTTTGTCCCATCGACGGGTACTTGATGGCTTTCCCGTCGCAGGCGATCTCGTCGTGCCCGAGAAACAGCTTGGTCAGATAGCCGCAGGACACGATGAAATAGCACGCCGACAGGAACACGATCGGCCGCTCAGGATACTTGAACCTTTCGGTGTCGATGAGGAACGTGGTGAGTGTCATTAGTGTGCTTATGCCGCAGAGGCCGGACCATAGCGCGATCCACACCCCGGCGAAATCCTTTTCCTCCTGACTGAAGAACGCCCCCCGACACGGGATCGCGCAGTTTATGACGTCGCCTACCCTTTCGACACTTTGGTTGTGCAGTAGGTTTTCCTTCCCCAGGGTCACCAGTGGCTCCCGACACCGGCACATGCACTCTTTTGTTCTTTCCCCTGGGGGATTTTGGCAGTTTTTTGAATTCTTGCCCTTGCATTTGTTGTTCTGACCGGAGGCGCCACCCGCGGACGAACCGTGGGACTTGCGTGTTGGTTTAGAGTGCGAACCTCCGCTTCCGCCACCGCCGGACGAGTGACTGCCATCGTCCTCGCTGGGCTGTTCCATGCATAGATTTTCGGTGTCTCCCGAGACGGGCAAATTTTCGCAAGCCATTCGATCCGGCCACTGGAAGCTGTACTGCAGCATGATGGGTGCACAGCCGGCACGAGCCCGCTCGCATACACTCCGGCACACCGGAAGTGGCTTGTGGTAGTCCTCGATGCAGATCGGAGTGTACATCGAGCAGAGGAAGAACTTGAGATCCGGTGAGCATTTGATCTCGACCAGGGGCCAGAACTGGTGCACCTCCAGTCCGGCTTCCTCCTGCGTTTCGTGGTTCATCTCGTTCGGGAACGAGGTGAGGTTGTAGCCGATGCCACGACACATCGGAATGGTGATTTCTTCGCACCGCGAGTGCGGATCTTTTGGTATCGCCGGTAGATGAGGGGCAGGGCTTGCCCCACCGCCGCTGTAATAGCTGGAGCTAACTCTGGTACTGCACAGCAGTAGCAGTAGACACGTCGTCGTCAGCGAGCTGATTTTATTTGTTCGTGTCATTTTGAATGGTGACCGTCCCGTGGACGTGTCTGCTGATGAGAATGTGATTTCGAATCTAATTTTCTGGCCCGAAAATGAGGCGAAATTGTTTGCTGGTGCAGCAGCTTGGGTGCAAAATTTCAATTAGATTATCTTCATCGTTGCGCTTCCTACGGCTGGTTCTGCTGCTACCAAAGCTGGTGCTGGTATTCTCCCTTTCGCCGGTAGCCGCCCGTCAGTTGTTGAAGTTGTCGTCGCAGCCACTCTCGGAACGGCACATGTGCCGTCTAAAGTACGTGGTGAAGGTTGGTCCTTTTATAGATCGGTGCCGGGGTGAGCAAATTCAATTCGCAAAACTTGTTCTCCCAAATCAGTTGCCCTGCTACGCTGGATGTCGGGTGTCAGATGGATAGCCGGTGCATCGACGGCGACGACTGCAAAGTCGCAATGTGATGGCTTTTGACGGGTGTTAGGCGCGCGAGAAAAGTAGCACCGGCTTCAGATGGATGGGATGTCGTACAATCCGGGAGTCTCGGGGGTTTCTGCAAGGAAAGAGAGAAAACAAGGAGGAAATGAATATAAATTAAATTATAATTAATATCATATGGCGGCGGGATGGGAGAATTTAAATTTAAAACGAAATTATGTTTGACATAAATGAGTGCAGTCAAGTGTGTACACACAGATCGGGCGAGAAGCTGCATAGTTAATGGATGATTTTCCCAGCTGGAGAAGTACATACAGTGACGGGAAAAATAGTTTTCCCAATTTAGTGTGAAATGAAAGAAATCTAAGTTGCATTTTTTAGCAATGTGCGGTTAGCATCATCATCGTCACGTTTAAAAATACACATACTAAATCGGTTTCAGATCATCTGTCCCATACTGTATCTTGGATATAACACGAAAGAGTTTTCTGGCTCGCAGTAGAACCATGCTCGGAAAAGTTTTTAACACTGCTGCTATTGCTGAAGCTGCACTGCAACTGCCATATGGGTATCTACTTCCGTTGCCTTCCGGCTTCCTCTTGCAAAAAAAAAAACTTTCAACGAAACGGTAAAGAACGTCCCCGGCTTGGCAGAGGAGGCAATGCATTGCAATGTTTTCAATGTCTACACGACGTCCGCCCCGGGACCGAGTGGACATCAGCTCACGACGAGAGCATTTAGGGATTGGATGTGTCGTTGGTCGGGATTTTGGGTAACCGAAACAAGAGCAACTTTTCCCCAGTTGGGCCCTGTCGGTTGTCAGGGCTAGCTGCCGTTACTGCCATCACCCGTAGTGTCCCTTGATGGAGCCATTTAGGCAGCGTGGCAGTTACATTGAGAAAGGGTTAGATTTTTGGACCAATTTTACTAAATTACGTCCATTAAAGCTGGAAAACGCTCCGGGCGGAGCGAGCGGTGGATGGAGAAATGGTCCCAAATGGTCGCTCGGGTGACGTTTTTGTACGGCAGCGCAGGATCCTGGGTGTGTGCCGGTGCCGGCGGACTTTTTCGATCGATGGCCCAAATTGAATCAACTGTCCGCTTTTAATTGAGTTTGAGACAGGAAAAGGGCGTTTAGTAGCAGTTTACGGATGGCCGGCCCTGACTTTGATGGTAAGTGGACATTGGACCGAATGCTTTTAGTGGAGCTTGTTTTGCGGGAGAAAATTGGTAATCAATTGTAGGGAAACTTGTAAAGTGGTGGTTTATGCAAAATTTGGTTGGCAAATGCAATTACCCATTAGGGGGATGTAGTTTTCAATAGAGCAAAAGCAACTCAAAAGGTAGAACACCTTGCGTTCAATCAATCATGCATGAGAGCAGCAGTCGATTGCTCGGGGGAAATCCGGTTGCACACACAGAAAGCGTCGGAATCCTCACGTTCACGTCGTTGCTTCCAGCAGCAAAGCATACGGCATCGTCGTCGTTTCCGTCATGCTGTTTATACCGGCATAGGATAGCTGTGCGGAATGGGAGCTCTGTTTGGCAAAGGATCAATGAACCATCAGTACCTATGTTGCACTGCATGTGCAGCAAACCGGAGGAATAGTGAGAAGAGCATTGATTGCACATGGAAACCACTATCAGGACTTCCGCTACGCTAAGCTGCTGTGAGCTGAAAGGTAATGCCCTGGGTTCCACCGTTTCAGGATTATATGCATCTGGAATACAGCAGCAAATGTTTTGTGTAATTTGAGGTTATGAGTAGAAGTCTCATACGGCGATGGAGCCGTACTGGAGCTTAGAGTATCCAACATACGTTTCAACAACGGTACATAAAGCTTATGCTGTGGGGAATTCATGCTTGCTCATTAGTGCTATATTACCGAGGGTAGCATGCAGCAGTCCTGATGCGATTGCGAGCGCCAACATTAGGGCGTTTTGAACGAAGGTGAAAAGTGCGTACTTCAACTGAATTTCTAGCAACATGCTAAACGCTATTTGAAGCGCTTTAATTGCATTGTTCCTAACGTTAGTGGCACATGTTTTGAAATCCTTTTACAGCCAAACTGAACGAGTGATAAAGCTGATAGTTGTGCTTTGTGATTAAAATGAAAAAGCAAAATACAATCAATTTTAATTTTAAATATCAATATTGGGTGGCGTTTTTCATAGTCAAATAGTTGAGAAAAGCAGTAAAAACGAACGAAATTAGAAATTTGTTTAAAAATATCACATGCACCATTTTGACTTGCAACAAACCATTCAAGCGTGTACTGATTTCAGTGGAAAAATATAATTAAAATCAGGTGGTGAAAAACAAATTGGTTTCGAAATCAAATTACAATCCGCACAAGCCGGTGGTGACCGGTTGCTACGCCGAGATCCGCATGGGTTGCACCCATTTGCAAGGTCCTACCCGTAAACTGAAATAAAACCGTCCCGGGGAGGGTGCCTGCAGGCTGAAGTGCCCTCGATATCCCTCTCCGAACAGAGAGACCAGACAGCGTGCAGTCGAGTGCATTCCACCATCGGCGCAGTTGTTTCCACCACACATTCGGTTGGGTTTCAGCTCTGTTTGGTTAGCGTAAACCAAACGGCTGCTCCAGTGTGAAACGGAGACAACCGTAAGTCAATAAGACGACGCTGACTGACGTGACTCCTCCGATGGGAAGAGGTGTTAAAATTAGCCAACAATCTTCTTGCGTTGCGTCTAAACGCCTTCTCGCCCACCTTGCCCTGTTCCATTGCCCAATATAGGATCAAATTTCGTCTCATCATAATGAAACCGTTTGCCAACCAACGCCTTTTTATCGCTGCTTACGTTTGTTTTCAACCAACTTGAGCTGAACAAAAAAAAATGCTTTTCGTCCACTTCACCAGCAGGAGATTTTTCCTCAAAAACAGCACTTGGGTGTGTTCTTGTCGTGGTTGGTTCGTTTGAGTGTGCTCTCTATTGGCGACGGATGATTGAATTTTGCACGTTTCAAGGGAGAGGGGAGAGGGGAAACCAAATTTTCTTGCAATGATATTTGGGGTGACTATCACAAAGATAAAAATTATTTTAGTTGACTAATAACATTTGTGTAAAAAATAACATTCATAAACACTTGTTGGGGATTTAACATAATTTAATAGAAAAGAAAATTGTAAAGTTGAAAAATTGTGTTCCCTATTGTCTTCTCTATTTTATTGAAATTGAGCCGTTTGGCCAAAAGTCTTTCGGTCGAAAGCAATCTTACCGAGCTCCATTTGGCCGAAATGAACTTTTCCGGAAGGGAAATATGACGGAAAAGTCGTCATTTGGCCGATAAATCTTTTTGGCCGGAATGGTAGTTCAGCAGGAAGGTCCATTTGGCCGAAAATGTCGTTTAGCTGGATAGCTCATTTGACCAAAAATGCTGTTTCACCAGCAGGAGATTTGTTTGCGGAAATTGTGATTTGGTTGAACATGTTATACGGCCGAAATTGTCGTTTGCTGAAAGGCCTATAGTTGAAAATGTAATTTGGTCGAACAGTTCATATGGCTGAAAATATCTTTTGTGTTCGGCCAATGTGAAAAGTTTGACATGATGATGATTTTTAAAATCAAGACAACATTTACAAAACGACTTATCTGCTTTTGTAAACAAAGATTCAAACGACGATTTGACGAATCTGATAGTTCTCCCAGGCAAACCAACACCATCAACAGGTAGCGGAATCCTTCACCTACCCATTGATGGTGTTGGTTTGCGTGGGAGAGCTATCAGATTCGTCAAATCGTCGTTTGAATCTTTGTTTTGAAAATTCTGTCTTGAAATGATGAATGAAAAGAATGAATCTCTTCTAACTTCTTATGTCTTATTTCTCAATTATCATGAATATTTGTCCTTTCTGATAAACGAAATTTTCGGTCAAATGACCTATTCGGACAACCAAAATTGTCGATCAAATGACCATTTCGGCCAAACGACATTTTCGGTCAAATGACCTATTCGGCCAAACGACATTTTAGCCGTACTTTCATTTTGGCCAAATGACTTTCAGCTTGACGGATTTCGATGTAATGGTTTGTTCGTCCTTCCTTCGCCGTGCGGTAAGATGCGCGGCTACAAAGCAAGACCATGCTGAAGGTGGCTGGGTTTGACTCCCGGTCCGGTCTAGGAAATTTTCGGGTTGGAAATTCTCTCGACTTCCATGGTGTTAGCCCCATGATCAGGGTTTGCAGAAATCGATCTCAATAGATAACAAACAACGATAAAAGAGAGGCAAAAACCTCTTCGAATCATAAAAAGTCATAAAAAAGGCAAGTTGGAAAAAACTGATTCGGATAACACTTTGTTCACGCTCATTTTCTGTTGGGACCATATTTTTTTTCGAAAAAAAAACAAGTTGAAATATGTGTAAAACAAGTTAAAACGCATCATCGGAAACGACAGTCTTGTTTTTCTATAGCCAACGTTCTTCAGCCGTCCCCGTCCTGTGCGAGAATCTGAATAATGGGGCTTCCAAGCTCCAATGAATGACATGTAATTTTCTTCTTTGTCTGACAAGTTTCCAAATTCTAGACAGTTGCTGTTGCTATTTGTTGTTCGCAAGCAAAGTTATGAAAAAATTGAAAAAGCTCATGATTGATATTGATGTTATTCTTTTACGTGTTAAATTGAATTTATCGAGGAACGAAAAAGTCAAAATTTGAATCACTCTTATCTGTATATAGACCAGGCCTGTCCAACCTTTTCAAGCCACGGACCAATTTTCAGAATGGCCACTTGCTGGCGGGCCAGAAAATATTCGGTACATATTTTTTATAATTTATTATTATAATATATTATAATTTACAGAATGGTCAAAATTGTTTTAAAGAAAAACTTAACATGCGTTTACACAATCGTTTTTTGTACTTATTTTCTTTTTCTTTTTAGGTAACAGGACATGGAATTGTTAGCTTCTTTCCAATACTCGACGCATATTGATTGCACAATTAGCGATCGAATTTCGCAAACAGATAATGAAGATCAACAATTACTTTTTACTGTCTTTATTCTTGATAAGAGTTGACACACAGATGTGTACTTCTGGAGAGAGAAAATATAGGGAAAATAACTTACGACAGATGTGTCTTTCTGAAATTTAGATTTGAACTCGTTGTTGCATTGGAGGTCAATTATCTCCATTTGAAACATTCCAGGTACATTATTCACATCAGAAAACGAGGTAGCTGTTCTTAAAAAAATAGCCAATAGGCTTGAAAATTTATGCTGAAAGGCTTCGACTATTTTCTACAGGATTAGAGAAATGTATCAGCTTTCAATACTCAATTGTGCCAAATTGTTTCAATAGTTTGCATGTTGGATAATAAAAGTTCGACGTGTTGATCCCTAATTTGCAGCTTTATGTTCGAGTCATTGAGATGTTTGCTGACATCTACTATAAAGCCCAAGCCGCTTGGGTATTGGTTTTGCTTTATCTTGTAAAAATAGTATGATTTCCTTTCGAAGGGAATAAAATCTCCTAAGCAAGGCGCTACATCACGAATATCGATCGTTTCTGCACATACATAGATCTTTTTTGATTGTTTTACAATCGATTAACAAATAAACAAACTGCTTTATTGTCCAAGTATATTTTCCGTCATTACCAGACTCCCATCAGTTGTTAGTCCTTAAGTTTTCAAAAAAAGATTTCAAGCTCTTTCATACAACAGATCTTAACAGCTTTCCTCAGGGTACATATTCCTCTGTAATTTGAAGATTATCATAAATTACCCTTATGAAGCACGTGCCTTTTTCGCGTAACGTATTATTCAAGTTTTTTTTAAGACTTCATTTTCGTGATTTTTTAACAATACTTTTCAAGTCTCCTGTGAGAAGTGTAACTCTTCTGACTAACACTCATTGACAGCTTAGCTTTTCACCACTTTTCACGGTCTGCGTCAACGAAATCTTGTTCGTAATTGTTTTGATCGTATTCGGGATCTCGTATTTTCCAACAAAACCATCCTCAAAGGAAGCATCACAACAGCTTTGGAAGAAGCTTGCTGTTACGTTTCTCGACGATGATGATTCCAATAGCCCCGATTTCCGTATAGCAGACTATATATTGTTGAACCACCTTCTCTCAGAGGCTGACTGGTCTGAGGTATACGAGACCACGGACGTAAGTAATGCTACTGACTATTTTACAAGGATCGTCAACTCCTGTATTGTGCAATCTGTTCCAATGCGGAGACCACCTCGTAAAACAGCCTGGTCCAATGCCCATCCTCGCACTCTTCGTTGACGGCGTTCAAAATTGTTGGAGTCATACACTCATTGAAGATGCACATTCACGAAACGCCTATTCGATAAAGCTAGTCGCAATCATCAAGAGTACTACCGCTTTTTGTACAAATACTACGTTGAAAAGAAGCAAGACGATCTGCGGCGGAGTTCAAAACGATTTTGGAACTAAATATGTCAATTTGAAATGCAATGAAAGTGGCCTGCCAAGCATTATGCACTTGGGTAATACACACGTTTGCTCTACAATGCAGCAGGTTCAGGTGTACCTACAGTGTCCGACAAAACTATAAGACCAGAGGCCGTTTTTTTTTAAACAAAATGACCAACTCTGGAAGGCTGTATCTTGGTTTGTTTTTGGCCAATCGAGCCAATTTTTTTAATCTTTATTAAGGTGTTTTTTTTTAATCTACAGACTAAGTTCAACACCGGCCAATCGAGCTGAAATTTTGGCCCCGGGGAATATATCGGAATTTTCCTCAACCGAGGGTTATATTTTTCGGACCGGAATTCGAGCTTGCAAACCTCTGAAAGGACAAAAAATAGAACCACCACTTTGGGTTAATTTTTCAGGGTTATAACGTGAGAATTGAGCCATGACCACCGGCCCAATGATAATTATTTACCAATATCTTTTGACATAGTGAATAAGTTTATTGTCTTTTTTCTTAGTTTTAGAGATCCAGGAGGTGTCCTGGATCCTGGATTTGTCCTTTCTGAGGTCTGTAAGTTCGAAGTCCGTGGTCCGAAAAATATGTATCCTCGGCTGAGGCAACTTCAGTCTAATCCCCCTGGGCAGCCAAAATTTCAGCTCGATTGGCCAACTACAAGCCGAGATACAGCCCTCCAAAGTTGGTCATTTTGTATAAAAAAAAAAGCCTCTGCTGGTCTTATACATAGTTTTATTATTATTATTATTACTTTATTAATCCAACGAACCTGTTTGTGGTTTAATTGAATGGCTTAAATCTAGTCTAATGTATAAATATAAATAATATGCTCAGAAGATCAGAAAGAAAATATTTATAACAAACTGGCAAACAAACAGCACTCAAGAACAATATACATTATTCATTTGAAACGTTTCGCAAATTGATAAACTAAGTAAAACTAGACGAGCTTGGTTTCCATACATCAATCGAATGATTCACAAATTCGCGAAATCTTACACCATTTGGCCAAGTCGATTCACTCAATGCTAACACTTTCCATTTTTCTTTCAGTACTACTTTGAATGAAATATAATCTAGCGATCTACAATCTGCCTGTTTAGACACAAGTTTGATAACTTTCTCGCAATCACGAACCGGAGCTCCAATACATCGATGAACCATGTCCCTCACTACATCTTCAGAAACTGAGTTGTCTATGTTTGTTAACAACAATGAGAACGATCCATCCAACGAGACTCGATGTTGATGTGTTAATCCACCCTTGTGTTCATTTTTCATATTTATTGTAGGACACACGATGGTCTCGTCCTCCTTTTTCAACAACTGAGAAGCAGCAATAGGTGTCGCATATCGGTTAGTCTCAGAATGTGGTGCTAGATCATTCGAAGCTCGTAATTTCAGTGCATCCATGATTCGAGAAACTTGAGTTTGTAGGTCTTGTAGTATGTCAATTTGTAGGGTGATAGGGTCAGGCAACGTTGTATTTTGCTTAGAATTCTTCCAATTTTGATAGCAATTAAGGCATCCATCACACATCCACAGAGCTCCCCTATGACCGTTTGATATGGAACGCAGCTGATCTTTATTCATACCAACACATGAAGCGTGAAACGAATGATTGCACGGTCCAGCACAAACAACGTATAATCCAACTTCGGAGGAAATTTGGCGCGCACAGTTTTTGCATTCTACCATCTTTGTAATTTGGTTTGGAACGTTTGACTGAGCCATAATCAAATATTTCATCAATTTAATGCAAACTCTTTATACTTGATCGTAACGCGCGAAACTTTTTATCCGGTTGACGTAATTTCACTTATTTAAAATAATGTTTAAGAAACAGAAACGTTCTAATGTTTGTCGACGTAATAAATCACACGACCAAATCGGAAAAGCAAAAAGCAACACAAGTTCGACACTGACGGTAAGAAGTTGAGGCTGAAAATAGGGTTATCAGTATCAAGCTGGTTCTTTTCGTCTTCTGATGTTCCACAAGGAAGCAATCTGGGCCCGTTATTGTTTACTTTGTTCTTCAACGATGTTGTTATCGTTTTGGGAAAGCGAGGCCTACTTATTTATGCCGACGACTTGAAAATGTTTTTTTGTCATAAGAAGGGAAGCCGACTGCAGACAATTTCAAAAACATCTGGATCGTTTTGTACACTAGTGTGGTTGTGGATACGATTTCCTTCAAGTAAGCGTTTTAAAATGTTCTATTATTAAGTTTCATCGTTGTAAAATGCATATTATTCACATCTAGCGAAAAATACCCCGCTTTGTCTGGGTGTTTTTGATGCAAATGTCATATTCTTAACTTTTTGCAGCAGCCCTCAACCACTGACCCAAAGCTGTATTATACTGTTAATTCTGTTAAATTAACAAACTTTTTGTACAAACAACAAACAACAAACCTTACAGATCTTCAGACGAATCGATTATGGAGAACATTTTGCAAATCGGTTAGCCCGTTCGTGAGTTAAACCTTCAGGAAGACAACCAAAACTAATTTTTATATATATATCCCGACTAGAACAAAGATTTAACACAATTTTAACATCTTGTGATATTTACAACTTACTATGATACAATTTTGTTCTTAGTAGCCATTATCTTTCAAATGTTATAACTAGAGATGGGCAAAACGGATCACTTTGATGAACGGATCAGATTTGGGTTATTTCGTTCTAATGATCCGGATCTTTCAACCGGATCGGATCCTTAGAACAAAACGTAAGGAGAATGCAAAAAAGGGAAACCATCGTCATTCTGGCTCACACTTTTGAACCGTACAGATAATAACATTACTTTTTCTTGTTTACTAGCGTATGGATTACAAAGAATGGACTTTTTATTTTATTATTTCCTTACAAATGGTCAAATAATTTGCTGATCTGGTGAACCGGATGTTCTAAAAAATGTTCTACGAATCATTCACTCACTTTAGAGATCCAGATCATGTGACCGGTTCCGGATCTGAACGCCCATCTCTAGTTATAACAGGATTTTATCATAATATGATTTAAAACATGCTCAACAACGAATTACCCAACAGTAGGCAATTAAAATAGCATGAGCATGAGCATGATTGACCGCCCACGGTTGCTACTCCGTTATTGCCAGGCCAGCGGTAATTACACAGAGAACCAACAAATGATGTTTGGGACTAACATCATTTTCAATGTGTATGAACTGGTGACCCAAAATTTAAGCAATACCGACGCCGGCCGTGTTCGAATGCAGGTCAATTAGGGAGTAGGTAGGAAAATGTTGACGTGATACTTGCTTTGATGGAAGCCGACGAGTCATCTGCACTTCCACGAGATATCACTGGGATGTTGGATATACGGCAGGGTTTGCAGAAATCGCTCTCAACAGATAACGAACAACGATAAAAGAGGAGCCGGACAATACTAAATACTCATCCTACTTGGTTGACATGTGTACAAAAATAATTTGAGAGAGTTAGTTCTGAAAATGTATTGCGAGAGATCGGCTGGTACCTGCTGCTGGGAATTTGGTTTCATCAGTACCCGCTAAGCTGCGGTGGACGACGGAGGTCCTTCGTAGCTTAGTAGGGAAAGCACCTGTCATGCGAACTGGGGTCGTGGGATCAAACTCCACCGAAGGGGCGGTTACCCTCCAATACCTTTTCCGAACTAAATCTATCACATGTTGTACATATGCATAATCAAGTTTCAGACATAGTGATAAAAGAGAGGCCCCCACAGAAAAATGGTGATTCTCGCTTTGTTTTCGCTCCTTTCGTGTTGGTTACTGCACAGCTGTGTAGAACAAGTTGAAATGCATCATCAGAGCCACTGCTCCCCACATTTGGAGCTTTCTAAAAGAAATGTATCATGGGGTATAGCCTCCCGAATCAGTTCACTATCATAGCAGCTTGCGAAAAAAGTCTCTCGCGGTATGCTACATATCGTATATGTATACAGAGATGATAAGCGAGAGACTTGTTCTTTCTCTTTAGGATTCAATCCCTGATATACGGGCAAGGAAGTGTAGCAGGGTTTGTTTTGGCAAACGGTATGCCAAGTGTAGCGTGTAGTATGGTTGACACAATCGAACGCGCACTAACTGACTTACGGATCGCACAAAGAAGAACAGAATATTCCGATAATCGCGCGATCGTTCTGCGTTTTGGAAGAAATATGATCGGACGTCCACTAAACTGTTACTTGCTTAATAATTTACTCACCCGCACAATGCAGAATAGAATATTCCGATGATCGCGCGATCGTTCTGCGTGTTGGAAGAAACACGATCGGACGCGCACTAAACTGTTACTTGTTCATTAATTTACTCATCCACATAACGCAGAACAAAATATTTCGATGATCACGCGATCGTTCTGTTTGCTAGGGAGTACATGATGGGACTCAGTAGTCTTTAATACGCTTTATGTGAACTGCCATGCACACTTCCATAAAAATAATAAACCGTAGGAGATTATAACGAGCATAATTGTCAAAATAAACAAGAGGATCTACATCATTGTTCCATTATTTCTGAATGTTAATATGGGGATCGGTTGAATACGTTTCTGAACAGACCCAATTTCTAAAAATGTTTATTTCTGTATGGTTTTGACTACAATCAGTTCTTCACATTACTGGATGGCGTTGATAAAGTGCGAGACCTTGGAGTATTACTTGATACGCGAATGTCATTTAAGTTACACTACTCTTCAATAGTTGACAAAGCTACTCGACAGCTTGGTTTGTTAAGCGGGCGCCAAAGAAATTGACCTGGCGTGATCCAAATAATCTTTACGATGCGAAGAACGCTGAAACTTGCCGGGTACACAAACACTCATGTGTAAGCGATTTCAGCAAGGATACGACGCGTTCGATTTCCATTTGTCATCTAAGGCTTTTCGACGATGCTTTGTGCATTTTTAATTAGATAACATAAGTATATACATTAAATTTTATTGGTTAACTCATGAAGATCTTGTTTAGAGGTGAGCCAGCCAAGGGCTGAAAACCTCTTTAATTAAGACGGTAATAATAATGAAGATCTTGTTTTCAGATGATTAACAAATAAATAGGCAAATAGACAAATATACTATACACAGTTTATCAATAAAAGTTAGTTGGGTAGGGGTTAGAGGTTAGGATATAGGTTTGGGTTTGATTTATCAGGGCGTTTGTGTTCATACGATTTTGCCTGAAACCGTGCTCGATTCATGGTTTAACTGGGAGCGTTTCCGAATGGACAGAGATGCGCAGGGTTCTTAGATTGTATTCATCCGATTATTTATTTCTTTTTATTAAAATATAGTTTCTAATCTGTTGGAGCTGGGGGTCTAGCACCAATCCATATAGCGACGCCCGGACTAGTGACATTGCTTGTACTTCCGACACATTATGTAACATTTGAAAAGGGCCTGTGACATAAATTTTTTTTGGTTTCTATTTCGCTGAATATATATTTTCTGAGGTTATACTGTTTTAGCTTTCGCTTACGTATTAACTCTGGAAAAGGGACAGAGTCTTATAAATCTGTAACACCCACAAATACTATCTGGAAATCTTTTAAAAAGAATAGACTTCTATCAACCTCTTACATATGAATCTTCTGGAATCTGTCAACTGTTGATTTCAATAATAATATATTGCACCATTATAACTGACAAGTTAAAAAAAAACAAGTTTGAGTGATTCCCATTTTACCTGGTTCTCTCGACTGGCTGGACATCCCGATGTACATGTGAAAAAAACCTCCGATAAAATATTTTGTTATTGGACTTACGTAGAAGAGGTAAACCTATAGTTCCGTTAAGGATACTGATTTTTGGAAAACAACTGGTTTAGTCAGATACACCATGGATTCAGTTATATGTATAAACAAACCTGAGTTTTTGATTCACATTGCAACCATTCTCATGCCCTTGCTCCACCCATGCGCCCAAAGATGCGGTTAACCGATCAGCCCGAGTGGCCTCTTCATCCGTGCAGCGCAAACCCGTCAGAAACGCGCAACCGAAGAAGCGTACGGTAATCCAATATTTTTATTGGCACTTCTGAAAATGGCTCCACCGCGATCCTTTTGGCTCAGTTTCTCCTCCCCCTCCTCCACGTCGACTCAGCTGTTTTGCCAGTCGTCGTCGTCACGACACGATGCTCGAGTTCGTCAACAACGCCACCAACAAAAAACAGCACCGCTGCGCGCTGTTTCAAGTTTTCTGACGTCTTGAACTTAACACCACGCCGTTCGTTTTGTGCGACAACGAGCTCGTTCGCTTGCTGATAGGAAGCCAGTCTAAATAATTTTACGCTCCACCTGATCGAGCGCTACTGGGTGCTAGCAGCACCCTCAACCAAGTAATCCCGCAGGGATCATCACGCCGCCGCCGGCTGGGCGGTTGTTGCCTGCATCCCTGGAGCGATTCCGCTCCTCAAGTGTTTCGCACGAAGTGATGGCAGGGCGGCGCGACGCGGCGTAACATCGATTTTCACACTCAGCCAAGCGGTCAATCAACTTCTCACCCGCAACAACAGCACACCCACCACCGCACCGTAGACCGAGCTTGTGGTCTCCTACTGCACTGTTCATCTGATAGAGCGCAAATTGTACGGGAGGAGACTCCGTTAAAGTTTCGTTTTTTATTGAGTAATTAATTTCTCATCCAAACGATATCTTTTACTTCCTTATTAACTGCTGGGTCGTTTGGGATGGAACCTTGCTCCAAATGCTCTCTGTATCGGGCAACCGAAAGGGTTTCTCCTGTTACTCGGAGCCGGAGTCGCAGCAGCACCACCTCCGCCGGGCTGTCGGGCAGTCCATAAAATACCCCGCATTAGCTCCGAAATTGTGTGCTGTTGTGGGGCTATGAAATTATGAGCAAAACGCTCAATTCATTCTGTGTTTGCGGTCGTAAATTTAGCGAGTCAATTGGTGTCAACTTTCCTGGCACAACGGGATCCTGGGGGAGTATTTTGACTTCGGTTGATATAGGGCGAGTTAATTTCCCGTAGACATCGTCAATAATTTGAATTGGCCCGAAAAGCTGCTTCTTCACTGTTGCTGCTGCTGGTAGGATTGTTTTATGTATGGACATAAAAGTAACCCCACAGGGCAGCGCAAGCATTAAATTTTATTATAGGTGTGAACTATCTGTATCTCAAACCGCTCTCTCGCAATGTTAGAGTTGAGGAAAAATGCGGAACGCTATAACCCAAACTTGCGCAAGATATGTGGAACACCGTCGCTCCAGTACGATGCAAGTATTTTTCTTCTATTCCAAATATTCCCATTTCCTCAAATCAATTGTCAGAGCGGTCGGGGTTTCCAATTTGTTTCAAACGGAGGGAGGGGAAGGTGGGTTAGCTGGCGGTTTGGAGAATTCCCTTTATCGTGCAGTGCACTTCGATGTCGAACCGGGGTGCTGCAGCAGCTAGTACAACCAAGTAAACAGCACAGTAGCAGTCAGTTAATCGAGGCAGTGCATAGAGAAAAAAGGCACATGCCATTCATACGTCGAACCAGTGGTTCGGAACTGTTTTATTGGAGACGGACCACAGGTGATGAGTTTTGTGGCTGGAGTGCAATCAATTTTATCAGACACGGTTGTCCCTGTTTTCTTCAACATTCCAGTCGGTAGCTGTGTGACCTCAGTCGTTTAGTCGCATCGTTACTTAATGTGCGGGAGACTTCAGACGTGTGCTATCTCCGGATGGTAGAGCAAGCATCACCGGATAGTGCGAATAGTTCTGATTCATGTCATAGCGTAGATTACCAGACAGTGAATATTATGTAGGTCCGATCAGTTATTTTTTGTTGATTGTTTGCTACGCCGATAGTATTGGGTGAAGCTGTTTTGACAAATCAGGAGCTTATTTGGACATATTGAGGCCAAACTCATGACGTAAATAACCGTAGAATTTTCACGAAGTCAAAAGGTATCCCACCCGACAGTAGGTTTTAATTTTTTTAATGAGGTGAACATGAAGTCAAATTATTCATAGTTCTTTGTCATGTGGAACATGGAAATAATCGATTGCCTGGAAAATTATTGATCAGCTCCTAGCATTATTTGGTCGATTAACTACACTCGATTTTTTTAGAAATTACTTATTATTAATTGAGTCAATATTTCATTTCATTTTGTCCACACTGAACGGAAGTATAGAATTCATTCGCATTTCAAACGTTCTATTCCAACTGTGTGTTGAAAAGGAGAATGAGTTTTAACCGCTACTCCAGTTAATAATTCCCAGATAATCAGGTCGCTAACTCAGGAAACTTATTTCTCAATAAGTTCAAAATAAGCATAAAATAAGACGATTTCACGATTGTTCAAATCATTGTTACGACAGAAAATACCTGCTTAGTAACTGCATCAACTCCTGGTACCAGGGTTTGCAGAAATCGCTCTCGATAGATAACGAACAACGATAAAAGAGAGGCAAAAACTGTTCCGAATCATAACAAGCCATGATAACAAATTTATCAAACTTGTATACAAGTGCGAAAAAACAGAATCGGATAGGCAGCCCCCACAGAAAAATGGTGATTCTCGCTTTATTTTCGCTCATTTCGTGTTGGTTACTGCACAGCTGTGTAGAACAAGTTCAAATACATCATCAGAGCCAGAGCTCTCCGCATGTGGAGCTTTCTAAAAGAAATTTATCATGGAGTATAGCCTTCCGAATCAGTTCTCTATTATGACAACTTGCGAAAAAAGTCTCTCGCGGGATGCTACATATCGTATATGTATACAGAGATGATAAGTGAGATACTAGCTCATTCTTTTTAGGATTCAACACCTGCCTGGTACGCAGAGCGTTATCAATTATTATTTTCAAATTTCTGAACAGAATATTATTGTCTTCTGAATATTTGAACTACTGATTCATTTATCATAGAAGTTTGTATTATTTTCGTTTCACGAATTCAAGACCAATAACGAACCTCCCAAGTAACATTATAAGTTTTATAACGCTCTTGAAGACCATTATTTACTCTACAAGAGTGTTATAAAACCAGCATAAAACCAAAATGTTACTAGGGCTGGCCACGTTGGAATTTGGGATTTGAAGTGGAAAATTAGTAAAACATTCATTGCTATAAGAGACCGAGGAACCTTCTGCATCTCCGTGAGCGTCACGGGAAAAGAATAATTTATCAGTTGGGAAGATATTTTATGGGAAGTTGCAACGAAACCGGTATTTCAAATCAATTCAACTTCACTGATTAGCGATAATATGATCCGAAGGCTACTCAGGGCAATGCTCGCCCTTTGCGAGCTGGTGAGAATCGCTCTTCTTTCGATCGTACCGACGTGCACTACATAAGCACGATTTATCTAGCAGCACAAATTGTTTATCTTCATTGTTCCGCGATGGGTTATTTTGAGGGAGAGTAAAGTTGCTCTGCAGCAGATGCAGCTATGGAACATCAGCGAGATTTTATCCGCACATTATACCGCATTACCGGCCAAGGAAGGTCCCAGAATCTTAAACGATTGGATCTCGCTTCCGAAACGCGCGGTGGATCCTCATTATGCAGCCTGGATCCTTTTCTCTCCAAGTACGGGTCAATGTTTGTCTGAGGCTTCCTGTACTCGAGTGGCGTTTTGAATAGGTCTTGGCCTTCATGCTGAATAAACTAGCGCCATACTGAGTAAACTAGCGGATTAAGATTGAGGCTGGATGGCAGCTATATATCCTTCGCTCAGAACGGCAGATGTTTCTGCAGCCACTTCTTATTTTGTTGAAATACAACATTTGGCTTCGGGCCGTACTGTTCTTTGATCCACGGAAGATCACCTCCGTGTTTACTTTGTCACCTTCTGGAATGAACAACGGGATAATTTTCTTTGCCATCGGAAGCCATTACCAGTCCAATTCAAACACCAAAACGCTAGCAGGATGCTTGGTCAGATATATGTTTTTGTGACACATCCTGGAAGTCATTTGGCCAAACGTCATACGGCCGAATAGACTATTTGGCCGAATAGACCATTTGGCCGAATAGGTCATTTGGCCGAATATGCTATTTGGTCAAACAGGAAATTTAACTTCTCACTTCTTACTAATCATTTCTCACTTCTCACTGTGAAAAGAGGGAAGAGTGAAGAAAGGAGACGCCTTTCTTTCCACTCATAATTTATAACCCTATATTTCTCAGTTTTGCAGTGAGAAATGATAATTGAGTAGTGAGAAGTTAGACGTCAAATTACCAGATCTGTGCGCCGATAGAAAATTTACTGACGGCGGCGTGATAGATCATTTTCAGCCAGCGGCGGCGGCGTGGCGGCGTCACGCCGTTAGTGATCGGCAGCGGCGTGGGTCGGCGTGAGCTGATAACAAACGTCAATAATTCTCCAGAGTTTCTTCGGAAGTTCCTCAAAGAGTTCGTTGAGAAGTTCACCAAAACATTTCTCTGGTCCTTCCGAAGTTCCTCCAGCAATTCCTCCAGGAGTTTCTCCAAGAATTTCTCCGGAGGTTCCTCCAAGAATTCCTTCGGAAGTTCTTCCAGAAATTCTTCCAGAATTTCCTCCAGGAATTCCTCCGGAAGTTCCTCCAGGAATTCCTCCGGAAGTTCCTCCAGGAATTCCTCCGGAAGTTCCTCCAGCAATTCCTCCGGAAGTTCCTCCAGGAATTCCTCCGGAAGTTCCTCCAGGAATTCCTCCGGAAGTTCCTCCAGGAATTCCTCTGGAAGTTCCTCCAGGAATTCCTCCGGAAGTTCCGCCAGTAATTCCTTCGGAAGTTCCACCAGGAATTCCTTCGGAAGTTTCACCAGGAATTCCTTCGGAAGTTCCGCCAGGAATTCCTTCGGAAGTTCCTCCAGGAATTCCTTCGGAAGTTCCTCCAGGAATTCCTTCGGAAGTTCCTCCAGGAATTCCTTCGGAAGTTCCTCCAGGAATTCCTTCGGAAGTTCCTCCAGGAATTCCTTCGGAAGTTCCTCCAGGAATTCCTTCGGAAGTTACGCCAGGAATTCCTTCGGAAGTTACGCCAGGAATTCCTTCGGAAGTTCCGCTAGGAATTCCTTCGGAAGTTCCGCTAGGAATTCCTTCGGAAATTCCGCCAGGAATTCCTTCGGAAGTTCCGCCAGGAATTCCTTCGAAAGTTCCGCCAGGAATTCCTTCGGAAGTTCCGCCAGGAATTCCTTCGGAAGTTCCTCCAGGAATTCCTTCGGAAGTTACTCCAGGAATTCCTTCGGAAGTTACTCCAGGAATTCCTTCGGAAGTTCCTCCAGGAATTCCTTCGGAAGTTCCTCCAGGAATTCCTTCGGAAGTTCCTCCAGGAATTCCTTCGGAAGTTCCTCCAGGAATTCCTTGGAAGTTCCTCCAGGAATTCCTTCGGAAGTTCCTCCAGGAATTCCTTCGGAAGTTCCTCCAGGAATTCCTTCGGAAGTTCCTCCAGGAATTCCTTCGGAAGTTCCTCCAGGAATTCCTTCGGAAGTTCCTCCAGGAATTCCTTCGGAAGTTCCTCCAGGAATTCCTTCGGAAGTTCCTCCAGGAATTCCTTCGGAAGTTCCTCCAGGAATTCCTTCGGAAGTTCCTCCAGGAATTCCTTCGGAAGTTTCACCAGGAATTCCTTCGGAAGTTCCGCCAGGAATTCCTTCGGAAGTTCCTCCAGGAATTCCTTCGGAAGTTCCTCCAGGAATTCCTTCGGAAGTTCCTCCAGGAATTCCTTCGGAAGTTCCTCCAGGAATTCCTTCGGAAGTTCCTCCAGGAATTCCTTCGGAAGTTCCTCCAGGAATTCCTTCGGAAGTTCCTCCAGGAATTCCTTCGGAAGTTCCTCCAGGAATTCCTTCGGAAGTTCCTCCAGGAATTCCTTCGGAAGTTCCTCCAGGAATTCCTTCGGAAGTTACGCCAGGAATTCCTTCGGAAGTTACGCCAGGAATTCCTTCGGAAGTTCCGCTAGGAATTCCTTCGGAAATTCCGCCAGGAATTCCTCCGGAAGTTCCGCCAGGAATTCCTTCGGAAGTTCCGCCAGGAATTCCTTCGGAAGTTCCGCCAGGAATTCCTTCGGAAGTTCCGCCAGGAATTCCTTCGGAAGTTCCTCCAGGAATTCCTTCGGAAGTTACTCCAGGAATTCCTTCGGAAGTTCCTCCAGGAATTCCTTCGGAAGTTCCTCCAGGAATTCCTTCGGAAGTTCCTCCAGGAATTCCTTCGGAAGTTCCTCCAGGAATTCCTTCGGAAGTTCCTCCAGGAATTCCTTCGGAAGTTCCTCCAGGAATTCCTTCGGAAGTTCCTCCAGGAATTCCTTCGGAAGTTCCTCCAGGAATTCCTTCGGAAGTTCCTCCAGGAATTCCTTCGGAAGTTCCTCCAGGAATTCCTTCGGAAGTTCCTCCAGGAATTCCTTCGGAAGTTCCTCCAGGAATTCCTTCGGAAGTTCCACCAGGAATTCCTTCGGAAGTTCCTCCAGGAATTCCTTCGGAAGTTCCTCCAGGAATTCCTTCGGAAGTTCCTTCAGGAATTCCTTCGGAAGTTCATCCAGGAATTTCTTCGGAAGTTCATCCAGGAATTCCTTCGGAAGTTCATCCAGGAATTCCTTCGGAAGTTCCTCCGGAAGTTCCTCCGGAAGTTCCTCCAGGAATTCCTTCGGAAGTTCCTCCAGGAATTCCTTCGGAAGTTCCTCCAGGAATTCCTTCGGAAGTTCCTCCAGGAATTCCTTCGAAAGTTCCTTCAGGAATTCCTTCGGAAGTTCCTCCAGGAATTCCTTCAGAAGTTCCTCCAGGAATTCCTTCGGAAGTTCCTCCAGGAATTCCTTCGGAAGTTCCTCCAGGAATTCCTTCGGAAGTTCCTCCAGGAATTCCTTCGGAAGTTCCTCCAGGAATTCCTTCGGAAGTTCCTCCAGGAATTCCTTCAGGAATTCCTTCGGAAGTTCATCCAGGAATTTCTTCGGAAGTTCATCCAGAAATTCCTTTGGAAGTTCATCCAGGAATTCCTTCGGAAGTTCCTCCGGAAGTTCTTCCAGGAATTCCTTCGGAAGCTCCTCCAGGAATTCCTTCGGAAGTTCCGCCAGGAATTCCTTCGGAAGTTCCGCCAGGAATTCCTTCGGAAGCTCCGCCAGGAATTCCTTCGGAAGCTCCGCCAGGAATTCCTTCCGAAGTTTCGTCAGGAATTCCTCCGGAAGTTTCGTTTCCACCAGAAATTTCTTGGGAAGTTCTTCTACGAACTCCTCTGGAAGTTCTTCCACAAACTCCTCCGGAAGCTCCTCCAGTAATTCCTTCAGAAGTTCCACCAGGAATTCCTCCAAAAGCCCGTCCATGACCTCTGGAAGTTTCTCAAGGAACTTCTCCGTAAGCTTCTCCAGGAATTCCTCCAAAAGTTTCTCCAAGAATTCATCCTGGAGTTGCTTCAGGAATTCCTCCTTATGTTCTCCAGGAATTCCTCCGGAAGTTCCTTCATGACCTCTGGAAGTTTCTCAAGGAACTCCTTCGTAAGCTTCTCCAGGAATTCCTCCAAAAGTTTCTTCAAGAATTCATCCTGGAGTTGCTTCAGGAATTCCTCCGTATATTCTCCAGAAATTCTTCCGAAAGTTTAACCTTGGTTGGTAAGTTCCACCAGGAATTATTTGGAAAGTGTCTCCAAGAATTGCTCGGAAAGTTCCTCCAAGAGTTCTTCTTTGAATTCCTACAGAAGGGCTACGGTGGCTACGGGAAAAATTTAATTGATTTTTTTTATGCCAAATGTCTTTAAAATGCATGAAAGGTCAAAATCTGGTGTTACCCCGAAAAAAAAAATTTGAAAAGAATTTGCTTTTTGGGACTTGGATGATTTTTGGGACTTTAAGAAAATTCGAAATGGGATTTTTTTTATGCCAAATGTTTTAGAAATGCATGAAACGTCAAGATGCATTTCTAAGATATTCGGCATAAAAAATCGATTCCGAAAAAAATTTAAATCCCAAAAATAAGTCCCAAAAAGTATATTTTTTTCTAAAAAAAATGTTTCGAAGTAACACCAGATCTTCACGTTTCATGCATTTCGTGTTTCAAAATAATCAAACTTTGACCGGACTTAACGAAGTCCGATTGAACTGAAATTTTGCATAGGGACTTTTTCGGGGAGATGAAACTTTTGGGCACCCGTTTTTGATATTCGATGATCAAAATTTTCCCATACCTTCCATTGGCACCCTAATGCTCACCAGTTTTTTCAGTTTAGATTTTTTTCCGAAATTCTCCCAGGAGTTCCTCCAAAAATTCCTCCAAGAACTCTTCATAAATTACTTTGAAAACTATCCAGAAATTTCCACTGAATTCCTTTTGAATCTCCCATAGAATATCTAAACCGAATCGACCCACCCCTAGGAATTCTTCCGGAAATATCTCCAGGAGTTCTACTAAGAATACTTATGAAAATTCAGTTGCGAATTAAATAAATTCCTCCAGAAATTAACCCACAAATCCCTCCAGGTATTCCCCAAAACATTACTCCCAAAAGCCCCCTACAAATCGTTTTGGAATTCTTCAGTAATTCCTTATAGAAATTATAGGTTGAATGCATGTGGGAATTTTCAATGAAATCTTTGATTCATTTCCCAATGGAGGAATTCCCAAAAAAAAAACATCTGAAACAGTTGTTGAAGCAATTCATATTTGACGGCGACGGCAGCGGTGGCGTGGCGCGATGGCGCACAGGTCTACAAATTACCTATTTGGACAAATAACATATTCGGCCAAATGGCCTATTTGATCAAACAAGATATTCGGCCGAATGACTTGTTCGGCCAAATGACCTGTTCTGCCAAATGACTTATTCGACCAAATGACCTGTTCGGCCATATGGCCTACTCGGTCAAATGACCTACTCGGCCAATCGACCTATTCGCCCAAATGACCTGTTCAGCCAAATGACTTTCGGCCAAACAACATTTGGCCTAGTGGCATTCAGCCGAATGGTTTTTGGCCCTGCTTCCTTAAAATTGTGCTAAATGGTTTTTCAGTTTTACGCAGGACGCTTGCGTGTTTCAATTTAGTCAAAAAACTGTTCACGAAACTTCCGAGCCGAAAGAAACCTCAGCCAATTCTGAATAAAACGGAATTTTCTATCAATTTACCGACTAATGTTGCTCTTGTTAAATCACACTAGCGCAGGACAAATTGGTCAGGCGTCTGGTCACTTTACATTAGTTTTTGTGTAGAGATAAATGAATCTATGAAGACATGATACCTACTTTTAAATACCGTATCAAAAATCCAAATTTTGAAAATCCGTTGCCCTTCTACCATACAACTTGAGAAACGCTGCCCTAGATTTCCTAAGTCTTCCTCCGTTCGATACCTGACACCTCCTCCTGCTGACACCAGTTTGCCAGTGCAGTGCCTCGCTCAAATAACAGAAATAGTGCTTCGCACTATGTGTGCGCACTGGCTGACTTGCCTGTCGTACCTACTTGTTTACCTTTCGCCCTTCGCCGCGCTGAAGCGACCGACGCCGGTAACAGCAACGCACTCCTCCGAACTGAACTAGAGGCTGTATGTGCTGTCTTTGCAGCGGGCGGACGGGCAACCAGCGTCCTCACGCCACCGCTCAACTCCGGACACAATCCAGCAACAAATGGTTAAGTAATTACTATATGGTGCGGTACGGCTTTTCACGCCGGGGCTTTGGCATTCGCTCCGTACCGTACCGGATTTGGTTGAACCCGGACCATCAGGCAGGACTGTTGTGCATTTTATGTCTGAAACCGACAACTGCTCCCGCATGTTGGCCAAGTTTGTTGAGCTGCCATTAAAACACCATTTCCGTCAATCCTTGCCACGTGTTAGGGGCGCCCGGTGCAATGCGGCGTGGGGGAAGGTGTTAAGTCTGTACACGAATGTGTTCTAATCTTAATGAACGTCGTCGGTAGGTTGTGATTGTTGCAGGAATAGTTGCAGCACAATTTTAACAATGAAGCAGAGTGAGTTTGCTTGTAGCGAATCTAGTTAAAAATATACACAATTCCCGGTTGTTATCATTCTGGAAAACATGCTCACCGCAGCGTTCAAATCGCAATCACTTTTTCGAGTGCCCGGCTGCATAAGAACCCAGAGCTCGAGTAGTATTGTAGTAAGCAGATACGTTCACAGCAAAAGTAAATGTTTGCCATCCAATAAATTGATGTTTGTCAACTTCGTCGGAAAGGGATTGTATACGGTAGCAAGAGCACAGTCGACAATCTACTCAAGAATATCATCTATCTACTCTATTCTGCTGGCGCTGATAATATGATACCCTGCTTTGCTCCACGAAGAAGCTCGCTGTCTGTCAACGAACCCGCGCCTTCGTCGTCGATCGTTTTCCCCTAAACAAGCAATCAAGCTGAAGGCACTTCACTTCGCTGACTGACTTGCAGATTACGGTGGCAAATCTTCGAGGAGAAACTCCATCCGGTTCTTGGTAAGTCAACCGTCATCTATCCATCCATCCATCGCATCGATCGGCCCATCCATCCCCGGCTATCGGAAACGATGCTTCTCAAACTTCAGAAGTTATCCCTCCATCACCGTGCCATATGCCGGTAGTGCTGGCAAGCAGACAGCAGGAGAAGTGAGAGTCCCTTCTGCTGCCGGCAATGGAAGATAAATAAAAGTGAAATTGTTTGTGGAACTGCGCTGGGTAAACACTATTAAAATCTTAATTTCAATACACTGACTGACTGCAATCATAACAAACCGAGCGAGTGCCACCGTTCGACAATGTTCGATCAGCACTGTGTCTCTGGATACCTATCTATGTTTAGACGAAAATCTGATTGGCTTTGGTAGTTGTTTTCGGAAAGTAACGTCAAATCACAGCTTGTGATCGATAACAGCGTTGAGTTCCGGAAATGGGAAAATTTCAATCAGTTTCCCAAACGGTAGGAAACTTACGAGCAATTGGCGCTGCAGGGTGTGTATTTTTGCCGGATGTTGCTGGAGCGGGTGAATCTGGAAATTGTTTCAGGTGCATGATAAAACATCATGACGTGTGGAAGTTTAGGATGATTTTTTTATACTTGAATGTGTAGAATGTGTCTGAATTTGCACTAAAGTTAAGGGTTTTTTTTCTCAAATATTAGGTAAGATTGATTTCGGATTTGAATTCGTCAACAGACTTTTAATTTTTATTTAAATCATTCAAAATATTTCGTCGCACATTTTTTCAATTTATGCGAATAAAATATCAATTAACCAACTAATTTGAAAATTGAAAATTATGAAATGGCTGCCTTTCTTGCTGTTTGCAGAAGCACTTTGTGCTTTGATAGACCATTTTCATGCTTTTGAACGATTCCCCAAAATTTAACAGTCCTAAATGAGGCACTTTTCTAGATCGATAACTAGTGACAACTTATATATTTGAAAATAATTTTATGTGACTGAATGTTTGTAATTGTTATTCAACATACTTTCTATAAACATATCATGAACTTAGTTGCACAAGGAATATAAAACATAAAGACTCCCTAGCACATGGATGTTTTCTTCGCCAGAGATCCCCTCTGAGCTTAAACATATCGGAAAATTAATTGACTTCTCAAGGATTGAATTACCCCAACTTTAAAAAATAGTCTTCAATTTGGCCTTTTTCCACGTGGCACCCTAACAGATAGGCCGCACACCTACATAAATAGAGCTATTAGAGAGGGAACTTAGCGAACATGGCCAATCGAGTCGAAATCCATATTTGTCACACTTTTCAACCTTCATCATGTTGACACATCTCATGCTTCGGTCCTTCTACTTGCGAAAGGGAAGGCCCGTTCCATTTGGCTTCGGTTGTTAGTTGCCCTACTGAAACTTCTTGACAAACCCTACAGCGCTGTCGAAGGGGATCTGACGCAGCGTGGACATCCATAAATATGGAAAATTAATTGAAAACGCATTTTAGTCATCACTTTTGGTTCTTTTGGTTAGTCAAACAAAGCATCGCCGTCGTCGTCGGGTGGAATTTACAAGGGAATGCCATGGGACACAAGCCAGCCGGCGTTTCACCAAAAAGGCCCCCGTATTCCGGTGTCAAATTTCCCATACCGCATGCACAGTGCGGGAGGAAGCAGCTCAAACAAACGCGAGCCCGTCGCATCGTCTCGGCCCAAAGTGGCCACCCTCATAATTTCTTTTTCGTGATGCTGCAAGTCTGATTCATGCGATTCATGCGACCCCACGAAGCAGGGCGAGAGAGTGCGGCTGTGCGGTAAATTGTGTATGTGGAGGAATAAATCTTCACGACACTCACCGTTGACAGTTTGGCCCCACTTTATTCCCCCGGACCCACAGACTCTAATGTTTGTCGGCCGGCTCGTTGTTGGCAATGCTCGGCGGATGATAGGTTGAGGTGTGACTTGTCGGTAATAATAACGCTATTAATATTTTTTAGGGGGACATAAAAATTACGCACTACATCGAGGAGAAAATTTTTCTGTGGGATCATTAGTGCCAAGCGGTACTTATTGAAGTCGTAAATAACTCGCGGGGAGGGACCGCACAGTTCGGGCACATGGACAGAGCGCTCACTTGTGCCGAGTATAGCGCGCAGTGAGAGTAAGGGTGTTTGTTTTGCCCCACGCAAACCCGACGACAACAGCAACGTTCGCATGTGGTACGGAGTCGGAATGCTTTGAGGACTGATAGTTTCTGACAGGTTTTATGGCACCACTAAAGCTACTCTTTTCAAAATATGGTGCGAGATTTACACGAGGGTTGTTATATTACGTACGCGTGAGGGAAACGAATGTCTAATTTTCGAGGAATCGACAATTCTGACAGGAAACGTCACGTTGACAGCGGTGGCAATTACTGGCCCATTAAAATTTGTCTCTGACAGAAACACGTTAACATCGCCATCCAGTAGTTTTCTCGCACGTCACTAATCTTTTTACGACTTTCAATTATTGCTCGTTCCATTCCGTCGCGGGACCAACTCAATTAGCTAATTCTCATTCACCTGGCTGTGTCCTAAATCAAACATCATAACCCTCATTACCATCCGGACAGAATGGACTTATATCACCCCCAGTTGACCCACTTTCGTTCGATCCTGCTGTACGTGCGATGGATTCTCGGGTTCGCATTCCACCATATGTTGCCTCTGTGGCGGCGGGCTGGGGTTTCGAAAATACGCCACACAACAGGAACGTAATTGCGCTCATAACCGTGTCCGCGTGCGTCGCCGTATGCGTCGTATACACTATTTGGAAAACTCTCGCTTTCACGTGCGGGTAATGAACGACTCCACACAGTCCACATGGGAGCGACCAACTCACCCACCGGGAGTTTTATTGTTTTCCGCACCATTTGTTTATACGATACGATACGCACCGAGAGGCATGTCACGAAGGCGCACGATTGCCTTCCTTCATAGAACATCCCGTTGGGGGGGAATGGTCCTATTTTGAATTTTTTCGTGCAATGATGGAATGTGAACAATTCTGGCTTTTGTTGGGCCTTTTTACCTTGATCGCACAAGAGAACACCCAAAGACAGCTCTCTCAACGTTGGTTCAGTTATTCCAAAAAATAAAGCTAGTCGGTAAAATGCTTTGCTACATAGCAAATCATGCTATAAAAAACATGGCATGTCCTGTTTTTTAAACCATTTTCATATTAATTGATCAGTTGTACGCTCATGAAAATGAAAAGTTAGATAATTTTATGCGAAACATCTTATAAGCTCGTATGGTGCATCATGAACCACACTCCCATGCCTACAATTCTATATTTACATACCAAAAAGAGTCGAGTCAGTGCACGCAATATCCACGAACGACCGTCGACGGCCGCCATGCGTCGATCGATCATAAACGTATGTAGCAACAAAAACACGTCCTCGATGGTACATTCGAACCGGATATGTTTCCCTATAGGAACAATCCCCATCACCATCACCATAATCATTTTCTTATTTCACTGACTAAGGTTCTCGTTCTCGTGATTGGCGTACTATGGCGTGGTATGTTGCACACGTGTGAATTCCGCTGGAGAGTACGTACCGCAGCAGCAAGGAGCATAAATTGTTTTATTTGGCAATTAAAATACAATTAAGCTTGCCTAAACGGAGATGGGGCTTTCGTTCGAGATGAAGAAAGTACATGACCGTAACACCTACAGCCAGGCTCGATCTGGGCATTATTAAACATGTGCGGTGTAAATGAAAATGAAAATGAAGCCAATAAGAAAACATTATAAAGCAGTTTTATGAAAACCAAACGATATTTCCCTTTATGCATAAAAAAATATTACCCTGCGTTGGAAAATGGCATCGCGGAATGTCAGTCTGCATCATGCATAAGTGATCTTTTTGTTAACGATACTGATGCAAACTGATCACAACAAGAATTCTGTAATTCTTAAGGAAATGTACATATTTTAGAATTTTTTTGTGGATTTTAAAACACTTTTGAAGTTCCGTCAGGAATTCCTCCGGAAGTTCCGTCAGGAATTCCTCCGGAAGTTCCGTCAGGAATTCCTCCGGAAGTTCCGTCAGGAATTCCTCCGGAAGTTCCGTCAGGAATTCCTCCGGAAGTTCCGTCAGGAATTCCTCCGGAAGTTCCGTCAGGAATTCCTCCGGAAGTTCCGTCAGGAATTCCTCCGGAAGTTCCGTCAGGAATTCCTCCGGAAGTTCCGTCAGGAATTCCTCCGGAAGTTCCGTCAGGAATTCCTCCGGAAGTTCCGTCAGGAATTCCTCCGGAAGATCGACGGGAATTCCTCCGGAAGTTCGACAGGAATTCCTCCGGAATTCCGTTAGAAATTTTTCCGGAAGTTTCGCCAGGAATTGCTCTGGAAGTCCCGCCAGGAAATCTTCCGGATTTTCCGCCAGGAAATACTGCGAAAGTTCCGGAATTTCTCTGAAGTTTTCGCCATGCTTTCGCCGAAGACTGCATGGAGTTGCATCGAGAGATTTCGGTAGCCAAATGCTTGCTTCAATAAGCTTGTTAGTAGAGCATTAATTGATTGGAGACGAACGTCCTCAATGGTTATCAGTGTCCATTACGTATTTATTCTCAAACAAAAATTCTTCTCTTCTATACAAAATCAAATTCATGTTAATCCTGATTTGGATTTCCTATAGATTCCGATGGTGATTCCGACCCACCTACTTTAGGGCTGGATTATACTGACCCAACTATGTGCAGAACTCTCTTCCAAATCACCGAAAAACCCACTCCAGAGTTTTATTTTCTTCGATCCAAATAGATTCGTTTATCTACTAACCCACTCTGATAGCAATTCCAAGCATCGATCGACCCCCTTTTTTTTTGATTAGGGTATTTAATTAAATGCTAATTAAACATTACCACAAAATTTCAGAAAATCAACAAGGACGCTGGAAGTCCACGCTACGGCCCTGCCGTTTAGAATAATCAAAATTTTTAAATGATTAGAAGGGGGTCCCGTAGCGTAGTTGGCTACACGTTCGCCTTACAAGCGAATGGTCATGGGTTCGATTCCCAGCCCCTCCACCAAACCCTCGTCAGTCGCCGGATGCGCAGCCTATGTGGTGGCGTATTGGAGAGCGCCCATACTGTTACGACTGCCGGATGACGACTGACAAATTGTTCTTCTCGGAGGCATTCCTCCACCGTACCTGGATAAATGGCAACCGAACAATGCGCAACGATCATTGAATTCACGACACGGACAAATGGACACAATGGACTCACGGTGAGATGGACCAGCAACGACAACAACAATGAATAATGGAAAATCTAAAAATAGATTCTGTGTGGATTCTGGCAGCAGAATACCACAGTAGATTTCGGCACAGTAGCGGTTAAGTAACACAGAGTGCCTACCAAATAAAGAAAGGAATTGGTAAAACTAATTTCGCCACCTTGGTTCAATATTTTACCTCTTTATATTTTACAATCATACAGACTCAGTAAGCATCCATACGATATTTACAAATGTTCTTATTGTAGATCATTGATTTCTGATGCAAAATGCTACCGAAAATAGTAGTTTCGATGACAAACCATTTTTTGTCCGTTTGAAGAACAGGACAAAACAAACTAATGCCGGAAAACTGACCAAACCCCCAAACTTAGGACCAATATACGTACACAATCTTAAGCACTATTCAATTAATACTAATGTTTTGATACAAAAAAGCTCATATTTTATATTCTTTCGGCGGCCACTACCATTGGCATCAGCTCGCTGGCTCCGCCTTTTGTTTGTTTGATGCCAGTGCTCTCGTGCAAAACAATTCCTGATTCCTGTTTCGTTGCTGCTTTGATTGAAAAAGTGCATTATTGGAAACAAATCGGTTCGATTTAGGATCACCATTTTATCGAGAAAAGGACGCTGCAAACATTCATTCGCATGGATTAGGTTTGTTGCGTGTTGGCCGCACATCATCGAGTGGCTGAAGTTGACGTCCATAGCATTCAATTTCAGACTCAAACTTCGCAGCTAATAATTTTTGGAAATGCGCACTTTTGGAAATAAATCGATCCTTGAAAGAATTTTCTCTAAATTTAAAACACAAATATAGAGAATTCATGACGTCTGGTGAAAAACATACATTTTTAGTCTTTAATAAAAATTCAAAGTTTACACTGTACGCAGGGCCGGATTTTTGGGGGGTGGGGGTGAGGGGTCCGTGTCCCCGGGCCCCCACAAATCTTATGTACCAAAACCAACCTTTTTTGTACATTTTGGGGCCCCCACATACCGTCGGCCCCGGGGCCCCCTTCCGGCTAAATCCGGTCCTGTCTGTACGTAATCCTACGTCCAATAGGCGGTCGTGTCTCGGACACAACTTCCTACTTTTTTAAATTAAAGGAATTCTTCTTTCAGGAGTTTCTTTGCAAGTTCCTTTAGAAATTCGTTCGGAAATTCAGTTGATGCAAATGTGTCAAATATATGTCAAACCTATGTTGTTGAACAATAAACGGCCAAGTTAAGCTTATTGATGCATATTTTGGCAGAATAATTTCAATGGTTACAGCGCCACTAGCGTTCTAGTACTTATGCTTCTACTAGAAATACCTTCGAAACATGCTTCAGAAATTCTTTTGATACTCCTTGGGATTTTTTTATGAATGCTTCTGAAATTTCTTTAGGAACACGTTAGATAACACCTTGGAATTGTTCCAGATGTTCCTATTCCTACGAACATTTTTTTAGAGATTCCATCGGATTTTTTTTTTAATTTCTAAAGGAGATTGTTTCAGGTATTTCTTTGGAAATTCCTCCAGTAACTTCTTCGGTGATTCCTTCGTACATTCCTAGTAAATTTCTTCTAGCAACTCTTTCAAAACTCCCTTTGAATTCCTTTTGGAGAAGCTTATCTACACTCGTTACTTCTCAAATACAATCGATAAAACCATTCGCCATTTTGGGTACATGTTCAAAATTATCCACACATTCTAAGATCCTTTGTGTTTCATAGCATTCACTTCACAGCTCTCTATTACGCTTCATACTAAAGTTTGCATCTGCTGATTCGAATCTCTACCAAGCATTTTTAACCAGGTTTTAGACTGATTTCCAACAAAATATTATTGAATTAACGTTCAAAATAGTTAGAACCGACAAAAACAAAGAGTTCTTAGGAAAAAAAAAAACAAAAAATATGAAGGAATGGATTGATTTAAAAAAAAACGAGGCAATGTTTCGTACAGGAAAGGTCAATTAGCCAGTAAAAGGAATTTTGAACATAATAAGGAATTCATATTTAAAAATAGGAAAATTAGCATATTTAACTTACGTTTATTTTTAAATGATATTTGGTGCATACCTGAAAAGAGAAGAAATTGATACTATTACTAAACTTTTTTGATTGATTTGAGCTAGATTAATTATCTTTTGAACGACTTAGGAAAAGTTTACATAATTATAAGACTTTATAATTATTCCATTTACTTTCTCAATTTTAAATTTATTTGTATCAAGAGATCCGTATTTCATTTTCGACTTGAACACTTCTTCACAAAACCCTGAAGAAGTTTTCAACAAATTTAAAATAGTGGAAGTAAATGATTTGAACAGCCCTGAAATTCCGTGACAGTAATTTAATCACATTTAAAGCATAGATCCATTTTAAAATTTTATCATTCCATTTTTGGCCTATTTTTTACGTAGCGTTGACTCAGTAATGCACAAACGAAAGACATGTAGAAGAAAAAATATTTTAAGCTCTTTTTAGTGGTTAGACGGTTGAGACATGTAGAAGTTAAATTAAAATGAAATAAAATAAAATAAAAATCAAATTCAAGTTTATTTGCTTTCCACCTACTTGTTTTCGATAGGATGAATATTGCACTTGCAGTTTATAAAAAAATGCAGAATTGTAGAATTGTGTAGAATAATCAATACTATTAGAGTTTAAGCTCACATGCGACGAGAATGATTAGTTTTCCGAGTAATCCTATAACAATATTCTCAAGCGTATCACCAAGTCAAAAAGTTAGAAACACCAAGAATCTTGAAAATAAAAACGACTTCTTACACTTTTG
This sequence comes from Armigeres subalbatus, assembly GCF_024139115.2. Taxonomy (NCBI): domain Eukaryota; kingdom Metazoa; phylum Arthropoda; class Insecta; order Diptera; family Culicidae; genus Armigeres; species Armigeres subalbatus. The sequence continues at coordinate 286,930,037 of NC_085141.1, read as the reverse complement.
TAGATGCCTCCAATCTACCATCGAATGTTTTCGTGCTCCACTGGAAACCAACACCGCAGGGCAACAATTCGACCGACCCAAAACCCAAACAGTACGTGAGATATGCTAAAACTCTTCTCCATCCATCGATTGTATTCAATAATGGTTGAGCCGTGCTACCCCGCTGTGCAAGACCGTCGTCACCGCCCCCCAAACATATGGCTCTATGTAAATACACTGTACCGTGCTGAGCTGACCTCCTCCGAGTGTGGGAGTTTCGACATCGAGGCATTCCTCTCACATACCGTCCACGGCATATCTCGTGCTTCATCCCATGATGGAAGCAACCCCGGCTTCAGCCTAATCAAAAGTCAGCTACTTAGCATATAAGCAAACACCTAATCCCATTCTACCGATCATCACTCAACAAAAACGGTTCGGAGTCGAGCTTCGATAGAGACACAAAAGCTTATTTGGAAGAGGTTTTAGATATGCAAAAATAGTAGATTATTTGTGCTGTTGCTGCCGTTGCTGCAGCAGTAGCCGAAACGGAGGAACAGAATAGTGTTTATGCATGCATAAGCGCTAGGTTAGAGTAACATCAAAACAATTTCCCGAAAAAGCTTCCAAATGCAGTACGGAGCGCAGTGGATGTACAAACACGTGCTGCAAAGAACTCCGAGCTCGGAGCTCGGAGCAGATCAAATATTGACAGAGACAAGAGTGTCGTCGTCGGTACCCGCTGCTGTTGCTGCAGTAACATAGCACCTAGTTTAAATTTACCGCTTGTTTACAAGCTCTACGATGAAAATTTGTCATGCTGCGCTCCCGGAACAGGTTTCTAAAATATTTGTCCACCGTGGCCTCGCATTCGTATGTTTCAACGCCTTGGGCCATATCTTCAAACAGTTTCATCCGTTGACGCTGCGGAATAGCGCTGACGACGCGCGGGCGGGATGATTATTATGGACGCAGCAGCTGTGGAACTGTTGATTGATTCGTCCAAATATAATGCCAAATAAAAAAATGCGAAGCAAATTATTCCCTCGTGTGTGCCAAACGGCACGGACTATGGCGTGAAATCAGAATTGGTACGCCCACGCGCTAGATCGCTGCGGCCAGAGCTGAGCTGAATCGCGTCCCGCGGGTATTGCAGCACGCGGTTGAGGCAACAACGGAAACGGGAGTCAGTGTCTACACCATAATGGTTCCAGCGATTAATAATAATTTTGCCTTTCAACACCTCGGTGTTGGCACTTTGGTGCGGGGGGCTCTCCAGAGTCTAGTAGGAGAGGGGGGAGGGGGCGCGGACATAACTGAAAGTGTTGTGGAAAATAAAACACTAACCGCGCGCGACCAAGTGTCTACACCTTCTCCGATAACACCTCCTCCGCGCACGCGGATCGCGTTTGCATTATAGTGCGATTTGATGGCGCGTGTGGTGTTTGGCTGGATGGCACCTCTATGTGTCAGCAATGAACAGCGATGAGATCGTTTATGTTACTTCCCAACGATTTTTATCCAGAATATTCGATTCAAAATGTTTTATTGAATTCCTATTTTAAAGGTTTTTAAAGCTCAAATCCTATTTATTATAAGAATAAGCAAAATAAAAATTATAATCTAATTCTTTTGCCAAATCAGAAAACCGAAATTTCATTAATATTTAGATACTATGTGTACAGTGTCGTATCCTATTTAAGAGATTGACAACACTTCAGATCATGGTTTAAACATATTCAAATTTCTTCAGATGAATAAGTACTTAATGCTCACATCTGTGCGCAAATGATCTTGTTGACTGTTCAAAACATATTCTAAATCTCTTCATATTTGCAAATTCGTAGTTTACTACCTTCTTCAAATCCAACTCAACAATCTCATATTCGGGTTAGGAAAGCAGATAGCCCGACACAAGGCTGAGCAAGAAAATATCATGCAATCTAGATGGAAATTTATTCAATATGGTTTATCAGCTTCGCATATTCCTTGGTTACCGATTCCAACGGATGCCGCGTACCGTGCCGCTGCCAGGCCAAGCCAAGAACGAGCCATGTGGAAGACACCCTTTTCTCACGTGCCCCACATTGTTAGGCCATATACCAGCTCGTTCATCGACTGCAGAATACCTCGCACATTTGGTATACATCAAAAATCTATTTTCGCAACCATATCCGTAAACTGCTGCATTCCCGTGTGGAAAAATGGTCCCATTTGCATTCGAGACGAGGTGAAACCACACCGCTCCAATGTTTCCGTAAATTGACCGAAATTGGTCTCAATAGGCAATCAATTCAATCCATGGTATTCATGCAACCGCGCGGGGCACATTGACCCCAGCGAATCTAAAACGCGAATCCAGCCGCTGTCAAAATATTTATTGAGATTTAATACTCGACGACGAGCGTTAACGTTGCGGAATTGCACTTTAAATGTTTCGGGACACGCACCGGCACCCTCCGGTTGGCGCGGCTATGATGATGATGATGATGTTGGTTCAATTGAGCGTAAAAAGAGCGTAAACATTGCATCGAGAAGTGCAAGGACCACTGCTGCTTCTCACTTGGTTTACAACCGAATCGTTCCAATTCGATCCAATCCAAATCGTAGCACTTGGGGAGATTCTTCGATGGCGTATGCCGCGCGAATAATAAATCTTCAGTCTGATCGCGCTGTTGATGCCGGTGGAATAAAATTTGCAATAAAGTGATAAATTGGTTCCGGATGAATGATGAGAAAGGTGTAAAACATTGCAATAAGGGTGCTAGTGATTTCAAACGTATCGTGGAAATAGATAGGACAAAAAGTGGTCAAGGAATAATTTCGCTACTGAAATTCTTTGAGCAGTATCTACAGTAGATGCATAAGTACATATTAGATTGCTAGTGGCGCTTCTATTCTTGCGATCAACATGTATTGTTCAAGATGGTACTCACTTTATGTTCAGATGTTCATGTTTTTCCTCGCAGTAGCCAAATTTTCATAGGGTTTCTTACCCCATTCCCGGCCTAACATGCATACGACTGCATTATTTAATTGATATTTATGACAGGAAGCAACTTTTCCTAAATTTCGTGGGCCGTGCAATACTGCAATGGGGTTCACTTCTGCTTAAAAATAGCTTTTCTTGGTAAACATCGTTTGAAAAAGCTTTTATTTGATTTAAATTAACGAGGTCCAGCACTCATTTCAGTCATAGCGATTTCGTTTCCGGCCCACTTCCAAACCAGTTCCCGGCCTAAGCAAAATTTCGCTCAATCTCTCAACATCTTACTCTCATTCTCTCTCGGGGCGGTAGAAAATGCGACGTAAACAAAAATATGCACGTTCAACGCCGACATGATGCCAGATGGTATTATTTATAATAATTTTTATTTGGTTGAAAAGATATATTCACTCATCCAAATTACTTCCAAACGCTTAAAAACTATATTTTTTTCACTTTTTGAAATCGAGAGAATTATAAATAACATGATGGCGTCAACGTATTAGATAGTTTTCTTATGAACGTTGAAGGATTTTTTTCATACTAAAAAATACTCCTGGCCTTTTGGCAGCACGGTGCGGCTAGAAGTTCTTATGCCGAGGTGAATTTTTGTTCGGTTTGAGGATAGATTTTTAAATGTATTTTAATATGTTTATACTAGTTCTAGTGAAACGAACAAATAGAAAAGATTAAAGTGCGTGAGTTTAGAATTATTGTGTGGTGATTAACAGCTTCAAGCAATGATTGTATCGAGAACTGTGACGATTTTCAGGTAGGTGTTTATATGAAAATACCGTTTTGTAAAAGTGGAAAGATTCACTCCGGCTCAGTGGTGTAGCAACGGAGAGCGAATGTACGGAATCTACATTTTTATTTTCTATAATTAGACCAACTAGGAGTGAAATAAATGGTTGAAAAATATTGAGTATTGTGCGAAATAAATGGGAGACTTTTTTAAAATTATCAACCATAAACCTACGGCTTCCAAAAAGTATAAATCCTTAGTTTTCTGTGCAGTGAGCCGGGAATCGGGTCCATAGGCCCAAGTAGTGATTTACCCTACTTGAGAACAAGAAAACCAAAACAATCCATTTGACATTCAAGGTATCGACTAGACAATTTATGCAAAATCCGTTGGTTGAATCATGTTGGTCACGAATGTTGTATGGGATAACAGCGCTTCTAGCGTTCTAATACTTATGATTCCATTAGCAGTACAGAGCTGGCAAGTACCTAGAGCCAGAGTCTATTATATAGAGTTACGCAAAGAGGATCTTCTTACACTTATTCTGAATGATGCTCTTGTTATTCTGTTGCCAACTTTCACTTTTGCTCAACCCTTCAAGTGACTTCACGGGAGCGTTCACTTCTAAAGCTTTTTAATTCGATAACCTAGTCACCCACAGAGTGCAAACACGTGAGTTTCTTGATGCTACTTTATTGGGGAATGTATTGATGTTTTTTGAAGCTGTTTCAAGATCAAATCTAATACATTTCAATTCATGCGTTTTAATTCGCCATTATAATCATTAGGCGATAACAATACTTCCGCCTCACCAACAAGCATTTGTTTACTTTGCTCGATAGGTAGACGGTTTGACAGTTCAATAGGTAGATTTGGCTTCACTCTTTGCGCAACTCTATATAATAGACTCTGCCTAGAGCCAGTTTCATAAGGCAAGCAGTTGCTATGTAAAGAAAATGGAGCTGTCACTTTCCCTTGTGGAAAAATATTCCTGCCCATTATTCCGCAAGGAAAAGTGACATTTTTGCCTTACTTGAGCAGCTTTCTAATTTACTTCAGTAATTGAAGCATATTTTCCTTGGTCACTCTCCTGACAGTTACTTCGATATGGGAGAAATATCCCTTTTTCAACTGTTTGTTGCATTATGAAAGAGAAAAGTCTCCATGGGTAATAATTTTATAAGGATAAATTACTTTAAGGTTAAAATTTCCTAAAAATCATTCAAAAAGCCCTCTTGGAACATCTTGTGGAATAATGAAAAGGAAGAAGAAAAAGTGTCAGTTATATTAAGTCAAGTATCAGCATTTTAAGAAGTTTTCTCTGTTTTATAAGTGCGCACTGCTTAGTAGCAAAAACATTAGTTAAGCGAAATCATTAGTAATTAGAAACTAAACGTTATGAGCTTTACTGTTCCATCCGATATGTTAGTTCCCTCAAGAGTCTCAAGTCTCCACAAGAACACCCTGAGGCTCCAATATTTTCTCAAGCACAAGGTCTATTTTAATTTCAAATTTTAGTAACCCAACCCAATCCAAGAGCATCTTAAAATATAGTTTCTTATTCTCACTCATGTAACCTGAGCACCACTATGGGTACATAGCGCCAACGTTAAAGATCTCCATCCTGGCTGGCTGGTCGCTTTAGCTTTGGCCTGGTCCCAGGTCATATTCCTGGGTCTGCCTCTGCGGCGATGCTGAAGTCCAGTCCAGCGCCTGCTTGCAGATTTCGTCTCCGCTCCTTCGTAATGTGTGGCCAACCCACCTCGACACACGCCGACTAGCAGATCCAGCTGTGAAGAGATCGTTCGTTGAAGAACCTGGAACTCGGGCAACTTCTTGAATTTTCGACGCTCGACCAACCATCAACATCTCGGCATGATCCACCAAAGGTGCGACGTATTACCCGCGTCAACTGCGATGTCCCATCATTGCAGGAGATGAGGAAAAATCTAATGATCTTCTTCTTAAAATTCTATAAGTTTTGCCTAAAATTTGAAATTATTTTCAGATTTTTCGCGGGAGCTACTTTGAAGTTCCGAGAAATCTTCGGAATTACCTAGAGAAGCTCTTTAGAAATAACAAATAAAATTGTTTGAAATTTTAGCATCAAATTCGTAGCAATTTACATGAGAAACGAGAGTTTCCACGAGAAATTGCTCTTAACTTCTACAGGTAAATTTTCGGAAATTCACGGAAATTCGAAATTTACTCAAAATTCTTTTTAAAATTCACTTCAAAATTCACAAAATTCTCTGAAACATTTACGGAATTTGAACGGAAATTTCTTTAGAATTTTGAGCGAAAGATTGTTTAAAATGGAGATTGCAATTCAATTTGCAATTCGATTGTTACATCAGTTTTGCAGTTTTCGGACAGCTGAACTTCAAAACGATTTAAAAGTCGATGATAGCTGCATTGCGCTGCACAATCCGGTGTATTTCATTTGACGTCGTCTGACAATTGATTGACGTCTAGAATGTCTCGCAGTTATCGAATGGCATTCACTAAGTGAAACGAAAACATGATGCAGTTATCGAACGACTAGTGTATTGTCCACAAAAAATTCTTGGGAAATTCCATTGGCCGAAAGCCGTATGTCGATACGGCTGAACTGGTAATTTGGCCGAAAAAGTCGATTCCCCTAACGTTTGGCCGAATAGGACATCAGCCCGAAAATGCCGTTTGACAGAACGGGCCATTTGACCGAAAATATCGTTTGGGCCAATAGGTCATACGGCCAAATGTCAATAATTGAATGGGTGATTTAGTCAAAAATATCCATCCGTTTTGCCTAATGACATTTACGGCAAAACAGCCTTTTTGTCAAACGACCGTTGAACGAAATTTCGTAACCTCTCTACTTTTTGAGTCAATTCTGGCTTTTAAGCCAAAAGTCATCTAACCAAATCCCATTAAGCCGAACTGAACGAAACTGTTATCATGTCGAAAATGGTTTGATTAAGAATGTCCTTTCGACCAAACGATTATTTCGGCCAAAGGGCATATTCGGCTATTGAGCTATTTGGCCAGCCGATTTTTTCAGCCAACGGAACTGCTCGACCAAATGAAATTCATGGCCAAATAACTTTAGGCTACATACCCTAGCAGTAGTTTGTGTAGGGTCGTGTCCATTGGCGTGGTGCGAGGAGCTGGCCTTCCTCGATAGGCAACATAAATTCCTGTATCGCGAGACATTTAAATAAAGGTTACAACACGGAGGCCCTTCGAAGGTCGGTGGCAAAATTTTTGAGTACGAAGTATAAGAATTGCGAACATCGCTACACCGACAGTTCAGTGTCGAGACAAGGGTTGGCCTAGGAGTCACATCTAGTAATTTAACAGTGTCGGGTAGTCTACCTAATCAGTGTTGTGGTGAATCATCATCAGACGTTAATGATTGCAATGAATTATTGGCAGTGGCTGGTTTTCAACCAGTTTTACAAGCACGTGAAGCCAAACCAACTAAAATTAGAAGCACGAACTTATAGGGGAACGGTTCGACACTTCATCCCATAGCTCCTATATTCATCCCATAAAAAATAAAGCAAAGAAAAGTAATTTGGTTTGTTTCTTATTTTTGTGATTTTTTTCAGCTGTGAGCATGTTAACAAAAAGAAGCGAAGAGATTGGTGCTGTGTTTCTTTGTTTCTTTATGTTCAGCGAGATGGAAAACGGAATAGTTATCCTATAAACTAACACTAAATTTACAGAAAAAGAAAGATTTCTAAGCTGGATATGGCTATGAGAGATCTGTCGGCAGCAAACTCCAGCAATGTTCTTTTCAAGCAAGAACTGGAAATAGGCCCATGAGACCACCCGCTCATTGCAATTTAGTTTATCGACAAGAAGCGAATGCGAGGAGGTAAACAGCGTTGAGTTTGAGAACAATTTGGGGCCACCCAGTACTAAGAACCATCGAAATGAGCCGGCTGTCGGAATGACTCAGTTCAGTTCATCATCGATTAATTAGTGATGAACTTATTGTTACATTGTCACTTTAATAAAGAAAAAAAAATCATCGATTAATGTGCCAGAATGCAAGCCAAGTTCTGAAGGAGAAGACATTTCCGATCTTGATTTTGACACATGGCAAGATTTGTTAGTTAACTCTTTAGCATTGGCTGGTGTTACTGATTCGTGGTGTTTAAAGTCAAGCCAGGACAAAAGCTCCTTGAAGTTTTCCGTGCAACAGAATCTTCAAGTGCAGCCCCAAATGTGAGGAAATTCAGCCTCTTTTAAACGCCATGCACTGCCTTAAATCGTTCTCTGCGTCAACGTCGGATATAATACTGCAACGCAGAAAACTTGTCTTGGTGACACAACAGTCTGGTGAATCAGACCTAGCATTTATCAGAAGAATTACGCAAGCAGCCCCTTTGTTGTGCGAACATATGCTGCGGCAAACGAGTTTATTTTCCATTCAAATCGCCGCATTGGAAAGAGAGCATTTTCAAGGGCAGAAGGTTATGCGTTGAGACTTCAACCTTATGACTTCCCAATTAAGATAGTCGAAGGGGAAGATAACGTAGCCGTTGCGTTATCACGATTGGTCCGCGAATCTCAAATATCAGAGCATTTTGATGAAGGCGATGCCAACCACCATAGGCTTTGCTTGGATATCACGTTTCACGGAATCGAATTTAAATCCGAAAAGGATGAAGAATTGGAGAAACTAAGATTTGCCTTGAAGCAAAATATCTGGCCAGAAGAACTATGTAGCTTTGAAGCTCATAAGAAAAATATCCATAGCATCGAGACAGAATTATCCTACCAAAAAAGCCGAGGGCGAGAGCAATGAAATCAGCGCACAGTGGTCACATTGGACAGGTGGCCATGAACCGAATCAAGCGCAATCTCTTTTGGTGGCCTAAGATGAGTACAGAAATGGAAAAATTTCTGAACGAGTGTGAAAAATGGGTACTACTAGCGAGGAAAAACCCGCATATTCCGCTAGCATCACTGGATCTTCCGGAAGGACCCTGGGATATCATTCAGATAGATTTACTGGAAAAATGGGTTTCGAATCCGGTGAATTTCTTATGCTTGTTGACACGTATTCAAGAATTTTATTTGTGGTAGAGATGCATAGTACGAACGCCACAGCAACAGATAGAGCATTGCAGGAAATATTCAAATAGTGGGGCCTTCCGCTTATCATGCAGAGCGATAATGGCCCCCCATTTCAAAGCTCAACCTTCTGCAACTTCTGGGAAGACAAAGAGGTAATGGAAAATCCATCCCACTAAGCCCGCAATCGAACGGTTTAGTGGAGCGACAAAATCAAGCTGTCGGCAAAACCCTATCATGATAATATAATAATATAATATATAAAATCTTACAGTTTTGTTTTATTTTAATACAGTATTTTGTACTTCAACATTACCGAATTGTACATGCCAAGATGTTATACAATGATTGTATGATTTGTTTTTTGAGTGCAGTTTTTTGAAAATTAGATTTTTCTTTTCCCTGGCAAAATTATTTCCCCACCAGTTTGTGTCATCGCTCCATGTAGTACCGTCTGTGTCTTCTAGCATTTTATTATTTCCACAACATTTTAAAAACTGATTTCCTTAGTGTCCATTATTTAAGCTAATTAGTTAATATGATAAATATATTGTATTCGAAGAGGGTGGGCCTAGAGTGTGCCAAATTTGTCCCCCTTCATTTTTGCCGGAGCCTCTCTAGCCATCCGGCCTTCCAAACGGATGAGGTACTGGTTGCGCAAGCCAAAACTCACAATAATAAAGTCACAAAACAATCAGAATTATTTCATACAATACACTAAAACTGACGTAAACTACATAAAATATTTTGGTGTAATGAGACTTTTAGTATCATGCGAGAAAACTTTATTTTGTTGCTACTAACACCAACGTCAGCCATTTGTTTTCAATAATGCGCCTTTTCAATCACTAATCGCAACAAAACCAAAGTCTGAATCTTCCAAGACAACTTCACTTTTCGGTTTCGCCGACGGCAGCCAAACCGATTTTCTGCAGCTACTACCTGCCGACGCCTGACGCCGGACCGATATTGACGTCTTTAACTGTTCTATAATCACCATGCATCTCCGTCCGACACGCGCTTGTGATTCTCCTCTCGACGGCAACTTTGTGTCGTCGCCATGCGATTATGTATTGCAGTTTGAAGAAAATTCATCTCAAATTAATCTTCCCTTGTATAAAATGCGCATTTTTGTGGAGTTTGATCCGTTAATATTCAAGCGGGAGTCTCCAAGAAAACCTTTTACCTTGAATGGTGCAGCACATGTGACTGACATCCACATGCAACGACTGCTTCGATTGTTGTTTATTCGATTATTGGTATCAGGCCTACTTCGATGGTTTCAAAGCCATTAATTATTCCTTTATATAGTATACGGCAAGTGCTATTTCACTGCCACACAATTTTGAAACTCCAATAGCATTAAAACTAACGTTAGAATCAAAATCAACGCCAGAGTAATGAAAAGTTGCTCAATAAAACTGGAAAATTGGGGGATAGTAAATCTTATCCATCGAACACAAAGGTTTAAAATCTTACAACATTTCGTGACGGTCCCTTATTTCGAAATTTTAATTACACATGGCTTAGACGAGCCAGACGCATACAGAAACTTTATAAGATTTTTTGATTATCAATTCATTTAAGCAACGACAGTGATCTATTCGGAATGCTTATGGAAATCACAACAATAGTTTTGTTTACTGACATTAGTTCACACCCAATTCAATTGTTTCTGAAGGTCCTCCAAAGCCTTCATTAGGAACAAAAGTCAGGGCTGAAGATATGTCCGTTAGAACTGACCCAATGGAGGTAATTCCTACAGTCATTTTTCTGTTTCATCAAATTCCATTTGAAATATATTCCAGGATGTATTTCGTAGAAATTCTGGCATAGAATCCCCACTGCATGGTAGTGGTATGAAGCTGCGCAACTGACTGATGAAGAATATATTCTAAAAACCCTCGTAGTCAAATTGTTTTCGTTTTGTGACGGGTAGGGTAACTGATCTTTTATTGGACTGAATGGGGCTTCCCCACATTGACTTAATGCCAGTTTAAAAGCAGTCCAGTTATCGAATTGTTGTTGTATCTGTCTAAACAAGAAAAGAACTTCTTACATTGTATAAAAAAGCATTTTTTAAATAAATTTTTATAATATGTGACTTATAAACTAGTTCGCCAGCTGAAATTTCTTTCTGCACAGTCGCTATTTTTATCAGGTTTTGCGAAACCGAATTAAACACCTTCTCGACTGACCTGTGACACTCCGTTCGTAATCGTAACGCGAAAATTTATTCATTACTAGCAGACCCGACGAACTTTGTTTCGAATAAAATTCATTTATTCTCCGCCTAGTTCTCGAGTTATGCAGAAGTTTCTGTTCCATTTGTATGCGAGCTCCTCTTTCCAAAGGAGGGAGGGGTCTCGAACCATCTTAAGAACCTTCCCCGACCCCAAAAACCTCTACATTCAAATTTTCACGCCGATCGGTTCAGTAGTTTCGGAGTCTATAAGGTTCAGACAGACAGACATTCATTTTTATGTATATAGATTTATCTATTTAAATTACTCGTTTGAGTAGCAAACCATACCATTTGGGGTTAGATGGAAGTTCGTTACGAAAACTTGATAAAACTTGAAATATTTTCAATTAGCGCTTGGTGCGATTGAGCAGAACCCCGACCATTTGTTAACTGTGTAATATATGTTCAATTTGTTCCAAAACGCACATAATATCCATTTTCCAGAACAGCTGTATGGAACAGTAAACAGTGTTCTCTTTCTCAGTCTTTATTTGCATAATCCAAATGCAAATACCGTTTCGCCCTACAACGACATCTCGTAAAACTGTCTCATACGAAAATAAACAAACGATCATCCCCTTGAGAACCGAAACAGTCATCAGCAGTTGGAACTGAAACGGCTGGCTACCCGATTACTTCCACTCGCGGATCCCAAAAACGGATCACGGGTCTAACAAGCTATCGCCTGCCTGTTAGTTACGGCGAAGCAACAGCCAGCCACTCGTCTGTTTATCCATGTTCTTCTCTAATTTCCTTAACACTTTTTTTTGCCGCCATCGTCCCTCTATTTCTGTCTCTCACTCCGCATCTCGCTTTGCTTTGAAATTTGATATTTTTCCTCATTTCGCGCGATATAACCGCCATAATCTAGTGGCGCGAGGGTAAGAAATGGAAAAAAAAGAACTATAATACCACCGATGTTTCCCCGGGTTTGACAACGACACAGCAGCGCAGAGCACTATAAACTCTTGGCACAAGCGAGCGATAGAGCGCAAAACCCCAAAGTGCATTCGAAATAAACCACTTGATCTCATTCCGCCAGCAGACACCGGCTTCTCTTGCGCTTAGAGGACTGCCTCGTTAGGGTGGAACCGATTGTCTGATTTTGTCAGCTCCGAACTCCGAGTGACTCTTTGGGAAAAACTACGTCGAAAAACTGTTTCACCCTAAATGCCTCGAACACAAATCCAAACGTACGGCAGGTGAGTCTTATGCGGCGGTTCTGGTGACCCGTTGTTCCTAAAGTGGATAACCTAGCGAAATCGGTATGAAAGAACAAACAGCAGAAACACAGTAAGGTTAAGGAAGGATTTCCGTCAAGAGTCCGATTTCCGGCGCCGGCCGTTTTGAAACACAACGAGGGCGTATTTTTTGCGTTTGCTCCACCATGTTTGAAGGACGTTGCGGAATGCATGTTAGGAACTGTTGGTAAATATTTTATTTATAAAATGTTTAAACATATAAGGAAACACCTTTAGTGTTACCAATTTTTAGACAGTTTTTAGTGACATCATCTAAATGACAGTAATTTAAAAAATACCAACTACCCTACCTGAACCGTAACAAAAATCCCATTTCACTATTTAATCTCATCTCAGTTTCTGTATGCTGCTGGATCGTTGCCGGCGTTGTTCTTCGCTTCTAGCTCTGTTTAGCGAAGAATCGCAAAAAAAAATCGAAATACGTCCACCTTGCTTACTCGCCGTGCAGTGGAGGTTATACATATACTGGATGCAAATGACCGTAAGCACTGCTGCAGTGCCCCGCACTGCACTGGGCATTAACAAGGTGATGGCTCAACTTGCCGTGTTCCCTTTGCCCTCCCAAAGTCAGGACATTTGAGAAATGCTTTTTGTTTGCGAAACGTGCGTTTTATGTTCAAAGCTGGCAGCATCCTGTGCATTGTGGTTTTAGCTTTCACACTTTGTAAGGAAAGTGCAAATTTCGACTGCACTTGGAGTCTGGTCTTTCTGGATTCTTCTTCCCAAATGACTTCCGGTTTCACAACCTCACAGCATATATTCGAAACGTGGTAGTCGATTCTACGACTAAGTTTTTCAGGGTGACTACTCAAAAAATTTGGAAGAAAAAAACTTTCTTGAAGTGTAATCCTGAATCCTGTCAGATTTACAAAGTTTATCTCAAAAGGAATTTTCACGTCATCAATGCATTAATATTTAAAAACTGCTAGCATTAAGAGCTATTTTTTTAATGTAATCCCAAGTAAAAAGAGAAGAACTCAATCGTGTTCATTGTTTACTGAAACTGATTGGTTATCTGAAGGGAATTACTTTAAATAAAAACACTACAAAGTAACAAACCTGGCCTTTGAACAAAGGGTGCCATACAAGAATGTTATTTTAATAACGTTTATGTTGATTAGAGTTTCTATTTCTGTGAGTAATTTCTTTATATCGTTATTTGAATTTGATTTAGAATATTTGTGACGTGTCGAGTGCAATCAATATTGCACATCTGATTTCACGTTTTTCTTCCACACAAGTCGCCTGCATTCTGCAATGATCCATTACTGCACTCTTGTCGCTTAATTTGACATTATTAACTGCAATCCTCCAACAAAAACAAACTGCCAACGCAACGTTCTCAACTCCACCAAAAAATCACACGTTCTTGAGTCACCAGATCCCAAATTTATGAAATTGATATCGCCAATAAAATAATACAATTCCACACACTCTTTGACTCTTGGCATGGCATTTGCTGCCTCGACATCGCTGATGGTCGGTCATAAATATTTTAAGAACCGGGGAGCTGTCAGTCCCCATGGACCAGCTCCATATCCACAGGTTCGCCAACCTCTCTGCTTGACGTATCGTTGCAAGCTCGAAGCTCGACTGCTCCGGGTCCAACCGTCGCGTCGTATCGTTCCCTTTCTTATTGGGGTAGTGATAGCTTTTTACAAGTGCATCGACCATCGCCGCCGTCACCGCGCCACAGAGACCAGCGCGCAGCGGAATTCCATCGCCGTCGCTCGTTCGTTCACGCGCGCTCGCTCGCTCGGGGAACATTAAAAATGCAAAATAAACAAGATCGGGATGGAAGATTTCCCGTTCGCGTGCGTGCGGTGGTGGTGGCGCGGATAGCGCGGGAAATGGAACGAAGCGGTTTACAAGCGCTGGCTCTGACTTTAACTTCGGGTAGTTGGAGAGTCGAAATATGACTTTAAATTTTCGGACACTGAATCACTGTGCAGTTCCTGTGGAGTGCAAACAACAGTCCGGTTGGACCTGGACATCGCCGGTGGTGGTCGAGAAGTGGCCAAGCGGAGAGTTCGACACCACACCGAACGATATGCTGCGTGTGTGAGAGCGAGTGTTTTTGTTTGAGTTGTCATAAATAATTAAAATTTATTTATTTGCTTATTTACTTACACTGGTTTCGGGTGATTGCGATTGCGAGACGAGGTGGCTACCGACGACCACTACCGATTGGGATGGTAATGTCCATTCCGGTTGTGGTGAGGGTGAGGGGGGCTTCTTGGAACTCGTATGCTGTGTGCCTTGTTTGGCAACCTCGTGAGAAGCGTCTTCGCCTCGATGAGTTACATCGAGACGGAGCATTGTGCGGCAGACGGCAGTGGAGTCTGCTTGGGCAGATGTAATAAATGAGGACACAAATGAAGCATGTTAGAATAAATTACCTTCTGCAGAGGAGGCCTGAACACTACGCCTCGTCTGCTTGGGACTATATTTGTTCAAATAAAGAGGTTGTTTGCTCTCATTTCTCTTGTAGCTTCATCCGAACCGAAGTCCGGAGGCGTTCGCAATGGTTGTCTGCTGGGTTGTGCTTGCCGGATACTCACGCTACTGCGTAGGATTTTGGCAACGGGTTTTTTGATTGAATATCATAAATTTTCTTCCAGAACGGTTAACTTGCTAACGGAAAAATGACTACTTTTGCAACTCCAGCCTCAAACAGACCAAAAGTAAAAGCTCGGTAGCGTCAAAGGTTCACGTTATCCTAACAAAAGAAATCCTTCTGCTCTTTCACCTACACAAACTGCGGCACAGTTTATCCTCGCATCGCGTGAACGGTGCTCCTGCCGATGGTTGTATTACGGCGATTTTCTTCGTCCTCTGATCCCTTTGTTACCGCAGCAGCACGGATGCCGACAAAGGAGCATAATTCGTAGGAGAACAAAATCTATGGCCTTCTTCCTTTCCCATTTTATATCTGAAAACACCATTCAGATTCGAACAGATTCTCGCTGCGGACTGTTCCTTTCATGAAAACGATGATGATTCCCGGCGATTGTTCGGTGGCACACAAACACAATTGGTGCTGCTCATCCCACACGACCCGCAAGGCAACCCGCAGCCTCGGTAGCGTAATCAATTGCATGACCTCGTTAACTCGTTTGCACACAACGCAAGACCAACGATACGGGGCGAGTGTGTGCAGCCAGTCTCAATACTTTTCCACCGAGGCTCCCTCAATCCCTATCCTGCAATCGTGACGGGCTGAACTGCATCCCGTCCGTATATGTGAAATCTTCGTACGATAATCATAAGCCACAGCCTCTACCACCTACCTCAACGCAGGGCCATCATCCTACCCTTTGGTATGGTAAAAGGCGTTGCGAAAAAAAATCACAACAATTCGAATATAAAAGGACAGAGGCAGTGTGCGAAGATTAAAAAGCGACTGCCGCCGAGCCGACAATGTCGTCGCAGCAGTAGTGCAAAAGAGACTTTCAATACTGCGATCCTTTTGTCTTTCAACACCTCGATGGATTATTTGGGCGTATGCGATTTGGGTCTCGCGGCACCGGGGGAGACATCGGAGGGCGTTGAGGTGCACTTTGCAATACCTCCCTACTTGCTGATTGTTGATATGTCGGGAGATGAAACGGTAGAAGTGGCGGAGTGGAGTGGTGTTGAGGTACGAAATGCACCACTTAAACTTATTTTCAAGGTATGTTAGCTGACTCAAAACGAGGTTCATTAAAATTTACACCTGTGAAGGAGTGTACTCTACGATCAAAATAATTTTCATAGCTCCTCCCTTCCTTTCCTAATCTTTTTATTTGTGGTACTGATCAGTTGCGGTTACTGAGCTTTTGACCTTTTTTTGTACAGGGAAGGGTCGTTTGGCGAAAGTCATTCGGCCGAAAGACTTTTCGCCGAATTCCACTGGACCAAAGAACACGTTGGGCCAAGAGTCATTTTGCCGAATCAAACGTTAGGCCGAAAACGATTCCAAGATTTTGTTAAGCCGAACAGGGAATTTGGCCTAAAAGCCATTCGGTCCTTTTGCCGAAAATACCGTATGACCAAAATGGTCGTTAGGCCGGAATGGTCGTGTGGTACTAAGGGCTGAACTAGTCATGCGGCCGAAAATGTCGTTTTGTCGAATATTGGGAGAAGGGCCGTTTGGCCGAATACCATTCGGCCGAAGGCCACTAGGCCCAACGTTGTTTGGCCGAATATACCATTTGGCCAAACAGACCATTATGCCGAAAGTCATTTGACAGAAAGGGTCATACGGCCGAAAAGGACATTTGGCCGAATAGGACATTTGGCCGAATAGGATATTTGGCCGAAAAGTACATTTGACCCAATAGGACATTTGACGGGATAGGACATTTGGCCGAACAGGACATTTGGCCGAATATGACATTTGGCCGAATATGACATTTGGCCGAATAGGACATTTGGCCGAACAGGATATTTGGCCGAATAGGACAGTTTTGTCAAATAGGACATTTGACCGGATACGACATTTGGCAGAATAGATCATTTGAAGAGTGAGAAATGAGGAGTGAGAAGAGCGACGTCTCACTACTCACTCTTCATTTCTTACTTCTCACGGTAAAAAGTGAGTAGGGAGACGACTCACTTCTCAATTTCCACTACTCACTTTTTACAGTGAGCAGTGTGAAATGAGAAGTGAGTAGTGAGACGTCTCATTTCCCTCTCCTCATTTCTTACTTCTCACTGTAAAAAGTGAGTAGGGAGACGTATTACTTCTCAAATCTCACTACTCACTTTACAGTGAGCAGTGAGAAATGAGAACTACTTACTTCGCGCTTCTCATTTCTTACTTCTCACTGTGAAAAGTGGATAAGGATACGTCTCACTTCTGAATTCTCACTACTCGCTTTTTACAACGAGAAGTGAGGAATGAGGAGTGAGAAGTGAGACATCTCAATTCTCACTCTTCATAGTGGGAAGTATAGTAGGTGAGTAGTGCGTAGTGGGTAGTGAGACGTCTCTCTACTCTCTTCGCGCATCTCACTTTTTACAGTGAAAAGTGAGAAATGAGAAGTGAGAATGAAGACACCTCACTTCTCACTCCTCACTTTGCAAAATGAGAAGTGAGTAGTGAGACGTCTCACTACGCAATACTAACTTTTCACAGTGAGAAGTGAGACGTCTCATTTTTCACACCCTATTTCTCACTTTTCTAATGTCAGATGTCCTATTCGGCCAAATGTCCTATTCGGAAAAATAACTGTTTCTGCCAAATGACCTTTTCTGTCAAATGACCCTTTCGGCCAAATGACCCTTTCGGTCCCCCAAATGACTTTCGGCCAGATGGGTTTCAGCCTAGTTGTATTCGGTCAAATGGTTTTCGGCCAAACGACCCTTCCCCCGGTTTTCTCAAAAATTTTTGTTGTCGTCCTCAGAGCAATAAATAATTGTCGGAACTCGTAGACCTGCGTAGCCACTGGAGGAACTTCGGATGATGCAAAACAAACGTAAAAATGGCCGGTTCATGGAATTCATCCAACAACAGCGTAATTTTATTTATTGCTTTTTGTTGTCGTACTTTGAGCCAGAAAGAATTGCCGTGGAAAATTCTTATAGACTGGTGTGCCACATGAGATCATTTGGAAAACCCAAAACAACCAAAAACAAAACAAAAAACTCGTGGGTTCTTTCAAAGATATTCTGAATAATTTTTGGAGAAAATTTCAAAGAGTTCTCCGGGGAAGTCCAAAACTTACTCCTTGAAAATATGACCTGTGTTCACGCCAAACGTGAACTAGTTTTGGTCACACTGGAATCTCGTCATAGTCCATAGTGCGATGTGTATTCTCTCCCTACTACCTCAAGGCATATGGCATCGAATTCATATCACCGACCACGAAACAATAGTTTTGAGAATTTTTCACACCAATCTTTTATAGATGAGGCACATTGGTTAGATAGATGCGTACATGTGGTCGATCATCAGCAGAGACAATATATTCGGCATTGTGTACCGCTTGCCACCAACCTTTCCTCGCAAGCTACAGTCTTGGTTGCAGTAGCAGCAACACAACTTAGTTAGTTGACGGCCATTCTGTAAGGTTTACGGTTTTATGAAAAGTGATTACGAAGCTGCAGTGATATTCCGTGATTACTATCCCTACGGCCATGAGTACGACCACACCATTTCGGCGTCAACAACCTGTTTGGCCAAGCGGCGTCTTAGGCCATATGACCGTTCGGTCCAATGCTTCTTTCTGCCAAACAGCATTTCCGGTCAAATGGCATAACTGAATGTTTTTTTTTGCCAAATGATCATTTCAGTCTAACGGTGTTTTCAGCATTTCGGACAAATGTCTCTCTCGACTAAACAACCCGGCTAAATGACTTATTCGACCAAACATTTCTTTTCGGTCAAATGTTTAGTTCGGCCGCATGACTTTTTCGGTTCTATGTCCGTTTGCAATTAAATGACTAATGGTTTGTTCAGGGTCTGGGTCATTTGGCATAATGCCGTTTGGTTTGAGGTCTTTTGGCATAAAGGCCATTTGGCATAACGGACATTTGGCATAATTTGGAACTGGTCAAGGGAAAGGGTTTTTTGATATATGTTTTCACATAATTAGAGTAGATCGAGGATATGTTCTGATAGATTGAGACTGATGATAGACATTTTTTGGAAGGATGAGCAAACGAAACGGCTACTTCTGAGAAAAGGATCACATCCGTCATTGACTTATTCCAGGAAAACGCCTACATAGAAAAATAATTTCAAATCCCCTTTACTTGATTCTGACAAACACCTAATTTTGAAGAAAGGATCAAATCCAAGATTGTCTCTTTGCGGGCAAAAGCCTACTTTTAAAGTAGGTATCACATCCACCATTGACTTAATCCGGGCAAACGCTTGCTTTTAAAGATAAGGGATCACTTCCACCATTGCCCTAATCCGGGCAAGTGTCTACTTTTCAAGAAGTTCACCCTCGCCTTAATCCGAGCAAGCGCCTAGTTTTAATGAAGGGATCATAACCACCATTGCCTTAATCGAGTTAAGTACCTATTTCTAAAGAAGGGGTCGCATCCACCATCGCCTAATGCCGAGGGAACGCCCTAATTTAAAGAAGAGATCACATCCTCAATTGTCGTAATTTGAGCAAGCGCCTACTTTTAAAGAAGGGATCACATCCACCATTGCCTTAATCTGGGCAAACGCCTACTTTTTAAGAAGGGATCATATCCCCCATTGCCTTAACTGGACAAGCGCCTACTTTTAAAGAAATGGTCACATCCACCAATGTCTTAATCCCAGCAAACGTCTACTTTAAAAAAAGAGATTGCATCGACTATTTCCTTAATCCGGACAGACGCTTATTTTTAAAGAAGGGACCACAATGCTACAGCCTTCGTTGGGGCTGACCGCGAGTTGAAATCGTTGCGTCGCCAGTACCTCGAGCTGTTCAAATCAGACGTATGGAGGAACTATTGCCACAAATCTGAAATTTCCTTCCACTTCATCCCTGCTCGTTCTCCGCATTTCGGAGGTTTGTGGTAGGCCGGGGTTAAGTAGTTCAAATTTTATTTTCGCCGGATTTTTGCTGCAAATTTTCATACATTGGACAACCCAGCAAACACAAGATCGTATATCATTGCGAATAAGTGTACAAAGTGAAGGCCATATACGTGCATTTTGCACGCAGTCAAATGGAGGAATGCGCCTATATCGCCTCCACCTTATACACTTATTCGCTAGCATATGCGATTTTGTGTTGGCTGGGAAGCGACTACTCTGAAAAAAGGGATCACATCCACCATTGCCTACTTTTAAAGAAGGATCACATCCACCAACATTTATAATTGCTTCAAATGACCTGCTTCCGTTTGTTCGGCCATATTATCTATAACATATTCTGCGAAACAACTTTCGGCCAAGTGGCCTTCACCTATATGTTTTTCGGCCGAATGAAAGAAGCAACTTTGCCAGTATCAGTACAAAATTTACAACATCTTGCACCATTGTGATTTTTGCCTCATATGTTTTGTAATATATTGTAGCAATTTAGCAGTTGTTGCATTCATAAAGTGCTTTTTTTACTAGTGTCATGCTTTGTGAAGATAAAGGTGTTTAATAGCCAATACTGTGGTCAGTCACAAAGTCATAAACACATATTTTATTAATTGATTTGTATCTGGATCTCAAATTTGGTTTTCTTCAAAAAATACTTCATTCGAAAGGTTTGTAGAAATACAAATATATAAGTTATTAATACCTTTTTTCTTTTTGAATTTTTGTGGGACAAGAAAGTGTTACCAACCTGCAAAGAGAAGAAAATCAATCATTAGTTAAAATGGTACATAAAATTGACAAATATGTACAGACATTTTTACAAATTATGTTTAAAATCTGTAAAAGGCTATTAGTTCGCTTAGTAAGAGAAACCATCCCTTTAAAAGGATCTTAGGAAAAAGTTTGTTCTTTTTTATTTTAAAGATAAGATTGGACAGTGAGGCTTTCCACATCAAAGGTTATTTCTATTAAGTTGAACGATTATTCGAAAAATATATAAAGTTTCTAGATCACAATATGCCCATTTCTATCGTATTGCTTTTTTAAAGTTTGACTTAGGAATTTAAAATATTTTGCTTAATATATTGAAAAATTCCTCTCAACATAGACACATTCCACACTGCTTTAAATTTTCTGCTTCCTGCCAGCTGTTCCAAGATCGAAACACATTCGCACATCAGTTCCAATCAATGTCAAAACAATCCACAATTTATTGCAAACTGAACGCGATACCGTGCGCATATAAGAACGCATCAACAATGGGCGAGATTTCTCGCGCTGCTGAATGCATCAGCAGAGGAATCCCCCGCATTCGCGTTTGCACTCGGTCGATGGAGGAGACTCACCCCGGCGGCGGCCGTCGCCAGAATAAGTAAACATCATATTTTATAAAATATGATGATGATGATTATTGTTGCAGAAACACTCCTGCCATCCGAAGCGATGGTTCTGTGGAAGGCCAAGGCGAAGAAACGAAAAAATATGAGCGAACGTATTTCTAGGGTGTTGGGCTGATCTTTGGCTTTGCAAGTGCAATCCCTTTTAGTTGCATTTCCAGTTGACGGGTACATAATGAGAAGAATTGTGATTACTATTGATTTTTTCTTTTTGGAAAAAGGTTCAACCAACTATTATTTAGAATTTGTTTCTAATTAAATTATTCTGTGCTATGCAATGGATAAATATATCTTTACAAGGAAAACAAGGACGTAACCCTAGCTAACAGCCAAGAACGGTTACAAAAAGTGTGGGATGCTTACGAGGACGGAAGGCAAAACAAGCAAACAGCGTGCTTGGCCTGGTGCGAGGCGTTCAAGCAACATCAGAGGTCCCAGAATCAATTGAATTTCGTGTCCCTTCTCATCTGCTGGTTCGCTTATTTGGGGCAATAGGGGGCCATAGGGACAAGGAAGAAAAATATTCTCAACGACAACAACGGCGTGGCGGCTGCTGGCTCGCTGCTTCCAACGAACCGTTGATTCTCGGTGCTGTACTGTCCATGTCCGTGTTATCTTCGACGTTGCATCTTCCGGGTGTGTCGACATGCGGGTGCGGGAGGAACCCAGCGGGAAAACACATTTTCGGTGTCTTTTTTCATAATTTTTTCCCAACTCGACTCAACTCAGCTCAATTCCGCGGCGCACTGAAGTGGATGAAGTGCCCGGTTGGCTGTAGCCGTTGTAGGCAGGGGTGGCGATCGTGCATGCTGTCGTAATAAGGAGAGACATGTTCGCCTGTCGAGAGTCATTTTGCCGGCCTTATCGATCGCTGCTGGCTGCAGCGCTGTTGTTGTTTTCCTCCCGCGCCCACCCGGAGTGTGGGATTTACTTACTTTCACGCGAGTACGAGGAACCCGGCTTCGAGTTTGCTTAATGACAGCCTCTGCCGGGATGGGCCAACCAATGTCCATGTTAACTCAAGTTGGCAAAACAAACAGTATGTCACTTCTTGTATCCGCCGCATGAATGTAAGACAGTCGCCTGGCTTTCACGGACAGCGGCGTCAGTAGCTTTTTGTGATAGTTTTTGCGAATGAGGAAAGCATGATCAGAGGCGTGCTTGTTATTCTAGCGAGTTAGCTAGCTGTTCTGGATATCGAATTGTTTTATTGAGTTGAATTTTTGAATTTGAATTTGAATTATTTGGCCTCAACTAGAACAATAAATTGAATTACAATTAATTAAGGCGTAGAGTAGGATTGTTATAAAAAGTAAAAGAGTAAAACATATCTCACACTATCCACATGCTACATAGGACAGCGGAGTCAGTGGCTTTTTGTGATAGTTTTTGCGAATGAGGAAAGCATGATCAGAGGCGTGCTTGTTATTCTAGCGAGTTAGCTAGCTAGCTATTCTGGATAACGAATTGTTTTATTGAGTTCAATTTTTGAATTAGAATTTGAATTATTTGGCCTCAACTAGAACAATAAATTGAATTACAATTAATTAAGGCGTAGAGTAGGATTGTTATAAAAAGTAAAAGAGTAAAACATATCTCACACTATCCACATGTTACATAGGGCTAGATCTTGTTGAAGTTCCTCCCCAAAAATATGTACATAGACAGTAGCCCTTTAGAGTGACATATGGTATGAGCTTAGTCGTGATAGAACAAACCTTCATTTAGATTGTTGCTGCCTTTGCCGGTCGTGCTCGAGGGTGAAAAGCAAGCATGGCGCAAATCAACCAGCAAACGATTGTTGTTCGATCATGACCCGGGTTCGATTGCATCCCGTTGATAACAGGCAGAGCTTTCACGAGTTTCTAGTCCCGCAAAAAACGTTCCACCGAAGACCAAGTCCAAATCACGCGATGATCCTCTGCTGGTCAACAACCGTCTGCTACTCGGATCGGACCGATGCGATGGCTGTGTAATATATCGACCTGTCACCAGAGCTAGCGACACTGATCAAGCACTAATTAACCACGTTTCTTCCAATTCCTACGACCGGCGCGGACGCGACGTGGTTCGAGCACACCCCAACCGGCCCCGCAATCGAATGTCATCGATTCACGCCGAACTCGCCCAATGTGGCTTATCAATTCGTCTCCATCGGGAAGGCGTGCGCTTTTAAGGAAAATAATTTGGCACCCCTAAAATTCACACATAATGTAAAAGAGTGCGATCAACGATGACGACGAGGACGATGAAGACCGACCGACATGCTAATGAGACCGAGGCGGACGAAAGTTTAATTAAAGTTTTGTTTATTTTTTGTTTGTTTCCAAGGTGGAGCTTTAGGGGTTCCCCATTATAGATGCAAAGTCCTTTTGTAAAAAAATGTGATTAATCAGGTGAAAATGTGTTAATATGTTATAAAAGAGCCCATCAAGATGTTTGTAGCAGTTGACTATTTTTGTTCCACATTCAAGTTGATTTGGGAAGAGTTGACTGCAATAGCCTAAATGTCAAGTGGTAAAGCCTTTAATTTGTTTTTTTTTTCTATTTTGCGATAATTGCTCAAAATCGGTTTATGCCTTCAAAATAATTGAAAAATGCATTCAATAATGTTTTACATGTTCATTAAAAGCCAAATAATAGCCATTAATAAAATTTTCCAACGAAATTAAGGAGAATTTTCTGACGAATTTGTGAAAAATATCCTCACAAAACACAAACTCATGGAGAATTTTATGAGAGAATTTTGGAAAATTTCAAATGTCTAAAAATTTCTAAAATTTGTAGAGAACCTTGTAAACGCCAAATCGTATGAGGTCTGTTGATTCGCCCGACTTTCTTGAGACAATACCTCAGAGGAAATCCTCGAACGGTTGCTGGCTGAATATTCCAAACCAAGTGGTTTTGAAAAAGTAAAGTGATGTAAAAGGTGTCTTCCAGATACAGCATATTTTCCGTCAGTGCGCCTGACGATTACGTGATTCTACTCCATTTTCCGGAGGAATTATTTGAAAAAAAAAGGTAATTCGTGTAAATAGATTTTAAATAGTTTTTTATTAACATTAGCCATTCGCGTTGGACTTCCAGCGCATAGGCGCTTTTTTGTACGGGCTGGAAATTCGAAAGCGACCAGCGAAGTCAATTTGGGGTTCCCGTTCGATTTTCGTTGTGGGGCGACCATTCGAGCTCGTGTGTCCGCTAAGGCCCTCCTTTCGAGGTAACTAAACGGGGAGAAGTGAAGTTCGCCAGTCAGTCGAGCGAAACTGACCCGACAGTCGCCAAAAGCTGTCGTAGAACCACCCGTACGCTACAACCCCCGGTGGTCAGGTTCCGATAGCACGGTCCCCGTACGTCGCTAATTATCGTACGCTGAACCGAACCTGAACCAAGAGTTAGTAGCTTCCTTTTAGTCCTCGCCCGATGAATCGGAAAGGTACGTGAAGCCGGGTCGAGGGAACACTATTCCGGACGCTCTCGAGGATCGAAAATCTGAAGTCTTCCGTCGAGCCGCCACTCCCCCCAAAATGGCACGAGCTCACACCGCCATCTTGTGGAGCAACGATCGCCCACTGGCAAGCCGCCGGTAACCGGTAACTCGATGCTCCGGAGACACCGACGTCATCGGCACGGTCGAACAAATTGTCATCGTCCCCGTCGGACAGTTCAGCGTCTTCGTCACCCCGCCGTAGAAACCTACGTCTTCGGTGCCCCGCCAGAAAGTTCCCCATCTTCGGCACCCCGCGGGAAAGCCATCCGTCTTCGGCACCCCGCCGGAAAGCCCTCCGTCTTCGGCACCCGCCGAAATCCCGCCATCGCTACGAACATCCTGCGCAGGTACGTGGAAACATTGTTATCATGGCCATGAAGTTTCCCATATAAATATTAAGCCCATTTAGCATGTCGTCCAACCCGAATGAACTCCCTTGATAATAAAATATGTTGAATTAGAAGATCTGGATGCCAATTGATTTTATTTTCAGCCATTCCCTTTAGAACACACTGTTCACATACGTTCTCAAGTCATTTCGTTGGTAGATTGGTTTTTCAGACTTCTATTCCTCTGCGGTAAGTGAGTATTGGGTTGAATGAGCTTCAGTGAGGGTAACAATGGATAAGCAGAGCGAGTTTGGGGTTTCCGTTGGTTTGGCAATATTCAGCCAGCAACCGTTCGAGGATTTCCCCTGAGGTATTGTCTCAAGAAAGTCGGGCAAATCACACGTGAGAGTGGCGAACGGTTACAACCTTCCAAGGAAATTGATGAGAATTTTCCGAGGAAGTTGTTGAAAAATTCCTTAGAAAGTTGTGATGAATTTCTCATGAAAATCAGAAGAATTTCTCAAGATAATTGTGGAAGAGTTCTCTTGGAAATTTCGCAGAATTTCGTGAAGAAACTGTGAGGAATTTCTTAGAACATTGTGAAAAATTTCCCGAAAACATTGAAAAGAGTTTGCCGGAAAACATTGTGATTTTCCCCAAAAAAAATGTGGAGGCAAACTTTCCAAAGAAATTGAGGAGATTTTTCTGAGAACATTGTTGAGATTTTCGCGAGAAAATTGTGAAGCATTTTCCGAGCAAACTGTGGAAAATTTTCCCAGTTAATTGTAGAGAACTTGTCGAGCAAATTGTGGAGAAACTCGCGTAGAAATTGTGGAGAATTTTCTGAGGAAATGGAGGAAAATTTGGCAAAAAAAATTATGAAGAATTTATTTAGCAAACTGAAGAGGAACTTTAGAAGAATTTCTCAAAGAAATTGTGAAGAATTTTCCGAGAAAATTGTGGAGAATTTCTCTAGAAAAATGTGAATCTCCCGAGTCAATTGTGGAAGACTTGCCGAGCAATTTACGAAACACTTTCCGAAGAAATCGTGTAGAATTTTTTTTATGAAATTGTAGAGAATTTCGCGAGGCTATTTTGAAGAATTTTCTGAAGAAATTGTGGAGAATTTCATGAGGGAAGTGGAGAATTTTCCGAGGAAATTATGAAGACTTTCCGAGCAAGTTGTGATGAAGTTTTCGAGCAAGTTGTAGAAAACTTTCTGAAGAAACTGCGAAGAATTCGCAAAGGAACTGTAAAGAGATTCCGAGAAAATTGTGAATATCCTGGGTCAATTATGGAAAACTTGCCGAGAAAATTATGGAGAATTTCCCAAAGAAATTGTGTAGATTTTTTTTGAGAAAATCAGGAAGAATTTCACGGGGCTATTGTGGAGAGCTTTCTGAGGAAATTGTGAAGAATTTTCTAAAGAATATGTGGAAAACTTTCAGAGATATTATCGAGGAAATTGTGAAGCATTCTCGAGCAAACTGTGTCGATGTTCCCAAGAAAATAATGGACAATTTTTGTGAAGAATTCCGGTAAAAAAGTTGAGAATTTTCAGAATCAATTGTGGAAAACTTTTCTAGAAAATTTGTACGCGTAGAAATTGTATGGAGTTTTGCGAGGAAATTGTGGAGAATTTCTCTAGGCAATCGTGGAGATTTTTCTGTGGAAATGATGCTTGTTGTAGAGAAATTCATGAAGAAATTGTGGAGAATTTCTCAAAATTATTTTGGAGATTTTTTTCGAGCAATTTGTGGAAAACTTTCCGAGCAAATTTGTAGAGAAATTCTTGAAGGTAATTGTAAGGGATATTTCGTGGAAATTGTGGAGAATTTGCATTGAAAATTGTTGGAAATTTCTCTAGAAACTTGAAGAGAATTTTGAATGAAGAATTTTCGAGAAAATCGCGGAGAACTTGCCGAGCAAATTGTGGAGAATTCTCCGTGAAAATTATGGACAATTTCCCGTGGAAACAGTGAATAATTCGTTGAGGAAATTGTGTCTATTTAAAAAAAACGCATTTTCCGAGGCATTTTCCGAGGCAATTGTGGAAAACTTTCTGAACAAATTTGTAGAGAAATTCGCGTAGAAATTGTGAAAAGTTTTGTGAGGACATTGCGGAGTATTTCTCAAGACAAATGTGGAGATTTTTCTATGGAAATGTTGCATATTGTAGAGAAATTCACAAAGAAATTGTGGAGAATTTCCCGAAATAATTGTACAGAATTTTTTCGAGCAATTTGTGGAACAGATCAGAACAAATTTGTAGAGAAGTTCGCGAAGCATTTCTCGAGGAAATTGTGGAGAATTTTCGAGATAATGTTGGAAATTTTTCTGAGAAAATGGTGCAAATTGTAGAGAAATTCGCAAAGATTTTGCGAAAAAATTTCCAAGCAAATTGTAGAGAATTGAAGAGAATTTCCCGAACAAATTGAGGAGACTTTCCTGAGTTAATTATGGAGAATTTTCCGAGAAAATTCTGAAGAATTTCCGAGAAAATTGTGGAGAACTTGCCGAGAAAATTGTAAAGTATTTTCGAGAAAATTGTGGAGAACTTGCCGAACAAATTGTGTAGAATTTTTTAACAAACTGTGGAGATTTTCACGAGGTTATTGTGCAGGGTTTTCTGGGAAAATTTTGGAGAATTCCCAGAGACAATTGTGGAGAATTTCACAAGAAAAGTATAGAATTTTTCGAGGAAATTGTGGAGAGTTTTCAGAGCAAATTGAGAAGAATTTCACGAGAAAATTGTGAAGAATTTTCGTTGAGGAAATTGCGGTTATTTTCCGAAAACTTAGTTCAAAATTTTCCGAGCAAATTTGTAGAGGAATTCACGTAGAAATTGTGTAGAATTTCTCGAGACATTTTTAGAGATTCTTCTGTGGAAGTGATGCATATTGTAGAGAAATTCACGAAGAAATTGTGGAGATTTGTTTCTAGCAATTTGTAGAAAACTAACCGAGCAAATTTGTAGAGATACTCGCGTAGGAACAGCAAAGAATTTTTCGAGGACGTTGTGTAGAATTTTTGAGATAATTGTGGAGATTTTTTTGAGGAGATGGTGCAAACTGTAGAGAAATTTGCGAAGAATTTGTGGATTTTTTTCCGAGTAGATCGAATTGTGGAGAATTTCTTCAGTTACCTGGGGGGGTTTTCCGAGGAAATGGTGGGGAATTTGCATAGAAAATTGTGGAAAACTTCTCTAGGAACCTGAAGACAATTTCCCGACCAAATTGAGGAGAGTTTCCTGAGAAAATTGTGGAGAATTTCGCGAGAAAATTGTACAGAATTTCAGAAAAATTGCGGTGAACTTTCCGAGCAAATTTTTGGAGAATTTCCCGAAGAAATTGTGTAGAATGTTTTAATTTAAATTGTGGAGAATTTCACGAGGTTAATGTGGAGGGTTTTCTGATGAAATTGTGTAGAATTTGCAGAGAGAATTGTGAGGAATTTAGCGAGGAAAGTATGAAAATTTTCGAGCAAATTTTTAAAGAGCTTTCTGAGGAAATTGTAGATAATTTTCCAAGAATTTCCCGAGAAAATTGTAGTGCGTTTTCCGAACAAGTTTTGGTGAAGCTCCCGAACAAATTGTGAAAAATTTCCCTAGGAAATTATGAAGCATTTGTCGAGGAAATTGTGGAGATTTTTTCTAAAAAAATGTTCAGAATTTTTCCAGCAAATTGTGGAGAATTTCCGAGGAAATTGTGAAAAATTGGTCAGGAGAAAGTTCAGGAGAATTTTTCGATGAAATAGTCGAGATTTTCTTGAGGAATTTGTGCATAATTTCCCGAGAAAATTGTGGAGAATCTCCGAGCAATTTGTAGTATTTCTCTAGCAAATTGTAGAGAATAATTTCCTGAAGAAATTGTGGAGAATTTTCCTCAAAAAATGATAAGAATTTCTAGAAAAAGTTGTGGAGTATCCGAGAAGTTTGTGTTTTTTTCTCGAGTCAATTGTAGAGAACTTGCCAAGCAAATTATACAGAATTTTCCGAAGAAATCGTGTAGAGTATTTTGAGGAAATTGTGGATGATTTCACGAGATTATTGTCAATAATTTCTCATAGTAATTAAGAAGAATTTCTCTTACAAATTAAAAAGAATTACTCGTAAATTCCGGTGAAAATCTTTCTGGAAAGCGATTTACAGAAAGAATATTCTCTTTTGAAGAAAATAAAGAAGATTATGTTTTTATTTGATGAATTCCTAAAAGATCTTTAAATAATCAATCTATATATATAAAAATTAAATGGTCTGTGTTCGTATCCGCATAACTCGAAAACGGCTGGATGGATTTTCTTCATTACTTCAGCAGATATGTTCATTATCGTTTCCGACGGGTTTATATGATATTTCCTCATGCGTAAATTACGAATAAGGTTGAGTAAATCGTGAAATACTAAAATTAAGATTCGTATGGAAATTTTGCATGGGCATTTACGCCTACTATGCAGGACAACGTCTGCCGGGTCGACTAGTTTCTTTATATACTTTTAGAAAAAATGGAACCTGGTCTTAATTTTTATCGGATTGAAAGGGGTTTTCGGGAGTTTATATTGAAAGGTTGTAGGTGACTAAAATGCAAATTAGTATTCATAAGAAAGAACTACAAATATTTAATGTTGCTCTCGCTATTGCTTTAGCTTCGAAGCAAATCAACAAATGTGTTGCCGTTATGTTTATAAGCGATTTTCAGAAAAAAAAATTAGCTTTTCAGTGCAGCAACTAGAAATACTAAAAACGGTTGATTGAGATTGAGGATTTAAATTTCAATTGCCTTCAAGCCTAACCTGTCACCGCGATCGGAAAACCATTAATTAGATGACGAACGGCGACCAGTATAGTAGTGCCGGCCCCATCAAAGGCCTGCCGACCTACCGCCAGCTAATTGTGCCTACGCACCGACGCACACGGCGCCACAACGCGCGCCAGTTCGGCCTTTGTCGCTGTTGTAAACAAGTTTCGCTAATCTTTCAGAACAATGACGGACGAATGCCCGAAGAACATGCGTGACAACGATGGCAGGTTTACGTAGAAGTAGGCCGTTAATGCGGCTTTTAGAGAACACGAGTTTAACATCTAGTGAGAGATTATTTTTCCATTTTTACATATTTTAGATGTACAATGTTAGTGTTGGCGATGTTGATTCATGTGATACATGTTTGGGAATATCCACTTCGAAATGTTACTTTTAAAATTTATTAATCAGTAGTTAGTTGCTGGTAGAATGACAAATTTTTATATAATTCTGAAAGCAATCGAATATGTGGAATGTTGGTGTGACGAAAATGGATTTTTTTTCACATCAATGGAATTTTGATGTGTGATGATTTAGTTTTAAATGGTGTGGAACTATGTTTATGGAAATTATTATTAAGAAGATATTAACATTCATTAATTTGAAACATTTTGCCACCACCAGCAATATAAAATATCAAAATAATTCAAGTAATGATGATCCCACGAATCGCACGACACGGCCCTATCTGCGATCTGACCCACCACTACCGGTGGTGGTGCTGCCCCATCACACACGTATAGACGTTTAGGTTTAATTAAAAACAAAAAAAAAATACAAAACGATGGCCATGTCGACCCTCCAGGAGATCCCGGTTCCCGATGTCCGGCAGCCACGAATCCGTACTAGCAGCCCATTTAGCCAGGTCGGCCCCATGCCGCGCGTGACATTGCAGTCTGACTCTGCCGGTCGGTACTGTTCTCCACATCAGAGTATTATTCTGTGATCCGAGGCAATGAGTTAATACAACCTTCCCTGCTTCTTGGAAACCTGCAGCATGTCGTCGTCGCCGAGTTCAGCAGGGAGAGGTGTAGTACCTACGCCAGAAAAGTAAATAAAACAAGACAAGACGATGATGGAATCAGATATCCTTAAACGCTTTTTTCTTCCTTTTCCACACCGTCGTCGTCGTGTTTTCTTATCTGACTCTGCCAAACAAGCCTCGCACTGCTGCGGTGCACGGAGTCCATAACGAGGTACACACGGATGGACGAAAATACGAAACTGAACCCAAAAGAGAAGGCAGACCTAGGCAGAGATACGGAAGACCAAGGAAGGTGCGGTGTACAACAACCATGTCGTGTTTGAAAGACATACAGAGACAGACGACGGCGACGACGACGACGACGGTCGAATCGTTTGGTTGAATGCATCTTTGGGTCTGAACTCGCACCACTGACTGTCTCGCTGTCTCTGCACCTTAGAATACGTGTGCATGTGTTTTGGTGGTAACACGAAAAGCCAAATCGATCTTCGGCGGCTACCTCCCGCTGAGGGCTGTACGCGCTCAGCCGTTCTCCGAATTCCTCTGAGTTTCTCTCAATGTTATTCAGTCTCATCACCATCATCATGGTAGTCAGCTCTCGCCGCGCCGGTCGGTGAGGTTGCGCGTGATCTTGGCAGCACAGAGCGCTCTCCCGGGCCAGATGAAGTTCGACGTTGAAGTTGATGGAGGAGACCCCGTTTGGGTCCCAGCTACCCTGTCATTGCCGCCACGAACTAGCGCTGTGGCAGATACATTCATTTGTTTTGATTAAATATTCATAAAATTTTTGATTACATGTACACGGCCGTAAACAGACGCAGAAAGGCGCACACACGGCACAGGCGGCGGCACTGAGGATGAGGAGATGTGACCGCTGCTGCTGCTGCGCTGCTGTGGCAGGTTTTCTCTACATGTTCCTTACATGAACACATGGCTCAGATACCTACATGAACGTGATGCGCGCTAAATTTGTACCGACAACGAGGCCCGACTGATGAAGAATGATGGATATGGTAAACGACGAGTGACTACGACAGCCAGCGCGGAATGGAACAACGAGTGGCGAGACGACTTCTCCTAGCATGAAGGTTACCTTCTTTTTTGAGCGATCGTCGTCGTTGTGATAACCGGGTTTGATTATAACTCTTTCACTACCTCACTTATTATTCACCGTTTACTCTCTAAATTGTAATTGTTTAACCATCGAATGGGTCATAAATAAATTTATGAAAATGAGATAAGAAGCAAAAAAAATCATTTTAAATTTTGTTCGATAAAAAGAGTTTAACATGATTGGTGGTCCAAAAAAAGTAGAACGCAAACATTAATTTTTAGGAAGAAATACCTACACGGTTGTGGCTAAATTTATTTTCTTTTGACTAAAGATACTTATTGTGTAATGAATTCTACTTATTAATCGAAACAAAAGTTAGAAAGAGCTTGGTTCATGTTCACGATTCTGAATGATAAAAAAACTTCTTTTGTGTCAAGGTGTTATGTCTTCTTTATTTTTCACGTCGCCTTTTTACACTTTTGTCCATTGTTTTATTTCCCTATTCATCAGAGACATAGCTACAGGTTAACTGTATTGAGAGGCCGGAATATGCTCCAGTTGGTTTCTTTTTTACTTTTTACCTCAAGGCAACCGGATGTTTCTTCTGCAGTGTTACACCGGAAGGGATTTGCACTTTAAAATGAGAATAGGAGAGATAGTTTTGAATAGTGGTGTCACTGGTAGTTATTATACTGAATGCTCAATGTCCACATCCAATCGCAGTGTAGTTTAAATAAAACTAAAATAATAGAAATAAGATCTGGATAGAAGTATCTTGTGGCCAAGTTCCAGGAAGTTAGGAATTCTAGAAACCCCTGGCATATATGATGCCTATGAGACTTCTTTGAAAAGAAATGGCAGCTTGGATAGCAATAGTTTAAAACAATCTTAACCTGCTATCAGATCCAACATAATTTTTTTTCAGAAAGACGGTTTATACATAGATTAGCAACTTGCTCTTAGGATTAAAAATGTTTTTTTTAATCAACTTTCGAAAAAGTCACCGGAACCCTTCCAGGATGTACAAACGGAAAATCTTCCTTCCAATAGTTTCGGCACATTTAAACCTGAAAGTACTACACATCGAAAACAACGTTTCTCCGAAAAAAAATCCGGTCATTATTCAACATTCTCATTTTTCCAATTCTTCCGAATGTTGCTCTAGTGTATTCGAAAGTGCATCAATTGAAAAGAATGATTTTCTTCAGAAGAATTTAAGCTCATTAATAGCGCTGTAAAAAAAAACATCTGCACTGATATTTGAGCACCATTGAAAAAACTTTGAAATCTTGCTCCTGATGAGAAATAAAAAATAATGTTCCTTCGCACCAAGAACACATTTCGGAAAAAATGTATGCCCTCAATGCTCTCAAATTTACAAATTGTGGATTTTAGCTTTTTCGATACATAACCACTGTACCCACAAATCGCATGCAATGCTTTTCTGGAACTCTTTCTCGAACTATTCCATTTTGCTCCTGAAGTTTTTTTACGATTAACGTTGCTCAAGAAGGTAGGTACTTTTGCACCGCCATTTAGAAAATTCAAGTTCTAGGGGCGCCACAAATCAAACACCATTTTCTTTTAAAAAAAAATACCGGTCACTAAGAGCATCTTTCCGAAAAATGACAACTCAGCCATATTCAGCTTTACTAAATAAGGCACACCCAAAAACACTGAAGTTTTTCTTTTGAGGATTCCTAGGATGAATTGTTTTAGTATTTTTTTTTGCTCCCACAGATTTGATACATTAGAATGCATAGTCGCCACAAATCAAAAACTATTTGCTTTATTTGCAATCTTATTCAATAATGACAAATGACAAATAAAAAATGACAAATCTGTAGAGGGGAATTTCCAAATTTCTCCCTTAGATGGCGACAATATAATGAAATTAATATTCATAGATATTTGAGGTACCCCTGCGAAGGGAGGGTACTTGCGAAGGGAGGGTCAAAAATGTTATTGATTTGGAACTTCTGGAAAGATATTATGAACAATGTTTAAGAAGCTAAAACTGTCAAAGATGTGTGAGAGGAAATATAAATTATTTATGAAACATGTTTTGAACGATGGCATATCCTCAAGGTCGTAATTTCTTTAAGAAGTGATGCTAATGGACGAAAATCCCTTTATTTTCTGTTTTAATGCTTCTAACAAATAGCACTGAATCTATGAGCGGAGAATCGCTCAATTATTGAATCCAATGATAGTAAAAACATGACTTGTTTAGAAATGTCTCTTGATTTACGGCAACTCTGCAGAAAAAAAACATCTCTAGAAAGCATAAAAAATAAATATTAGTATAAATTAGTTGAAGTAATGAACAACAAGAGTTGTTGCCCTCTGAGGTGGACAATTTTTAAATATCTTTTAAATTATGACAAATCTACTGGGGATATTTCTCAAAAACAGAATTACAAGTAGACAGAAATCAATGGGCGGAAAATTCGTTCCTGAATTAATTTCAAGAGGACAAACTAAAATGTCTATCGAATTATGAGAACTTCCGGGTGCTAATTCATTTACATAGCATTCTGTTTGGCTAAAATGCATTTAACAATGTGTGGTGGGTGGAAACTATTTAAGAAAATATTCCCATGTGGGTGAAAATATGAATTTGTTTTGATTGTCTAATGAAAAGTGGCAAATCATTTGGATGAAAACTTCTTGTTTAGAGGGAAAGGATCGTCTGACTGAAAGTCATCCATGGGCCGAAAATGCCGTATGGTCGAGATGGTAGTTTTGCGAAAAGGTCAATTTGATCGAAAACGGACGAACAAGTTTTGAGGGCGAACAGACCGCCAATGCCGTTGGCTCGTTGGACGTTTCACTTCTCGTGTCTCACTATTTCTCACTTTTCACAGGGAGGAATGGGAACTAAGAAATAAGAAGTGAGCAGTGAAAAGCTCTCACTTGAAAATTTCTTAATTAGTGGGATAGAGCCGTTTGGCCGAGAGTCGTCTAACTGAATCTCTTTGGCCGAAACGGTTATTAGGCCGAACCGGTCAAACTGGTCATTTGTACGAATAGGTCATATGGCCGAAAAAAACATTTCTTCGAAATGATTGTATAGCAGAAAAAAATGTGGAAATGTTGTTTGATCGAAAAATAGTGAATGTGAAATGTGAGCAGTGAACGATTATTGGAAAGTGGGACGCGTGAAGTGAAAGTGTGAAGTGAGAAAGGAGAAATAAGAAGTTACAAGTGAGAAGTGAGACGTTTTACTTCTCACTTCTCATTTCTCACTTCTTATTTCGCACTTCTCACTTTGAAATGTGAAAAGTTTAGAAAAAGAAGTGAAAAAAGAGAAGTGAGAATTGAAAAATGAGACGTCCTACTTCTCATTTCTCATTCTTTATTTCTCACTACACACTTCCCACCTCCTATAGTTCTCACTGTAAGTAAAAAATGAAGAGTGAGAGAGGAGAAGTGAGATGACTCGCTTCTCGCTTTTCACTGCTCATTTTTCGCTTCTTATTTCTCACTTTTCACAGTGAGAATCTTAAAGTGAAAAGTGAGAAATGAGAAATGAAGAGTAAAAAGTGAGCAGTAAGATCGCTTCTCATTTCTCACTTTTTACAGTGAAAAGTTTGAAGTGAGAAGTGGGCAGTGAGAAAAGGAACGTCTAACTTTTGACTTCTCACTTCTTATTTCTTACCTTACACTTCGCATTTCTAACTATTCACAGTAAGAAGTGCGAAGTGAGACGCTTCATTCACTTTGAAATGTGAGAAGTGTGGAAAAATAAGTGAGAAAAGAGAAGTGAGAATTGAGAAATGGGACTTCTTCTTCTCATTTCTCACTACGTTCTTCGCACTTTCCACAGTTCTCACTGTAAGTAAGAAATGAAGAGTAAGAAAGGAGAAGTGAGATGACTCACTTCACGCTTTTCTCTGCTCTTTTCGCTTCCTTCGCACTTCTCACTTTTCACAGTGAAAATTGTGAAGTGAGAAGTGAAAAGTGAGAAATAAGAAACGAAGAGTGAAAAGTAAGGAGTAGGACGTCTCGCTTCTCATTTCTTATTTCTCATTTTTCACAGTGAGAAGTAAGAAATGAGGAGTGAGCAGTGAGAAGAGAACTGTTTACCTCCCATTTCTCATTCTCTCTCTCTTTTTTCACTTCACACTTCTCACTTTTTAAAATAAGAAGTGAGAAGTGAGACATTCCATTTCTCATTTTTCACTTCTTATATGTCGCTTTTTACTTCGTATTTTTCATTTCTTACTGCTCAATTATCATCAGTCACTTCCAGAGTTTGTAATAATCGAAATTATTTGGTGATGTCCACCTTTCTTCACTTGTCAGCTCACTCCCAGACACATTCACAGACGGCTCTTGGCGATCAATATTCTTTTTTATGTACATCTAAATTGATAAATTATTTAAAAACTAAACACACATTGAATGAGTAAAATATCACACAGAACTGGATCCGATTTCAACTGTTCAGCGGTACAGCGGTAAACGTCAATATTACCAAGACTAATTATTTCACTTCTGCAGAGACAGTCGAATAAATGAGCCGATGGAGTAGTAGTCTGACTATGTTATTCATGTTTTGATAAACATGCAATGTTTGTCAATAATTGGACCGAAGTAGCTTCATGAAATTGAATAATTTGAGCTTAGCGTTAATACTCAAAACTTTTAATACTACTGGCAAATTGGTGGAGAGTTTGCGAATCGATTGATATATTAATCATTCATTGAAAGATAAAGGACCTATTAATGTTACAAATCTTACATGATTTCGTGACGGTCCCCAATTTTGTAATTTTCATTTTACACCCTGTTACATTCGGCCAAACCACCT
This sequence comes from Armigeres subalbatus, assembly GCF_024139115.2. NCBI lineage: Eukaryota > Metazoa > Arthropoda > Insecta > Diptera > Culicidae > Armigeres > Armigeres subalbatus. The sequence goes on along the minus strand of NC_085141.1, from coordinate 286,893,370 downwards.
ATTCGGAGTAAACCCTTTTTTGTCGGTTAAATGACTTGTTCAGCCAAACAACATGTTTGACCATATGGCCTGTACAGCAAAACAAAGTTTTCGGCCGTATGATCCGTTCGGCCAAATGGAATTTTCGGTCAAATGGCCCTTTCCCTCATATACCGAACCGCATTTCCGGCCGTATGTCTTTTTCAGCTAGATGGGTTTCGGCCTATCGCAAGAGTACAAAATACTTTTGGCCTAGTAGCCTCGGCCAACTGGCTTTCGGCCGAATGAGTTTCGACCAAACGGCCGTCACCCAGTGGAATATTTCTCTATAAAGCATTCAAAGCGGGTGTATTTAGCTTTCATCGGTTATTGTTAGGAAATTGGAACAATTCGTGTTATATTTATTCAATTGTGGTTCAAAAGCAAGTTCAAAAGCATTTTAGTTGGACAAAACTTCTCCATCTTTTTATTCTAAACTACTGTAAATTGACCTGTTCCAATTCTATGGGAGTGAACACAAAGATGGTGGATGAAGATATCATTAGTCATAGATTTTTTCTAACTCAGTGCTTCTATGAACTTCAATGTTCTAAATCTATAGCACTGTAAAACGACTGTTTACAAAAATGATCCAATTGAGTATTGAGAGCTTTAAAAATCCAATCAATCAGTGAGAACTAGATTTTCTTACATTTTTCTATGTATCGATAGTAAAATACAAAACGATTGTTGTAAATCGAAATTTTCCATCGACTATTCTCACACCGCCTAAGATCCGATCTTGAAATGCAAACGAGCTACATTCTTACTAACAAGACAAGTGAAGCATGGCACGCATTCACCAACACTGCAAGAGATACACCAACAACAACACTGACAGCAAGAGAACGATCTACCGATCGATCGATCAGTCCTCCGCCGGTGCTGCGCGGTGGTGAAAAGAAAACAAGCGCAATAAACTCGACTCTCAATTGGTATGCATGCACCTTCGGTTCGCATCTTGTTTCCCTTCTGTCGCCACATTCCCTCTCCCCCGCCTGTTTCTTCCGAGAAACCTTGGCCCTGCCTTCGGGACCCACAGACCGTGAAGCCCACGCCGCGCTGCGCTGCTTCGGTCGTTTGGGCAGGCTGCCAGGGGTCGAAAATTGAAGCAAGTTTATGAGTCTTTTTTTCAATTTTACGACTTCTTTCATTCTTCTTGGATTGACTTGCTGGGGAAAAAGGAAAACGACAAAGGAAAAGAACTGCTCGTTGTCGTCGTTGACCATTTAGTATTCCTACGCACGGAGCTCACCGGGAGCCTTCGACTTGAAGCGAGATGTGTTTTGAAATACGATTGCCATTGATGAGAGAAATGTCCCTCATTTGTTATTATCAGCCCCAAGGACAGCCGATTGAGCAGCGATTCCTACCCACTTCATTTGGTCCGCTTTGTTTCACCCCGATCCGGGCAAGCCAAACGGGAAGGAGTGACAGACAATCAGCATTAAATTTCAAAAATTCCACGAATGCGCGTTATTGACGTGATCGTTTGTCACCAGAAAACCGGGCGACGACGACGGATAAATGGGCGAGAAGGAGTCACCGTGGTTGATTGGCGCGTGATTAAATGGCAGACCCATAAAAAAAGTCAGTCAGCAGCAGGCAAAAGCGACAAAAACAGCAACAACATTGTCGCCTCTGTGTGATTTGTGCTGTTTGATGAATTCGTTAGCCACCAGCAGCGATGGTTGGCGCCCGACGAAAACATCGAATGTTTCCGGTTGATTTGAATATGTAATAAAGCTTTGCAAGCTTTGGGGAAGCTGGAAACGGGCAAGTCAATCGTAAAGTTTGCACCGTCCGTTCTGGGGTAAGATTTCAATTCAAGTGAATCAGAAGAATGTAGTAAATTGAGGACGAACCCAATGAATCAGTTGTTCCCATCCGAAACACAATCAAAGTGAGTTCTGTTCGATATCTCCAACACAAGTGCTTCACACTTTGCATATTCTCGCTACTGTTGGCTCTGTCGATCATCTCACAAAAAAACGACTCAACGTCGCGCTCCCGTTCGCCCTTATTCCATTACCGTTTCGGAACCTTTTTCCCTCCCAGCTGTGCGCACTGCACCGGCTTAACAAGGGAGGCCGTAACTTTGCCTCGACAGACAGGTTCAAAATCCTCTCGAACGCAGCTCAACCGCTTCCAGCCGGATTCGGAGCACCGCACCGCGCATTGATTCACCTTCAGCATCCGACCGACCGACTTGCGTTGCGATCATGTCGTCGATCGAGCCGACGACTACGACGGAAAGGTGGCGAAGCGGGACGCTCCGACCCAGTCAGCAGCGAAGGCGAACACAGTGTGGAAAAGAATCGCGCGAGAATCCGCGCGCCCGGTTGCGCGATACCGCGAGCCGAGCCGGGGGCCGTCCGTCAAGTTAGCGAAACGAGGTGGTGATGAGTGGCGTGTAATTATTATTTTCATTTGCGCTTGTTGTTTGCAAATAAAGCAAATAACCCGAAAGATAAAGGCGCAAATGATGTATTTATATTGTTGGTGGTTGAAGTTATCCATGTGCTCGCTCGCGCCCCAGCAGCTCCGGCAGTGACTCGGCCGGGAACGTGTAACGGGAAGGTTGATAGGCCCACGTTGTTCGTTGCTGGCGGGAGAGACCGATTCGATTCATGGAGAGATTTTTTTTGTTCCGTGAATGGTGCTCGCGATGAGTGAGCTTCGAATCTCGGTGTTGACTGTTGTTGTTGTTGTTGTTGCTGCAGTTTGTTCGGCAATTGATGTGGTGTGTGATGAAGACAGACGTTTTTGTGCTATTTTGTGAGGTTCATTACTTCATGATTTGGGTTGCTTCTGTGGCTGCACCGACAAGCGACCGTTGTTCAATGACTGGGCAGTTTTTCGGGCTTTGGACGTACGCTTGAGCTCAAGTGGGTGGAAAATGAGCCATTGTTAGATTAAATTCGGATATTCCCAAAGTTCGAAACATAATTGTCGGTACAGTCAATTTGGTGGTTTTAATTTGTTCGGTGAGGTAAAATTATTGTGAAAAATAATTTGGATTTATTGTTGTGTGGTAACTTGAGAGTTATATTTTGTTTATGACGCTACTGAATTGGCCATTATTATAAACTGAATTCAGATTGATTTCCATAATATTTTAATATTGTTTATAAATGGATTTTTGTCAGTTCAGTAAAAAAATCTATCTGCCATCATCATGTGAACTGCACAAAAATTTCCCGTCGAAATCAAGAAGAATTTTCCGAATTGTTTAAGAAGAATTTTCCATGAATATTTTTAGAGAAATATCCGGCGAAATTTAAAATATTTTCCGGGGAAATTCAGGCGAGCTCCTCAGATTACTCCACAAGTGAATTTCCAGAGGTTTCCGGTGATTTCCAGAAGATTCAGAAGAACAAAATCAACAGATGTTTTGCGACCGCATTGTGCATTTTTAACCTTAATTTTCAACTTTTTTTCACTATTACATCTAAAAATATATTTTTTTCTATACATAAATATACGTTACATGGTTTGTACAAATTATGCGAGGTAGTTTCAATCCTATTTCTGAAAGAAAATCAAAATCATCAAAATTTAGTATGGGCAGAGCAGGTAGCGACCGATGCCGCTCAAAATAGTGACTTTAGTGACCAAAGCTGACGAAAAAAGCAAATAGTGACTTTGGGTTGTAGACAAAGGAACCTGACTTTCAGTTTCAGTTGCAAGTTCGAAAAGACGAATTCAAGCGTTTTGGGTCGAAGGAAAATCTTTTTTTAGTAATTTTGGGCGGAAGACATTATTGACTCACCACTATTTTCTCTTACAACGAACTCAGAAGAGAAACGAAAATCGAACACGCTAACTTTTATCTACGTTTTTCCACAATTTTTAACAGGTTCAAGAAATCATTACGCGACGCCTTTGAAAATCCATAAAAATCCCAAACATTTCGGTGAAACCAATACACAGTAAGGAAAAAAGGACCCGAGACGCGAAAGAATTCAGTCTTGCAGTTCGGAGTGGTACGAATTTGAAAACCAATACGTTTTCTCAGGTAACTGGAAAATCGAATGAAGTTGGTTTCATTCTCCACGCAAATCAAATAGTGGAGATATCGAGCTTACTTTGCCCCAATTCCCCTCAAGAGGATGAAAAAGCTTCTTCCTTATCATCACTGTACACATATACGATATGTAGCATACCGTGAAAGACTTTTTTTTGCAAGCTGTCACGATATTCCTCATGATAAATCCTAAAAAGCTCCAAACGCTGGGAGCTCTGGTTCTGATGCTGCATATCAACTTGTTCTACACAGCTGTGCAATCCCCAACACAAAATGAGCGAGAAAAAAAAAGCGAGAATCACTTCACGCTTAAAGTCAAGTACACATCGCATGAATAGCTTTCACACATCACGGCGACGCCTTGGCCATCTCTCACTATGAGTGAAAATTTTGTGTGAAACATAAGCAGTCGCTGTGTACTGTCTCACATGTGCATGATATGTGTAAGTGAGTTTGCCTCGAACTGTCAAAGTCCCTTCGGGTCGCTATGATGGCGAACGTGTGCAGAATGTGCTGCAAGAAATCGCACTTTTTCGGAGGTTTTTCATTTTGTTTTGATGGCGAAACAAAAAAAAAGTGCGAATACAATCATCGCACTTTGTTTTGTTGATCGAAACGATTGGAGAAGCCTCCGAATAAGTATGGAAAAGTTGGCTTACTTTAACATTAACAATTGAGGTTAGGTTCGATTTCCGACTGCTCTCTCGCTGTGTAAAATGAACTCACCGAAAATCATCGGCCATAGGTTACACAAAAATGTGTAACATCGTAGTTACTCATAATATGAGTTGTTCCAGGCGAGGCCCGTTTTGTGTGAACGGAACACAAAAATATGTAAGTCATTTTAAGCGTGAATTCTCTGTGGAGGTTGCCTATCAGATTTTGTTTTTTTTGCACTTGTATACAAGTTTCATAAATTTGTTATCACGGCTTGTTATGATTCGGGACAGTTTTTGCCTTTCTTTTAACGTTGTTCGTTATCTATTGAGAGCGATTTCTTGAGCACCTGAAAATCGACAAAGAAAGGCAAGTTCGATGTAAAATCTCCAAGAGAATCAAATGGAGGTGGTTTCATGTACCACACGGCACGAAAAAGTAAATATGAACTATTGTATCCCATTATCTCTTATTTTTTAGTATTATTTATCAATATATTTGCTCAGAAAGAGCCAAGACCAACAAAATTGGGCTCATCTTATGTAAAACTTTTCATAGAAATAAGAGAAAGAGCAAATGAGTCGTCACTGGATCTCTAAAAAGGTATGAAAAAGAGCACCGCGATTTCACAACATTTACCAAAAAGGCGAAGTTTTACATTCAAAACATTGGTTGTACGACCGGGCTCTGAAGAAGTATACAAAGGATGCTACAAAGGAAGCCAGGAGAAAGGCTGACGAAACCCTTCGCCATGATAAAAAAATGCTCGGTTTAGAGTCCGTTGCGGCGAATTCCTAGGAGGAGTTTGGCGAAAACAAACTTGAATTTGTTTGGGACGTTGCCCATTGCTGTGACCAGGCAAAACTATTTTCCGGGAAGTTTTCTGAAATCTCTCTTTTCATATGTTTCGCGATCTATGAGGAGGGAAGGCTCGTTTGCTCGAAAGTTATTCGGCCAATAAGCTTCTGATTCTTATTGGCACTTCCACAATTGTTAACTGCTTACCGTTTTTGCATTCGTATAACATGAGGCTTAACACAATGATACATTTATGCTCAGGGAAATCGTTTGGCCAAAAGGGACACACGGCCGACAATGTCGTTTAGCCGAACAGGTCATTTGACCGAAAATATCGTTTGGCATAAAAGGAATTTTGGCCGAAAATGTCGTTGAGCAGGTCACTTGGCTGGAAATTCCGTTTGGTTCAAATGGTCGTTCGGCATTTGGTCGAACAGGTCATTTGGCCGAAAACATCGTTTGGCCGAAATGGCAGTTTGGCCATGAAGGGCCATTTGATCGAAAATCCCGTTTTGCCAAAAAAGGAGCAGCCAGACAGTAGCAAATCTACACACCTCTGTAAAAGACAGTCAAAACAGACTAGATAAAACTAATGTTATATACAACATACCATGTAGCAACGGCCAATGTTGTTACATCGGCATGACAACTAATAAGCTAAGTACTAGACTAGCAGGACACAAAACACAAATGAAAAAAATTGGAAAATTATCTACAAAACGAAACCGACCATGACATACAAATCATTGATTTAAGAGGTAAAATTGCATTAATGGAGCATAGCATTGTTGATAGTAGTAATAACACCAACACTTTACCCTTTCTAGAGATGTGTCACGGGGGCAGCAGGGACTTTGTCCAAGGGCTTGACGACCCCTCCCCATGGCCACTGCGAGTTAGACCGGGACCATCGTCCCTAACCCCTAATCCCAAGGCGGCAAGCGACCCGTGCCGAAGGGATGCATGGCCAGGGGGGTGAAATAATAAGCTAGGCCTTTAACGGAGCCTGTGGGGTACCTGGGCACCCTCCACAGTAATTGTCCCTTACCGCGTCATGCTGGGCTTTGGCGTGGTGGACCTCTTTTCCCGAGCAACTCGTGGGACCAAAATGGAAAACCAAGTCAATTTTTCAATTAGTGGTAGTAGTGTAGGCGACAACCCCTTCGCAAGAGGTGGGTTGTTCAGGTATCCGCCTAGGAGGCCAGCCAGGCCAGGTTGTTCAGCTATCCTACGATCCGAAGAGTACATCATAGAAAGTCACATCAAGTCCATAACACAATTGGAAGATGCGTCCAAATCCATTAAAAACAAAATCCTTAACGCCTACCAAGAGAGCTGTCCAACTAAATCAACTAGTTCGAGTAGAGACGTTCCATGGTGGAATAAAACTCTTGAGAAGCTTAGGAAAACTGCGCGTAGGGAGTTCAATCGTGCTAAGCGAACCGGCGATTGGAGCCTATACAGAAAGGCCCTGACGAACTACAACAAAGAAATAAGGTCAGCCAAACGGAAATCGTGGATTCTAATGTGTGAAAGCATAGAGAATACACCCGTAGTGGCCAGACTCCAAAAACTCTTTCAAAAGACCACTCCAATGGTGTGGGTAGCCTCCGAAAGACGGATGGTTCGCTCACTGTAGAGCCTAGCGATACACTGAGCGAATTGTTAAAGATCCACTTCCCTGATTCAATCCCTGAGTCGAGCATCGGCGACCAAGGCACTGGAATTGCTGTCTCAGATCCACAAGAGATCCAATCATGGGTTTCTGGGTCTAAAAAGACGCAATAAAGGTTGCAAAGGAAGCTTTCACTCGGGCCAGGGTTGAGAGGGCTGTGAGATCTTTCGAGCCATTAAGCCTCCTGGCATGGATGGAATATTTCCAGCGTTGATCCAAAAGAGGAGAAAAAACTGGTTCCACCCTTGGTTGAGATTTTTAAGGCGAGTCTGATTTTGGGGCACATACCTAACGATTGGCGTCAAATCCGGGCTGTCTTCATTCCGAAGGCAGGCAAGAGAGATAAAACCAACCCCAAAGCATTCAGGCCGATAAGTTTATCCTCTGTTATGCTCAAAATTATGGAAAAGGTACTATGCGAGTACATAAATCACAAATTTATGAAAGCAATGCCTTTGTCAAAAAACCAATTCGCTTATCAAAGTGGAAAATCTACGATCTCGGCACTACATACGGTAGTTCAAAAATCGAAAAACACTTAATGCAAAAGAAATTGCTCTTGTAGCATTTCTTGATATTGAGGGTGCCTTTGACAACGTTTCTTATTCGTCTATAGGGTCAGCAATGTTGAGGAGAAAATTCGACCCATGCATTGTTACCTGGGTACATGCTATGCTAGCTAATCGGAAAATCTCCTCTGAGCTTAGCGGTTCATACATCACTGTTAAAGCAACAAGGGGGTGTCCGCAAGGCGGAGTGCTTTCTGCTTTGTTGTGGTCACTGGTGGTGGATGAGCTTCTAGACAGCTTAGAGAGAAGAGGCTTCGAAGTGGTTGGATATGCTGATGACGTTGTCATTATTGTACGAGGCAAATTCGAAAGTGCTATCGTGGAAAGAATGCAATCTGCCCTAAATCACACTTTTTCCTGATGTCAAAAGTATCAACTAGGCATAAATCCTACAAAAACTTCCATTATCCCTTTCACCAAACGGAGAAAGGTACAACTGAAACCCCTTTTCTTGAATCAAACACAATTAGTTTATTCAAGTGAAGTAAAATATCTAGGTGTCATACTCGACGCAAAGCTTTATTGGAACTCTCATCTCCAATCAGTTGTGCAGAAAGGTCTCAATACACTTTGGGTTTGTTCAAAAACCCTTGGTAAAAGATGGGGCCTAAAACCAAGTATGATCATGTGGATATATAAAACCATTATCCGTCCCAGGACAACTTACGCTTCCCTTGTCTGGTGGCCTAAAACTAATGATGCTACTGCAAGGGCTAAGCTCAACAAAATCCAACGCACCGCTTGCATAGCCATCACTGGTGCAGTTCGTAGTACACCCACTTTGGCCCTAGACGCAATGCTTCACCTGCCCCGGTTAGATCAATTCATAAAGCTGGAAGCGGAAAAAAGTGCTCTAAGGTTAAAGAGAACAAAAACACTGCTGTCGGGAGACCTTACGGGTCACCTCAGCATATTAAATGAATTTGCCATAAATCCCGCAATAGGAATTTGTATTGACTGGATGGAAACGGTAGTCAATTATGACTTACCTTACGATGTGTTCATTCCTTCCCGCCAGGAGTGGGAAGGAGGTGGACCCAACAGGCTCTATAAATTTCTTCACAGATGGTTCGAAAATGAATAATCTGACAGGATCCGGAATCTATGGCCCTACAACAAAAATTTCTGTCCACTTAGGACAGTGGCCCACAGTATTTCAGGCGGAAATATATGCAATATTAGAATGCGTGTTATTATGCCTGAGGAGAAAGTATAGATTTGCAAAAATATGTATTTTCTCTGACAGCCAAGCGGCACTTAAGTCGCTTAATAACTACACTTGTAACTCAAAGCTAGTGTGGGAATGCATTCTGGCTTTGAAAAACTTATCCATACGCAATCGAGTCTACCTATATTGGATCCCAGGACATACGGGTCTAGAGATTGCTGATGAGCTAGCCAGGAATGGATCTAATGAAAGGTTCATTGGCCCTGAGCCCTTCTGCGGGATCTCAGACTGCTCTGTAAAAATGGAACTGAACAAATATACGGTCAGTCAAATCACATCAAACTGGAATGCACTTCCCCATACGAGCCAATCCAAAAGGCTCGTAACGATTAACCCCAAGAAAACCCAACAACTATTAGGTCTCAACAAAAGGGATCTCAACATCTACACCGGACTAATAACTGGACACTGCCCCTACACACAACCCTACATACCATCTACAAAAGATCGGAGCAATCCAAACCTCAAATTGCCGCTTCTGTGACGAGGAGAGAGAAACATCAGAACACATCCTCTGCTATTGCAGTGCACTCACCCAACGTAGGTTCAAAGTTCTCAGCAAGCCCTTTTTAGGGCCTGCTGACATATGGATCTTATCCCCCAAGGACGTGGTTGGCTCCATAAAGCTAGTCTCGCCAGAATGGGGGAGTCACATACTGTAACTCAGGATCTCTATTCATCAATAATAGATGGTCTTGAGTTCAGTCGATACCAAGGTATCTCAGTGACAAACATGTTACTGAGATAACTTGCGTATTTCACAGTAAAAGGGTATATCACAATAGTCCTAAAATCTGGACGCAGTGATCTTCACCCGACAAACGAGGAGAGGAGGCCAGAGGCAATAGTCGGCAGCTCAGTGCGCAGCGCCAGCGTGGGTCACTCAACCTTCCTCTCGGCTAGAAAAACGCCGGTAGGGGTTATTGACGGCCCATGGCTTGTGGAGGCGATTAACCGCAAACGCGATGGGCTTTCGGCCTTCGAGGTGGCGACGGAACAGCTGGACGCCATCATCGACTTTGCGTCATCGAAGCATAATATCAGCAAGGACCTCAAGAGGAGCTTGCAGAAACTTCGAAAGTCGATGCTGGACGCCAAGCTGGAGAGGGCGGTCGGGACGGCCAAGTGCAAACCCGTGAAATCGGTGGAGTCGAGGTCTACCCAGACTGAGGCCCAAGGATTCGCGGACTCAGGCAAGGTCGAATCGACCGAAGGCGTGCCAGCGAAGACGGTGGTGCCAAAGTCTACCCAGACTGAGGCTCAAGTATTTGCGGGTACGTCGGGGTGACTGTTCCAACGGAGCAGACACAAAAACGGGGGAGACAGTCTCCAGGGGATGAGCTCCCTGGGGGCCGCTCCAAAACGCGGATGGGGCTGGGAAGCTGAACCCCGGCCAGGTACCTCCAAAACCGGGGGAGGAAGGACCTGGAAAGGTCCGTCCACTCAGGAAAGACGGTGGCAAGGGGTTACGGCAGGCTGAAAGTTCTCAGCCGCACCAGACCAGGGAAATAGAGGGGATGACGCCTCCTGGACCCTGGTCAAGAACAAGAGGAAACCGAAGACGTCAAGGGCCGAAAAGAAGGCCCAGGCGAATGAGGGTAGCAAGAAGTCTAGGGTAGGCGCCAATCACTCCAGGGGCGATGCCCTAGTCATCACGGCGGACGAGGCTAAGTACTCGGACGTCTTGAAGGCGATGAGGAGTGACGTCAAGCTCGGTGAACTCGGCGCCGACGTACGTCGAATAAGACGTACCCGGATGGGCGAGATGATCCTCGAGCTGAAGCGGGGCGTCTCGCAAAAGGGCGCCGCCTTCAAGAACTTGGCGGAGGAAGTCCTAGGCGAGACGGTCAAGGTGAGGGCACTCACGACGGAGGTGAATCTAAGGGTTAAAGACCTGGACGAGATCACCGAAGTCGAAGAGCTCGTCACGGCACTGCGGCGACAGTGTGAAGTGGAGACGCCCACCGCAGCCGTTTGGCTACGGAAAGGTCCGGCAGGAACGCAGGTAGCATTGGTTCGGCTATCTGCAGCGGACGCCTCCAAGGTAGTCAAGTTAGGGAGCGTCAAAGTGGGATGGTCGGTATGCCCTGTGCGCATATACGAGCAACCTGAAGTTTGCTTCAAGTGCCTGGAACCGGGGCACAAGCAATGGGACTGCAAAGGCCCTGACAGAAGCAATCTCTGCCGACGCTGCGGATTAGAGGGACATAAGGCACAATGCTGCACGAACCCTCCCAATTGTTTGATTTGTTCCAGCAAAGCTGTGAACAGCAAGCACCCCATGGGGGGTTCGATGTGCCCGGCGTTTAAGCGTGCTGCAAAATCAAAATGCAGGTAACGCAGCTGGCTTGCTCGGCCTCGCCCGAGTGTTTGGTGTGCGCAGGTTTAGAGGAAACGGCAGAACACGTGTTGTTCGTGTGCTCACGTTTTCGCGCAATGCGTGACCACATGCTTGCCACATGTGGTCTGGACACTACCCCGGACAACCTAGTTCGGAGGATGTGTAAAGATGAAGTTGGCTGGAACGCCGTTTTATCGGCTATCGCCCAAATCGTCTCGGAGCTACATAGAAGGTGGCGCGAGGACTCAAGGATGGCTAGTTCAGGCGCAAATAAGAGGTGGTCCAAGGGATCGGAGTCGGCTTCATGGGTCATACCGGTGGTCATGCTCTGTGGTCGAACTCGATCCTTTTACCGAACAAGTGGCCGCGCGAAAAACAACATGGTATCGTCGCTTTCGCGGCGTTGGTCAACCGGGCGGGTTCCGAGCCCGAGGACGGAAAGGGGTCCTCGTCAAGGCTGGGGCAGGCGTAGGCACCGCGTCGGCAAGTCCCTCTGTGTGCTGGCGAATAGGCCCTATCGCAGAAAGGTCAATTTGGGGTGCACGCGGCATCATTATTCTTGATACCAGTCGTGCAGAGGGAAGCAGGCGCGAAGTCGACCCTGCCCACCTTCCGAGGACATAGGGCGTGGTAAGGCCACCTGGAAAGCCGGCAACGCGCTGGCACGATACCATGGTGTTCTTCTAAAAAAGCGAGTTACGATGTTCGGTGCTGCAAGGACACGCAGCTAACCTCGAGGGTGCGTTGTGCACTGGTCCCCCTTTGAAGCATTACTTTCTGGTTGTACCGAAGGGACTATGGGCTTGGCGGCAATGGAAACGTGCCCAACAATTTTCCGAAACGTTGGGACAGATCTTAAACGGTTGTTCTAAACCCACAGACTGAAAAGCCAAAAACCACAAAAATACTCAAACATCTCAATCTACTAAATATCAAGATGGCTTAAAAAAGGACGTTCGACAAAAATGGGCTTAGAAATTTGTGTTTGGTCGACAGGTCATTTGGCCGAAAAAGGCCGTTTGGCCAACAACGCCGTTCAGTCAAAATGGCTATCGTAATAGGCCTTAATGAAATCCAGATTAAAAGCATATAAAACAAGAAGGCAAACTACAAGAAAAGATAAATCATTTATTTAAAATACTAGAGGTGAATATGTTCTTGTGTGATGAAAAGTACCAATTACTCTTGTGCAGGTAAATTGAACGTTTTCTTTTTATTTCGACCGCTCGAGGTGGTCGTTAATCGTTAAAAAATTTTCTGCTCGGACAGACACGTGGGCGGGTTACAGACGACAATCAATCGCTGTATCGCATCTTCGGTCACCTTAGTGAACTCGGAAACATTACCGGCTGGAACGATAGTCCGGAGTCAAGTCGTCCTCCTTGCATCGAACTCAACGAGCCAATCCACACGTGGCCAGTTCAGCAAAACACGCGCGTTCGGCCAAATTACATTTCCAACCAGATGACTCTTTCTGCCAAACGACCATTTCAGCCAAATGGCTAAATGGCCTTTTTTGTCAAACGACCATTTCGGCCAAACGGCTATTTTAGCCAAATGGCCTGTTTGGTTAAACGACATTTCCGGCTAAATGACTCTTTTTGCCAAACGTTTTGTTAGTAAAATGACTTGTTCGGCTAAACGACATGAAATATTGATGGAAACCTTTGAAGAAAGTTTCGGAGTAACCTTTGAAGGGACATCTGACGGAAACCATTGAAGAAGACATGAAAAATTGTTTGAAAAACGCATTTTTTTCTTAAACTACGGTCATAACCGCTCAAATCGTTATCAAAATGTTATCCGCATTGTCATAAATAAAATATTGTGACTTTTAGTCATGTTTTCATAACTCTGGGTCATGAAATTATGAAACTGAGTCATGATAAATAACACTGAGTAATGGAAACATGACTTAGAGTCATATTTTCATGTCTCAGAGTCATGAAAACATGACTAAAAATCGTGAAAATATTCCAAATATATCCCAAATTAGCGTTTCGCAGCTTTTAAAATTGTTTTTCTTTCTGTCAAGGGACGCCTTGCAGATGTTTTCGGGCCGTGTCTTCGGTTTTGATTTCTCCATTTCTTCAGTTAAAATCCTTCAGGATCGTTCTGGGGCCCTAAACTATCAGATTCATCCCCAGCTTCAAGCAAAGCTCATTTCCATACAACAGATCCACGCAGCTGTCGTGATAGCCGACGAGTACAATCTCTGACTGATTGAACCAACCGAGAAAAAAACGAACAGAATTTAAACAACAAACAAAACTTATCAAATTAAATTGCCTCGAAAGAATACATTTTTCGTTCCCGAAAATCATCTTCGCTGTTGGCTGGCGCATCCGTCCTTTTCGGGGCCACGTCTATCGACGGTGCTCAATCTGCCGTAATTTCCAAACTACTACGCGGCTGCTGCTGCCGCTGCTGGCCATAGGCCTCGTAGTCTTGGTTGGAGGCTAATTTGCATATTTAGCAAAATTACCTCCCCAAACACACCAAACAATTGGCTTCGTTCGGCCGCTTGGGTGGGAAAAGAGGGGCTTAAATTGGGGCGAACTTCTTCCAATGATGTCGATGACGATGATGATGACTGCAACCAACGAACGGAGGAATGAGTGAAGCAGTTCGAAGCAAGATCACCAACAACAGTAACAGTATCGTCGTAGTAAAGTGGCGCTTCCAACTGTTTGCCTTTCGGGTAACAAGAAGGTCATTACGTGTATATGCTTAATAGTTGCATCCTTTGATATAGCTAAAATAGTAATTAGCAGTGGTTGTAACCAACTATTCTACAATTACCGCATATCAAACGACCGCGCGACTTGGCATCCTACTTTAGTTGTTCATCGCTTTCCATTCTACAACTTCGCGAATGCGTGCGGGTTTGCTCGTCACCTCTTCGAACGTGTTTGTTTGCCTATCACCGAGAACCATCGAAAAATAACCTACCCAATCTTGGTTTGCTGTCGGGTGCCACCCCGTGGTCATTCGCAGCTCCACGATTACGTGGCTATATGTCTCTGGCGCATTAGTGATTAACTCTGGGGCGATTTGTTTGTACACTAGTGCTAACATACAGGTTCGAAAAAAAAAAATCGAAAAAGCGCATATAATTGTTTTTAATTATATTGCTTTTGAAAGGGGGCCAACCAGCTGGAAACTGGCATTCCTTATGAATTATTCTAACTGGTGGAAGTTCAAAACTTTTGAACTATCAGAGATGATAACTTTTTGATCACTTCTGATGTAAGGAATTCTGAATCACCGTCCTCAAAATGATTTTTTTAGTTAATCTGAATAAAATGTCTGTGAGACAGTATGACTACCTCCTAAAGAACGAATTCACCTATTTACAATAACGATTAGTACTTCTCCGTGAAATCCAACACTGCTAATTAAACAGGAAATGAAGAAGTCCACGACGTTGACGTTGACAGTTTCTAACGAACTCAACTGGAGATCGATTGCTGGATACAATAAATATCGGCTGCAGTCAGTCTCTCGGAAGTTTCCGAAATTAATTAAATTTCTCGGAAAAGTTATTTCGGATTCTGACTCGAATTGGAATCGATAGCAAGTAAGTAGCTGGCTCCTTCGGGGAGCGCAGCACGACCTGCATCTTCGACCCACGGCTTGTAACACCGAGAGGGATGCTGAACCAAATGAGCTAACAGTTTGGCTGGACCCGTAGTTGGATACCATCGCATTCACAGCGGCGTGAGGAGCACGGGGACCCGAGGTTACGAACGCCCAGAGCAGAAAATTGCAAGCCCCATCTTCTTCGTCGTTTTTTAGGGTTCCACATCACATCGCATTCGCATCACACCACACCCGAAGAACGGATTCACATCGCGCAGATGTTCCGTGGTCGGATTCTCGCGACTTCTTGCAGGACGCAACGCATAAGCGCGTGGAAAGACATGAAGGGGAAAAACAAACAAAGGAATGAAGAATTGGAGGAAAATTTATGATATCAGCACCCGACGATCTGCATCGGGTGATTCGCGCTCGCTGACGGTCGTGGAAGTGAACGAGCACAGCGGTAGCGACGGCGACGACGACGACGACTCCAAAGACACGCAAAAGTCTGAATTCCGTAGAAAGTGAACCTTACCGGCATCGGACGACGACGGTGAGGCGACCGGCGGTCAAATCAACTCTGCGGCGGAAGAAGTTGAAAATGACGATGGTAATGGAGGCGGGAAGTCGAAGCGGCGAGGCAACAACGGCGAGAGAAGTCAAGTCGCTTGAACCGTCTTCCCTTCCTTGAGGGGCCGGGCAGCGAGCGGCAGTTTCGCGTATCGCGTGCAGCAGCCTCTACCGCAGCTCGGTGGAAGCATCAGGGCAAGGCACTGCTATTTTTTGTTCTCTCGTGAAGGTGGAACTCGATGATAGGCGATCTTGCTCTGCTAATGAGATGATTTTCGAACGAATGATGAACAAAAGGTAAAACTAATTCACGTATGATGAGAAGAACATTTCTCACATATGCACATTATGCTTTCATTATTCTTACTAGTATTTATAAATATCTTTTTTTCATGAAATACTTATTTCTATAAGATATACCAATATTTGTTTTGCTAAGAACTTAATCTTAGGAATTTTCCACCCAGAAAGCTAAAATAAATCGCAGTGTGTCTAAATAATAATGCGATAATTTTTCCGTTTTAGAGTGTGAGAAAAGAAAAGAAATAAGGTACAGCAGTACAGCACTAAGGCCAAACACGCTAACGCGAAAAGGTTCTCGCAACTGAACAAGCTTATCCGCCAAGTTATGTGCTCTGTGGTCTGTGACTGTATTCCCGAATTTAATTAGGTTGGCTTTTCTTTTGTTTGGAATTATTAATTTGATTTAATTAAAGTTAATTATTTTTTTATTTCCCGACTCGGTTTCCGCTCTAGGCCGATGATCAAATAGTTGACAAACGGTCAAGACGATTTAGGATGTGGCGGTGGCGAAACCAGCAGTAAGCAGCTGGAAGCCGGCCGTGGGAAGGTGGAACCAGAAATTGATAGTTTTTTGGTTGTCTGTTTGGAATGAATTAACATTTTAAACGGTGCCAATGAGGGTTCATTTGGAAGTTTAAGATACGTTTATATGGCGCCCTATGCTATCAGACAGCGAATCGTAGGTAGCTGAATTTCAATTGTAGATTTATGATTAACTCACCTTTAAGAACGTATTCAACAGATGGGGGCAGATGGAAGTGAGAAACGGTGAAGTAGGTCTGGTTAACGATAGGCTTAGCTCATTGTTCGCCCATCAACACCTGGAAAGAGAAAACAGAAAAATGTTAGGAATTAATTTTTCAAATAATATAAGATTGTTACATTCAGTTGGAACATGTGCAGATATTTATTTACTTTATTTAGCAAAAAACAAAATAAGCATTGAGCAGAAATAATCTCTAGAGCAAGTTAAATTCAATTTCGGGAAGTTTTCCATGAACCATTCTTGAATCAACTCGAAAATTCTTCGGTGAGTTGCTCTGAGAATTCCCTGAGGGACTTCCCGCGTGAATCCCTGAGGAACTTCCAGGGGAAACTGAGGGACTTCCCGGGGGAATCCCTGAGGGACTTCCCGGGGGAATCCCTGAGGAACTTCCAGGGGAAACTGAGGGACTTCCCGGGGGAATCCCTGAGGGACTTCCCGGGGGAATCCCTGAGGGACTTCCCGGGGGAATCCCTGAGGGACTTCCCGGGGGAATCCCTGAGGGACTTCCCGGGGGAATCCCTGAGGGACTTCCCGGGGGAATCCCTGAGGGACTTCCCGGGGGAATCCCTGAGGGACTTCCCGGGGGAATCCCTGAGGGACTTCCGGGGGAATCCCTGAGGGACTTCCCGGGGAATCCCTGAGGGACTTCCCGGGGGAATCCCTGAGGGACTTCCCGGGGGAATCCCTGAGGGACTTCCCGGGGGAATCCCTGAGGGACTTCCCGGGGGAATCCCTGAGGGACTTCCCGGGGGAATCCCTGAGGGACTTCCCGGGGGAATCCCTGAGGGACTTCCCGGGGGAATCCCTGAGGGACTTCCCGGGGGAATCCCTGAGGGACGTCCCGGGGAAAGATTTGATTTGATTAATTATTGGAATCTATCTCTATTAAAAGTTGTGCCTTGGACAAAAATAAAATATCTACCGTTGTGAAGTAAATATCGCAACAAGTAAAAAGCTGTGCTCATGATGAAGCGTTTTTTCGTACATGATGAAGATGAATCATACAATGAATTGAATTGTCATCGCGATACCGATATTCCAATGCGAAGATTAAATTGAAGGCGGGTTTGACTTTGTTATTTTTTACTATACTATTGAAAAGCAGCATCTTTTGATATTTTTCTGTTTAAATGATTTTATTAAATATGATTGAAACATTTCCCTTACAAAGGATATTTAGCACTTGTTGTAACCCATCAAACACATCATGGGTCGACAGCCGCCCTCGGATCATTACGAAACCGATTGCACCGATATGGAGAATGAGCTCAACCATCGAAAAGGCAAGCGATCACGTTCGGAAATTCCACGCAAGAAATACTTTTGCTACTGACTGAGACCGTTGTCTGTCATTTGCGTCGAGACCGACCCACCGACAGACCGTCAATCAGTGTTCACCCGATTTGGTTTCATCTGCTGGCTGCTACAAAGACTCCGCTTTTCTGCGCCGCTCCAAACCGATCGAGTCCGTCGAACAGTTCGAGCGAAAAAAAAACCTTCCCCCTAACGAGCCCGAGCGGTTCTCATTGTTGTTATGAATAATTAATTATGTAAATTAGTTTCATATCGGTGTGCGGTGGATGGACGGAAACCATTCAAAACACATGTTATCCGCGCGATTTCTCCTCGTCTTCGTCGTTATCGCCACCGTCCTCCGTCAGTGCGTTGGGCGCGAGATATGAGCGTCGAAGGAAAGTTGCAAAACTGTGATTGCAACATAAAGGTTGATTTTCCCATCCCGGCTGTCAAAACAACGAGCGGATTAGTGTAGATAATCTCGTTGTTGGTTTGTTATGCTTGGAATCTTTCCATATGGGGGCTGTCGATGAACGAGGAAACACCGCGGAAGACGACGGCGGTTGATGAAGAGACTCCTAGTCTGTTGGTGGCGGGCAGCGCAGCGGAGGCGAGCGATTTGACGCAAGGCTGCACTCGATTCGAATCGTGAGCCGTGAAAATGATCCCCCCACTAAATGGCATTCAAGGAATGGCGCTGCGATGGGCGTGCCTAAAGCAGGGCGGACAGGGGGTTGAACTTTCAAAAGATGTGTTATTCTAGCAAAACATTTCGATGTAGCCAGTTTTGAAAGCTAACATTTTCTGATTGCTTCATAGTGTCACACTTGGATGAAAAATCATAGATTTTTTGTCTTGTATGGTTGGTACAGTTCTAAAGAACTATATTGTTTAAGACATTAATTTAAATTTAATTTCAAATTCATTGTTACGGTCATTGTTTTTTTTTCATGACAGATTTTTCTGCTCCTATTTGAAAATGAGATAATTAAATTGGATCAAATTTACATAAATGCCTATTGGCATGTCGCCCCATAGCGCCTGGATACGCCGCTGGGTGCCACTGCAACACGCACGGCCTGAATCGGTCACAGGGCTCGGTGAAAATGTTGTAGGCGGATGAAAAATAACACATTGTTTTCGTAGTTAACTCTTTTTTTTTCGCACAACCCGCTTCTGCTACTTGGCACCCTCTCCACCCTTTCGGCGATCAACAACAGCGCATCCACTTGGACGGACCCTCATCAGGCTGTTAATCGAGGGACGTGGCCGGTGCCGAGCGGATCGGCCGCGTAGCAAAACGCCGTGAACCAACAGTGTATAAATAGACGCGTAACGCTCTTCTTTTGAAAGCAGCTCGTAAATCTTGCGCCTGGGTGAGAGAAAATTTTCTTTTCTTCCCGACCCTGATAGAGGTGGCGTCGCGGTCGTCGTCGTCATCGTCATCGTTGGTGGCTGCGGCTCGGTGGAAGATCTTTGTTTGGTTTAGCGCGCAGTCAGCCAGCCCCCGGGAGGACCGGGCGCGAGCGCGGAACGGAACGCATTTCAGTGACCGCGATGTGGAGAGTATTTTTTCATAATTTACTGATTCGGGGGAGATGTGTTTATAAAATAAACAGAGCCAGGGTGTTCATTGAAGAATTTGCAAACAACGGGGTGTTTGGCTACATGCCTGATTAAAGCTATTAGCCGGGTGGATGGCCTTGGACAAAGCAATAATACAGCGGAGTCGTCGCGTGGTTTGGTGCGGTGAGTTGCGGTTGTGCAAGTAGAGTGATGTCATGCTCAATCGAACCGATTGTTTGTTCTGGGGAAATTTATCTAAGGTTCCGAAAATGCTATTTTTTTACGAATCTAACCGACGAGCAATGTGAGATTTGCTGAACCATTTCCATCATACAGTTATTCATTGTTTAGTCTCGGGTGCATTGTTTATTGTTTTAGTGGTGGTTTGCAACAGATGATTAACTGACTTCAAAAGGGTATTACAAAATTTGATCCACGTTCCTCCATCTCTCTGTATAGCAATTATTTCACTGATTTTTTTTTCATTGTTTATCTCTTAAAATAATCTAAAATCACTAAAGTTGTGTATTGAACAGTTTTGCTGTTGAAAATTCTACTAATTTTGAGAATACCTAACTGAAATCTGTGAAAATCAGCTTAAAGTAATGTGACCAGACGTCCCGCGGGAGGCTGCATTTTTCAATTTCGTTTTACAAATTTACTACAATTCATACAACCTCACAAATGTTTTTCCAATTTTTTTTGACCAAAGTTTATGCGAAATGAAATTTGGGGGCATTCACTTTCAAGCCAGTGACGCAATCCAGATAGGCGTCCCGCGATTCGCAGGGCGCTTGCTGGTCACATAAGTCACAAAGGTACTTTTTGTTGAAAAAAGATAGTAGGAAAAACTTCATTTAGGTTCGACTGCTGCCTTATTGCATTGATAATAACATACGTTCTCTTAAAAAAGTTAATATATTAAACTATGTTACTAAGACGAATAAAATAAAGAAAGTTCTCGAGCGTGTTTCCGAAATAGAATAAATCATCGCCGATAGACGCCGCACTGAAGTTAAATTTTCACGGAATGCTCGAATTATCGGTTCTTCTCCGGACAAATATTCAGTGAAAAAAATATTAAATTATTAAAATGAGAAAAACATATAAGAGAGGTTAAATTAGCACTTTAGTGGCAAAGTTTTTACTTTCTCCTTCATTTATATCTATTTGCGGTCATTTGAATGCATTTCTTTCGATTTTGATTTTTTTTTTTTTGACCCTTGGCAGAAAATCATCGACTGGCCGTCGGACAGCACCATCAGTCAATTGAAGTTTTAACGCAAAGTTCGGACTAACGTTAAGTTTCTGTTAGTGAGAAGAAAGGTGCATTGTTGAAAGACAAACGGGCTTCACAAGACCAGCATTTTATGGAAAGAAAGGGCTCGATAGTTTAATTTGAAATTTTCTCAGATTTTGATTTCATTTCTGGGGGAAGGGCCATTTGGTCGAATACCGTTCGCACGAATGACATTTGGCTGAATGCCACTAGCCCGAAAGTTGTTTGGCCGAATATACCATTTGGCCGAACAGAACATTTGGCCGAAAAAGCCGTTTGGCCGAAGGGGTCTTTAGGCCGAAAGGGTTATTTGGCCGAATGGGTCGTTTGGCCGGAAAGGGTCGTTTGGCCGAAAGAGTCATTTGGTCGAATTGGTATTTGGCCGAAAGGGTCGTTTGGCCGAAAGAGTTTTTTTGGTCGAAGGGGACATTAGGCCGATAGGGACATTTGGCCGAATGGGTTGTTTGGCCAAACGACCCTTTCGGCCAAACGACCCATTCGGCCAAATGACCCTTTCGGCCAAACGACCCGTTCGGCCAAATGGCCAAATGGGTTCCGGCCGAAAGGGTCAATAGGCCGAAAGGGTCATTTGGCCGAAAGGGTCATTTGGTCGAATTGGTAATTGGGCGCAAGGGTCGTTTGGCCTAACGAGTTTTTTGGTCGAAGGGGACATAAGGCCGATAGGGACATTTGGCCGAATGAGTTGTTTGGCCAAACGACCATTTCGGCCAAACGACCCATTCGGCCAAATGACCCTTTCGGCAAAACGACCCGTTCGGCCAGATGGGTTCCGGCCTAATGGTTGGTGAGGTGGTGAGGACGGCAAATAGTTGACCTATCGGCCAAATGACCCTTTCGGCCAAACGACCCTTTTCAGTCAAATGATTCTTTCAGTCTAAAGACCCTTTCGACTAAACGATCCTTACGGCCAAATGACCCTTTCGGCCAAAAGACCATTTCGGCTAAATGACCCTTTCGGTTAAACGACCCTTTCGGCCAAACGAAACTTTTGGACAAAGGACCATTTCGGCCAAACGACCCTTTCGACCAAATGACCCTTTCGGCCTAGTGGCCCTTTCGGCCAAACTACCCTATCGGCCAAACGACTCGTTCGTCCAAATGACCCTGGGTGGGAATGGGTTTCGGCCAAATGACCCTTCCCCTCATTTCTGTTAGTGATTGAAATAGCGCATTAACCGGTTCTTTGCAGTACCACCATTTTACACAAAAGAAGGTTGAGCCGAGACGAACTTTCTGCAAAGGGCAAATCATAATTACTTGAGGACGGCAGAAAGTTGCCATCAGCAGCAAAATCACCAACTCCCGTCGAAGAGGGAGATGCTGTAAAAAAATATTCGCATGGATGGCGTATATCGCGTTTCAGCGGCAAGTCATCCAGTAGCTGACATTCATAATCATAATGTTTGCTACTTTCAGTGATAGGAAATGCGAATGGTTGGAAATAAATCGATCCTTCCCAGTCAACACAAAATCGCATATGATGCAACACAAGATGCTAAAGTGGAGGCAATATACGTATATAGGATTGTATTTGTATTTGTTCACCATCTTCGACTTTGTCGTACAGACTGCCTAATTCCTAACTTAATTACTAACTCTCGAACTAAACATTTTTTTTGGAAATTGAAAAATCGAATTCTACCCAAACATCATTAGAAGAACGCAATAAAGTCTAGTACCGTGTATGCTTTGGAGATCGCAATGCTTATGTGTTCGTTACATTGCAACTTTGAGTTGATAGAAATTGAATTCACGCGATCCAGATAATCCATTCCCATTTGAAACTGATGAACAATAATGTTGTTTGAGCGAGAGAAAGATATCACTTTGCATTTCTGGACATTTACCCGAAATCATTCTGTACCACAGCACAATCAGTCAAGGAGTCGATGACACGGAAAAGTTTTAGATCAGTAGCGAAAGACAATTTGAACGATGATAGCAGTCCGGCGAGGTAATTCACATAGAAGATGGAGAGAAGAGGATCAAGCACGCTGCCTTGTGGTACAACAGATGGAAAGACATTTTTTGGAGTACTCGGAATACAACTTCACAAAAACGCAGCGATTGGAAGGGTACGGAGAATGCCAATTTAAAATCCTTGCAGGAAATTCCAAGTGATTCATTTTTGTAATGATTAGTTTGTGCGGTACCAGTACATATCAAACGCTTTAGCAAAGTTCACATAAACCGAGTCAACTTGTCTTGTTGCTTGTTGGCTACACCGCAAGTGCATATTCCCTCCACCATCAAACCCACCGTTTACTCCGACACCGGGTAACAAGCTTACAGCGGTTTGAGCGTGAGCCAAAAAGAGTGCCCACCATACTTTTTTCTTCTGGCAATAGATGGTGCACGGAAGGGTTGCCAGTTCGACAAGCCTGTCAATGTTCAGCAATGTTCGTGCTTCATCGTATCTTAAAATTAATTAAATAATTCAGCTTTCAGCCGGAGGAAGATTATCAAGTTCCATGACCGCGAAAAGAGTGGAAGTGCGCGTCGGAACCTATAAGTAAAACGTATAACGTAGTTAAAAAGTATTTAGTCGTGAAATACACTGTGCAAGATTTTTAAAAGGATTGCCGTTGTGCCAAGTGGGACATCCGAGAAGGGCAAGTGAGAAAAACGGAGAAAAAGATAAAAATCACATTCGTGACGTCACAGGGGGTGCTAATCATGCGGTCAGGTCCAGAGCGGCCTTTTTCTTTTTTCCCCAGCGCGCTTCGTGGAACAAGCGGTGGATTGTATTCCCCAGGCCATCTTGGACATCGTTCTCGTCGGAGCGTGTGTTGCCATCTCGGCGAGAGTGCCACTCCTATCTGTGTTCCGTCAGCGGCCATTCCGTCATCACGGTATCCACGTAATCGGTATGTCGCCATCGACATCTCACGATAGCTTTCGGCGTCACCCATCGCATCAAAAAGTTGCCACGCCGGTCGCCAGTAAGCGCGGCCATTTTGTTGGCGCATCGTCAAGCCATCGTCCGGCGGATCGCCAAGCCCTCGCCCGGCGCATCGTCAAGCCATCGTCCGGCGGATCGCCAAGCCCTCGCCCGGCGCATCGTCAAGCTCTCGTCCGGCGGATCGCCAAGCCCTCGCCCGGCGCATCGTCAAGCCCTCGTCCGGCGGATCGCCAAGCCTTCGATCCGGCGCATCATCAAGCCTTCGCCCAGCGGATCGTCAAGCCATCGTCCGGCGCATCATCAAGCCTTCGCCCGGTGCATCGACAAGCCTCCATCCAGTACGTCGCCAAGCCCTCGCCCGGCGCCTCATCAAGCCTTCACCCGGTGCATCGCCAAGCCTCCATACCGTACGTCGCCTGGCCTCGAGCACGTACGCCGCCCCGGCCTTCGACCGGTTCATCCTTGATCATCGTCAAGCTATCGTACAGGCGCATCGTTCAGCCTCCATCCGGTACGTCGCCAATCCTCCGTCCGGTGCAGAACCCGGCCTGCGTCAACGTCAACCTACCTGCTTCCTGCTTCCCATTCGCAACCGGTTGCCGGTGATCACCAATAACCGCAATAACCGTTTTCCGACTCAAAAAGGAGTCACCAGGCCTCGCTTTCTACGGGCGGATATTTAATTATTTTCCTTGGCAGCTTTTGAGCCCCTCTTGGTGCGACAACGCCTGCCGGTTCTTTCGCATTGTAACATCTATTGGTACGTGTCGCGTAGCACCCAGAAGGTGTGTTTGCTCCTGCTGAGAGGAGTTTCCGGTGCGTGGTAGGTACAACGGTTATCGACCTTATAATTGTCTCCTCTTCTAGCTGCGGTGTAGCTAGCGGGTAACACCTTAACTCCAATTCGGGTAAAATTGTTGCCACATAACACATGAGGTTGGATGTCGTAGAGCAATTCTTCATAAATCCATGTTGAGAGTCAGCAATAATCGATGCGGCAGCTCTGTACAGCATTGTATGGATCATCTTCTCAAATACCTTGTAGAGGGCACAGTTAGCAACAATGCGACGAATTCTGGATTTATGGATTGGTGCCGTTGATGCCAATTTTCATGCGGTAAGAAAAGCCTTGCCCGCAGCGAGCGATTCAAGATAGCAGCGATGGGAACAGCAAGAAAAGCTGCACAGTTTTTCAGAAGTACAGGAGGAAGGTTATCAGTTCTAGGTCCTTTCGTTGCAGCTAGATCCTTTAGTGTTTGTTATATTTGTTCGAATGAGTTCCATAGTTGAACTGGTAATGCATTGCTTAACACGCTTCCAAAGTATTCCGCAAACAGTTCGGCAGCTTCCTTATATGAGTGAGAATAGTTTCACCAAAGCTAACCGAGACGGGGATTCCATTTTCAGCTTTTCCTTTTCTAATAAAATCTCAGAAGGAGGAAAGATCTTGCTTCACGGAAGTTTGGATCTCGAGGATATAGTTGTCGTTAGTAGCAGAGAGAATTGCTTTGTATTCAATTTCGAGATCACGAAGCCTAGTCCTATCGGAATCGCTTTTCGTAGAGAAGTAACGATTGCGCAGCTTACGAAGATTACGTAGCTCAGGAGTCCACCATGGCTTGTAGAACACAGACGGGGAAGTACCTATATGGCCTCCACTTTAGCATCTTATGTGACATCATATACGATCTACCCATAATGCTGGGTAGACACCTTTGCGTGGTGTGTTACGGTGTAAGATCTACCACGGTAACATTGTCAGCTACAGGCAAATCCTGACCCAACGAATACCTTCCTCATTATCCAACTCCGTGGTACTTATGAGGGTGTCGCTAAGTCGGTGGCCTCTGGTTAAGTAAGTACTTCATCAACACTTCCTTCTTCTCCCTAGTTACGGTGAAGATGGGCGTGGCCAAGAGTAGTAATCCTCATGCTTTTGTTATTTTTGTTTAAGACTGGAATCAAGGACCACTCCCCTTCTTGATTTCTGATAGCATTCTAGATAAGGATCTCAAAAGTAAAACATGAGTATCACTAGTGCCCAATCTACGAATTACACCGTAACAATGCTAATGCTTATGTGACATCATATACGATCTTGTGTTGGCTGGGTTGTTCGGACCACTTGTCTATATAAGAGAAAATTAAAGGAGTTTTCTTTAAATTCCAAAACAACCGGACAGAATTTATAACGTCTTATGAGAGATATGTACACATTTATGGTGAAAGCTTGAAACTTTGTATGCTTTGCCTATTCGGCCAAACGTCTTATTTGACGAAATGTTCTATTCGGTCAATCGTCTTATTTGGCCAAATAACCTATTCGGCCAAATGACCTTTTCGGTCAAATGCCTGTTCAGCTATATGACCCTTTCGGTGAAATGATTTTCGGCCAAATGTTATATTCGGGCAAACATCTTTCGGTCTAGTGGCTTTCGGCCAAATTACCTATTGAGCATGAGCATGAGCATTATGACCGCACAATTCGTAGTTGCTACTCCGTGATTGACTAGAACTTGCGAAATTGTACAGAGAACACAATAAATGGGGCTTGGGACTAGCTACCCATTCTCAATGTACACGTTTCGGGAGCTCAAATATCTAAAGTCAATAACGGCGCCGGCCACGTCCTTACGGTCATATAGGAAGGGGAGGATTGTTAGTCCGACTCTCGTTGCTACTAGAGACCGAGAACACCTCTGCATCTCCACGATTGTCTTGGGATAGGATATCGTTTTAGTTACAAAGGATAACTTATCTGGATTCACTTCGGTAAGTGATGCGATCTATGGGATGGGAAATAACACTCTCGCTGTCTGAAACTTTCACTTTCTGATTTATTCACTCACCCGCGCAAACCAGAACAAAATTACGACGACCGGCCGATCGTTTTGCCTTCCGCACAAAGCAAAACTAAACTTCGACGACCGGCCGATCCGCTTACTGGAGAAACACGACCGGACAAGAAACAAACTTTCACTTTCTGATTTATCTACTCACCCACACAAAGCAAAACTAAACTTTGACGACCGGTCGATCCGCTGACTGGAGAAACACGACCGGACAAGAAACAAACTTTCACTTTCTGATTCATTTACTCACCCGCGCAAATCAGAGCAAAATTACGGCGACCGGCCGATCGTTTTGCCTTCCGCACAAAGCAAAACTAAACTTCGACGACCGGCCGATCCGCTGACTGGAGAAACACGACCGGACAAGAAACAAACTTTCACTTTCTGATTTATCTACTCACCCACACAAAGCAAAACTAAACTTTGACAACCGGTCGATCCGCTGACTCGAAACAAGAGCCAACACGCACTGAACTAATTAACTTTACTACCGGCCGCGCAATGCAAATCTCAAAATTTCGGCAAATCGCGCGATTGTACGGCCGTCCGAAACAAGAGCCAACACGCACTGAACTAATTAACTTTACTACCGGCCGCGCAATGCAAAACACAAAATTTCGGCAAATCGCGCGATCGTACGGCCGTCCGAAACAAGAGCCAACACGCACTGAACTAATTAACTTTACTACCGGCCGCGCAATGCAAATCTCAAAATTTCGGCAAATCGCGCGATCGTACGGCCGTCCGAAACAAGAGCCAACACGCACTCTGGCTTTCGGCCAAATTACCTATTCGGGCAAATCTCCTATTCGGTCAAATGTCCCATTCGGCCACATGACCTATTCCGCCAAACGACCTATTCGGCTAAACGTCTTATTCGACGAAATGTCCTATTCGGCCAAATGTCTTATTCGGTCGGAAGGTTGACCTAAATGTCCGATTCGGCTAAATGACCTGTTCGACCAAAGGACCTATTCGTCCAAATTTCTTATTCGGTCAAATGACCAATTCAGCTATATGACCCTTTCGGCCAAATGACTGTCGGCCTAATTTCCCCAAATGACCTATTCGGTCAAATATCCTATTTGGTCAAATGACCTATTCGGCCAAATGTCTTATTCGGCCAAATGACCTAATCGATCAAATTACCTATTCTGTCAAATTACCTATTCGGCCGAATTACCTATTCGGTCAAATGACCTAAATGGTATTCGACCGATCAGTATTCGGTCATACGGCCCTTTCCCGTTAAGATGTGTCCAAGGTGCAAATATTTAGTTTAGGAGACAAGGCTCAATAAACCAACTTAGGAATAACAGAGCTAATATGTGATTATTTATTCCCTAAGAGTTGAAAAATATCTAACCTAAAATGAATTTGTTCCTTGTGGTGAAAATTTTTGTCTGTTGCATTTTTTTCGTTTACATAAACCGATCTTGATTATAAAATTATCCAAAGCCAAATTTTTAAGTTATTACAAAAGTTATTTTCGCGAGAATGTAATTTTCAGGTAAGCGGTTAAGCCGGAAGAATGTTAAGTTCGGAGAAATGATATTTTATATGATATGATATGAAAAAAATGATATTCTCGAGGAACTATTTTTCTTATGAATATTATTTCCGAGGAAATGTTATTTTGCATTGTTGTATAAAATAAAACAGCGCGCATGCCCGAAGGTTGGATGGTGGAATGTAATTTAAATTATGGCAAGTGTTCGTTATGTGTAGTCTAACGCATATTGTGTCCAATCTCCGTTATGTCTAACCTTATTTAAGTCTAACGTACGTATGTGTGACATCGCGTTTATTTCCTATTAAATAATTTTTAAGAATAATTTTCAATAAACTTTCTCTTCTGTTAGTTCTGATATTATAGAGCATTTCCTTCACAATATCAATCGAATTTGGTCTATCCATAATTTGTACAAAGTGGGTCAATCGTCCTCCGTCCATTTATATCATGAAGTATCAATCCGTCTTCATCGCTAGAGCTAGGGAGTGCAAGGCGCACCTCAACGTCCAATTCCAATAATGTTACCTTCATCACACACATGTGTAGATAAGTTTCAGCGTATGAAGACAGCTAGAAGGTTCGACGGTTGGATTGTATGCATATTAGCTTCATCCACGAGTCAAGGAGATATCGCTCGAGCATGTTACGAACTACCACGGCCCTGCCACCTATCATCGAAACTGACGAGTAACCAAACAAATTTCAACACTGGAACATGTTCGTAAAGTCGAACGTTGAATTGTGCGGACCGCAGGTACATTTTTCTTTTTATATGAATACCAATATAACGGATACGTTAAAACTTTATTCGAATTCTATTCTCGACCAGCGCACTTCGAAGCAACGCTGCTGCCTCCACAGGCGAAGTCCTCCACTGTTTAGATTCTGTGTCTCTCCCGCTGTGTTTGTTTGCATCGACTTCAATTCGGGTGGAGGATCGAGCGCGCGCACTCTTCAACTGCCTACTCCAATAGACCCAGACTCCAATATACCTAGTTTGTCTAACTAACTCCGATGATGGTAGCGCAATGCCCAACCTAATTCATATTCCCTCGAATGTTTGTTTCTCGAATGGACGGCTTAGAGGCAGCAGCGGCAGCAACAACACTCAACAGTCACGCACATATCGGATCGAAATTCTGCTATTAGTTTCATTCTGCCCCCAAACATCCTACACACGGACCGGAGGACCGTGTCTCGATTCTGCGCGACTTCCAACTGCTGGGGGGATGGAGGGAAACCGCCCGCCCGCCGTTGGGGATTGTGGAAGGTGCGCATTCTCCCCCGTTAAACATTCGCACAAAAACGGTCGACCTGGTTGGGCGGGGGAGGGGGTTCTACAGGGAAGTTGAGTGCGGGCTCGTCTAGCAGACACAATTTGTAATCAAAATACACGAGAAAGGAGCGAATGCTTGATTGAAATTGGATTAAAATATCATGAATTTGAAATTAAAAACGTATTTTGTTTATGTCAATCTGTGGGAATGGCATGCACGAAAGTGCTTTTTGTTTATTCTAGCCTCATTTTTCGAGAACACATCACATGCTAATCATATTTAAATTATGCTCATGTATGTTCTAATAATATTTGAAAACAAAAATTATATCTTGCTTTGTCTTATGAATATGTTAGCTTCCTATCTCTAACTCGAACTTATTAATATACTGATTAGTTTTAGAATAATTGCACATCGAACTTCATTGCAAATCAAACTTAAAGCTTGTCGAAAAAAATAAAACACGTCGAAATTTATATTCTTTCCTTTTTGCTCCATTTTGCTCCTACAACTTTGCTGTTCGCATTAGATGGCAAAGCAGCATTGAGGACAACTCCGCCGGCAGGAGCTGGAAACTTAAAGTCTTTGTTGTGCACCTCCTCCGCATGTTGATCCAACTCTATGTTGTCTGTTGCATGCAAAGCCCGAAAACCTTCCGCACCTCAACTGGCCGGCCAGACAGCAGAGCAAGAGAGCTGTCAGATAGACACAGGTCTTCGGCTGCATCCCCCCGCGGCTTGTGGTTTTACCTTTGTCGAACTTTACCAGAACTTCCATCAGCAGCATGCCTCCCACGTCTCCCAGTCGAGGGACAAACGGGCGAGACGCTTCGTTTACCAACTCCCTTAGCGGGGGGAGGGCGAACGACTATGCGCTATGAATATTCATGCTTCCTACATTTCCCCGAGAGCTGTGCGGTGCGATGCGTTGTTTGTTGCCAGTACACGAACATGCTTCCCATTTGATGAGAATCTAGTTGCACACATGAGAAAAATTATGCCGATGATGACGATGCCATCGTCAGACGTTCATACAATGTTGCAACAACGACAGAGCGTCAACACAAAAGGGTCACGACATCAATTCTCGACAGCATGGGGTCCTATTCTCGTTACAGGATTGGAGATCAATCTGAGCAAATTTTAATTCGTTTCACTAAAATGTAGGCAAAATTCTAATTTATCAGCAAAACTGCTTACGATCGGTCCTTTTCCCTAACCATGTGATGTTTGTGCATGAGTGCTGTAATCGGATTGATATTAATCTGCTCCACCATGGTGCATCACTAATTAATGGAGGAAACATTTCACTCTGCTTATGGTTATGGTTTGCTTTTGTTTGATGGCAAAATGCGTATCGAAACTGCTGTAGACTTCACAGTCAGCCCAGATAAGGCAGAATAACGAACAGCCTATCTAGAGAGCAGAAGATGACAAGTGATTTGCGTGAGGAAGCACAAGTTTAATTCATGCATAACGAGCTAACATCAACAGTTGAGCATAGTTGTGGAAATGAGTTGGAGCAAATCGTTGCAGGATCGAAATCATGGGCACTCACAGTTTCACATTAATACATTGTTTCTTACATGGATTAAGGTTCAGAGCTATAGCAATTCCATTGATTAATCAATGCTATCTCAGTAAGGTCGATGAATAAAAAATAAAGATAAGCTGTATGGCTGTTTGATTTTTTTGTTCGGGATGAACTACTCCGCTTATTACTTTGAACTTTTGTAGTGTTCTCCGACCCGTGTTCTTTGTTTAGGGCATGTCTTTCTACTCCATTGCTGATGATAAGAAATGGGGCAGTCGTTTTCTATTCAAATATTTCCAATCCAGTTGTGAAGCCACTTTAGATTGGGGTATCGCAGTTTATACCCTTTGAGAAGTGACTTAAAGTGACTATCAAAGATGCGCCTATTAAAACTTTTCAGCTTCTTCAACGAAAAAGTGAGATAGATATAACGTGAGTTCTATTCCATATCCGGATCGGTAGTTGGATCTGATACCGATTTTTTAAACATATTCGGTAAATTAAATCCATCCGGATTATGAACGGAATCATTTAAGCCCAAAAAGATTGCTTTTGAACCCAAAAACGATTCTGTTCGGCAGCCCAAAAGGAATCCGGTCAGATTCCGTTCAGTCTAAACAGATTCCGTTCCGGATTCGAAGACTTAACACAATAACGCTCGGAAGACCAAAAGGATTCCTTTCCGAAGCTCAAAACGATTCCGTTCGAAAGCCTAAAAATATTCCGTTTGGAAGCCCAAAATGATTCCTTTCGAAAGCTCAAATGGATTCCGTTCAAAAGCCCAAAACGATAACGTTCCAAAGTTTAAAAGGATTCCTTTGGGAAGCCCAGACATATTTCGTTTGGAAGTGCAAAATAATTCCGTTCAGAAACCCAAAAGAAATTCGTTCAAAAGCCCAAAAATACGTCCAGAAGCCCAAAAAGAATTCCGTTCCGAAGCCCAAAATCGATTCTGTTCTGAAACTCAAAAGAAATCTTTTCAAATACCCGAAGGGCTCTGTCTGGAAGTCCGAAAGGATTCCGTTCCTAAGCCCAGAATAATTGTGTTCGGAATCCAAAGAAGACTCCGTTTGGAGGCCCAAAAGAATTCCGTTCAGAAACCCAAAAGAACTTCAAACGTAAGCCGAAAAAAAATCGTTTGGATGTTCAAAACGATAACAATCAGAAAGGCCAAAAGGATTCCATTTGGAAGCCCTGAAGGATTCTGTTTGGAATCCCAAAAGAATTCCGTTCCGAAACCTAAAAGAATTTCGTTCGGAAGTTGAAAGCCCAAAACGATTCCGTTCGATAGACCAAAACGATAAGCTTCGGAAGTTTAAAAGGCTTGAAAGACTCAGATGGATTCCGTTCGGAAACCCAAACAAATTCCGTTCGGGAGTCCAGAAGGACTTCGTTCAGTTGCCCTAATGCCTACGCTCGGACATTCAAAAGAATTCCATTCGAAAGCCCAAAAACAATTATTTTCGGAAATCCAAACGGTTTTCTTTTAGATACTCAAAAGTCTCGGAAGTTCCAAAGGATAATGTTCGAAAGCCCATAATGAATGCGGTTTGAAGCGGAATGGAATTCCGTTCAAAATGCCAAACTGAATCGGCTCCAAAGCAAAAGCCCAGAAGGATCTCGTTGGGAAACCTAAACGAATTCCGCTTAGAAAACCAAAATAAGTTCGTTCGTGAACCCAAAACATTTCCGTTTAGAAGCATAAAAAGTATTTTGTACAGGTATCAAAAAGTCTCTGCATGGATTCTCAATAAGGAAAAAATGCTACTTTAGCGGTCCAAAACAATTTCGTTCGAAAGCTCAAAGGATTCCATTTTGGTATCCAAAAGGATTCCGTTCAGATGAACAAATGGCTCAGCTCTGAAGTACAAAAAGATTCCGTTCGGAAGCCTAAAAGGATTCCGTTCGGAGGTCCAAAAGGATTGCGATTGGAATCTCAAACTCCGTTTCGAAGCGCAAAGCAATAACCTCCGGAAGACTAAGGATTTCGTTTGGAAGATCAGAAGGATTCCGTTCGGAATTCGTTCTTCTAGGTCAAAAGGCTCCATCCGGAGTACCAAAAAAGTTCTTTTTGGAATGCCAGTCGAACTCCATTCGGAAGACCAATATGATAACGTCTGGAAGAACAAAGAGATTCCAATTGGAAGTCCGAAAAAATCTTTTCATAAATCCAAAAGAAGTTCGCTCGAAAGGCCAACAATTGTCGTTTAAAAGTTCAAAACGATTCTGTTTGAACACCCAAAAGGATTCCGTTCAGATGTCTAAAAAGCTCCCGTCGGAAGTCCTGATGAATTCCGTTCGGAAGCCCAAAAGGTTTCTTTTCGGAACCAAAAATTACTCGGTTCGGAAGCTCAAAACAATTACCTCCGGAAGACCAAAAGGATTCCGTTCGAAAGCCCAAAAGAAATCCGTTTGGAAGCCCAAAAGGATTCCGATCAGATTTCGTTCGGAAGCCCAAACGATTTAGAAAATCCATAAAAAAAGTTCGTTCGTAAACCCGAAACAATTCCATTTGGAAGCCTCAAAAGTAGTTAGTTCAGATATCCAAAAGGCTCCGCACGATAGGAAAAATTCCATTTAGAAGTCTAAAAATAGTTTCGTTAGAACGAAAGAATTCCATTTGGTAGCCCAAAAGGATTCCGTTCAGATGAACAAAAGGCTCCGCTCTGAAGTACATAAAACAATCCGTTCGGAAGCCTAAAAGAAGTTCAAAAGGATTCCGTTTGGAATCTCAAAAGGACTCCGTTTCGAAGCGTCGCAGCGGAAGACCGTAAATATTTCGCCCAGAAGGATTCCATTCGTAATTCGTCTTTTTCGCTCAAAAGACTCCACCCGGAGTACTAAAGAAGTTCACTCGAAAGCCCAAAAAATGTCGTTTGCAGGTTCAAAACAATTCTATTCTAAAACCCAAACAGATTCCGTTCAGATGTCTCGAAGCTCCGCTCGGAAGTTCTGGTGAATTCCGTTCGGAAACGAAAAACGTTTCTTTTCGGAATTAAAAATGACAAAACAATAACCCCCGGAAGAAAGATTCCGTTCGAAAGCCCAAATAAATTCCGTTTGGAAGTCCAAAAGGATTCCGTTAGATGCCTAACAGGCTTCACTTGAAAGTCCAAAAGTAACTCGCTAAAAAGCCCGAAAAGATTCCGTTCGAAAGCCCAGAACGTTCCTGTTCGAAATCCCAAAAAAAATCCGTTCAGATGTCTAATTCAGTTTAGACACTGTTGGCTCATTGCCAACAAGGGATCGATACAGGTTGGAGGCAGTCACTAACAACACAGCCCACTGCTGGTCGCTGGCGACTACCGCACACGCACACTACTAATGATGACGACGCAGCTATGCCGGCTCACTGCCAGCACCTATTGACCGGCACACTGCCGACCAAACACGATGACGTCACCTCACAACCCACTGCTTGAACCCAACGGTTGGCCCACTGCCAATGTTGGGTAAGCGACGACGAAGACGATGAGGTTGTGCTGGCTCACTGCCAACACACGAATGCACCGCACCGCAGGTACTGCCGTCTCAATGCTGATCGTGTCGGCCTCCGTACCGTACGATGATTGGAAGCAGTCGGCTTGCTGCCAACACAAGCACGAATGACGACGATGCAAGCCGGTACGCTACTGACGCTGCTGTTGAGATGGTCGACGAAAACCACACGAACGATGGTCCACAGCACGATAAAATGGCTTCTGTTCGCCCAGTGGAAAGCGTCGCTTATTTTAATTAACTCTTAAAATAAGCTCTGAAAAGAGCTACTAATTAACTCTTCCATTAAGTGAGCGAGCTAATCCACTGGTTGAACGAAGGAACTAGTAATGGCTTCGGCGTGGCACTGGAACTGTTCCGACCGAACTGTTGGACCGATTGGCGAAGGGGTTCTTCCTCGGGTTGATGACAAAAAACTCCGGCTTTTCACTTCTGGTTTTTATTCCGCACACTTTGAGGTACAATTTACGAATGAACAAAATCTGTTTCTTACATCTACTTTTATAATAATTTGGATACAAAAAAAAGTACATTTGGGATTGATGGCTTATTTTGATTGGTCGTCGTAAGCGAGCTTCTGATTGGCTCCTCGGTAGCTCTTCGATGGGATGATGCGGTCGACTGTACTTTTCATCACGGCTTGCGAGGCATGACGGCGTCGGCATTCATGTTGGGCTGGTTTGAGTCGCAGTCGCCTCGCCACCTCCAAAGTGGCAACGTGTAAATACTGCACGTCGAGGAGCGATGACTGAATGATTGACGCTATAGAATGACGTCATGGGATTTTTCGCTAGAGCGAACATCCTCCCCCGGCGATCGTCGCCGGCATCCAAAGACCCCCATTTGGACGGTTATCCTCTATCAGAAGAATAGAAAGTTTGGTTATTGATCGTCTATATATTGCGTTTCCCACCTTAACATCAACAACCCTTACAAGATTATCCTCGCCGGGATAAACATGAGTGATTATACCCAGTTTCCATTGCTGTGGTGGAAGTGTTTTATCTTCCAGCAGAACTACAGTACCAACACGTAGGTTTGGGTTTCGGGCGAAGTTTTTCCCTCTTGGCTGAAGACTCACGAGATAGTCGTGTACCCAAGACTTCCAAAAGTGTTCCCTCATCTGCTGCAAGTGCTGCCATCTTGACAGACGGTTTTTGCTGAGGCCATCATACGACGGCTCGGGAACGGCGGTCATTGGACGACCGATAAGGAAGTGTGCTGGAGTAATAACTTCGCTCTCAGCAGGATCATCGGAATGCGAAAAAAGCGGTCGCGAATTGAGTATAGCCTCAACTTGAGTTAACAAAGTGTACATTTCTTCGAACGTCAACAAATTACCCTTTAGAATTCGCTTCAGATGATACTTTGTACTTTTGACTGAAGCCTCCCAAATTCCGCCAAATTCAGGGGCATCGGGTGGTATAAAATGCCAACTTATCTCTTTGGTCTGGCAAAACGATTCGATTTGATTTATGGCAGCATTCTGACGAAACAGAAGATACAACTCATTAAGCTCGGACTTAGCACCACGAAAATTGCTACCGTTGTCAGAGTGGAGCTCGCGAATCAATCCCCTACGACTGACAAATCGCTGCAATGCAGCGATGAAAGCGGCAGTTGTCATGTCGGAGACCAGTTCCAAATGGAGTGATTTAGTGACCAAACATACAAACACACATAAGTAACCCTTCACTGTCACTGACTTTCGACCACTTTGCTTTATTTGAAACGGTCCGGCATAATCGACCCCTGTTACTTCAAACGGGGCAGAAGGAGTAACACGACTCCGTGGTAAATTACCCATATACTGCGTTACGCTACGTGGTTTCACACGAAAACACTCAACACATCTCCTAGTGATTTTTCTAACAGCTGAACGAGAACCTAGTAACCAGAATCGTTGCCGGAGGGCTGACAATAAGCCGGAAGGGCCTATATGCAAATGTTCTAAGTGGTATTCACGTATGATCATGTCGGTGAGCGGATGTTTGGGCAAAATGTATTGATGCTTTGCATCAAACGGAATTTGAGACTTCTGAATTCGACCACCTACTCGCAGTGCTCCGTCAAGAATAAACGGTCCCAGAGTTTTCAACAATTTCGATGGTTCGCCGGTTTGCACTCTACGGACTTCATCCGGTATTGATTCACTTTGAATCACACGTACTATCATATGAAGTGCTGACCGTAGCTCGGAAATGGAAAGATACCTGTGTAGAATTCGATGTGCAGGATCCTTGACTCGACAATTTTTTAGAAATCGTTGTACGTAGGCTAGAACGCGTTGCAATTTGCGCAACGACTCAAATCTCTTGAAAACAGGAAGATCGTCACTATTAATTACCGGCATAATTGTTACAGATATAGCCTTCATTTCAGGCATCAAATCATCAGATATCGGATCTGGCACGGTGGACTCGTAAACCTTTGAATGAAGGAACATTGGACCTTCCCACCATAACGAGTTATCCTTTAGGCTACCAGGCAGTTGCCCACGGGAAATCACATCCGCAGGATTATCCTTGGACCGAACGTAACACCATTTATAGTGACCACTATCCTTCGTTATTTCCATGACACGATGCTGAACAAACGGCTGTAGCCGTGCTGGTGCCTTTTGCAACCAGGAAAGGACAATTTGGCTGTCCGACCATAAACAAACGAAAGAAAATTGGATTTTAATGTGGAACTGATTTTCTTCACTAGTTTAGACAGTAATACCGCTGCGCAAAGTTCCTTACGAGGAATAGTAAGTTCCTGCAGAGGAGCAATTTTGGACTTGCTACACAAAAGCCTGACTATGCAACTACCATCTGGACAAATACTACGTATGTAAAGACAAGCGCCATACGCTATACCAGAGGCGTCTGCAAAACCGTGTAACTCCAAGGCCACAAAATCCGCACTAATAACTGGTCTAGGAATTCTGATATTTTTAACTTGTTCTAGAGATGTTCGGAGGAGCAACCAATCAGCTAAGAGGCCCTCTTCTAGGACTTCATCCCAATCCAACTTCGCGACCCATGTCTGTTGCATCAAACGTTTAGCAAGAACTGTAATGGGCGCAAGTAACCCCAACGGATCAAACATTTTCGCGACGTCTGAGAACAGTTGACGCTTAGTCACTGCTGTGTCATTCGACGAAGAAGATTGGCAAAACAGAAACTCATCTCCCTTTGGATTCCACGTTAGTCCGAGTGTCTTCATTACTTCGTTCGCCGACATATCATCAAGAAGCACTAACGTTTCACGCTCAGCCTCAGGAACGTCTTCCAAAATCGCTTCATTGTTGGCACACCACTTATGCACAGGAAACCCTCCTTTTCAAGCAATCTTTCTAGCTGCTTTCGACATTCAACCGCTTCTCGAACAGTTTTCGCACCTGACAGAACGTCATCTACATAACAGTCTTCTTGTATCACACGAGCTGCAAGAGGAAAATCGACTCCTTCGTCGACGCTCAGCTGGACTAACGATCTAGTAGCCAGAAAAGGAGCAGCGGATGTCCCGTATGTGACAGTCATTAACTCGAGAACTTTGATCGGATCGGTAGGTTTAGAGCGCCAAAATATTCTCTGAAGAGGAGTTTGTTCGGGTTGAACCAGAATTTGCCGATACATTTTCTGTATATCAGCAGTAAACACAAACGGGTGAGTACGAAATCTCAAAAGAATCGACATCAAATCACTTTGGACAACCGGACCCACTTTCAACACCTCGTTGAGAGAAACACCGTTCGGCGGCTTCGCCGACGCATCAAACACAACCCTTAATTTAGTGCTTGAGCTCGTTGGACGATACACGGCGTGATGTGGCATGTAATACGTAAGAAATCCCGGAGGATCGTTAGCTTCTCTAATTTCTCTGCAGTGACCCAGTAACATGTACTCTTCAATGAAATTAGAGTACTGTTGATGAAGATCCGGATCCTTTAACAAACGCCTTTCTAAGAAGAAAAAACGTCGTAGAGCCAAAGAACGATTGTCGGAAAGCTGAATAACATTTTCACGTGTTGGGAGTTTCACGACATATCTGCCATCCTCGTTGCGACGATACGTGTTCCGAAATAATTCCTCGCATTCATCCTCTTCTCCGGTGTGGACAGGAATTTCATCAACCTCTTCAATCTGCCAGAAACGTTTAATCGTTTCGTTAAGCGATTCAACAGCAACACAATTTATTTGCTGGATATTCACGACAGCCGGCATCTCATCTCGGATCTCTCCGGCTACTATCCATCCCAATTCAGTTTCACGCAGCTCTGGGAGGCCATCAGCAAGAATAATATGCCCAATCTTCAACAATGCAAAGAAGTGGCTCATTCCAATCAATAAATCTACTGCCGCGGGTACATGGAAGTTTGGATCAGCCAATCGTATGTTAGAAGGAATGTTCCAGTGAGAAATGTTGACTGATCTACACGGCAACGGACTAGTAATTGTTGCAGTGACCAAGCATTTGAGAGTCGTTTTATAATCACTGCATAGCGAGTGGAGACCAACATCAACCAGACAATTGGACTTACTGCGTGCAGAACTGACACCAACAATGTCAACATTCACTGGAGTTCCCGTGCACCCTAGCTTCTTGAACATTGAAGTGGAAATCAAGTTTGTTTGAGCCCCGCAATCTAGAAAGGCCCTGCACGGAACTGTACGACCTGACTTGTCAATCAGATTCACCATAGCTGTCAGCATCAACACATTAGGAAGTGCAACACCTTGTGCACACGAGGAGGATACTGTAGTCGATTGTGCAGGTTCACCACATGAGGACTGGGGAACATCAGTGACAGGTTTCTGAATAACGTCGTTAGGCTTCTGACCAGAAGCGGTAGTTGAGGTTTATGCTTTCAACAGTTTTCCTCCCATCATCGTGCAGCAAAGAATGGTGCCGCTTACCACATTTTGAGCACCGGTTTTGGATGAACAATCAATGGAATTATGACCACGACGAAGGCAGTTGAAACATGAGCGAGATTCCTTGACCTTACCAATTCGCGCATTCACTGATAGTTTACGAAAATCAGGACACTGGTAACTGAAGTGAGATTTACCACAAAAATGACAAGACTCATTAGCATCCGAAGTAGCAGCATGGATCTTAACACTGGCAGGTTTCATGCCAACATGGGAAGATTTTCCAGGTAGTGGTTTAGCGGAAATTGATGGATTGTCTACTTCACACCGCTCCAAAACGCGGCACTGATCTTTGAGAAACAATAACGTTTTATCCAAATCGGGCAAGTCGCCATGGTTAAGAGTGCGTTCCCACTGTTTACGCGTAGAAGGGTCAAGACAAGAAACCAATATTTTATTGATAATCAAACCAGCAGTTGTACCCACCGGCTGCTTCATGAACTTTAATCCCTCAATGTTTCTGGTACAAGTATCAACCAATTCCCTCAATTCCTTGTGGCATTCCCTATTCATTCTCTTCATTCCCAAAAGTTCGGAGATATGCGTATCAACGATGATACGAGGATTTTCGTATCGCTCGGTCAAAATTTTCCAAGCATGTTGGTAATTGTTGTCTGCCAATGTTTTGGAATCAATAATTCCGGAAGCAGCACCTATCAAAGACTTTTCCAAGTGATGTAGTTTGATTGTGTCGGAATCTGAACCCTTCCCAACGATGTCCTCAAACATCGCTTTGAAACGAGGCCAATTTTCGTATTTCCCATCGAATGTGGGAATGGGAGCTCTCAGCGGTACTTGCTGAACAATTATACTGGAAGAGCCAGTCTGTTGCAAGACATTAGAGACGCGAGGAACCTTTTGCAATGATTCCATCAAACCCTCCAAGCGTACAAGTGCTTCTGTATGAAGCTTATCGAATTCATTTAATTTCTCATCTTGCTCGTCAACTTTTGTTGGAGGAACAAGTCGCAAAACTTCTTTGTGCAGCGTAGTGTATTCGGCATAATGCGTTTCGAGCTTCTTGGAAAAACTTTCAAAGAGGGAGACTCACCTGAGAAGGGTCGTCTTCCGCATTTTCCAGTGCGTTGGATATAGCGGTGACCTTACCCTTTACCTGTCCGCGCTGATGGATGGCCTGCTTCGCTTCCTCCATGGTTGGTTGCTTCTTGGGTTTGAACGGCGAATGTTCCACTGGCATTGAGATTTTATCGCTACGGGTAGAGCGGTATACACTTTGGCACTTTTAGTTTCTTGTAGGTCAGTATGACTGTCTCACTGTACACTTTTTCGCTGGTAAAGTTCGACTGTTCCAAGTTACTGTTCTGATAATCGCTTTCTTATAGCACTTTTAGTTCACTTGAGTTCTTCACAGGACTGTATTCACTTTTCACTCACAAATCCGGTTCCGTATCACTTACAAATCCGGTTCCGATGGACCAAATTATGTTGGCTCATTGCCAACAAGGGATCGATACAGGTTGGAGGCAGTCACTAACAACACAGCCCACTGCTGGTCGCTGGCGACTACCGCACACGCACACTACTAATGATGACGACGCAGCTATGCCGGCTCACTGCCAGCA
Organism: Armigeres subalbatus; assembly: GCF_024139115.2. Taxonomy (NCBI): domain Eukaryota; kingdom Metazoa; phylum Arthropoda; class Insecta; order Diptera; family Culicidae; genus Armigeres; species Armigeres subalbatus. The sequence goes on along the minus strand of NC_085141.1, from coordinate 286,852,594 downwards.
CCTATTGACCGGCACACTGCCGACCAAACACGATGACGTCACCTCACAACCCACTGCTTGAACCCAACGGTTGGCCCACTGCCAATGTTGGGTAAGCGACGAAGAAGACGATGAGGTTTTGCTGGCTCACTGCCAACACACGAATGCACCGCACCGCAGGTACTGCTGTCTCAATGCTGATCGTGTCTGCCTCCGTACCGTACGATGATTGGAAGCAGTCGGCTTGCTGCCAACACAAGCACGAATGACGACGATGCAAGTCGGTACGCTACTGACGCTGCTGTTGAGATGGTCGACGAAAACCACACGAACGATGGTCCACAGCACGATAAAATGGCTTCTGTTCGCCCAGTGGAAAGCGTCGCTTATTTTAATTAACTCTTAAAATAAGCTCTGAAAAGAGCTACTAATTAACTCTTCCATTAAGTGAGCGAGCTAATCCACTGGTTGAACGAAGGAACTAGTAATGGCTTCGGCGTGGCACTGGAACTGTTCCGACCGAACTTTTGGACCGATTGGCGAAGGGTTTCTTCCTCGGGTTGATGACAAAAAACTCCGGCTTTTCACTTTTGGTTTTTATTCCGCACACTTTGAGGTACAATTTACGAATGAACGAAATCTGTTTCTTACGTCTACTTTTATAATAATTTGGATACAAAAAAAAGTACATTTGGGATTGATGGCTTATTTTGATTGGTCGTCGTAAGCGAGCTTCTGATTGGCTCCTTGGTCGCTCTTCGATGGGATGATGCGGTCGACTGTACTTTTCATCACGGCTTGCGAGGCATGACGGCGTCGGCATTCATGTTGGGCTGATTGGAGTCGCAGTTGCCTCGGCACCTCCAAAAATGGCAACGTGTAAATACTGCACGTCGAGGAGCGATGACTGAATGATTGACGCTATAGAATGACGTCATGGGATTTTTCGCTAGAGCGAACAGACACCCAGAACAAGTTCGTTTTATAGCCCAAAAGAAACCAGTTTGGAAGTCCAGAAAAATCCGTGAAGATGGCCAAAAGGGAAAAGCTCGGAAGTTTAAAAGGATTCCGTAGAAAAGCCCGAAAAAATTCTGTTCAGATACCCAAAAGGATTCCGTTCAGAAACCTAAAATTATTCCGTTCAGAATCCCAAAAAGACTCCATTTGGAAACCCAAAACGATAACGTCCGGAAGACCAAAGGATTTTGTTTTAGTCCGGTCGGAAGCCCAAAAGAATACAAAAGAATTCCGTTAAGAAACCCAAAAGAGGTTCGTTCTAACGCCCAAAAGAATGACGTTTAGAAGCTTTTTGAAAACCCAAAAGAATACAGTTTAGATACCCAAAAGATTCGCTCGGAAGCCCAAAAAGATTCCGATTAATAATCCAAAACGATTCTGTTTGGAAGCTTAAAAGAATTTCATTCGGAAACCTAACATGATTCCGTTCAGAAGCCCAAAATGATTCCGTTCGGAATTCCAAAAGGACGTTTGGAAGCCTACAAAGATTTCGTTTTGAAGCTTAAAAGTCTTCCATTTAGAAACCCAAAAGAAGTTCGTTCGACAGCCCAAAAGAAGCCAGTTTAGAAGTCCAAAAAAATCCGGTCAGATGACCAAACGGGTTCGCGGAAGTCCTAAAAGATTCCGTAGAAAAGCCCGAAAAGATTCTGTTCGGATGCCCAATAAGGATTCCGTTCAGAAGCCTAGAATCAAGCCGTTCAGAAAGCCCAAAACGATAACGACCGGAAGACCAAAAGGATTATGTTTCGAAGACCAAAAGGCTTTTGGTCAGATGCCCAAAAGAATTTCGTTAAGAAACCCAAAAGAAGTTCGCTCTGAAACCCAAAAGAATGACGTTTAGAAGCTTTTTGAAAACCCAGAAGATTATAGTTTAGATACCCAAAAGATTCACCCGGAAGCCCAAAAAGATTCCGTTTGATAATCCAAAACGATTCTGTTTGAAAACTCATAAGAATTTCACTCGGAAACCTAACATGATTCCGTTCAGAAGACCAAAATGATTCCGTTCGGAATCCCAAAAGGACGTTTGGAAGCCTACAAAGATTTAATTTTGAAGCATAAAAGTCTTCCATTAAGCAGCCCAAAAGAAGTTCATTTGACAGCCCAAAAGAAGCCAGTTTGGAAGTCCAAAAAATTCTGTTAAGATGACCAAAAAGGTTCGCGGAACTCCTGAAAGATTCCGTAGAAAAGCCCGAAAAGATTCAGTCCGGATGCCAAAAATTTTCAGTTCAGAAGCCTAGAATCAAGCCGTTCAGAAAGCCCAAAACGATAACGACCGGAATACCAAAAAGATTCTGTTTCGAAGACCAAAAGGCTTTTGGTCGGATGCCGAAAAGAATTCCGATGAGAAACCCAAAAGAAGTTCGTTCTGAAGCGCAGAAGAATAACGTTTAGAAGTTTTTTGGTAACCCAAAAGAATATAGTTTAGATACCCAAAAGATTCGCTCAGAAGCCCAAAAAGATTCCGTTTGATAATCCAAAACGATTCTGTTTGAAAGCTCATAAGAATTTCACTCGGAAACCTAACATGGTTCCGTTCAGAAGACCAAAATAATTTCGTTCGGAATCCCAAAAGATTTAGTTTAGAAGCTTAAAAGTCTTCCATTTAGAAACCCAAAAGAAGATCGTTCAAAAGAAGCCAGTTTGGAAGTCCAAAAAATCCGTTAAGATGACCAAAAGGGTTCGCTTGGAAGTCCAAAAAGATTCCGTAGAAAAGCCCGTAAAGATTCTGTTCGGATGCCCAAAAAAGATTCCGTTCAGAAGCCCAGAATCATGCCGTTCAGAAAGCCCAAAACAATAAAGTCCGTAAGACCAAAAGGATTCTGATTCGAAGACCAAAAGGCTACCGGACGGAAGCTCAAAAGAATTCCGTTAAGAAACCCAAAAGAAGTTCGTTGAAAAGCTCTAAACAATTTCGTTTGGAAGCCCAAAAAGATTCCAAAACGAATCCGCTCGGAAGCCTAAAAGAATTCCTTTTGAAAGCCCAACATAATTGCGATCAGTAGCAGAACAAAAGTTCGTTCGAAAGCCCAAGAGAATTTCGTTCGGCATCTCAGGAAGATTTCGTTCTTTGAAAAATTCGACTTTATAAACAAAATGTTCGGAAGTTCAAAATGATTCAGTTAGAAATCTCAAAATAATTGCGATTAGAAGCCCAAAAGTATTGCGACCAACAAAAGTTCTTTTGAATGCACAAAAAATCCGTTCAGTAGCTCAGAAGAACTCTGTTTGAAATACTTCTTTGAAAATTTCAATTTTAAAAACGAACCTCTTTAAGACTTATGAAGATCTTTTGGACTTTCGAATGGGATTTTGGACTTCTGAACGTAATCTTTTTGATCTTCCGAGTGGAGCCATTTGAGCATCTGAACAGAATTTTTCTGGGCTTTCAAACGAACTTCTTTTGGTTTTCTGAACGGAGTTCTCTCGATTCTACGAATGGAATCCTTTTGGTTTTCTGGACAATGTAATTCTAGGCTTCCGATCGGATCGGAATGCTTGTGGGATGCAAATCTCTCTGCCAATAAAAGCTTTTCATCGAAGCCCATTTGGTATTTAGATAATTAATTCACAAAGAACGATTATATTCAAATTAAATTTGTTTACTTCATTTTTTATAGTAGAATAACTTAAAGTAAACAAATGCAACCAAGGATATCAATTTATTGTGACTCAGAAAGTGATCTCATGATCGTCACAATTATCATTGCCGACGAAAAAAAAATGTAAAAATGATGCAATGCCGTATAAACCTTCCGAAATGGATCTAAACAAAGAATAAACAATATGTTCTTCTTTCGAACAGTGCTAATGTGCCAATGATATCACCCACCAAGATTGCTGCGGCGAAATTGGGATAACCCATCACGATGTGACGGTTGGGCAGTGCCGCAAAGGTCTGATCTCATTTATTTGAACGTTGTTGGCCAGAAAAATCAACCGGGCCTTTGAATGCCGTCATCTGGCACGTTGACTTGCGGCGGGGTTGAGTTGATCTTTTTTTTAATAAACATACTTTTTTTAATTGTTATTCCGTCTCGAATAAAACAGTTCAAACTATAAGACAATGCGCAAATTTATGAAATTTGGCTCACTTTTAAAAGAATATGCTTTTTGGGGGAATTACTCAAGAGTCAGCTTGCGAACAATGAGACTCCATTTTCAAGAACAGCTGAAACGATGGTTTCCGATCTGGCTGAAATTTCTAGGCTGGATCGTTTATGTAAAAGAATTTTGTTTACTTTACCACAAACCACAATTTGTTTCTGAATGATTAAATTGTGTTACAACTGTGATTTTTTATGCTGATTTTTGCACTTTGATAATACACATAGTGGTTATCACATCGAGTGCAATATTATGCGGCGGCAAAAACTGTGGGGATCGACGTGGTGATGTCTTCTAAATTTCCACGAAAAATTCGTCTGACTTCTTTTACGATAGATTCTAACGAGCTTAAAAAAAAACTTTCAAATTTTGAAAGGAATTCCTTCAAATTTCCACAGGATTTTTTTAGAAGGATGCGAATGAACCAAGAATTGCCTTATACAAAGTCAATAGGAAGACCACGGTAGGCCGAGTACGTAATCAGTGTGTTGTACAATGACTTAGAGAAAATAGTTCTCATTAATTATCCGAAGGGCACGACCAGGTGTGGCACACGTGATGGATGGATCAAGTGAAAGAAGATTAGCGGACCTACGATACCACATGTTTAGTGACACGTAGCAGAGTTTAAGCTTATTTCTCTTAATTGAGTTTCATTCAACAACAAAAGATTTTCTATATAAGTTTCTGCTTTGAAATAAATAATAGATTACCATTTGTAGTGACTGCAACAATTAATTTATTTTATACGCAACCTTGGGCAAATTTACCTAACACTATCTTCATTTTCATCTGCAATAAATGTGATAAGAAACATTAGTTGCAGATAAAAATCACCATCAAAAAATTAATTACATCGTGACTTGCAATTGTTTGTACGCTAATCCTATTCTACAGGATTTCCCTTACTACTGTATCGCGTATACTCGTGAATCTCCTCCAACCTGACTCAGTCATCAGAAAGTGGCTGTCATAACACTCCAGTTGAATGGAGTGACAAAAACTTTCATTGCTTGATTGATATTGGCCACTCCCAACCAAACGTCAGGCCAAATATCACTCATTATGTGCAATCATCGTAAGCCCACCATAAAAATGTTCACCCATCGCCGTTTACTCAATTACGACGCCTAAAGGTAAATTGAATGGGCTTCTTATCACACAAATCAGATCTGCTTCTGCAGTCGATCCAACCATTTTATGACAAATGATGTTATTTTCCTCGCTCGATGCGACGCATCGTAAGTGGAACCTTAATCTTATCACTTCCGCATGGGAATCCTGTATTCGATAACGCAAACAGAACGATTGATCAAAAGTCAAATCGCATTCCATTGTGTGCTCTTCAGAGAAAACAACGGCCAGTACAATGAACACAACGCGCTTGGATGGTCGTAAAAGTCTAAGCCCTACTTGAGCCGCTATCGGGTACTCATTATTACGGTCGACAACGATCGCGCTAAATTCCAGTAGCCGGTGAACCGCTGAACTTGACGTGTGGAAGCACATTTTATGGTCGCTTCCTCGCCATAGGACCGCAACCGGTCCGCCATCCCAGTGCCCCATAATAATAAATCGATTTAATCCATTTGCCATAAACCTCAATCCGACGATTACCTCCAATAGCGCGATGTCCGAGACCAACGGATGATGCTAGTCGCTGCCAGCACGCTCTCCGTATCCTCCCGCTTGTTCTTCTATTTCTGCTACGTAGGTAAAACAAAAACACTCTTTAGACTTGTCGCCCCGGTTGGCGATTCTGAACGCTTGGCTGTTCTACTGCAGCGTGCACACGTTTCGCACGTACATATATCGGAGTACGACCGATGATTGTGCACACTCACACCCCGCACAACTGTTGTTGTTTTCAATGCAGCTCACAGAGCAGCACCATCAGAGGGGTTCACGAATTTCGCTATCACTAGACGACGGCTGTCGCACACCGCACCCAGCACAGTTGTCGTTGACGTCGACGTCGCCGCCGCCGCAGCTTGTTCTCGATATCAGCTCGTATAACTCACCCCCAAAAACACATCTACCACTTGCAATCTCAACTGCCTGTTCGACTGTCACCGTTCCTGCCCCGTACTACAGAGTGGCACAGCGTAATCCTTTTGTTGTTACTGCTGCGTTTGGATCTGATCTGTATCACATGTGCTGAATCTATTAGCGAGCCGCTGGCGACTGTAGCCTACAAACACCAGAACAGAACCACGGCGCTGTCCGGTATTTTCGGTGCACAAAAACGCTTTATATTCGAAACAAGGTTGTAATTTTAATTTTCTCGTATTTGTATCTTCGTTTAGCGTAGCTCTTCTCAGCAAACGTAAACACTACGCAGTTCAAAGACTTGCGTACTACGGTTGTCAATACGCACGCACTTTACAATGACATGACAGCAACTGCCCCGCTCTTGTTCTGGCAATCGTTAGCCGTCGGAGAAATATCGTAATCTTTTCCGTCAAACTACTGCTAACATTACGACACTCTGGCTTTCAATTCAAGACATTCGATTATTTAGTCGAACGAACTATGAAGAGAACCGGTCTTCCGCTTCCAGAGTGAAGGGTAAATGTCGCTTCACTTTCAAATCAATCACATAACAATGCCACAAACTAGAGCACTTCTGTGCTTCGATTTTCCGCGCTGTTTTCTCCCACTTATACCGTGAATTCACTTGAAGCGAGATTTATGCTTCGATTTTTTCCTCCGTTACACCTCACACTGTCATTGTACACTTTTATCGCTCCATTTTGTAGTTTGCTTTCATGTGAATCTTGCACCCGTTTGTTCTATATTTTCCGTAACACACTACTTGTTGTTCACCGATAACAAATTCTAGTCTCCCCTTTAATCCGCCATATCAATCCGAGTGCCGCTGAACCGAGGCCGAACTGGTGCTCGACCGATGAACAAAGAGCGTCCGTATTGCTGAACGTTTGAAACTCAACTAATCCATACGGTGGTAAACAGCGAACTGTCTCGCGTACGCTACAATGTTCGCACCGTAAACGCTCCGCACTCTCAATCCATCGGCCATCAGTGATTGCGGACGAAAGCGGTTCGCTCCCGTTCTCACGGATTGATTTCTCTCTTCGATGCTCTCACCATCACCCATCCACCATTGTTATATTGCGCTGATTGCATGATGCCTCAGCACTCTCTCCCTCACTGGACCAATCCGTTGATCTATTTGCTCCTAGTTCTCATCTCTGTCACTACACCGACCACCCAATCTAACTGTAAGTATTGAGAAAGAGAAAATTTTGAACCGGGAGAACGAATCATAGTTTGGAGCATAAATTTAAATATGTAACAAGAAAGAAAATCAAGCTGAACAACTCCAAAGCTTCTACTCACATACATTGGATTTTTTAATGTTATCTTTTTCAGAGTTCGAAAAAAAAGAAAAAAAAATGTATTTTCCACCCAACAATTATCCCACCTTAACGTAAACAACGAGAGTAAATACAGATGAGTAGGACCTTTTGTAAAAGTAGGCTCGAGAATAAGTCTCCCTCATTCTGCTGATTCTGCCAAACGAGTCCGGGAGTGAGCAGACCAAACGGGAACGGAAAGCTGGGCGGTGGCGTCGCAAAGTAAAACAAACTAACTAGCAGGGATTCCTAATTTGAAGCTCCGGATAAATGGTGAGTTAATGAATCGATTCTTAATTCTTTCTTTGTTTAATTTGCATAATGTTGAACGTTGCTCAATTTTAGTAATATTAAACGGTATGTAAAATGAATAGAACTTCGACTGAAACTTACTGATAGTGCGATATTTACAATGGCGGAATCATCATCATTCAAGGAGATTCAGATGCCCAGCGGTGTATAGGCAGCGGGAGGAAATCAAAAATCGTCGACCCAGTGAGACCCAGCAAGATGTTTCATGTGTTTACTAATTTTATTCCAATTGCCTAATTTTAGCTTTGAGATACAGAAAAATGCAAAACCCTAACCCTGGTTCACCTTCTACATGAAACATTATCAGATGATAGCTGTTGATCGTACTAATAGGATGTGTTGCTGATTTGCTCCTGTGCTTCGTACCTTAGAAAAATAATTTTTCGAAAATACTCCAGTACGACCTGATGTAAGCAAAGTCCATCTGGAAAACGAAATTTAGTTGAATCTCGCAGACGTTTAAAGTATCCAGCTTTACAATACTCAAAATTATGATGGTGGATAAGGTGGACACTGACACGGCGCAGTGATATTAAAAGGCGCACAATATAAAGCATGTTTTTATTAGCAGCGAGATACATTTCAAGAATCTGGTGTATGTGGTTAGTGAGGCAGTGACTGTCCGAGTACACGATCTTCCTCCTTCCACGTCACGTGTCTGAAGGTGAATTTTTAAGGAAATGAACGCGGGAAACACTACTTCTCCGGTCATACTAACGGACTGAGAGTGCTGAAAATGAGACTCAAACATACTAGGGGAAGTGTACCGGTTTTGGCCACCTTAGTGCCTAATTTGGCCAACCTTGAAAATTGCATATTTTCAATAAATATCGATCAGTTTCCACAGCGAAGGAGCGTAACTGATATACCTCCTGTTACAGTTAATAAAACCCTCGGAAATTGCTTTATCTTCAGAGTTATACGAGAAACTGGCCAAAATAGGAACATGGCCAAAACTGGTACAGTTACCCTATACTGATACTGCCCTTCTTCACATGCGGAAAAACTTTTGATTGGTTGATGGTTACTCATCCGAACACATTACAGTACCGATGACATTACAGTACCGATGACATTACAGTACCGATGACATTACAGTACCGAATAGTAACGAACCTTCAACAAAACAAACAGATTCGCCACCAAACGAAAACATTCTCTGATGTCGATTTTCCGCCGATGAATATCAATCATTCCAATCTATCTGCTTTTCGACCGTAGCTGAAACAATGCGTTGGAGTTTTGCCACTAGCGCTCAGATCACTCTACCGTTGTAGACGATGGAGATGTCACCTGCGAACAGAGACAGAATGCCGCCTTCTGGAGGTTCTGGCATGTCGGAGGTGAACATATTGAAAAGCAGGTATCCGAGGATACTGCTCTGGGGGACGTCTGCGACGATGTTGTGCGCATTGGAACTCGCACCGCTGATTGAGACCCGGAATGTCCTTGCCGACAGGTAATTGGTGTCCAGTCAACACAATATCGTATATGATGTCACAAAATATGCTAAAGTAGGTGCCACCAGGCCATCATGTCATACATTGTCAAATGCCTTCTCAACATCGAGTAAGGCCATGGCGGATGTTTTTGAGACAAACTTGTTCCATCTGAGAACGTTGGTAACTCGAGTCAGTTGGCGTACGGTTGATCGACCGCGTCGGAAACCAAACTGTTCCTGGATCTTTCCCAGGCTTCCAGGACGATGGAAAGTAGCTAAGCCAGACACACTGATTAAAGATCAGCGAAAGGTGCTCGAAGAATGGAGCACTCATATGTTTATGTTCGAGATTCATGATGCCTTCATGTTTTTGGATGATTTGATATAGGCCGTCAATTTGTCAGCTGAGATCTCCAACTCCTCCGAGAAGTCATTGGGAGTCAAATGAATGTTGTGTCTATCTTCTTCTTCTTATTGGCATTACATCCCCACACTGGGACAGAGCCGCCTCGCAGCTTAGTGTTCATTAAGCACTTCCACAGTTATTAACTGCGAGGTTTCTAAGCCAGGTTACCATTTTTGCATTTGTATATCATGAGGCTAACACGATGATACTTTTATGCCCAGGGAAGTCGAGACAATTTATAATCCGAAAATTGCCTAGACCGGCACCGGGAATCGAACCCAGCCACCCTCAGCATGGTCTTGCTTTGTAACCGCGCGTCTTACCGCACGGCTAAGGAGGGCCCCTGTTGTGTCTATATACTCGTTAACGGCTGCTTCGTGTGGACTGATGATGTTCTGTCCAAGATTGTGTGAGCTGACGAAGTGACGACCTATTTCAACGACCTTCTCTGCAGGAGTTATCAAGCGATCATTAGAGCCATTATTGTCTACTGGGATTAAAGAGGAAATGGGCCGAGGCTTGGATTTTAGTATTTTGGTCATTTTCCAGAACGGCTTTGAATAGTCTTGGAGAGTGCGGTCCACCATTCTGGCCTTGATAATTTTTGTAATTCGATTGCAGCGTGCCATAAGCTCAGGCAGTCCAGTATGCTGAAACTGCTTGCGAGTGACATTCCGCAATCGAATTAAATCTTTGGTGAGTGTATCGATTGTTAGGGTGTTGCTTACCTACCTAGCCGTCGGTACATGTTGATCACGGGCCACCGAGATCGCCTCCTCTATGGAATGCAGCAGACGATCAATAGCTTCAGGCGTTACCAGCTGCACCTCGTAGTCGACGTTGGTCTCCAAGCACTTTTGGAACCGGCCCCAGTCGATTCGATGATAATTTCGTCGTGACAGCTGATGCCGATTAACCACAGAGAACAGACGTTCATCTTCGTTTGCGTGCTTGTGTAAAAGTTTGTACTGGTCATTTTAAAGTATGTCGTTATGCCCCCGTTGTGCGGTGCTAGTGTGCTGATAAATATGGTTAAAATTTGCCGTGTTTTACTTTTTAGCGCTAGTGTTCATTCCGAATTGCTCCTGAGCTCGCTCCTAGGTGGCAGCACTACATTGTTTATGAAATGTATGCCAACGCCATCACTTAGTGGAATTGAGTTTTTATGTCGGGCAGCCTGCGTTGGCGGCGCTCAGGTGCGATTTAAATCTTTACACACGTTTTTAACAAAATTTTGTTCGAGCATCCATGTCTGTTCTCTGTGGATTAACCGAGGACCACCACCACCACCACCGGATAGTGATCCGAGCTGAGCTCCTGGTAAACGACCGGCTGCGAGATGTGGTCGTTCATGTTGGTGATGTACAAGTCGATTGTCGAATTGTCCGGGCTCAGGATCGTATAGTGGCCTTCTTCCAGATCGTTGGTCCAGATGGGGCCATTTCGATTACCGCGACTGTTGCCCCAGGCTTGATGTTTGGCATTTAGTTCGCCGGAAATGATGTACTGGCCTTGTCTCCGCATTAGCATGATGATGTCCCTCCGAAGAGCGGCCGATGAACCATCGCCGGCTTTAGCTTGAGGGCAGTACGTGCCAACGGAAGTAGTCACTTCGGAAGTAGTAAAGATCTGGTCGAAACGGCCGCACAGCCGAGTGGCGAGCTACGCGAAGATCGGCATCAGTTTCTCCGGAATGTAGAGCGGAGCAGATTCTTCCGGTGGGACGGCTTCATTCTCCGACTGTCGACCGAACCCAGGAGGAGGGAGAGGGGGCCATTCGCAGGTGGATGGTGCCGATTGTGCTGGAGCTTGATCCGACGCAGCTGCTGTTGCCAGTCGTTTGTGCGGTTTAAACGGTGGGAGTATTTGAATCGAACGACGGGGAGCAGGGATGGCTGGAAAGTTCACCTCGTTGAGAGCAGGAACACGGTTCTTCTTCGGCAGGGTCCTGGTGGAGGCCTTCATTCCGATTTATAAAAAAAACACTTGTTGCAGGGCGGCTTCATGCGACATTTCCTGGTGCCATGTCCGAAATTAAAGCTGTTGGTCGTGTTCCAGATGGATCAGGTAAAGCTGGCCGCGATATCTTCTCGCCTTGTCGTGACGAGCGATCTTGTGCACGGCTACTGGCTTCAGTCCGCAACTTTCAAGCATATCGTCATATCGTGGAGTCCTCGCAGCAAAGCCTTGAGCGGCTTCGTGCCAGGCCCTCGCTACAGAGCCGAAAAGTACATTTCTCGGGAACTTTTTCAAATCGGCGTATGTAACATTTTGATCAAGCTGAGAAAATGAGCTTGGAAGTTTTTAGATTTTATTTTTATTCCAATTTAGAAACTAATCATTTTTATTGCAATTGAATACACCTCAATGATACATTATGAAAAGGTTCATCGTCACTGACCCTGAAATCTGCACTGCTTGTGAACATTTCAGTTATTTTGATAAAAATATATGTTACAACGTTCTGCAACAGATAAATCACATACGTCGTTTTGATACGTCAGCATGACCAGCATGACCTCGCATGACTTTCGTCGAAATGTTACGCTGTTCCGTACGCTGCATTGTTGATACGTCGAAATGTTGCGTCAAGTTGAAATGTTTCACGCACATGCGACAAAAAAATTGCAACACTTACAACACGACGTAACAACATTTGCTGCAGAAAAACAACGTAAAATGTTTTTCTTAACGAAAATCAGAATATTCAAGCAACATGCTTACTTTTGAAACCAGTGATGAAAAAGTACAAGCAGACGCACGTTTTAAACCATTTTTTTTTGTCGAAAAAACTTTTTAAAGTACATTTTCTGCTAAGCGGTATATGTGCAATATTTTCAACAATGATGTTACACCGTTTTGCAAAAAATTGATTTACATTTTTAAAAACACATTTTCATGTAGCTTTGAAGATATACACATTTTTAGATGAATTTGATGCCATATGCTGTTGAAAACAGGTTTGTTTACAATTTGCGACATACGCCGTTTTGAAAAAGTACCCGAGATTTCAGCCCCTTAGCGATTAGCTGGCGAATTTTCGGGCGCAAATCTGGCGGATCGCTCTTCACAAACGCGGGCGGGCACTTCTACTTCTGCTCCGATTGCACCTGCGGCGGCTGCGATTGCTGCTTCTTTCGTTTCTTCGGCGGATTGCCGGTATCGTCGATTGGCATCGAATAATATACGTTGCTTTGCAAAAGCTGCTTGGAGGGACTACCCGCGCCTCCAAGAGCAGTGCGCTTAGGCACCTTTCCCGCGACCGAATCGGCTACCGAATCTCCCATGACGGGTCCCGGAGGAAATAAGACCAACGCGACGAAGCGAAACCGTAAACAGCGAACGAGCGAGAAAAAACACTTGGAAAAAAATGCGCGAGCAAAGAGCACGTCCGTACGCGCAGGCTTGACAAAACTCCTCATACTCGCTAGAGTCAAATAAATTCATCATCAGCAAAATGCTGCTCTCGCATCCTCACGATTGAGTGGAAGCGTAAAAAAAGCAGAGGTACAAAAAAACAGAGTGATGAAAAGCAAAATAAAAACAAATGTGAGTGAGGCGTCGGGCGAAAGAGCACTTATTGAACCTCCGGAGCAACGCTTTGTATGTAAAAAAAATCTTGGAAGCTGTTTTGAGTGTTAGTGTGAGTGAGTGACGTACCACAAGAAAAAGATTAACAGACAGACTCGCTCTTGTTTTGCGACGCACAAGCTCGGGTTTAATGATGCACAATGTTGTGAGTTTTGATGCTTATTTCTGCTCCTCAAAAAAGAGCTCTTGCTCTTGCTCATTTTCTACTCGGCGGGGAGTTTTAGGCAAGCCTGCGTACGCGCTGCTGTCACGAACTGGAAAGTCTGATTCACCGATCGACAATTACACCAATCTAGTTGTGATCGTCTCATCAACGCAGAAAAACAAATCTTGTATGTGGGCGTCCCACCACGCAGATTTCTGATTCGTCGAATCTATAATAAGATAATTCTTCTTGCGGACGTCCCACCATTGCAGAGGAAAAACTCATGGAAGCGAGCACCACGGAGAACTGCTTATCGTCGGATTCGCAATTATACCATTCTTCTTGAAAATGTCGGGCGTCTCACCAATGTAGTGGAACAAACTCTTAAACTGAACCACAATAAAACTGAACTTTTTTGTTATTAATAGGAGAACATTGAACTCTTATAAAAAAAACACTTAGTTTTGAAAAGAAAACTAATAAGTTGACAGTAGGGTCGGGTCCACTCCCAAAAATCAGGCGCCAGTAATGATACAACACTCCCCACTTGATAGATTTAACAGCTGATTACTTTCTACTGAAAATTTATTACGTTTATTTTAAATCTTATTTTGACCAATGGCTCGATTGATCGTGTCGATAGATCAGTTAAGCCACATTTAAATGATTACCTTCAGTATGCTTTGTTCTTGATAATTGTAGTTGAGAGCGTACAACTTAGCGCCTTAATGTGAATATTGTATAGTATTGAAAGCGATTTGAAAGCCTAGTTCTATGCAGCCTATACAAATGTGCATTGCTTTCCATTTAAGCCAAATGTCTAACAACAATATTGACCCACTCTCACAACACGTTATTCCACGACACGGTTTTCAATAGCAGTAAGCTAAATTTGTGCTATGTAAATGCTCAAAGCATGTGTGCGCGAAATATCAGTAAATTTGAAGAAATTAAGCAAATGCTATTCAACTTCAAGGTTACATTTGCGAGTTTCACTGAATCATGGTTAAGTGGTACCATACCTGATCGTGTCATTGATATCCCCGGCTATCGTTTGATTAGGAATGATCGCGAATACAAGCAGGAATTGCAGTTTATGTTCTTGACGGTATTGCGCGTACAAAACCAGGATAACGTACTCTTCCAGGATAACTTCAGCTTCCCAGTTTAAAACTGAATGCCTTACAGTAGAACTAAACGTAAATGGCAACATTATACTGATAGGCACTATCTACAATCCTCCTGTCTGTGACGCGGCTCTTTTCATCACAAATGAACTAGATTCGTTAGTATCCTGTTACGAACAGTGCGTCCTCCTTGGGGACTTCAACTCTGACTGGTTACGGAACAGTAGAAAAAAGAGGAGTCTTGAAGATTTTTTCGCCACCTATGCCTTTTAAATGGTTGGAACCGAACCGACGTATTTTTTCTACACCGGTTATTCTCAGCTTGATCTGTTGGCATCAAATAAACCTGACATATCTATTGGTTTTCATCAAGTTGCTGTACCCGGGTTTTCAAAACATGACATGATACTAAGCTCGTTCGATATCGACGTTGCACCAACCAATATTCACTCGAATGAGTTCTACTCGTCGAACGACGTTGATCAACTGTCTGAATTTTTCAACACTGAGGTGATAGGAGTTCACGACTCTTGTATTCCACTCCTAACTGTTGAACAGCGAAAGTACTTCAACTCATGGTTCAACGATGATAGTCGGAAAGCTATTGTGTAGAGAAATTTGACATACTATGACTGGAAAGTAGCATCCGCGGACACCAAGAATAATACAAAGCTTGTCTACAAGCAGTTAAGAAACAGGACTACTGCACTCATACGTCGTACCAAACTGGAGTATCTAAGCAGGAATCTAAACTCGGCTGCTTAATTGTCTAGTTTATGAAAAAAACTAAGAGTTGGAAAGCCCATAGCCGACGACGTTTCGACCCAGATACACCCGATTCTTTTTTTATACGGGGCATGCGTGCCTTGTGAAAAAAATCCGCGTAAAAAAGAATCGGGTGTACAATTAACAGTTATTTTGCGAACCTTTACGAACGACGTTAGTAGTAGCTTCCATCATCACAGCACCCGATCAGCAGCAAGTTTTTGTTGTACAGCTTATTAGATCCTTTGAAGTGGTCAACGCTTTCTGCGATGTCTGCTGGTAGCGATAGGATCACTACGAGGTTTTTGTGCATTATTCTACTATTACTCATTAATCAAATAGTCCACTTGTTCAACATGGTGATCGACACATCAAAGTTTCCTTCTGGTTGGAAAAACGCTATTGTCATTCCACTGCACAAAAAGACACGCCTTAATACAAACGGAAATCTTCGGCCAATCAGTTTGCTGTGTGTACTATTTAAAGTTTTAGAGAAACACATCAACCCTACCAAAACAAAAGCATTGTTGAGAGAGACGGCTCAACCAAGATGGAGTTAACATTGGGTTCAGCGCCCATGTCAAAAACTTCGGGCACTATCTTTCAGAACAATCTTTGCTTCGACAAAACTGTTTCACTAAAGCTCTGTCCAGTTAGAATCCGGAATCATTTATTGTGCGGACCACTGCAACAATTATTTTACAGCGATATGTCTACCTAGGCGCCCACTTTCTGTGGTAGAAATTTCATGGTGTTTCGTGCAGCGAGTCAAAAATTATTCCAGATGGAAGCCGAGAGTAGAAAAAAAATCTGCACACCCCTGTTGATAATCCTGCTCATCGACGGTGGAACCTACGTCAAAATGGTTTAGGACAGCTTCCTGGCCAAAAATTCTGCATGGCAACGGCACGAGGAGTTGAACCTGTGAGATTAAGTTTGCTTTTATGGACAAATTCCCCCAAAAAAAAACTGATGATTTGGCGAGGGATATGCAGCAGCAGAGCAAAGACCAAAGTGTTCGTGATGAATAAGACGATGGACTCTAAGCTGTACAAGGAAGAATGTCTCAAAAAACCGCGTACTAAGTTTCATGAAAGCCCCGTGAAGTTTTGAAGTTGATTTCTACAATAATGAAGCGGAAGCTTAAGAAAAGTGGATAAACAGCTCGGGACGTGACTCAGATGACCAAAATGTGGAACAAATGTGCCAAGGAAGTTGTCTCCGGAGATGTGCAGCGTTTGATGAGAGGAATAAAGAAGAAAGTGCGAATTGTCACTAGAAAACTAGAAATGATTTGCATTTATATTTTTTCCTTAAAGTACAGTAAATTACCTTCGTTTTGATGTATTAACCTTATTTGTATGTCAATCCGTTACCTAGGTACAGATGTTTTATTATTCCGGATTCTAAATGGACATAGCTTTACAATGTGACAAAGTGTATTCCTGTCTTCGTACCTTAAGAGCTACCCCTTCCGTTCTACCGTCTCAGGTAAAGCTCCAGATGTTCAAAGCCTTAATTTTGCCACACTTCATTTTCGGTGATGTATTTAATTTGAACATCGGTTCGGCTATGTTTTCGAAGCTGGATGTGGCCTTAAATGCTTGTGCCCACTACGTGTACAATAAAAGTCGCTACACATCCGTACGTCACCTAAAGAAAACTTTATTTGGCTATCCATTTCGTCGTTTTTATCAGATGAGATCCTGCCTTTATATAATTATAAAATCGTTAGGCGGCACGCCGCGCCCTACCTGTTTAAGAAGCTTTGAACATTTGAAGGGAGCAGATCAAGGAACTTCATTATTCCTCGTTATAATTTATCACTCTATGGCGAAATTTTTTTGTGAGAGGTGGCTATTTGGAATGTGCAACCAATGGATAACAAACTAATAAATATATAAAATAATATATCTTCAAGTTTCCGAGAATGTTTCGTCCTTTCCCAAGTCGCTGATTTTGTCCACATACTGAACTTGCCCTTACACCTTACCTTGAGTTTCAGTTTGCTTTATCTTTTTCTTACTTACTTGATACTTGATGGGCTACAGCTCTTCGATGAACCTACGCCGAATGGAGTATCCTTCTCCACTGGACTCGATCCTGGGCCAATCGCTTCCAGTCGCCCTGAACATTGAGCGCCCTCAGGTCCTCTTCAATTGCAAAAAGCCATCGTGTACGCGGCCTTCCACGAAGCCTGCGGCCTCTTCCGGGTTCTCTACTAAATATTATCTTCGCTTAACGTTCTTCCGGCATACGAACAACGTGACCAGCCCACCGTAGTCTGCCGTGTTGTATAAGCTTAATAATATCCAGCCCTTTATACACCTGGTACAATTCGTGATTCATGCGACGCCGCCAGATACCGTTCTCCTGTTTACCGTCGAGTATTGTCCGCAGCACCTTACGCTCAAACACTCCGAGAGCTCTCCGATCAGCCTCCTTTAACGTCCATGTCTCATGGCCGTATAAAGCCACCGGAAGAATCAGAGTAGTATACAGCGCGAGTTTTGTTTTCGTTTGCAGACTACGGGACTTAAGCTGGTTACGAAGTCCGTAATAAGCCCTATTTGCAGCTGCAATACGCCTTTTCACCTCGCGGGTAACATCATTATCGCACGTCACTAATGTTCCAAGATACACAAATTCTTCCACCACTTCAAATTTTTCACCATCCAGCACTATTTCGCTACCACCACCACTAATGAACCCACGTTGATTGCCAGCGACCATGTACTTCGTTTTGCTGGTATTGATCGTGAGTCCAATCCTCGCTGTCTCCCTCTTAAAAGGCGCAAAAGCCTCTTTCACGGCACGACGATCAATTCCGATAATATCGATATCGTCCGCAAATCCCAGGAGCATATGCGATTTTGTGATAATGGTACCGCTTCTTTGCACACCAGCTCTCCTAATCACTCCCTCGAGCGCTATATTGAACAGTAGGTTCGAGAGTGCATCACCCTGCTTTAATCCATCTAAGGTAACAAATGACGTCGATATTTCATCCGCAACCCTTACACTTGATTTCGATCCGTCCAACGTTATACGAATCAGCCGTATCAGTTTCACCGGAAAACCATGTTCAAGCTTAATTTGCCATAATTCATTCCGTTTCACTGAATCGTACGCCGCCTTGAAATCAATAAACAGATGATGTGTCTGCAAGTTGTACTCCCGGAATTTATCAAGGATTTGTAACCATTTGATCCGTCGTTGATCGGCCCTCACGAAAACCTGCTTGGTATTCGCCGACGAAGGACTCTTCAAGCGGTCTCAATCTGTTGAACAGAATACGGGACATAATTTTGTACGCCGAATTAAGGAGGGTTATTCCTCGGTAATTGGCGCACTCCAGTCTGTGCCCTTTCTTAAAGAGAGGGCAAATGAGGCCGTCCAACCAGCCAGCAGGCATTTCCTCGTCTTCCCATATTTTCGACATAATATGGTGCAAAACTTCATAAAGCTGCTCACTGCCATGTTTGAGAAGTTCATCCGGGAGCTGGTCCTTCCCCGCAGCCTTATTGTGTTTCACATCGAACCAACCCGTCCTGGGTCGCCTCTGTGCAGTGCCTACCACTTCTCGTGCTGTTGTGCTCACTGCTCCATGGATCGACTCCCATAGATCGTTGATGTTGTCGCTAACGTTGATTGCACTTATCCGTTCGTCGAGCTTCTGGCGGTACTCAGCCGATACTCCTTCCGCCGACAATCGCTGGATATTGTAACGCATCGTTCGCTGTGATCATTCGTTCGATACAGTTGACAACCGTGATCGAATTTTACTGACAACGAGTTAGTGATCAGAGTCAATGTTCGGACCTCTGAATGTCCGCACATCGATAACATCCGAGAAATGGCGCCCATCCACCAGAACATGGTCTATCTGGTTGCAAGTTTCACCATTTGGGTGTCTCCAGGTGTGCTTTCGGATGTTCTTTCGTGCAAAGTAGGTGCTACTGATGGCCATCCCTCCGGTAGCAGCGAAATTTACTAGCCGTAGGCCGTTGTCATTGGTAGCAGAGTGAAGGCTCTCCCTACCAATTATGGGACGGAAAGAGTCCTCTCTACCGACCTGAGCGTTGACGTCTCCGATAACAATTTTTACGTCATGCTTTGGGCACTCTCCATAGGCTTTATCAAGACATTCATAAAACGTGTCCTTCACGTCGTCGGATTTATCGTTTGTCAGTGCGTAAACGTTGATAAGGCTGTAATTGAAGAATTTGCCCCGTATCCTCAACACACATTTTCGTTCGCTAATGGGTTTCCACCGCATCACTCGCTTCATCTGCTTGCCCATCACTACGAAACCAACTCCATGCTCTGCTTTTCACCGCCGCTGTGATAGATGTTATACTTGAATGCAGTATTGGTCGGAATTCACGTTCTCCGGATCTAGGCCATCGGACTTCTTGAATAGCAGCCACGTTCACTCCAACCTTCTGCAGTTCACGAGCCAGAAGGCTCACTCGTCCAGGTTCATTTAGGGTCCTGACATTCCAGGTACCGAGTTTCCAATCATAGTCCTTATTTCGTTGCCGGGTCGGTTGTCAAAAATAACATTCTCTTTTTCTTACAGCAATTTAAAACATGCTAGTGAACTTCACAAGAAATGTTGGGATATATTGTCCTGAGATGAATGTCAAATGTGCAATTCAGCATCGTTAGTGAAAAGAACCAAACATGTTTGATCACTTGAACTCGCGACGCACTTCTGGGATTGCATTTTTCGTGCCGTTGTGATATGTCATGTGACTGAGGAATAGAGGTATGTTAGGCTTGCTCATGTTATAAGCTTGTTCGAGCTACATTGGTTCTCCGGTTAGTTGTGGTATCCGAAATAGACAAGACTATCATAAAGTCAATTGGAACTGGTACCAGCATAGCATAGTTTCGACTCTTCTAGTGATGTCAGAGGGCATTAACCTGAAGCTGCGCTGGGAGAGTAATCTAGAAGTTGGTGTAGTTGGTACGAGAGTATATGTACCAGTACCAACGCCTTACCCATCGATACACTCATTTAAGATTGAATTCATCTGTGCAATATCAAACACAGGTTGCACGAACATAATGGTCAGCCTGCATTTGACATCACACTGGTTACCCACAGATTGAAAGGTTTTTCCAAATAGATCTGGATCTCCCAGATAATGCTAAGCCAATCTGATTCGCGATTTCTAAAATTTCTTGTGGTCAAGCATCGGGCGTTTAGGGAAAGATGCCCCAAAACGCTCCTCCCCCCGGCAAAACGCCTTTTGTGGCTTCGTCATTGAAATGGCCGTAACAAAACTAGATCTAAAATTATGTAGGTTAGGCGAAAAAAGTTTCAAAATAGCGTATGGGAAGGTCGGAAAAACCGAAAATTTCCACATAATAAAGAAACATATAACATTTTGGCGAGCTAAAACGCCCTAGTGGCAGTAACCTACAATCCATACCAGAATGCTTATTCGCCGACGCGTGGTGCTTTGTTCCCTAGGAGCTGCCAGCTAAAAGGCGTTTTGCCTAGTGAGTTTTCCGGCAACAGAATATCACCACTTTTTCGAAATGTGAATATTATCAATATGATTGAGATTTTTGACAATTTTTGAATGGCATTAACTAGCTATCTTGTTTAACTGTTGCATAATGTAAAAATACCCATGAATCGCATTACAAATAAGACAATAAAGCAGTGTTTGCTTAGGTAGGGCATATTGCCCCCCTTTCCCCTAAGTAGTGGATTGGGAAAACTCATAGCCACTGTACGCATCTGTACGTTGAAATCGTTCAGTATTCTGATTTAGATATAAGGGTTCGGCTCGAAAACAGGGCAGTGTAGTAAAATATCATTATTGTCATTAATTTGTATAATTTTTCGAAAAAATATTTTGGTTACGTTCCACCTAGGAGGAGGAGGAACTAAGGAGGAGGAGGACTAAGAAAGCATTGATTGACTCTAAAGCACAAACAATAAAATCTACAATAGCAAAGAGTAAATTTCATTCTGATCTCGTCAGTTGGACGCTTTTCTTAAAAACGGTGTAGAAAACGCTACGATCTCTCTGCTATAACATCAATATTAGATGAATAGAGGAGAGAGAAGGAAAAGATTGATTCTGGGATTGAAACCTGACCTGGCAGAAAAGTAGTCATCAGGCCAAGAGTTTTTGGTGTTGTATATTGTCCTTCAATCAAGAATGTAATAAATATTCCTGTTACATTTAATTAGAACAGCATTCAATTTGTCTTTTCATCTGTCGAATTAGTTATACATATATTAGTTAAAATATATAAAAAAATGGTATAATCAATGATGGTTAATCAATGCACACATTGCGAACCACTGCTCAAAACACCATCCAATTACCCCCGCATACAATGTACATATTCCACGAAGCGTGCGAGGATCTATAAATATGGCAACATAACGTTGCTCTCTTGCGCTGCTGTGACCAAGATTCTCCAAACATTCGCTCACTTCGCTCTCCGATCCCGTCGCTGTAGTTATTCTTTGAGGTTCCACATCCATGTGTGCTAGCATCGTTATGCTTTTCCATGTTTCCTATGCTGTCGGCTGTTCGCCTCAAAATA
The DNA here is from genome assembly GCF_024139115.2 of Armigeres subalbatus. Classification (NCBI taxonomy): domain Eukaryota; kingdom Metazoa; phylum Arthropoda; class Insecta; order Diptera; family Culicidae; genus Armigeres; species Armigeres subalbatus. The sequence goes on along the minus strand of NC_085141.1, from coordinate 286,830,750 downwards.
CAACCCAAAGACCATCATCAATCAAACAGCCCAAGCTACCCTACCGACCCGCTCGCATTCGCGCGTTGGAATCTTCCTCGTTGGTAGGTGTACTGGTGTAGGTAAGGTATAGATATTGGATGGCAAGCGACACCTACACAGACGGTTCTCCTCTTCCTTCTATCCGCATCAGTTCTGGGAGTTGTTGTTGGTGGTGCGACAGCATGTGCATCTTTTGGTTCTGGGAAAGTTGTATTGGAAGCAGCGTAGCCGGTGCACGCGGTGGAAGGATGCATCTGAATGGTCGGACAGGATTGGGGGAGAAGGGTGCATCGGAAAGGCATCAGCCGTAAGGATCGATGAATGCAAACACGGATGGACGGCGAAGAAAAGTCCCGCAGAAGAATGATGGAATGGTGGGAGGGAGAAGTGCCATGGAATATGCAGTTTGGGACACCACAGGTAGAATAAAACGAGGCACGTCTGGTTTATGTACATTACGGACGTGTGTTTTACGGTTGTTCGTTACGGTTCGTAGATGGTATTGAGCCTGGTCGATTGGTTGTTCGCGGGAGTTAATTCTCGATACAAATGGTAGCAATTTTGCACTTTGTTAACGGGATGACGCTTTACATTCCTATTGGATCTTGTTATGTCTTCAACTTCGACGGTTCACAGGACAAGGTTGTCATTAAAATTTTCATTTTTGGGATCGTGTTTAAAAAGTGTCTATAGAAACGGCATCGGAATCGGTATTAGTCATTATGAAATGATGATATTCGTCTGTTTATTTTTCGAGATTCTTTTAAAAGATGTTCTGGGATTTTCTCCATTAAATAATGGAGTTTCTTTTAGATATGCCTTTAGAAGACTGTTTTAATAAATGTTTCAGGTATACTGAATGAATTATGGCGATTTTTTTCTGCATAAATCGGCAAGGGGTGTGTAGGTGTCATTTTGGTCAAAATTGAGTCTCTATAACCGGCTCAACTTCAACACTATCCCGGTTACTGTTCGTCGTCGGAGGGTCTTCGATCCTCCATTTAGATCAAGGAACTACACGCAGCACGAGCCTACCAGCAGGTTCATGACTGAATTTAACAGACTACAAGATGTAATTTCTACAAACATGACAACAGAAGTAATTCGTGATAGATTAAGATTATTTTTAAGAGGACAATTGTATATGTGACAATAATTATGTGTATAATGTATAAGTAGGGTAACGGGCTTACAGCCTATAGTCCAATAAATCAAATCAGACTACAGCAAAAAATGCTTCGATTCTAGAGCTTTGCGGCAATACGTCTATCTATATAAAAATGAGTTTACATTTCCTTTGAGGCAATATAACTCATGAACGGATGGACCGATTTGGAAGATTTCCTTACTAATCGATTCGTCTTTGGATCAGCTGTGTTTATATATCTGAAAAGATAGAACATTTCGCTGGGAAAGTTGAAAAATTTACAAATTACAATTTAAGGGCGGGTTGTGAAGAAACCCAATGCGATTGCACAAAAACTGATCTAGAGTGCGGCGCTGCCATGAAAATTGACAGTTAGAACGCAAAATAAGACAAACTCGAGCAAGATCGGGTACGTTCAACTAGTTGTTTATAAAAATGTGAAAATTCACAGAAAATAAATATTTTTTTGAAGTTCCATACAATTTGTATGAAATGAAAAAATATTGAAAAAACAATTTTTCTCAAAACCATCTTTTTGTCACTTACACCATTTTGTGTTTGACCCCCTCAAATGGATTTACGATATGGACAAATGGACACAATCGACTCTGTATAGCAGAATACCAATGTAGATCACGGCACAGTAGCGGTTATGAAACACAGAGTGCCTATACTAAATAAAGAGAGGAACAAAAAAATGACATAGGGACACGGCAGGTATTTCCGTCCATCGTCGTAGGGGCTAAAACCAACGAAAGCAACGTGCATTTGCTAGAAATCCACTATTCCTTCCCACTCCTCCTGAGCTTACGATTTGGTACGTATGAGTTTTACAAAAAAGCGTCTCTTTTATTGGTTTTCGAGACCATGACGAACAGACGAAAATACCTGCCGTGTCCCTACCTATTGTTAGTGCCCGTTATTCATCACAACCAGTGAAAAATATTCATACTGAATAAACAAAATATAACGGTTATTGGTTTGGTCATTTTAATTCTCATTGTGCAAAATTTCGATTACTAGTTTATTACAAAGAGAGAAGGAAAGGATATTAGTTTATTTATTTATATATTTTATTTGATTTATTTTCTGGAGCAGGGGAAAGCCTGTTTGAGTAGAGCTATTAATAAAAGCTCTTTCTCAAATGGGCGCAAAACCTTCTCTTCTTTTCATATCAACAGAATACAAATTTCCAAATAATACATACAAAATTTGCTTAATAAATTATCTAACTAACTAACTAACAACTAACTATCTAGCTAACATCTCACGATAACGATTCTTATTGGTGACACGGGACAAGTGGAAGTCAAAAACAGGATAACAGCGATTGAACACACGACACATATTATATCCGTAGTTTATACGAGAAGCAGGAAGACGAAGAAATTCATGACAACGGAGATGACGACGACGGATGTCAATATTCAACATAAAATCTTTGCTATTTATACACCGTGTTCATCTGTCGTTCAAGTCGTTGAGTTAGCTTGTATACAATTCTAAGAACACGCGTCCATTCAATTATTTCACCAAACTGGCACTTGTGCAATGGTTGACCTTCAATCGCGACCACCCACCACTTTGGGAAACTATGCTCTAGAACATGCCGAGCCATCCATTGTGATTCTTTTGTGCTAATCAAAGGAGAAGTTGCTCTTTACTTCGCGATCCTAGCATGAGACAACGGACAAGAACACATAACACCCAGTGGACCAGTGGAGAATTTTTCGATCACGAAAAATTCCTCCTTACCGAGGCGGGAATCGAACCCACATTCCGTAGCACATGCGTCTAGACCATTGACGTCGCTAACCGCACGGCCACGAAGCCCATCGTGATCCTTCGGAATCCTGATTATCTGTTCAACGAACACCATCTGATTTTGTTCTTATTTTGTTTTTACTTTTCTCATATTTTTTTTTAATTTCTTCTGCCTGAAAAACCTGTTCAATTCTTTTATAGCTCCTCCTTTTATGAATCTATACTACTTGCATCGGAAATTCTTCTGCGTGTTGCTGTAGGGCAGACAAATCTCCCCAAGACTTTGACTCTTTACGAGTTCTTCCTATAAGTTCGCCAAGAACTACTCCAGTTTCTTTATAAGCATCAGGAGTTTATAAAATACTTGTATGTACTTTTGACGTAGGACTACGTCTGTGTTTTCTATATTGGGGTACACTTTACGATTGCGAAAATCGGGGACCGTCACGAAAATATGATAGACTTTAAACTTTAATATCTAAGCCGTTTCTCGATGGATTTTCAATATTTTTGGACCATTCGATCAAGGATGAGTCAACGCTTCTTTGTATTTATATGAAAATAGCACTGTGACGATCCCGCACCGCCAGTGTCGATGCTGCAAATTTATTACAAATTGTGGTGTCAATTAGTTGAAAAGGAACATTGGGAAAAGAAAATTGGTTCTTCTCAGGACCAACATTTTACGAAAAGAAAGAGTTAATTGCGAAAATGGACTGTTTCGGTGGCATCGGATTTGGCGTGGTAGTTTGGTTGCTGTTAGTGATTCCATCCATTAAAATTCACTACATCATCTCCCTCCGACGCGCTATCAAATTCGCTATTTACGATTGAGTTTTGCACTTTGAAGAAAGTTTATTTCGGATAGTCGGATCAACCTTCTTTTGTATAAAATCAATGGAGATGCCACCTCAGTGGAAACTATTTACAGCAACCACCCATCGATGAACGTCGCTCGGACAGACAGATGCCGAAAGATAATGTTTTGTAATATGAAGAAACTTCGTTTTGAGTCAAATTTCTGTTGTCATTCTTCGCAACAATACGCATCTTAGATAAACAACATCTCATAACCAAATTCAGAATCTTGCGAGAAAGTTCCATTGGATTCTTAGAATTTGTCATTCTCCGAACGGTCCGTTGTCTGTGGAATCCCGATCGAAAAGCAGCTTTCTTATATCTAATGAAGTAATTCCATTAGCTCCGCCCCTTCATTAATAGTTATGAGTGCACATTATATTGACACCCATATCAGATCACAAAGGGGCGGGGCTAACGAGCTTAATTTATAAAATACAAGAAAGCTGAATTGCGGCGCGTGCGAGCCATTTTGATCGGGATTCCACAGAGACCGGTTCGGCACTCAATGCAGCGGAGCGGACATAGCAGCATGGAGTGGGTGGCAATGCTGAAAATTTATTTCAACTTTTGGAGGCTGAGCGAAAAATCATCAAGTGGCGGTCGAACAGTTGCAACGCAAGGTGTCGACAGGCGATTGGATGCAGTTAGTTATTGGACAGAAGGCGCATTGGGAAAAGAAAATTGGTTACTTCTCAGGACCAGCATTTTATGGAAAGAGTTAATTGCGAAAATGGACTGTTTCGGTGGCATCGGGTTTGGCGTGGTACTTTGGTTGCTGTTAGTGATTCCATCCGTTCAAATTTACTGCATCATCCCCCTCCGATGCGCTATCAAATTCGCTATTTACGATTGAGTTTTGTACTTTAAAGAAAGTTTTTTTTCGGATAGTCGGATCAACCTTCTTTTGTATAAAATCAATGAAGACGCCACCTCTGTGGAAACTATCTACAGCAACCACACATCGGTGAACGTCGCTCGGACAGACAGATGCCAAGAGATAATGTTTGGTAATATGAAGAAACATCGTCTTGAGTCAAATTTCTGTTGTTACTCTTCGCAACAATACGCATCTTAGATAAGAAACATCTGAGTTTTAAAATATAATATGTCATGACGGCCTTTAGGAGGCACTAGTGTGTTTTTTAAAATTTGATAACCTAACTACTATGTACACTAATATTTACAATAAAAATATGATAACCTAGATTGGAACTAGCGCCCTAAGCGCTTCTTGGTCCGAGTGCAAGCAACGGACCCTAAACTTTTCTTTACACTCACCAAAGCGTTCATGTAAGGTTTTATCCCGGCCAGACGGTGGACGTCGGATGTTCTTGTCCTGGGAGGGGTGTTGAGGATCATCCTCAGGGATTTGTTTTGGACCCGTTGAAGTTTGAGGTGGTGGGTTTTAGTGCAGCTCTCCCAGACCGGCATGCCGTATTCGATCACAGGGAGGAAGATTTGCTTATAGACAGCAAGCCTATTTTTCAGGGACAATGACGACCGGCGGTTGATCAAAGGGTACAGTAGTTTCAACAAAACGTTACACTTTGTCACCGTTTTGTCAACCTGTTGACTGAAAATAAGCTTGCTGTCGAGGGTCAAGTCAAGGTAGTCGGCCTCATTGGCCCATTCCACAGTCGTGCCATTGAGGATGATTTTACAGTCCCCAGGCGGAACATGTTTGGGGGATTTGGAGTGGGGGAAAATGATGACCTGGGTCTTCGCCGCGTTGATATAGATCTTTCAGTTGGTGAGGTACTCTGTCAGGGCATCGAGGCCTCGTTGGAGTTTTGCCACTAGTGCTCTGATCACTCTACCATTGTAGACGATGGAGGTGTCATCTGCGAACAGAGACAGAATGCCGCCTTCTGGAGGTTCTGGCATGTCGGAGGTGAACAGATTGAATAGTAGGGGCCCGAGGATACTACCCTGGGGGACGCCTGCGACGTTATTGTGCGCATTGGAACTCGCTCCGCTGATTGAGTCCCGGAAAGTCCTTGCCGACAGGTAATTGTTGATGATTTTCACCAGGTAGCTGGGAAGATTGTAGCGTTGTAGTTTGTACACCAGGCCATCATGCCATACATTGTCAAAAGCCTTCTCGACATCGAGTAAGGCCATGGCGGATGTTTTTGAGACAAACTTGTTCCATCTGAGGACGTTGGTAACTTGAGTCAGTTGGTGTACAGTTGACCGACCGCGTCGGAAACCAAACTGAGCAAGATTTTGAGATTTTCGGCAGACTCAAGTAACCGGTGATGAATATCTTTTTTGAATAGCTTGGATAACCCTGAGAGAAGGCTGATGGGACGATAACTTCTGGGGGAGGAAGGATCCTTCCCAGGCTTCCGGATGGGGATGACTTTCGCTGACTTCCAGGACGATGGCAGCTTTCTCATATCTAATGAAGTAATTCCATTACCCCATTTTGGATTCCACAAAGAGCGGTTCGACATTCGATGCAGCGGAGCGGAAACAGCAGCACGAAGGCGGTCGGCGGTCGGAAAATTTCAACGCAAGGTGCTGTCAAGCGTTTGGATGCAGTTAGTTATTGGAAAGACGCATTGAGAAAAGGAAATTGGTTCTTCTCAGGACCAGCATTTTATGGAAAGAAAGAGTTAATTGCGAAAATGGATTGTTTCAGCGACATCGGGTTTAGCGTGGTAGCTTGGTTGCTGTTAGTGATTCCACCCGTTCAAATTAATTGCATCATCTCCCTCCGCAGCGCTATCAAATTTGCTAGTTACGATTGAGTTTTGCACTTTAAGGTCACTCCTGACAGAATCCAAGTTTCAAAGTGCTCGCGTTTTCGGGAGCACACCACTCGATACGGAAGCAACGCACAACTGTCATTTTTATTTTTTCACGCATGCTGCGACGCAGCAAAGCTAAGTCAACAAAAATGACAGTTGTCCACCGCCTCCGTATCGAGTGGTGTGCCCCCGAAAACGCGAGCACTTTGAAACTTGGATTCTGTCAGGAGTCAGGACCTTAAAGAAAGTTCATATCGGTTGTCGGATCAACCTTCTTTTGTATGCATAAAGACCTTTTTGGAGGACACCATCCTCAAAAAAGGCCGAAATAAAGGAGAAATAAGCAGAATCAGAAGTGGCGTGAAACCAAACGCAAATATATTTATATGCAACGTTTGGTTTTCACCCGCGATGTAAGCGTTCGTGGCAAAGTAAGGATTGTGATGTCCCCGACTGAAAGCCAGTCGAGTGGCTTCAGCGGCCAATGAGTCATGTTAATTCCACGGTTAGAGACTCAAAGTCCATCAACTGGGAACAAATATTCGACTTCTTGATTAAGTTGGCTTGATTAAGTCACCTTTGCGTACAACCCGATTGGGCTGCACCTTTGAGTTTTTAAAATACTTTTATGCCACCAAATTTCTAAATTTCACTTTCAAAATTTCATTTCTTTAAATTATTGATTAAAAGTAAAATATGTTTTGGTCAGATGACCAATTTGCACCAAACCACTATGTTTTCTTAAGAAAGCGTAATTGGATGAGTGCCTAGAGACGACGCCGTACAATCATTCGATTCAAGTTCGAATCCCAGTGAATGCCAAACATTTTTTCCCCGTTACGTTGGGATATGGATGATACTCGGAAGTAGTGCGTAACGGTGTAAATTTGGCCATATCGCCAGGCTCAGTACAACTCTGAAGCTGACAATATGGCGTCCCTAACCTCGAATCCCAAGGTGTCAGGCGACCCGTGCTGAGGAGATGAATAACCTGGGGATGAAACAATTAGCTAACAATAACGCTCGTGAGCCTCCAATCAGAGTCATCGTAACGCCAACGTGGCCCCCTAGTGATAGTGAGTAGTGGTTACTTCCATAGAGATTGGAAACAAAATCCCACTTCAGGAGAGAAAGAAGGAACCGACTAGCTGTGGTTACAACTATGTCGGTAGCGGTGTGACCACTCAAGAAGGCTGCCTTGAACGCTTCTAGTATTGCATAATCTTGGACGTCCGATTTTGAACGAGCCCATACCGGATGGTGTATGTTCTGTCATGAAGAAGTATTGCAGATTAGATCACCGACTTTGGTTTGATGCCCGGGGTCGAGTCGTACAGGTGATGAACGTTTGACCGCGCTGATTTCGGTATGTTGCATAGAAGGGAAGCTCCAACCACTGGTAAGTCTTCGTTGAACTCGATTACATCGAAGGGGATCTTACGAAGGATTTCTATCGCCAAGGAATGCCGGATGTTGATTCCTTCCTCAAGAACCCATTAAGATTTAATTCCAACGGAACGGTACTTGAAGGGGATTTCTCAGAGATGAGCCAGCGTAGAGTGCTACAAGTGTCTATAACAGCGGTTCTCAACCTGGGGTACATGTACCCCAGGGGGTACCTTGGAAGAAAATGCGTAATGGCGGACATATTACAATTCCAATAAAAAACTATTGGTAAAGTTTAAATAATTGTATAAATTAATGTTCCAAGAGTTTGAATTGTACATAATATGCATAGCAATTAGTAAATCAAAACATCGAATCCTATCCACCACAGCCAACACTTTGTCTATTAAAGGCTACGGTACACAAGATAAAAAAAATCTTCAAAAACAATCTACTTAATCGAAACAAAATTATTAAAAATTTGTTAAGAATATACTCCTTAACTAAAATATTAAAGTCGAAGGTTCAGAAACCTTGAAGCATCAAGGAAAAATAATTGAAATATTAAATTTGAAGGTGGCTCCGAATTCTTTCAGCCAACTCCCATTTTCAAAAGGGTCTGAAACCCAGTTTCAGGAGGCTCGGAAGCCTCCTTTTCAAGAGGCTCAGAAGCCCACTTTCAGGAGACTCTTAAATCCCATTTCAAATGGCTCGGAAACTTCCTTTCGAGGGGCTCGGAATTCTTCCTTGGAGAGGCTTGGGAACATATTTGTAAAAGGCTCAGCAACGTCATTTTAAGACGCTCGATGCCTCCTTTCAAAAGGCTCATTTTCAAGAGACTCGAGAGCCCCTTTCAAGTGGCTCGAAAACTTCCTTTGGATGGGTTCGGAATTCTTCCTTCGAGAAGCTTAGGAGCCTACTTTCGAAAGGCTCAGAAATGTCACTTCAAGATGCTCAAATTCTCATTTCAAGAGGCTGGAAACACCCTTTTTCATGAGGCTTGAAAGCCCCCTTTCAAGAGGCCCCCTTTCAGAATTCTCCGTCCGAGGGGCTCGGAATCCTTTTAGCCAACCATCACGAGTGGCTCGAAAGCCTCTTTTCAAAAGGATCGGAAGCCGAGTTTTAAGAGGCTCTGAAGCCCCCTTTTAAGTGGCTCGGAATTTTCCTTTCGAGTGGCTGGGGATTCTTTTTTCAGGAAGTCTACTTTCAAACGGCTCAGTTACGCCATTTCATGATCCTCAAAGCCCCCTTCCAAGAGGCCCGAAAGATCCCTTTCATGTGGCTTGGAAGCATCTTTTTGAAAGCCTCGGAATTATTCTTTCAAGAGACTTGGAAGCCTACTTTCAAAAGGTTCAGAAACGTCATTTCAAGATGCTCAAAAGGTTCGAAAGCACTCTCTCAAGATAATCTTATGAGTTACGTTTATTAAAATAAGGGGTACCTCAATGAATACAAAAACACGAAGGGGTACCTCTGAAGAAAAAGGTTGAGAACCGCTGACCTATGGCAATTCCTGCCTTCGAAACACAGTCAGTTTCAAGGAAGTTGGATAAACAGGTCTCCATTGGACGCGAATCGCTAACCGAATCTTCCTCATCGATAAAAACACGACAACGTCAAATCTCGCATTAATCACGAAAATCAAGCACTGACGTCCAATGCTAATGGTACTTCACCAGCTAATGTAACGCAGCAATTCAAATCGATTAGTTCCAACGCACCAGTGCCGCACCGTTACCGATTTCAGACAAATTGGATGCGGCAGACTTGCTGCGAAATGAGTCACAGTTGCCACCGTTTACAACATTTCCGAAACCTCATCCAGCGATGTCATCGATAGAACACACATCACCGGTTAACTATCATGTGAACCCCGGAGCGTACGGACCAACACCGTCACAGCTTGCCGCTCGACAAGTCATGCCAAGAGACCTACCAACCTTTTCTGGAGACCCCGAGGAATGGCCTATATTTTATAGTAGCTTCTTCAACTCCACGCAAGTCTGTGGCTACAGTGACGCAGAAAATTTAGCCCGACTTCAACGATGCCTCCGTGGAAATGCACTGGAGTCCGTGAGGAGCCGCTTGTTGCTTGCTTCCTCGGTGGACAGTGTGATGGGAACGCTTCGAATGCTATATGGAAGACCAGAAATCCTCATCAACTCGCTCTTAAGACGCGTGCAGACTACGCCTGGTCCAAAGGCGGAAAATCTGAAGACAATAGTTGATTACGGACTTCAAGTACAGAATATCATAGACCACATGATCGTTTCACAACAACACAACATCTAGAAAATCCGCTACTACTCAACGAGCTGGTGGAAAAGCTACCGACTAGCTTTAAGCTGCAGTGGAACGGCTTCAAGAAAGCACATACGGATGTCAACTTGGTGACTTTCAACAGCTTTATATCAAATTTAGTGTGTTTGGCTTCAGACCTGTTGGTAAATTCAGATGCATACCAAGGCCACCCGAAAGGCAATCGTCCAGATAAACAAAGAGAGAAGCTATTTGTTCATGCACAGGATCCACCGCACGGGTTCGACTATCAAGAAAAGTATTCTGAAACCGCACCACAAGAGCGGATGCAAGATGAATACACCACTAGGTGTTCCAATCTGCCAAATTCACGATTCAGCCATCTTGGATTTTAGTATGGGAGAGCCAGCCGGTTTGTTTATGTTTTGCACCGAAAATGAATTTTTCACCCCCGCCTTCTTCTCGTCCATAAATCGGGCAGATTGAAACACCTAGCTGTGTATTCATCTTGAGCGGATGGATAAAGGTTGTTTATATTGCGACGCAACTACACATTACATTTTTGATTGGCAACCCTTTAAAGCCATGACCGTCGAAGCTCGATGGAAAGTTATTCATCTGAAGAATCTCTGCAGAACTTGTTTGGTGACGCATCGGAGATGGCCGTGCAGATCAAAAAGAGAATGTGGCATTCAAGGTTGTCGAGCGCGTCACAATCAACTACTGCATGCTCCGCAGCTAGAAGAACAGAACCCCATCGCTAGTAACGACTAGGGATCCTATATTAAGAGATGTGCGAATACTTTTCCAGACGATTTAGCAACGCTGTTACTTTCGTAAACAAACGCTGCCAGCACTTACCGTGGTGCAAAATGTTGGAGCTCGAACATGACTTTGCGAATAATGGAATTTTCAGATTTCGTTATCTAACGTCCAACAGTGCATTATCACTAAAATAAAAGTGCAATACAAATGAACAAAGCACCATGCACAAACTAGTCTACTTCAACTTGCCAATGTAAAACAAATTGTTTATTCGACAAAACTTTTCGTAAATTATTTTTCATTACAATAGCAATACCTTTCAATCCGCAACAATAACAATGTTCATTTGGCTCAGATTCTGACAGCTCTCAATGCTCGATTGGCTCAAGATGGCCGCTTTCGCATATCTCTGAATGTAGGATCCCTAGTAACGACGTGCAAGTCCATCAGAACCATCACCAAAGTCACACATTCTCACTGTTCCGATACGTACCTGTGAAACTATTCGGGAATGGCAAGACCAAAATGAATACACAACTGGTGGTGTATTCATCTTGGTGCTGACCGTCGGCGAGCTGAATTTACCGAAGCAATCCTTTAACTACAAAATTCTGTCTGTTCAATATCCACAATTAATTGGGCTACCATTGCAAAGTTATTCCGATGTCGCACCTCGTATGATAATCGGACTTGAACACGTACGTCTGCTAACTTCACTGAAAACACGAGAAGGACGAAACGAAGGACCTATCGCCGTATTCGGGAAACAATCAGGTAAACCAAAACAAACGAAAAAAATCGATCGTTCATCACCATGAAATAATGACCAACCAGTCGTTACACGACGTTATGAGATGCTACTTCGCAGTTGAGGAGAGCGCTGTTACTATCAGACCTGCAGCTGAAGAAGAAAAGCGCGCACTGCAAATTCTAGAACAGACAACCGTTCGACATGGTAATCCGGTAAAGCACTATGAGACCGGACTGCTCTGGAAAATAGACAACCCAACGCTTCCAGACAGTTTTTCCACGGCAAAGGGTCGTTTGAAAAATCTGGAAAGGTGCATGAAACGTCACCCAGAACTTTCCTCAAATGTACAGCAACAGATAGCGGCTTACATAGAAAATGGATATTCGCACAAAGCGACGTCTGAAGAACTTCGACGAACAGACCCCCGACACGTGTGGTATCTTCCACTGGGTGTGGTAACTAGTCCAAAAAATCCTGGAAAACTTAGACTGATTTGGGATGCCGCAGCAAAGGTGCAAGGTGTTTGCATCAATGACATGCTACTCAAAGGACCCGATCTGCACGTGTCGTTGATAGCAGTAATCCGGGAACGGGAACGCAGTATCGCAGTTTGTGGTGACATCTGCGAAATGTTCCACCAAATCGTGATTCGACCAGCTGATAAACAATACCAACGTTTTTTGTGGAGAAACAATCCTGCCGAAGAAATCGGCATATACGTAATGGATGTCGCCACGTTCGGTGCCACATGTTCACCCTGTTCAGCACAGTTTATTAAAAACAGAAATACTGAAGAATATGCTGCGGCCTACCCACGAGCTGCCAAAGCTATCATTGAAAACCACTATGTGGATGATTTTCTTGATAGCACAGATACGGTGAAGGAAGCAATTCTGCTCGTAGATCAAGTCAAAACTATACATGCAGCTGCTGGGTTCAAAGTAAAGAAGTTCAAATCGAATTCACCGGAGGTTCTACATGCAATCGGAGAAACAGGTGTTTCGTCTGGAAAGCCAATCAACTGCGAAAGCATATGACGGCCGATCGAGTATTGGGATTGGTATGGGATCCAGTAAATGACATATTCACATTCGACGTATGATGTCTAAACAACCAAATGCTGATTAGTGGGTGTATTACGCCAACGAAGAGGCAGGTGCTTCAGCTAGTTATGAGATTATTCGACCCGCTAGGATTTATTTCCCATTATACCATCCACGGAAAAGTTATTATGCAGGAAATCTGGAGAAGTGGTGCTAACTGGGACGATCCTATCCCCGAACATCTGTTGGATATGTGGTACCGTTGGTTGGAACTACTAACACATATCAATGAAGTACGGGTGCCACGGTGCTACTTCGGCGATATGCCATCCAATTCCCTAAGAGAACTTCAGGTGCATATGTTCGTGGATGCAAGCGAATCCGCCTATGCCTGTGCCGCATATGTCTTATTAGATTGTATCGGAGGGTGACGATGTACGTTAATAGCTTCCAAAACTAAAGTGTCGCCACTTAAACCACTCTCAATCCCTTGATTGGAGCCGGCAATCGCTGGTTCTCCGTGCCGGAGTTCTTGTTGAAAAATGAGAAGGACTGGCCTACTGATACTGTTCATTCTAATAAGAGTACTACTTTGGAAGAACTACGTCCTGTGTTCCTGCACCACTGTACCGTAATGCCACAACTCATTGATATGTCTAATTTTACAGAATATTCTCACCCGAGGGAGCAAAACATAACCTCGATTTATGCCCGCTTAACGTGATGAACACTGAAATGTATACTTCCGTATTTGTGAACATTGTTAAACCTATAATAATCCATAATAATAAATTTACAGCTTTGAAGCTACCGCACTGGCAACTGCAGAACGGTGTTTGAATCGAAGGGCCACCTCGGGTACGAGAACAGTAGGTTCCTACAAGGATCAATCCTGCGTCCACTGCTGTAGAACGTGATGTACGATGATATGTTTAAGTTCCCGTCAGGATTCGAGCTTGTGGGATTCGCGTATGGAGAGTCCATTGATGAGATCGTATAGGGTGCTGATCTTCGATCAGTCTCGTCGAAGAGTGACGCATCATAAAAAATGTAAACTTTCCACAAAAAATCAATAAAAGCAATTAAAAAAGATTTATTAATCACTTGGACGTGATACTCGACAATAAGCTGAGCTTCATAACCATGTCGACTACGGCTGCAAGCGTGCGTCAACGGTGATAACGGTACTATCTAGGATGATTACGAAGGGTGGCGTGGCGGTTTCAATACTGCGATACGAAGGTCCAGTCTGAGTGTCTGCATAGAGCGCAATCTGCATAGTCCGAAAGCTGGGGAGAACGCATAGGTTGATTTGCCTGGGCAAGGTAGCAGGCATACTCGCGGGCATGATGCCCATTAAACTGATGATCAAGGAGGACGAGGAGTGGCACTGGTAATGCTTGAAGGAATATCAAGGTTGCAACGGTATTCAAATGGCCGAGGGAGTAGGGCAACTCGACTGTCCAACGATAGCTCAAAACGCGTTTGGAATGGAGTTTATTTCTCGGATTGAAAATCAAACATGACCGTCGTGTACAATGATTCTTTATTAATCTCCTCTTTTTCTATACAGTGGTGCCAGAGCTCCAATATTATTTTAATTACACCGAGAAAGTTTTCAATTTAAAATTTATGTGTCTATTTTGCAGTTAATTCTCGGGTGTGCAAACAAGTCAAAATCGGCAGACTCAACCGAAGGCAACACAGCGATCTTTGTCACCGATCGCTTGAACTCCCCGGATCCAGTCTTGACGGTGACCACTCTAACTGCTCCATCTCGTCCTGGATGAGTCGCAATGATGCGACCGCGACGCCAATGTTGAGGTGGTAGATTTTCGTCTAGAAGCAACACCAAAGCACCGATTCTGTAGTTTTTGACGTTCCCGGTGTGCCATTTCTGTCTTGTCTGGAGATGGTGAAGGTACTCGGATGACCATCTTCCCCACAAGTGTTGCATCATCTGCTGAAGATGTTCGCATCTGCTGAGTCTTCCTTCGTTTTCGTTGGTATAAGAGGGCTGAGGAAGTGCCATCGCTGACCGGCCGATGAGAAAATGGGATGGCGTTAAAATTGCAGTATCATTCGGGTCGTCCGAAAGCGGGCACAATGGACGAGAATTTAATATTGCCTCAGTTTGTGCCAAGAACGTAATCATTTCCTCGTACGTTAGTCGTGTTTCGCCGATAACTCGTTTGAAGTGAAACTTCATAGATTTTACACCGGCTTCCCACACTCCCCCAAAGTGTGGACTTCGTGGGGGAATGAAATGCCAACGTATACCCTTCACTGAGCAAAACTCGGCCAGCTTCCGCTGATGTAATTCGTCTTCGAAAAGTTGTCGTAGAGCTGCTAATTCGTGGTTCGCTCCCACGAACGATGTACCGTTGTCCGAAAACACATCACTGGGCAATCCACGGCGGCTGGCAAAACGATGTAGGGCTGCGATGAAGTGTTCAGTTGTCAAGCTTGATACCAACTCCATGTGAATTGACTTAACTGCCATACAGATAAAAACCAGTACGTATGCCTTGCATGTCTTCGGACTTCTTTGGCTTAGTCTCAGCAAAAAGGGTCCCGCATAGTCAACACCCACCTTAGAAAATACAGGCGCCGGATTGACGCGTGATTCGGGTAGATTTCCCATGAGTTGACTGCCCAGGACAGGACGATGTTTGACACAAAGTTGACACGATGCTATGATCTTCTTAATTTGCGTTTTGACACGCAGCGGCCAATAACATTCACGTACGATAGCTAACAATCCGCGTTTGAGAGGCGTGTGTTGAAGGATGCGCAGAAGATCGCCAAATACCTCCTCCTGCAGGATACGTAGAATTGTTCTCTCGGCAACAAACATTTCATCTGCTGTTATCGGTGTGCTCAATAGTTGACTGCGTCTTGGAGTTATAAATCGCCGGACATATACCCAAGCTCGTATCAATTTGCGGTAGTGGCTTACCCTATTGAGTTGCACTTTGGATCGGGCACTAGTAGCTGTTAAAACGCTTACTTGCTTTAGCTCCGGTATAGCTGATTCGTCCAGTGGGTCAGGAACGATTGTGTCTACAAGCGGTTGTGACAGCCATGGTGATCCGGTCCACCAAAGACTGTTTTTCAACAAACCCTCCGGATGCTCCCCTCTGGATATAATATCGGCTGGGTTGCATTCCGACCGCACATAATGCCATTGGTTGACATTCGTCATTTCTAAAATCGCTGCCACACGGTTGGCAACAAATACGTTCAATGCTGTCGGAGGTTTTTTAAGCCAACATAAAACAATCTGGGAATCACACCAATATTTCACCTCATCGAACTGAACATTCATCGATGATACTATTTTGTCTGCCAGTTCCACAAGTAGCGTTAACGATTTCAAGGGCGCTACCCGTGATTTACTTGCGACTAGGCCAACGGTGACCGTTCCATCCTTGGCGATAGTCCTAATATACAGCACCGCTCCATACGCACGCAATGATGCATCTGAGAAGCCGTGTAATTCGACTCTTGCTGAACCTGCTGGTACCACTAGACGCCGCTTACGAATCTGGTTGACATACGATAGCTGTTCCTGGAATCTTCTCCAATTCTGCAACAACTCTTCAGGCAGTATTTCATCCCAGTCTAAACCCAGACGCCATAAATCTTGCATGAGCAACTTGGCCACAGTGATGGTGGGACCAAGAAACCCAAGTGGGTCGAACAAACGTCCAATGTCCGACAAAACAGCTCGCTTCGTTATCGACATCCTATATTCTGATTGGTTAACGTGAAATCCGAAATAATCATCCGTTAGATTCCAGATGAGCCCCAATGCCTTGATGGTATTGTTTACACCAGTTTCTTGGAAGTTAACTTGTTTCTCATGTAGGTGTTCCGGAATCGCGTCAAGTACTTCAGCGCTATTAGAACAGAATTTATGGACTCCGAATCCACCCTTCGCTAGTAATGCTGAAAGCTGATGATAAATGGTGACAACATCTTCGATGGACTCTCCTCCCGTAAGGAAGTCATCAATATAGCTGTTATTCTCTATAATGTCCGCAGCTATAGGGAATTCTTGTCCTGCGTCCTTCGCCAACTGCAGGAGTACTCGTGTGGCGTGATGAGGTGAGCTTGCGACCCCATACGTCACCGTTTGAAGCTCAAAAGTTCTTTCTTCTCCATTGACGTTCCACCACAAAATTCTTTGGAAGCGACAGTTTTCTGGAAACATTCGAATCTGGCGGTACATCTTGGGGATGTCCGCCGTCAGAACCACCTTGTGTTTACAGAAACGCAATATTATCGTCAGCAGGTCACTCTGTACAGTAGGACCCACTGAAACTGCATCGTTGAACAAAATATCTGATGTTGTTTTCGCTGACGCGTCATAGACAACGCGGGTTTTCGTAGTCGAACTGGTCGCCTTGTAGACTGCGTGATGTGGAATGTAGCATCCACTCAAAACTGCGCTTTGCACTTCCTTCATGTGTCCTAGTTGCAGTGTTGGTAAAAACTCAAAATCTCAAAACTCATGGATGATTCAAATCAAGCGTGAATTGAAACGCACCCAACTCAGCACCTAAAAACTCATGGATGAGTTGAATCATTCATTTGAATCATCGTAGGTTTTCTTTTGTTCTCCTTCGTTAAAAACAGTGAATTGACGTTTGTCGCATAAAATATTAGACACTCTTTTATGTAAAAGCAATAAATTGCCCCAAATTGATTTCAAATCCGTTTTTAAACCAAAATGATTTTTTGGCAAATGAGTGAAATGATGCGTTTCAGCATGAAAAATTCAAGCGTGATGCATTCCTTTAAAATCGCAGACGATTTCGTTCGCACGGGAGCGCTCGTTGATTGAGATTTATGAGTGATTTTACCAACACTGCCTAGTTGTTCATATTCGGCCATGAATTGTTCATATTGCTCACGCCTTTCCGGATTCCTTCCTTCAATCGATCGAAGCGTTTCTTAGCAAGTTTGTAGGATTCACCAAGCTTATCCTTGAGTTCGTTGAAAGGTAGTCGTACTTGATAACGACCCTGCTCATCCCGAGTATGGGTTTGGTTGAAATGTTCTTCCACATCAGCCTCCGTTTTAGTGAACAGATCCTTTGTTGGAACGGATTCGACTTCCCAAAACCTTGTTAGTGTTTGGTTGAGTTCATCAAAACGATTGAATTGACAGACACAAGAGAGTTGTTTCGACCTTCGTGTATGAACTAAACCCTATTTCAACAGCTGGTATGTTGGACGTGACTCGGGGTACAACCAAAAAGTCTAAATCGTATTGCAGATGGGTACCAAAACCCATTTATTAGTAACTAACGGGATATATGGCTTTCCATGAAGTTGGCTCAAATTTTCATTATTCCGTGAAACTTTCCAAAACAAATTTAGTTTATACATCAAGCTTCCTACAAGGAAGGTTCCGAACCTTGGAAAGAGGCTTCCGAGAAGCGTAGAAGAAGGCTAACAGCTTCCTACAGGACTTTTATGTCCATTGAGGGCTTTCGGGCCTCGTGAAAGGAGGCTTCCGGGCCTCGTGAAAGGGGGCTTCCGGGCTTCTTACAAGGAGGCTTCCGGGCTTCTTACAAGGAGGCTTCCGGGCCTCGTGAAAGGAGGCTTCCGGGCCTCGTGAAAGGATGCTTCCGGGCCTCTTACAAGGAGGCTTCCGGGCCTCTTGAAAGAAAGCTTCCGGACCTCTTGAAAGGAGGCTTCCGGGTCTCTTGAAAGGAGGCTTCCGGGCCTCTTGAAAGGAGGCTTCCGAGCCTCTTGAAAGGAGGCTTCAGGGCCTCTTGAAAGGAGGCTTCCGGGCCTCTTGAAAGGAGGCTTCCGGGCCTCTTGAAAGGAGGCTTCCGGGCCTCTTGAAAGGAGGCTTCCGGGCCTCTTGAAAGGAGGCT
Organism: Armigeres subalbatus; assembly: GCF_024139115.2. Taxonomy (NCBI): domain Eukaryota; kingdom Metazoa; phylum Arthropoda; class Insecta; order Diptera; family Culicidae; genus Armigeres; species Armigeres subalbatus. Next base: position 286,812,110 of record NC_085141.1, on the reverse strand, counting down.
TCCGGGCCTCTTGAAAGGAGGCTTCCGGGCCTCTTGAAAGGAGGCTTCCGGGCCTCTTGAAAGGAGGCTTCCGGGCCTCTTGAAAGGAGGCTCCCAGGCCTCTTGAAAGGAGGCTTCCGGGCCTCTTGAAAGGAGGCTTCCAGGCCTCTTGAAAGGAGGCTTCCAGGCCTCTTGAAAGGAGGCTTCCAGGCCTCTTGAAAGGAGGCTTCCGGGTCTCTTGAAAGGAGGCTTCCGGGCCTCTTGAAAGGAGACTTCCGGGCCTCTTGAAAAGAGGCGTCCAGGCCTCTTGAAAGGAGGCTTCCAGGCCTCTTGAAAGGAGGCTTCCGGGTCTCTTGAAAGGAGGCTTCCGGGTCTCTTGAAAGGAGGCTTCCGGGCCTCTTGAAAGGAGGGTTCCGGGCCTCTTGAAAAGAGGCGTCCAAGCCTCTGAAAAGGAAAATTCTGAGTCGCTTGAAAAGAGGCGTCCAAGCCTCTGGAAAGGAGAGTTTTGAGCCTTTTTGTATCTTAAAAGGAGGCTTCCGAGCTGCTTGCAAGAAGGCTTTTGAGAAGCGTAGAAGTAAGGTAACAATAATATCGTGAATAGGTAATAACAATCCTCGTGCAATAGAGCATTTGACTTTTTCGAAAAAAAAGCCTTCATGCCTCTCAAAAAAGACTCTAGATTTCAGTTCAGAAGCATATTCTTAACATATCATTCATTGTTTCGATCAAGTAGAAGATGTTTAAAATTTGTTCATTGGACGTTTCATCTTGTTGATCCTTTGACCCGCAGCCCTTTATACACTGTGCTGGTTGTAAAGGGCAGGACTGAATTGGCTTCAATTTACTGATCGCCATACATAATATGTACAAGACAAAGTTTTGAAATAAAAAAAATACCCAATTGTCAAAACTTTATCAATAATATTGAATAATAATTGTGACACATCCGCCAGGATGCCTTTTGTTTGAGGTACCCCCTGGAGCTAGCAAAGTTACCCCCAGGGGTACATATACCCCAGGTTGAGAACCGCTGTCCTAAACGTATCGGTCTGAATTAACAGATCCCATGGGAAGCTGGGAGAAAGGAATTCCTCCGGAAGTTCCTCCAGGAAATTATAAAAGAAAGTCCCTTCAATATTTCTTCAAGACTTCCCCCTCAAATTTCGCCAAGAAATCACCCGGTGATTGCCCTGGAAAATAAAAAAAATACCTAGGAAATTCTTCCAGAAATTCAATTGCTTTTTCTTCTACGAGCTACTTGGCCGAGTATACGTTTTATAGCAATATGGATCCAGTGGCCAAGTTTGCCTCACAAAGACATTTTCCTACGACATTTTCCCCACTTTTTCAGCAAAAATTCTGCTTAATTTGAATTAAATGTCAAACAAGCTATGCGAAATGATTTAATATACATTTTTTCAGTATTTCCGACACAAATCAGTTGAACTGAACTCAACAGCAAAAATCATTTAAAAAAAATGTTTTTTTGGAAATATAAAAATCGAAATCTGATATTGTTATCTAAACAACAATTGGAAAAAAAAAAAAATGGGGTTTAATGCTAATTTCAGACTCACATAAAACTGAAAAAAAACATGAGGATTACTACTTGGAACATCTTTACCGTACCGTTGAGAGCGCCTCTTTAACTTCGAATGGTACTTTGTATTTTCGATATTCTTAGAAAACTACAAAATTGTCTACATAAGGTTGCCATCCAACTATCAAAAAGAAACTACAATTGTCATAATAGAAATTTAAAAATGTCCAAAGTAATCCTTATGAAACCCCGTCTATCAGTACCTTTGAGTTTAATATTGTGAAGGTCTTCGTTGGAAGCGGACTTAATTCTGATTAAACTTCTACTCCCGTTCTAGTTAATGGACAGCAAGCTCCAATGAACCCATCATTAGGTAGATCGATCGCAACTTTATCGTAGTGTTTATCCTACCACTAAAATGTTGACCTGCATACCTGAGTCTGGTTGCGTCGGTCAATGACGATGGCAAACTCCGGTCCACCGCCATACTACCGCTGAGTGGAAAGCCTGCTTTACTCAACGGTTGTGGAATTCCATCGTAAGAACAAGAAGGAATGGACACCACTGACTGTTCTACCGGCAACATCCGTCGCATATTGCATACATTCTCGTAGATAAGAGATAGTGGCCAAGTTTTGCCTGTCTGGAACCAGGAGGAAACTATTTCAACCGCTAGGAAATAGGAAAACGTACGAATTCTTGAAGGCACACGAAGAACGACGGAAGGCTGAATGTGAGCAAAGTTTGTGTTTTCCTTTTCCGACCCAAGCAGCAAACTTTATCTCGACTTCAGGTAGACAAGGACGCCGGCGAAAGAGGACACTTTTTACAGTGTCCGTAGACTGAAAAGAAGGCTCAAAATCGGTTTTCAATTCATGGCATTTTTTTTCTGAAATTTTTATAGCAGATAGTTTTTTTTTACAAAAAAAAAGAATCAAAAGCAGTGGCGTAAAAATTTATATTATTTGTTATTTTGCCTCACATCTTTTGTAGTGTTCTATTTCATGAATTTTAACCTAAGATTGTGTTTGCAATACTGATCCAAAAACTCCTGGGGTGTATTTTAGCTGAATCAATTAAAAAATTAGTTGATAAGTGCTGTCAAAAATTCTTTTGGGATACTATTTTCAAAAAAATGAGACTTGCAAAAATGAAAAAAAAATATTACGTTCTAAAGAATTCACTTTTTTCTGGAAGATTAAAATATTTGTGTGAATTTTCAAATAAATAAGGATTTTTTGGATTTTTTCAATATAGTTGTTAAGGATCTTTTGTCGCTTTATTTTCGTGTACTGAGAAGCTTGTGCTTATAAAAGATATAATTTATTCGACTACTGCATGGCAAGCAGACACTGTGTGTTTCGATTTGCAAAGGAAATTAGTTTTCTGTCAGAACGGTGCAAACTGATGGCTGCTCTTGCTCAGAAGTTGAAGTATTTTTCAGGGGAAAAGTATCTGGTGGTTCGTTGACAAGAGATCCTTGAAAATTTATGATTTCCTAGAGTTTGGACTGGCTAAGAGGCTTATGCAAGACGCCGCGCTGGTTGGGCTGCTTGCAGCGACTACGTCTACCTTTTTGATTTATTTATTTTACGACACCAATAAAGGTGCACGTCATCGTCCTCCCACACGTTTCACTCGCTCGCTTGCTGCTGCGGGTAGATATCGGACTTTTAGGGAAGAACTAGAGGAAGGGTCGACGGTTTCCTCGTAGCTTGCATTTTACGATAAAATCAATGGTGCCTGTTGCAAATGTTGAGGACCACCATAATTTCTCTTAGTGTTCCCGAATTCTGATGCTGAGAAGATAGTAGCGAAAGGATCGTTCCCATAAAGTTTGCATCGTAAAATTTCAATAAAGTGGCAAAAGAGGGTTGAGTTGGGATGGTCCTTCGAAGTTTGATCGTAAAAAGAGCACAGTATCGATGCAGTCTACAGAAGGTAATTGAATTTGTTGCAACCCGTGAAGGAGAAGTTTTATTGAAGGTACAAGTTTTATTAACTTCCTTAATTGCAAGTGATGCAACTGTGTCCTCAAGAATAGTTCATTTTGCTCCACTTGAAGAAGATAGAAAAAAAGTTTGACTTCCTTACACATTTCTTACATTTAATTATCATCAAACATTAGAGACAGAATCTCATAACCGAATTGTCTCCTAAATCACACTCCACTTCCACAAAGAAGCGTGAGTATCGCAATCTTATCGTGTCTAGTTTGTCCACCACCGGTCAACAGTGCGACAAGCCGAGCAAGAAATCCGAAACTCGCCTCGATTAACATCCCGTCAGCGTTTTCGGAAAAATAACGACAATCACGATAAGACATAATATATGTCTTTGGTGATCGATTCATTGAGTCCCCGTACCTTGGCTCGTCCAACCTAACACCAGCTCGGGGAGATAGAAAATCCCACAAAACAGACGAAAAATAAATTATTACAAAGCTCGAAACATGGGCGAAGCAGCCAAAACTGGCACGAAGAAGAAAATCATGTTTGAAATTAAATAAACAAAAATCCCAAATTTTGGCTCGTCACGCTGCTTCAAACTTCGAGCAGCCCTTCCACTGATCGTTGGTGCTGGACCGCGCAAGATGAGATGACGATCACGCACCCACCTCTCCTGGCTTTCCTCCAGTTATGGTTCGCCCGTTCGGGGGAGGGAAGCGATTCTAAAACGCACCTCTTACCTCCGATTCAACATTTACCAAATACAATCTGTTGATCATTTTATTAAACAGAATCATACTCGGTAATGAACACTTTTTTAAGCTTTTGTCAGAAATAAGGACATAAGTTTCAAGATATATTCTTCATCGTAGACTTTTTTTTATAAAAGAGAAAAGCACCCATCACCCAAAAACGCACATGTCTCCATCGGAGGGAAAAATCATGGGTTCATTACGGCCCATCTTCCCCTACCGCAGGATTTAGCAGCATCAGAACCATCGCCGGAGTAGCTGCCAGCAGCGGGGCAGCAGCAAGGCAACGGAACCAAATGCTGCAATATTTGTTTTTCGGACCGCACCTCCCGCCTACAAGGTGTGCCTTCCATTCGTTTCGAATCGAACGCACACTTGATGGCAGGATGATGATGATGATGATGCCAGGCCGTGCCAGCCTCAGCAGCCAGACTGTTGCTGCTGGACGAGGAGAGGCTTGTGGTTCCATCGTTTTTCTTCTGGTCATGTTGATTTTGGACTGAGTCACAGGAAAGAAAATCTCGAACCTACTTAATCAAACTGATGGAGAGCGTTGGGCGACAGATAGGTCGGAAGGGCGATAGGGATGATCTGTTTCTTCTAGAGGTGTTTCGACATTTTCAAGGTGCGATGGATTGAAAAAAAGTAAATTTGTGGATTTTTGCTTTTTAAATTCGTATTTTTTTTCTATTAGTTTTTCAGATAAAAATTCGGCAACTCTAGAAAATGTTTCTTTTTTATCCAGAAAATGTTCGGCATCTCTAGGAAACTTGGGATCTCCACCATATTCTTCCAAATTCTCACTGAAAAGTCCGAAGGTCCACAAGGAAATTGCGCAATTCCTCAGAGAAAAAAATCCTCTTCATGAATTTTCTTGGGAATTTTTTCCGAATTTCCTTGGGAATGTCTTCCAAATTTCCTTTGAAATTCCGAATTTCCTTGGCAAATTCTTACGATTTTCCTTGGAATATTCTTCCGAATTTCCTTTGGGAAACTATTCTGAATTTCCTTTGAAAAATTCTTCAGAATTTCCTTTGGAAAATTCTTTCGAATTACCTCTGGGAAATTCTTCTGAATTTCCTTTGGGAAGTTCTTCAGAATTGTCTTTGGGAGTTATTCTGAATTTCCTTTCCTTTCCTTTCTTCCGAATTCCCTTTGGGCAATTGTTCCGAATTTCCTTTGGGAAATTGTTCCGAATTTCTTTGGGTAATTCTTCCGAATTTCCTTTCCTTTGGGAAATTCTTCCGAACTTCGTTTGGGAAATTCTTCCGAATTTCCTTTGGGAAATTCCTCCGAATTTCCTTTGGAAAGTTCTTCCGAATTTCCTTTGGGAAATTCTTCTGAATTTCCTTTGCGAAATTCTTCCGAATTTTCTTGGGAAATTCTTCCGAATTTTCTTTGGGAAATTCTTCCGAATTTTCTTTGGGAAATTCTTCCAAATTTCCTTTGGGGAATTTTTCCGAATTTCCTTTGGGAAATTCTTCCGAATTTCCTTGCAAGATTCTTTCGAATTTCCTTGGGAAATTTTTTTTTAATTCGTCCGAATTTCCTTTGAGAAATTCTTCCGAATTTCCTTTTAGAAATTCTTCCGAATTTCCTTTGGGAAATCGTTCCGAATTTCCTTTGGGAAATTCTTCCGAATTTCCTTTGGAAAATTCTTTAGAATTTCCTTTGGGAATTTTTTCCGAATTCCCTTTGGGAAATTCTTCCGAATTTCCTATGGGAAATTCTTCCGAATTTCCTATGGGAAATTCTTCCAAATTTCCTTTGGGGAATTCTTCCGAATTCCTTTGGGAAATTCTTCCAATTTCCTTTGGAAATTCTTCGAATTTCCTTTGGGAAATTCTTCCGAATTCCTTTGGGAAATTCTTCCGAATTCCTTTGGGAAATTCTTCCGAATTTCCTTTGGGAAATTCTTCCGAATTCCTTTGGGAAATTCTTCAATTCCTTTGGAAATTCTTCGAATTCCTTTGGGAAATTCTTCCGAATTCCTTTTGGGAAATTCTTTGAATTTCTTTGGGAAATTCTTCCGAATTTCCTTTGGGAAATTCTTCCGAATTTCCTTTGGGAAATTCTTGAATTTCCTTTGGGAAATTCTTCGAATTTCCTTTGGGAAATTCTTCGAATTTCCTTTGGGAAATTCTTCCGAATTTCCTTTGGAAATTCTTCCGAATTCCTTTGGGAAATTCTTCGAATTCCTTTGGGAAATTCTTCGAATTTCCTTTGGAAATTCTTCCGATTTCCTTTGGGAAATTCTTCGAATTTCCTTTGGGAAATTCTTCGAATTTCCTTTGGGAAATTCTTCCGAATTTCCTTTGGGAAATTCTTCCGAATTCCTTTGGGAAATTCTTCCGAATTCCTTTGGGAAATTCTTCCGAATTTCCTTTGGAAATTCTTGAATTTCCTTTGGGAAATTCTTCCGAATTCCTTTGGGAAATTCTTCAATTTCCTTTGGGAAATTCTTCCGAATTCCTTTGGGAAATTCTTTAATTCCTTTGGGAAATTCTTCGAATTTCCTTTGGGAAATTCTTCCGAATTTCCTTTGGGAAATTCTTTCGAATTCCTTTGGGAAATTCTTTCAATTTTCCTTGAGAAATTCTTTCCGAATTTCTTTGAGAAATTCTTTCCGAATTTCTTTTGGGAAATTCTTTCAATTTCCTTTGGGAAATTCTTTCGAATTTCCTTTGGGAAATTCTTTCGAATTCCTTTGGGAAATTCTTTCGAATTTCCTTTGGGAAATTCTTTCAATTTCCTTTGGGAAATTCTTTCGAATTTCCTTTGGGAAATTCTTTCGAATTTCCTTTGGGAAATTCTTTTCGAATTTCCTTTGGGAAATTCTTTCGAATTTCCTTTGGGAAATTCTTTCAATTTCCTTTGGGAAATTCATTCGAATTTCCTTTGGAAAATTCTTTCGAATTTTCTTTGGGAAATTCTTTCGAATTTTCTTTGGGAAATTCTTTCGAATTTCATTTGGGAAATTCTTTCGAATTTCCTTTGGGAAATTCTTTCGAATTTCCTTTGGGAAATTCTTTCGAATTTCATTTGGGAAATTTTTTCGAATTTCATTTGGGAAATTCTTTCGAATTTCATTTGGGAAATTCTTTCGAATTTTCTTTGGAAAATTCTTTCGAATTTCCTTTGGAAACTTTTTTCGAATTTCCTTTAGGAAATTGTTTCGAATTTCCTTTGGGAAATTGTTTCAAATTTCCTTTGTGAAATTCTTCCGAATTTCCTTTTTGAAATTCATTCAAATTTCCTTTGGGAAATTCTTTCGAATTTCCTTTGGGAAATTCCTTCGAATTTCCTTTGGGAAATTCTTTCGAATTTCCTTTGGGAAATTCTTTCGAATTTCCTTTGGTAAATTATTTCGAATTTCCTTTGGTAAATTATTTCGAATTTCCTTTGGGAAATTCTTTCGAATTTCCTTTGGGAAATTCTTTCAATTTCCTTTGGGAAATTCTTTCGAATTTCCTTTGGGAAATTCTTTCAATTTCCTTTGGGAAATTCTTTCGAATTTCCTTCGGGAAGTTCTTTCGAATTTTCTTTGGGAAATTCTTTCAATTTCCTTTGGGAAATTCTTTCAATTTCCTTTGGGAAATTCTTTCGAATTCCTTTGTAAATTCTTTCGAAATTCCTTTGGGAAATTCTTTCGAAATTCCTTTGGGAAATTCTTTCGAATTTCTTTTGGGATATTCTTTTGAATTCCCTTCGGGAAATTCTTTCGAATTTTCTTTCGAATTTCCTTTGGGAAATTCTTTCGAATTTCCTTTGGGAAATTCTTTCGAATTTCCTTTGGGAAGTCCTTTCGAATTTCCTTTGGGATATTCTTTCAATTTCCTTTGGGAAATTCTTTCAATTTCCTTTGGGAAATTCTTTCGAATTTCCTTTGGGAAATTCTTTCGAATTTCCTTTGGAAATTCTTTCGAATTTCCTTTGGGAAATTCTTTCAATTTCCTTTGGGAAATTCTTCGAATTTCCTTTGGGAAATTCCTTCAATTTCCTTTGGGAAATTCTTTCGAATTTCCTTTGGGAAATTCTTTCGAATTTCCTTTGGGAAATTCTTTCGAATTTCCTTTGGGAAATTCTTTCGAATTTCCTTTGGGAAATTCTTTCGAATTTCCTTTGGGAAATTCTTCCGAATTTCCTTTGGGAAATTCTTTCGAATTTGCTTTGGGAAATTCTTTCGAATTCCCTTTGGGAAATTCTTTCGAATTTCCTTTGGGAAAGTCTTTCGAATTTCCTTTGGGAAATTCTTTAGAATTTCATTTGGGAAATTCTTTTGAATTTCCTTTGAGAAATTCTTTTGAATTTCCTTTGGGAAATTCTTTTGAATTTCCTTTGGGAAATTCTTTCGAATTTCCTTTGGGAAATTCTTTTGAATTTCTTTTGGGAAATTCTTTCGAATTTCCTTTGGGAAATTCTTTCGAATTTCCTTTGGGAAATTCTTTCGAATTTCCTTTGGGATATTCTTTCGAATTTCCTTTGGGAATTTCTTTCGAATTTCCTTTGGGAAATTCTTTCGAATTTCCTTTGGGAAATTCTTTAGAATTTCCTTTGGGAAATTCTTTCGAATTTCCTTTGGGAAATTTTTCCCAATTTCCTTTGGGAAATTTTTCCAATTTCTTTTGGGAATCTTTTCTAATTTCCATTGGGAAATTCTGTCGAATTTCCTTTGAAATTTTTTTTCAAATTCCTTTGGGAAATTTTTTCGAATTTCTTTTGGGAAATTCTTTCGAATTTCCTTTGGGAAATTCTTTCGAATTTTCTTTCGAATTTCCTTTGGGAAATTCTTTCGAATTTCCTTTGGGAAATTCTTTCGAATTTCCTTTGGGAAATTCTTTCGAATTTCCTTTGGGAAATTCTTTCGAATTTCCTTTGGGAAATTCTTTCGAAATTTCTTTGGGAAATTCTTTCGAATTTCCTTTAGGAAATTCTTTCGAATTTCCTTTGGGAATTTCTTTCGAATTTCCTTTGGGAAATTCTTTCGAATTTCCTTTGGGAAATTCTTTTGAATTTCTTTGGGAAATTATTTCGAATTTCCTTCGGGAAATTCTTTCGAATTTCCTTTGCGAAATTCTTTCGAATTTCCTTTGGGAAATTCTTTTGAATTTCCTTTGGGAAATTCTTTTGAATTTCCTTTGGGAAATTCTTTTGAATTTCCTTTGGGAAATTCTTTCAAATTTGCTTTGTGAAATTCTTTTAAATTTCCTTCGAGAAATTCTTTCGAATTTCCTTTGGAATTATTTTTCGAATTTCCTTTGGGAAATTCATTCGAATTTCCTTTGGGAAATTCTTTCGAATTTCCTTTGGGAAATTCTCTTGAATTTCCTTTGCGAAATTCTTTCGAATTTCCTTTGCGAAATTTTTTCGAATTTCCTTTGGGAAATTCTTTCCAATTTCCTTTGGGAAATTCTTTCGAATTTCCTTTGGGAAATTCTTTCAATTTCCTTTGGGAAGTTCTTTCGAATTTTCTTTGGGAAATTCTTTCAATTTCCTTTGGAAATTCTTTCGAATTTCCTTTGGGAAATTCTTTCTTATTTCCTTTGAGAAATTCTTTCGAATTTCCTTTGAGAAATTCTTTCGAATTTCCTTTGAGAAATTCTTTCGAATTTCCTCAGGGAAATTCTTTCGAATATCACTAGGGAAATTATTTTGATTTTCCTTTGGGAAATTCTTTTGAATTTCCTTTGGGAAATTCTTTCGATTTTGCTTTGGGAAATTCTTTCGAATTTCCTTTGGGAAATTTTTTCGAATTTCCTTTGGGAAATTCTTTCAAATTTCCTTTGGGAAATTCTTTCGAATTTCCTTTGGGAAATTCTTTCGATTTCCTTCGGAAAATTCTTTCAATTTCCTTCGGGAAATTCTTTCGAATTTCCTTTGGGAAATTCTTTCGAATTTCCTTTGGGAAATTCTTTCGAATTTCCTTTGGGAAATCGTTCCGAATTTCCTTTGGAAAATAGTTCCCAATTTCCTTTGGGAAATTGTTCCGAATTTCCTTTGGGAAATTGTTCCGAATTTCCTTTGGGAAATTGTTCCGAATTTCTTTTGAGAAATTCTTCCGAATTTCCTTTATGAAATTGTTCCGAAATTCCTTTGAGAAATCTTTTCGAATTTACTTTGGGAAATTCTTTCGAATTTCATTTGGGAAATTCTTTCGAATTTCCCTTGAGAAATTTTTTCGAATTTCCTTTGGGAAATTCTTCCGAATTTCCTTTGGGAAATTGTTCCGAATTTCCTTTGGGAAATTGTTCCGAATTTCCTTTGGGAAATTGTTCCGAATTTTCTTTGGGAAATTGTTCCGAATTTCCTTTGGGAAATTGTTCCGAATTTCCTTTGGGAAATTGTTCCGAATTTCCTTTAGGAAATTTTTTCGAATTTCCTTTGGGAAATTGTTTCGAATTTCCTTTGGGAAGTTGTTCCGAATTTCCTTTGGGAAATTGTTCCGAATTTCCTTTGGGAAATTGTTCCGAATTTCCTTTGGGAAATTGTTCCGAATTTCGTTTGGGAAATTGTTCCGAATTTCCTTTGGGAAGTTGTTCCGAATTTCCTTTGGGAAATTCTTCCGAATTTCCTTTGGGAAATTCTTCCGAATTTCCTTTGGGAAATTGTTCCGAATTTCTTTTGGGAAATTCTTCCGAATTTCCTTTATGAAATTGTTCCGAAATTCCTTTGGGAAATTCTTTCGAATTTCCTTTGGGAAATTCTTTCGAATTTCCTTTGGAAAAGTCCTTCGAATTTCCTTTGGAAAATTCTTTCGAATTACCTTTGGAAAATTCTTTCGAATTTCCTTTGGGAAATTCTTTCGAATTTCCTTTGGGAAATTCTTTCGAATTTCCTTTGGGAAATTCTTTCGAATTTCCTTTGGGAAATTCTTTCGAATTTCCTTTGCGAAATTCTTTCGAATTTCCTTTGCGAAATTCTTTCGAATTTCCTTTGGAAAATTTGGAAATTTCCTTTGGGAAATTCCTTCGAATTTCCTTTGCGAAATTCTTTCGAATTTCCTTTGCGAAATTCTTTCGAATTTCCTTTGCGAAATTCTTTCGAATTTCCTTTGCGAAATTCTTTCGAATTTCCTTTGGGAAATTCTTTCGAATTTCCTTTGGGAAATTCTTTCGAATTTCCTTTGGGAAATTCTTTCGAATTTCCTTTGGGAAATTCTTTCGAATTTCCTTTGGGAAATTCTTTCGAATTTCCTTTGGGAAATTCTTTTGAATTTCCTTTGGGAAATTCTTTCGAATTTCCTTTGGGAAATTCTTTCAAATTTCCTTTGGGAAATTCTTTCGAATTTCCTTTGGGAAATTCTTTCGAATTTCCTTTGGGAAATTCTTTCGAATTTCCTTTGGGAAATTCTTTCGAATTTCCTTTGGGATATTCTTTCGAATTTCTCTTGGGAAATTCTTTCGATTTTCATTTGAGAAATTCTTTCGATTTTCCTTTGGGAAATTCTTTCGATTTTCCTTTGGTCTTTCGATTTTCCTTTGGAAAATTCTTTCGAATTTCTTTTGGGAAATTCTTTCGATTTTTCTTTGGGAAATTCTTCCGAATTTCCTTTGGGAAGTTCTTCCGAATTTTCTTGGGAAACTCTTCCGAATTTCCTTGGGAAACGCTTCGGAATTTCTTTGGAAAATTCTTCGGAATTTCCTTGGGAAGTTCTTCGGAATTTCCTTGGGAAATTCTTCGGAATATGCTTGGGAATTTCTTCGGAATTTCCTTGAGAAATTCCTCGGAATTTCCTTGGGAAATTGTTCGGAATTTCCTTGGGAAATTTTCAGGAATTTCTTTGGGAAGTTTTTCGGAATTTCCTTAGGAAATTCTTCGGATTTTGCTTGGGAAATTCTTCGGAATTTCCTTGGGAAATTCTTCGGAATTTCCTTGGGAAATTCTTCGGAATTTCCTTGGGAAATTCTTCGGAATTTCCTTGGGAAATTCTTTCAAATTTTCTTGGGAAATTGTTCTGAATTTCCTTGCGAAATTGCTTCGACTTTCCTTGGGAAATTGTTCCGATTTTTCTTGGGATATTCTTCCGATTTTTCTTGGGAAATTCTTCCGATTTCCCTTGGAAAATTCTTCCGATTTTTCTTGGGATATTCTTCTGGTTTTCCTTGTAAAATTCTTCCTTGGGAAATTGTTCTGAATTTCCTTGGAATATGTTTCGAATTTCTTTGGGAAATTGTTCTGAATCTCCTTGGAAAATTGTTGCGAAGTTCTTTTGGGAAATTGTTCCGAAGTTTCTTGGAAAATTGATTCGAGTTATCTTGGGAAATTTTTCCGTTTTTTTCTTCGGAAGTTCTTGTGATTTTCCTTGGAAAACTCTTCCTTGAGAAATTATGCAATAAAATTTATAGAACATCATAAAAAACGGCACTGACCCATATTTTCCTGTGGCTCATTTTGCCTTATTTTACTCTGCTCGTTTTAAATACATGTAGATGTTTTGATACTACCATGTCATGACATAGATTCGAATGCATTCAATTTTGCACACTTTTGTCAAATAAAAAAATACTGCCGTTTTTCTTGCACTACGTGTTGGTGTCAACGAATGTTTTATATATTTTTGTGATGTCCAAATAGAAGCCAAATCAATGGTGAACAACAAACTAATGCATTCTACTTGATTACTTCAAGAATAAGTCAAAACATGACTTCTTGAACTGTTCATATTTTTAATATATTTGGACATTGTACAGTTTTACAAATACCTTCCCCGACGACCGAGGATACGTCAATTAGACATACATTGCCGTTTCACCTTGTGGCCTACCTGTGACTATCTACAAGGGCTAAGCCTGGCTGGCTGCAGTAACCTTTGTATAAAAAACTACTTGTGGCAGTGAGCCATACCATGCCATACAGAACAGAAAAGACCCGGAACAGCGCGGGCCAACCGACGAACAACATGACTGAACTAATCTCCATAAATAAAGCATCTCTAACAAGATGAATTTTTAATGTTTCTGGAATGAAAACAGAAATAAAAACAATCGAGTCCGGCAGTGAGCGAAAATAAATAGGAAAGAGACACGCATAAGCCAACTAAGAAACGAAGTTTATAACTTCGAATGGAGAAACAACAACCGGAGCGCACGGACAGAGTGTGAAACGAACAAGATCTCGAAGATGTCGGAGTCAAGGTGTGCGCTTCGATCGATACGATGAAGCACCTTCCCATAGCCAGGTTGGCGGGTGGAAAGGTGTGGGTTGAATGTTGTTGATTTCGGAATTAGCTTTCTATAGTTGAACCATGTATGCTCACGCATGGGTAATGCCGCAATTAGTCATAGAATATGTAAGCCACATATGATTAGGTTGCCCTCGCAACGTGCTCTTGCGATTCAATAATTTATGTAGATTGGTTGCTGGAAAAAGGTGACAATCATACGCAAGGAGTGTAACTGTCACTGGAAAATGCGGGAAAACAACCATCTGATGACATGATTTGATTTTACTCTTTGAATTATCGAGAATTGCATAAAACATTGGCTATTTCTGATGATGGCAGATGATCATTGTCCTATTCTGATATAGTTTGAGAAATCGTTTGTTGTGAGGTTTGTTTATCATCACAGAGAGGGCAATCCTCTTGTTAACTTCACTATAGTCGCGACCTGTTCCACATAATTTGAGTGGTCAACTGAAACAACAAAAATCTAGAAAAAATCACAGACCAAGTTTTCTAATAATAATATTTTTTTTATAAGTTTGGTAAGATAAAAATTTCTACTTCAATTATTTTGGTATTTTTTTTCCCAAACGTCAATCCATACATCCTTAAGATGTCGAGAACTATTGAGTAAACAAATGTAGAAAGTCTTTAAAATAGAACTCCACGGATCCAAATATAAATTATAAGAAAAACAGACACATTTTTAATTCCACTAAAAATCAACACAATCATTGCCAAACGTTAAATTGGATAAAATCGCCAGCCGAGTCTAGCGTGCTCCACGTGCCCATCATAAGATACACATATTTTGACCCACGCGCTCTTTGACCTACCGAAACAACATTCACGATTCAAATCAACCAGATCCGTGCATGTAGGTACCCGCTGAGAAACGTGTGGTTTGGCAAATCGATTTGAACTCACCGAAGCCGAAACGAGCAAAACTTATGAAGCATGTTTCAATTATCTATTCTTCCATCTCGGCAAATGACAGGCGAACATATGCGCTTTTTGGAAATAATCAGGGGCTAATCATACAAATCATGGAAAATAATGATAAGCCAATCCAGTGAACAAAGTGCCATGCTGTTTCGAAATGTTAGCTGATTATTTTTGGAAGTTTTGGCTTAGCGGTTTTTGTTTATTCTGCTCATTGCTTTTTATGTCACAAGTTTGCAGGTTACTTACGCTCTAAGGCTGACCTGCTCAAAATTTCGTAATCCAGAAATATGGCAATCTAGAAAATTAGTAAAATATACTACTCCATTAATATATAATTTCCCAATCAAAAGTGATAAGATACAACTTTCAGATAATGGCTTGATAACTCTATTTAACTGATTGTTATCAAAGCTGTGCCAGCTGTCTCAAATTCCGCACAGATGGCTAAAAACCTTTAAGAGCGTCGAATACCATAATTTCGACGAGCTTTTACTGTTAGGCAGTTATAATTACTTCGAATCGAAATTTTATCGGGAAAACATGTATTACCTCTATCGTATCCAGAGTTGAACCATAACAATGAAGTATTTCCGATAAACCGCTATGGGAAGATCCATTAATTACGTAACGCAAAAATTGGGCATTTTCAACCCCCCCTCCCCCCTATGTAACACTTTTTGTATGAAACATCTGAAAATTTTGTATGGATCGTCACACTTTGCTCAACCCCCCCTCCCCCCTCTAAGCGTTACGTAATTTGTGGATGCTCCCTATATAGAAACGAGTGATTGCAATATAAGTCTGTTCGAGATTTGAAACGGTTCGTCATACCTCAATAGCTTTATTGCTGGAAATATTTTTCACAAAAAAAATGTTTATTTCGCCAATTATATGTAAATTTCAATCGAATAGAAGGTGTTACAGCAGATGCAAAATAGATTTGAAAGTAGCTATACGCCGAATTTAGCATTTTAGCCCTTTTGTGAATCGACAGATTTTCTTCCTTTCTTGATTCTTAGGACGTGGCCAGGCATGCAATTGCTTCTGGATAGGAAAAGGATCTAATCCCAAGTACCAATTTGCGACAATAAAAAGTAGATTGTTCAGGTAAGCATTGCACAGCCATGCTATTCTATGCTTTTGTGAATCAACAGATTCGTATTTCGTTTTCTGCTCGAATATTTGTAGCAAAACACTGAAGAGATTTTCTAGTAGAAACTCAAATAAGAGAACTACAACTCCATTTAATTACACCACTTGATTGTACCTATGACAGATACGTATTTTGACCTCAATAGTAAGGACGTCTTCAGTGTCTCGTACAAGCCGAGGTACGAAACCAAGTACGAAACACTGATGGCGGCCTTACTGTTGAGGTCGAAATATGTAACGGTCTGAGCTACAATCAAGTGGTGGAATTAAATGGAATTGTGAAAGCTCGTCTTATGACAACTAGGCTGAATTAAGTAGAAACACCGATGACATCTGACGCCCTGTTCGGATAACATAATTAAAAAAAAAAGTGATATTTTAAATGAGTTCGCATTTCCTTTGAGGCTATAACAGTCACGAACGCATGGTCCGATTTGCAAGATTTTCTCACTAATTGATTCATCTTGAGGTCAGCTGTGTTTATATATACAAAAAGTCTGCAAACTCGATAGGGAAAGTTGAAAAATTGTCCAAATACAATATTAGGGGAATACACAATACGGACTACGTGGTTTGTGAACATCCCCAAAGTAAGAAAATAAATGTGAAAAGTGATAAGCGAAATGTTGTGAGTGATGAAAAGGGAGAAGTGAGAAGCGACAAGTCAGAAGTTTGAGTCGAGAAGCATCAAAAAGCAATAAATAATTCTATTATCAATCGAGAATTATAACCTGGGAATTGTGAGAAGTGAGATAGGAGAAGCGAGAAGTAAGAATGAGATTTGAAAGTGAGAATCAAGCAGTAAGAAGTGAGAAATGAGATGGGAAAATGTGAAGCAAGTAGTAAAAAATGAGAAGTAATAAGAAAGATACTTGGTGTGAGAAATGAGATGTGCAAAGCTGAAAGCAAGAAGAGGAATGAAATGTTATAAGTGAGAAACGAGACATGAATGTTGCAAGGTGGGAAGCATGAAGTGAAATTGAAGAATTGAGAAATGCTCTTCATGCCCTTCATGCCCTTTTTGATGTATAAAAAAATGTGCCAACGGCAGAGATTTCCAGTCATCCAAAAAATTTCTGGAGTTAGGCTTCCAAGACTACATAAGTAAGCAAAAATCAATCGGAAGCTCTTTTTGATGTGTATAATAGTATGTGTCAACGGCAAAAGCTCTCGGTCATCCAAGATTTTACATAAAAAAATACCCATTTCGCTCGACAGCTTTGGTGGCTTCAATAAAAAAATGTGTTTTAAGCTACTTGGTGCAATAACCAAAAGTATGCTCCAATATATCGGTCCACCACGGACCAGGTGTTCGCCATTCGTCAAGTACTGCAGAAATGTCGCGAATACAACGTTCCCACACATCATCTATTCATCGACTTCAAAGCCGCATATGATACAATCGATCGGAACCAGCTATGGCAGCTAATGTACTATAGCTAATAAACTGACACGGTTGATCAAAGCGACGATGGATCAGGTGATGTGCGTAGTTCGAGTTTCAGGGGCATTCTCGAGTCCCTTCGAAACGAGCAGAGGGTTACGGCAAGATGATGTTCTTTCGTGTCTGCTATTCAACATCGCAAGGGGAAGGGGTAACACGAAGAGCAGTGATTAACACGAGTGGTACAATTTTCAATAAGTCCGTGCAGCTATTTGGCTTCGCTGACGACATAGATATTATGGCACGTAACTTTGAGAAGATGGAGGAAGCCTATATCAGACTGAAGAGGGAAGCTAAGCGGATCGGATTAGTCATCAACACCCCAGTTAGCATTTTGACACGTATAGCTTTTGATATAAGTCGTCATATACAAGCAAGAGAACTTGTATATAATGCACTGAATCATTATATACCTACTAAAGTGGAGGCCATATACGTACTAAACAACAACTTTGTTGAGTTTTCATAAGCATTATTACGATCTAGTAAACATAAAAAAAAAATTGTGAACAACCATGTATCGAACATCTGACCTTTGAATCTAAAGGCTAATGCTCTATCGATGTGCTATACAGCAACTCTTGAAAAGCAGCAACTTTTTGACAATCATAATCTAGATAAAACTCTAATGTTGACTACGATATTGCAGTATACGATGTCTATTACATTTATACGATTCGAGAATCATGTTGTTGTACGTACAAATGTAGCTTGAGTCTTATATGTAATTGTTCCGATAATGTCCATACATAAAACGATTACGCAGCATTCTAAACGATTCTACCGACATATAAACGAGGATGAAATGTCATCATCAGTGAAATTTTATTTCGCCGTGTTTACCTCTGAGTTATTTTTATTTGGTTAAAGTTTAGTTGTTTTGATCGATGTTTGGCAGTGGTACGGAGTGCAAATCGATAGGATAAATGTAATGGAAGTAAATAACCGCATCAATGGAATGGAATTCAATTACATCGGATGGAATGAAGTAAGTAGAAATGAAATTTATATTATCGCTGAGATACAGTGGGTTTTGACCAACGCTGAAGTGAAAACTTTATACGTGCAAAGCACATCCGTATACGATTTTCCTGGCACCACGTATGTGGATATACAATATTTGCGATTCAATAAGATTAATCGGATATTGTTTATATCGTTTTAGGACTTTTTTGAACACAATCGTAAATATTCCATACGCAGGTATTACATACGATAGTAATCATATTTGGGTTATCTTTATAAGTAATCATATACGAGTGCGATAAAAAACTGCAGTATATGCGATCAAATATCTATTAAAATATACGATCAGTGGTTGACTGGGACGTCGAAGACGAAGTACATGATAGGGAGGGGTTCAAGAGAAGACAATGTGAGCCACCCACCTCGAGTTTGCATCGGTGGTGACGAAATCGAGGTGGTAGAAGAATTTGTGTACTTGGGCTCACTGGTGACTGCCGAAAATGATACCAGCAGAGAAATTCGGAGACGCATGGTGGCTAGAAATCGTATGTACTTTGGACTCCGCAAGACGCTCCGATCGAATAGAGTTCGCCTTCGTACCAAATTGACAATCTTCAAAACGCTCATTAGACCGGTAGTCCTCTACGGACACGAGACCTGGACGATGCTCGTGGAGGACCAAACCGGTTTTTGGAGTTTTCGAAAGGAAAGTGCTGCGTACCATCTATGGTGGGGTGCAGATGGCGGACGGTACGTGAAGGAGGCGAATGAACCACGAGTTGCATGAGCTGCTGGGAGAACCATTCATCGTTCACACCGCGAAAATCGGACGACTACGGTGGGTCGGGCACGTAGCCAGAATGTCGGATAGTAGCCCGGTGAAAATGGTTCTCGACAGAGGTGCGAGGCGATGTGCGCAACGGGCAGGGTGGATCGATCAGGTGGAAGATGACTTGCGGACCCTCCGTAGACTGCGGAGTTGGCGACGTGTAGTCATGGACCGAGCCGAATGGAGAAGACTCTTATATACCGCACAGGCCACTTCAGCCTTAGTCTGAATAAATGTTAGTTATGATTGCAGCGGTACACTATCAGCCAGCGTTGTGCTGAATCATTCTCATGCGATAATTGTAGGAATTATCATTTGATTACTCCTCAGGTGTGAAAAGTAGGCGAGTTGTCATCAATACATCAGTTGTTGTATTAGTATACCAATTTATGTAAAAAATGAAGTTCAATCGGATGTTTGGCATTGTGTTTTGGTGTTATGTACGAAAACAAGTACAAAAGTAGCATTTACCAATGCTTCGAATCGAGATACAATTATCGAACGATTCTTACTCTCTATCGACGGTGTTGAACTTAGTCTGTAGATTAAAAAAACACCTTAATAAAGATTAAAAAAAAAACTCTCTAGCGAGTTTTTATCAATTGATAATTTGGATATGTGATCGCTTGAGAGTTAAAAATTTAATTTTTGTCATCCTTTTCAAATGTTGGTCTAAAAATTATATACATCATCAGTGTTCGTTATGCTCACTCAATCTCAGGAGCACAGCATAAACAATGAAAATCCCCCTGGGCTTGAAAAACGCTCGCTTTGGTCTCACCGAACAGAAAAGTCGAAAACCTGTATATTACATACAGCTACGTAGTTCAACGTCACCTTTGCGTACAACCCGGTTGGGTTGCAGCTTTGAGTTTTTTAAATAGGAACTTGTCCTGATTGAGGCAATGGTGGATGTGATCTTTTCTTTAAAAGTAGATGTGTGTCCAGATTAACGTAATGGTTAATATGCTTCTTTAATCAAAAGCTGGTGATGTGATTCCTTCTTCATAAGTAGGCGCTTTCCCGGATTAAGGCAATGGTAGATGTGATAGCTTCTTTAAAAGTGAGCGTTTGACGGAAAAAGGTAATGGTGAATGTGATCCCCTTTTTTAAAAGTAGGCATTCACAGTACCCTAGCGTAACGGTAACGACAAACGAGGGGGTCAAACGCACAGGGGTGTAAGTGACAATAACATAATTTCGAGAAAAATGGGTGTAAAGTTTTTGTATATTTTTATGTTTCATACAAATTGTATGAAAGTTTAAAAAAATCTTTATTTTCTGTCAATTTTTACATTAATTATAAGCAACGTACAAAATATATCAACATATTGATCTGTAAAGCTTTAAAACCAAAGCATTTTTGGCTGAAGTCAATTCAAATTTAACCAAAATATCACTTACACCCCTCTGCTTTTAACCCCCTGAAATGTGATCTCTTCTTTGGACATTTGTCGAGTTTGTCCGGGATAACTCCCGAACTTTCTACAATGAAATGAAACAGCTGCCCAGTACAAGTCAAAATGATATAATCCTTTCGCAGAAAGCAAGCATTTGTTTGGTATAAGGTACGAAAAGATATTATCCTATCGTTACGACTTACGAACACGAGTTTCTGAGGCAATGTCAATTCAATCTCCAAAAAGAAGTCTGCGTCCGAAATGAGACAAAGAAATGTGAAATCCACTCGTGAACAGTTTGTTTGGATTAAGCAAATATGAAAGTATTTTCTTTTGATAAATAGTATCCTTAGTTCCGAAAATAGCCTGTTATTTTAAATAATCCCTTTCATAAAAATGAATTATACCGAAGATCCCTTCATATTTCAATCACGTTATGCAAAACTACCTTCATTTTTTACGCTGGTAAAAGTTATGATATGATTCATATAACAATCTTTATGCCAATTAGGATTAGACCCATGATTCTTTCTCTATTCTTTAACTGCCAATAATAATCGAAAAAAAATTCCTCTTTATTTAAGTGATTTTTTAATTTTAAAATTAAGTTCATCACTGAAATAATCGAAATTTACAGTTTTACTATTTCCGGGGAATGGTACCTTCTGGCAAATTGCATTCAGGCAAATGGCTTTCTGGCATTTGGTCCATTCCGGCAAACATTATCTTGGCAAATTGATTCTGGCAAATGGTTTTCTGTTAAATGTCATACAATCGCTTAATAGGCTAAGGTTTGAGCCATACACCCTAGTTCTTGATGAGGATTTTTTTTTGGAATTTAACGAAACGAAACGAAAACTGAAAATCAGATTTCGCCATGCTCAAAATTTAGTTTTGAATCACCTGAAACGATTTTTTTTGGGAATACCGCAAATCCTTTCGTGGGGAAAGGGCCATTTGGCCGAATATCGTTCGGTCGAATGCCATTTGGCCGAAAGCCACAAGGTCGAAAGTAAAGGGTGGTATAGCAGAATAGGTCATTTGGCCAAATAGCCATCTGGCAGGGTCTCCAGTAGCCTTGCGAGCAAAGGCGTAGGATTGCCAATCCGGAGATGGCGAGTTCGATTCTCGGTCCGGTCTAGGATGTTTTCGGGTTGGAAACATTCTCGACACCCTGGACATAGTGTATCCATTGTACTTGCCACACAAGATACATACTCATGCAATGGCGGGCATAGAAAAGCTTTCAATTAATAACTGAGGAAATGCTAATAGAATACTAAGTTGAAAAGCAGGCCAAGTTCCAGTTGGAATGTAGAGCCATTGAAGAAGAAGAAGAAGAAGCCATCTGGCAGTCATTTGGCGGAATAGGTTATTTGGTCGAACAGGGCATTCGGCCGAATGTGTCATTTAAAGGCGAGGTATGTTAAGGGCGAGCACCCAAGTAAGACTCGCATGGCATGTCAGAAGCAACCCGGGAGCAACTTGACATATGCAGTACAATGTCACTGTACCCCGAAATTTTGGTCCGGGTGGTCCTGTCAAACTCGAGATTAATCGAATCATTTTACGAATAGGGCGAATATGGAATTGATGTGCAATGCAGAAAAATGGTAAATGAAAATCTATCTAAACTTGAATTAATCAAAGGAGAATGGGGCTTCCGTAGCTGAGTATTAAGATGACCGCCTTAAGGTTGTTGGGGCGGATTACCAAAACATTTCTGGTGGGTTAATTTTCTCGGATAACGGTTTATCGTTCAGCGGGATTGTCGCGAAACTTGAAAATTTATTCATTTTTTTGAGGCAGACAATTTTATATTACTTATGTTTGGAATACAGACATTTTAATATGGAGTACTGTCGTCGGGGGTGACAATGTTGGTTAGCGCCTTCACCGACAGTCGGAGTGCGGATACTAAAATAGTTCAAAAAGGTCTCTTTCAATTCAGTTTTCTTGTCCTCGGATACATCTATTCTACAAATCCATCTACAAGCATTCCATGTAGTTGAAACAGTGACCCATTCTCACCCCCATTTGACCATTTGTCACCCCGACGGCGATATCATGGAGACACAATTAAGAAAGTTGGAAGAATGGACACGGAAGATGTAGCTTTAGAAAGTAACACCACCATATATAAGCTTAGTTTATTATCTTTATAAAAACATCCTGGGTTCACATATTTATGCTTAGTTTTATTGAAAAAACTTAATAATTACATAAAAAAAAAATAATTACATAACTTTGATTCGTACCACACTGTTCATGGTTTGAACTAAATTCGTACCATGGTTTGAACTACTGGCAGCAGTTCTTAAATCGCTTCATTTGTTTACTTAAACAATATGTACGCAAGTTAAACGAACTCTATCACTTCCAGTCCAGTATACCTAAATATGCCATTCGTACTGTTTTAGGTTAATTTTCTGTTAATGAGATGGTAATTTCGACTGATTTCAAAATGGTTCAAACCATGATACGATTTTCACTAGTTCAAACCATTATTGAATACCCTATTAGTATTGCATAGATCAGTGTGGACATACTGACATACATAATGAAAAAATGGAATAAAATGGATGAGTACTTTTCGTTCCTCAAAGTGACAATTTTCAATTTTGAGGTAATGATATTTTCCGTTAATAAAGTTTCGCAATCGACGTTTTCACTTTTATCTATTATCGTCCCTCCGTGAAGTATTTTCGAATACATATCTCTAAAAATATTCTTCAACGGTTCACCTGAAATTAGCCAAAGAATTGACTAACGAAATAAATCAAGAAATTTTGACGACACCATTGTGTTTATTAGAAGTGTTTTATAAATGAGAAGTATTATGCGTAATTTTGTGAATTAAAATGAAACTGTCATAAAGGAATTTAATTGTTTTTAGTCAGTTTTAAAATTTGCCCTATTCAAATGAGGATCCTGTCTGTTATTTGGAGACAACAAATGACGAAACAAAAAACATGACTTCCATGGAGAAAAAGTGTGACGTTGGTGTAGGATGGCCCCATTGTTTATGTTTCGAAGCGCCATCTGCGATTTCCAAGTGGGTACGCAAAACTAAGGCTAAATGTCAAATTGTTCGCACGGAGATTTGAGAATACTCATTAAATGTTTTGAAATCACCCACCTTTAGAATCTATATGAAGCTGTCAAAAAGATGAGTGATTTCAAATTTTGCCAAATGGGTGAAAAGTGCCCATCTTCTAACAGTTTCATTCAGTCAACGAGGTGGGTGATTTTCTTCCGTTTATGGGTGAAAAAATAGTTGGTAATTTTTCGAGAAACTTCAGATCGGTGTTTTTAGAAAATCCATTGCCCGTAATAATATGGCAAATAAAATAATTAATTCGAAAAACGAAACACAAACCCATTCATCCCAATAGAAACAGCAAACGTAAGTAAAATTTGAGTGTTTTCAAAGTACAGAAATTTATTAGAATACAAAAAATAGTATACAGAATCCGTTTCAAAACTGTTCCGGCCTCTTATATTTTTTTGCTTTTTCTAGTTCACTTCGTGATGGATTGCTCGTACCGATGCTCGTGCATAAAAACAGTTCAGCAGAGGACAATATAATGGAATTTGGATGCCTAGATTAGGACCTAAACGACCCAGAAGTCTAGCAAACTGCATGCTACTGGAACATCTTTGGACTTTCAAAAATAAATGGCTGAGAATTTGATGTGATTTTTAATAGGCTCAGTATCTAGTTCAGAAATGTGGCATGTATAGAATTAAGAAGAGTAATAAATAAATATTATGTTGTATGTCCAATTTATTTTTAATTTATCAATTCGGAGCAATTATCAGCGCTGAAGTTATTTAACTGCAGATGGGTGTTTTTCACCCATCTAAAGGAATTTTTTAATTCAAGAAGGTGAGTGAAAAAACACATCTATTTTGACGTACAACTCTTTTTCCCATTTATGGGTAAAGCCTCTTTACCCACCTTATGGGTTAGTCCACTTATCTCGAAGATGGGTGAAAAAACACCCACTTCTGGGTGTTCCTATTTCTCCGTGCGGGGATTGGTCAGAAGTGAGAACCTAAGTAAGTCCCACAGTGTGTGAGAGCGTATGTCAGGAGGAGTGGCAGGGTGTGCTAGAGTGAGCACCCAAATAAGTCTCAGATGTGTGTGCTAGAGCGTGAATCAGGTGGTAGGGTGAGCACCCATGCAAGAATCATACGGGATGAGTACCTGTGTGAGCGTGAATGAGCAGGTACATTAAGTACTGCCTATCCCCGAGAAGTAATGCTGGGAGGCAGTTCCTGGGGGAACCAGGGTATTAGTACAGTGAACGTTCGCTAATTGGGGTTTTTATAGTTGGGGCGCTTTTTAGTTGGGGGTTCGCTAATTGGGGCGAAACCCAATTAAAAAGCAGCTAAACGTCAGAATGTGATGCCAAAAACGCGTTGACGTTTTGTTTCCGTGTTTGGCGGGATCGATATTTTCTGGCGCGTAAAATTTTCCTTTGTTCAATGCAAAAAGTAAACAACATTGAAGCTTGTCAAAGCGCCCCAATTAGCGAACGGCATTCGCTACACGTAAAAAAAATTAATGTTGTTTATTATTAATATTTCTAATACTTTTTTGTCAAAGCAGGCGCTTAATGACATGTATAAGAAAAAACTTATACATCGCATTAGTCACATACATTCGGAAACTTATACTTTTCATTAACTTATAAATGTTATTAGCTTTTTGATACGGGTTCATTCATTAGGTGGCATAATGAAGAGTATAAGTATTTTCGAATGGTTTTTTGCCATAACATATAAGGTTATTTTTTTACGTGTAGTTGGGGTGAGGTCGTGCCCCAATTAGCGAACGATCACTGTAGAGAGGGTAACTCAAGTAACCATCTGTTGCTTGGGTGGGATTAGTGCAGTGGTCCCCAGCATGCTTACTATCAAGGGCCGCATAGCAATTTCGAACTGTTGAAGCGGGCCACAGTACATTTGCATGATTTGTTTTTCATTTCATGTAGATTTTTACTGCCTAATAAATTATTTTGAATATCTTTTTCACATTTCAATAAAATTTGTTGCGATGAATCGTTTTTAAAAAACATACTTGTATTTAGTAAAAACATTTTATTCTACGGGTTTCATCACCGCAGTTAATACTAAAGACGATAAAAATCATTTCGCAACAACATGTTTTTAGCATAGTTTGCAGAACATATATTAATCTTCTTTCCCAAATGATGCCGCACGATTCTAAGATTTTGAATTTTAGTTGAAGGATTATAGTTCACTACACATAACAGTAACGATTCCTTAATCTCATTCCATCCGTTCAGGGACTTTAAATATGCAAAATGTATGCGATGCGTGTAAATGTATGAAATAAATAAATTGATAGTTTTATTTCCTATTGAAGCAGTCAAAATATTTGAATCTCCCAATTCTGTGTCATTGAACGAACAGATAAAAATTGAGATTTCGAGCCACCATTGATCATAGCTTGTCGTGTCAAATAACGACAAACATGTTTCAAAGCCAGGTAAACTTACCAGTAGAATAAATCTGATTTCCGCACTATGTACCTTGTTTCCAGATATCCGATCAATTGATTTTTTCAGAAACCTTTTATTCGTCAACAAGGAAAATTCTTGACTTTGTTAAATATTTTAGGTACCATCGTTCGAGGGTTCTTGGACATTTTGAGGCTATTTTGGACATTTTGAAACAAAAATTATAAAGTAAATTACTCTCAAATTGCCATTATCACAGTGTTGGTTGGTTTCTCTCTGTTTCAAATCTGGTATTTTTTTCGTTTAGTTTTTTTTTAGAAAATCAAAAATCCAAAGTAGCTCCCGCAGTCAAAAAAAGCCATGCACGACGGTAGCGTAAAGTACGTTAATTTTCAGCTTACTATCTTAAGTTAAAAATAATGCAAATTTAAATTTTGCCAAATCCTCACTTGTATTGAATGAAAAAATTGACGAATTTGCTATTTTCATAGTCCGGCGCAATACCATCGAAGTTGTTTGCTGTTGGCCTACGTAACATCTATGAAGTGATGAATTTAATTAATCATGATGGTGCTTATACATCGTAATGATATGAACTTGACAGATTTCCTGAGTATAACAAAAAAACTGAGTATGATGAAAAGTGTTTCTTATGCATATACACGGGCCACATGTAGTGTATATTCTGAAATCCTTCGCGGGCCGCAGGAAAAGGCTTCGAGCGCCGCATGCCGCCCGCGGGCCGCACTTTGGGGATCACTGGTTTAGTGGGTCCGGCCTGGCCTTCTGCCTTCCGCGCCAACCCACTCCCTGAGTGATAATTTCAGGTGTCTGTATGCAGATTTGCCTTCATCCCTCTATATATAAAAAAAACATCTCACATCTCACTTCTCACTGTAAAAAGTGAGAAATAAGAAGTTAAAAGTGACGAGAGAGGAGAGAGGGATCTTTCTTCTCACTTTGGTCTTCGAACTTCACGCAATGAGAAGTGATAAGTGAAAAATGAGGGATAAAAAAAAGAAGTGAGACATCTCACTTCTCACTTCTCATCTCATACGTGTTTATGAGGTTTCATCACCGCGAGAAACTTATTGATTGATTTTCATTGGCTTTTATCGGTGAGATCGAACTACCTAAGCTCAAAGTGGAAGGGAGCATGTTTGTAAAGCACGATGAAGCACAGAATTGAAAGTTATCGCAAGCGAGCGACAAGTATGAAAATTGAATAGAAGTTGAAACGTAAGCAGAGGGCCATTGAAGAACAACACGAAATTGAAATCGCTGTTATTTTACCTAACGTCCACCCAGGAACGGCTTGGCTGATAGCGTGTGAACTATCTTACCAAGACAGGCAAAATATCAGCGATTTCAACCTGCTCATATGTTGTTCGGCGTTCGGCGTTCAATCAATAAGTTTCTCGCGGTGATGAAACCTCATAAACAAGGAATCCAATTGGCAAAACAATGACAAATACGGTTCGTATTAGATCGCTTGGGCCAAGTAGGAACGTGTGAATTGTTGCGTGAAAAATTCCAATAAGTAACGCCAATTTGCAGGAATATCTGAAAATGCCAATGATCGCTAGAACTGTCTCCGAACGCCGAACAACATATGAGCAGGTTGAAATCGCTGTTATTTTGCCTGTCTTGGTAAGATAGTTCACACGCTATCAGCCAAGCCGTTCCTGGGTGGACGTTAGGTAAAATAACAGCGATTTCAATTTCGTGTTGTTCTTCAATGGCCCTCTGCATACGTTTCAACTTCTATTCAATTTTCATACTTGTCGCTCGCTTGCGATAACTTTCAATTCTGTGCTTCATCGTGCTTTACAAACATGCTCCCTTCCACTTTGAGCTTAGGTAGTTCGATCTCACCGATAAAAGCCAATGAAAATCAATCAATATCTCATCTCATACCGAATAGGTCATTTGAAAAGTGAAATATGAGGTATGAAAAGTGTGATGTCTCACATCTCGCTGCATGTATGTTGTGAAAAGTGAGTAGTGCGAAGTAAGTAGTGAGACGTACAACTCGTGTGAGACGTCTCACTTATCATTCCTCGTTTCTTTTTTCTCATTGTAAAAAGTTTGAAGTGCGTAGTGAGACCCACTTTGCACTACTCACTTTTCACAGTGAGAAATGGGAAACAAGCAGTGATATGTGAGAACTTTTCATACCTTATTTCTCACTTTTCAAATGACCTATTCGGCCCAATGACCAATTTCGACAAATGAGCTATTTCGCCTAATGACCTATTCAGCTAAATGTCTTATTCGGCCAAATGTCCTATTCGACCAAATGTCCTATTCGGTCAAATGTCCTATTCGGCCAAATGTCCTATTCGGCCGGATGACCCGTTTGGCCAAATGGCTTTCGGCCAAATGGGTTCCGGCCTAATGTTTTGATCGGCCTGGTGACATTCGGCCAATTGGCTTTCAGCCGAATAGGTTTCTGCCAAACGACCCTTCCCCGGTAAAGACTGCTCTAATATCTGCGCTGTAACGATTTCCACGGGTATTTTTGCCTCATGCAACAGTTGAACAATACAGCTGGCTGATGCCATCTTAAAATTGTAGAAAACCTCAATCATATTGATATCAACATTTTCGAAAAGGGTGATATTTTACTGCCGGAAAACACATCAAGCAAAACGCCTACTAAATGCCAACTCTTCAGGAACAACCTACCACGCATCGGCGACAGGCGAGTTAGAATTCTTGTATGGACAGTGAGTGGAGACGCGTAGTGTCTTGTAGAGTCCCAGTGGAGCGTTTTGTCTCGCCAAAATGTTAGATGTTTCATCAAAATATGGAAAATTTCGGTTTTTCCTGCCTTAATATCGGTGATTTTGACACTTTTTACGCCTAACCTACATAATTTTAGGTCTAGTTTAGTAACCAACATCTCCATGGTAAATATGAGGAAATACCCAATAAGCGTTATGGAGGGGGGATCGTTTTGGGGCCTCTTTCCCTATGCGTGTGCTCCCGTTGAAGTTTTCTGTGTAGGACTGGAATCCGTCCATTTCATGAGATCAGTGGCGTAGCAACGGGGGTGGTTTTGGGCATAAACCACCCGCCCCCCAAAGACAAAATTTTTGGAAGAAATTTGTTTTTCGAAAAAAAAAAGTTCAGAAAACCCCCCTTAGACCAATTTTCTGGCTACGCCACTGCATGAGATATCAATAAATTAAAAGGGGTTATAACTAATTAATTTAGAAATAATTTATCTTTTCCTGTTCAGATATTTGACAGTAAGCGGCAAAAATCCGCACAGCCGTGCGTCAGCAAAGTAAAAACTGATATTCCGGCAAAAATTATGTTTGTTAGCTGTTTTCGGCAAATTATTTGCTGATTTTCAGTAATTTTGACAGAAATCTCGGCGAAAAACATGTTTGCTGGGGCACGGCTGTGCGAATCTCGGTAAAAGTTGCCCATTTTGCTGAGATCCCGGTAAAAAAAATAAGTGTGTAGTCGATTTAATTCATTATTTTATCACTAGTTTATTTGTGGACGCAGTAGCGCCCGTGGCAAGTGTTTTTTTTTTCAATAAAAATTTTCAACGTCTGTTGTCTGTGATTTTTTTTTATCAAATGCTGTATCTGGTTGGCTAAGGTTGTCACTGGTTTTGTTTTCTGCATCTGATAGTAAAAAAGAACTAAAGTGTCAAATATTTTATTTTTTGTGAGAATTTCCCCGCGTGCTGCGTCTGGTTGGCTAGTCACCAGACAGACAAACAGGGCTATTATATTTGTGATGTTTTTCGTAGTTTTAATGCGGAAATATGAAACACTTCAAAAGTAGAAGCCTTCATGCGTCTGTGTCAATAACAAACGTTTCATACGTACGGATTTTGAAGCCTCACGGTACAGACTTGCAGTTTCACGAGCCGTTGTGGTCCTCGCCGATTGTTTTGGTCCGTATTATCCCGATGATTATTCGTTGCTCAGTTTTTCTTAGGCTGGAAACCATCAAATTTCTGGAGGACCATTTCCTTTTTATTTCCGGTGGACAGTTTTGCTTAGAACTCCTCGTACGATGATCAGCCGCCCCTAACATGGAGAACAGACTTTGTTGAGAGCACTGGTAACTGGTGCTTGGTGAACAGGCGCTCATAGGGTTAGGATTGGGCTAGTGTGCTTTGTGGTGGTTTGGATTGTGCTGCTTGCGGATACATGCAGCTTTCTATAGAAGTTTAACAGAACCCATTGTCAAACCCCACCACATCCTAGGCTAGTCCCACAGCTCACAGTGACCTGGGAAGGGGTCGTCGAGCTGGGCTACCTATTTTCCCGGAACTTCAGTGAATATTTTATTTCTCCCAGGCACTACGAACTTAAAAAAAAACAAATTGGTTTTGAAAAAAATGAACTGGAAAATGTTTTCCACAAAATTTTTCGTAATGAGAGAAAAATTCGGAGGGTTTAATAAGATTTAACCCATTCGAAATGAACCGACCTAGGGCCGAAAATCTCATAAATAAAGATAATTCTATTCAAGATCCAACCCCCGAAAGTTTCAAGATGTAAATTTGGTTTATTCATAAGTTATGGCTAATTTTGTGAAAAATATTACAATTTGTATAATAAAAGAATAACATTTCAAGGATTCAAGCTGGGTCTCCAGCTGGCTTTGTAAGCAAAGCCATAGGATTGCCAATCCGGAGATGACGAGTTCGATTCATGATCTGGTCAATGGTGTTTTCGGGTGAGAAACATTCTCGACTCCCTTTGCATAATGTATCCATAGGTGTATCCATCGCATCGTGTTTGCCACTCAAGATACATATTTATGCAATGCCAGGCAGAGAAAAGTTTTAAATTAATAACTGTGGAAATTCTAAAACAGTACTAAGTTGAAAAGCAGGCCCAATTCCAGAATGTTAAGGCATTAGAGAGGAAGAAAACGAATGTGCAAAACTTTTAATGTAAACCGTTTGTAGAGCGCTCTTCTCCACCCTGCTTATCCAATCATAGAAAAGTAGTGGGATGGGAAGCGATCCAAACGACATGAACAATCGTTTATTGCCCGCTAATAAAATCATTCTCTCGCCTGACTGTTTTGCTCTTGACTTTGTAGTCCGTATTAACCGTCCCAATCGCATAAAGAAATTCGAACGCGCGCCCGTAAGAGTGAGAATAACACACTTTGTAAGGGTGTGTGGTATTTTGAACTTTAACAATTTCGACATAACATATATTTCGAAGTAAACTCGTTATATTCAGACTTTTTATTCGATTATTGATTTCTTTACATGTTACATAACATGTAACTTTACTTCTGTTACATAAATAACAAGTGAGCTCTTCGGCAAATCGTCACTTTTACTGAGATGTTAGAAAAATACATCCAAATCAAAATCGTAGCTAAATAAAATTATGTAGTTCATTTCGTTCTATGTCTTTATCGCACACCTTTGAATCCCCTTAGAAAGCGAGGTGCGATGAGCAGCGTTGATTTTGTCGAGTATATCGTAAAAAAGTATAGAAACTACACCCGTAGATTTGATATCGTTACGGTCTCTGCGGCCATGAACGAATGCCTTGGCAAGAGGTAGAGTTCAAAAGTGTAATAAACTGTTGCGGTAGGCTCGTGGTTGTCCCGAAAAGTGCTAAACACCCAAGCGGATACATTGCCATACTGCCTAGTTAAGACACCTGATTTTATATTTCTTTTCTTGGCCCAGCTAGTTTTGGTAAGTAGGTTATAAAATTTTATGACTTCATTTGCAAAATTAATAAAAATTGCTAATCGGCTATACGAATTCGGCGAAACTTCGTAAACGCAGGAATGTGAAACGAATAATTCAGGTTGCTATAAAACAATTTCAGAGTCAGATAAAACTGGCTATAAGTTACTTTGGCATTTCCTAGCTCGTATTGTATTTCTCTTATTGCATAGAGAAATGAATTCAAAAGTCGAAAAACAAAATGTTAAGCCGCAGCTTACAATTGTATACCGCTATACGCGGTGTAGCTAAAAAAACATACTTGCCATGCTTTGTCCAGGCTTAAATTGAAAATGGCTCGGAAAGATCTGGACAGGGCGATAGTGGCCTCGTTAGACAAGGTAAAGAAACAAGCAGTCAGAAAGGAGCGAATCAATCGATTCATCGCTGCTTTGTTGGGCATATTTTTCGTTCCTTTGGAGATCTCCGCGATTGGGCTATGATTAATGGGAAGTTTATTTATCACTGTTTGGTTCGGTGTTTGACGATGTTTCATAACTTGTGATTATAGATTTGAGACAATCCGTGTGGCGTGGCATGTGCTTCGAAATCAGCGGCTAGACCTTGAGAAGTACCGACTGGTTTAGGCGTTCCATGAACATTATACCATTCGACTATTCCCATTGCCTAGACGAATCGCTTCCGTCAAGGTCTGATACAAGGTATTGATGCTGCTCTCAATATTTAGGTGCGATCGAGTTAAATCTGATTGAGAATTGAACCGGATTGCACTATCACAAACTTACTTTTTGTGTTTTAATGCTAGAAAAACTTAGAAGCTTTTGAAAATCACATATTCAATTTGTAATGAGAAAGGAAGAGAAGAGGACAAAATGAGAAAATATTCCTTTTTGATAGAACTTGAAGTAGAATTGAATCTATTGTCACATCAAAAGATTTTCGAAAAAGTATTCATATCGTAAGTAACAAGCATTGTGACTTCTTTAGATTAGTCCCAAGTTTGAATGCAAGTATGACAACAATTATTCATATCTGTGGTGGAAAACAGTAGTGCTGTCGTTCTCCGATTACCCGTTATCAGTTCGGGAGCTGGGCTTCTTTTAATTACCGTCTTATCAATAAAATATGTGAAATAAATCACACACACGTCACCATTGTATTTTTTTTCTGTTCGACTCATTGCCCGCTGGGTGCTCCGATTCGAACGATTCTTATCATTGCGCGACTGCTGCCTGACTACGGTTACCTGATGCACACACTAATTCGGGGCGGGTTTCCGATTGAATCAATTCATTTTCCGAGCCGTGTGGCGGGTCGACGAAACACGCAAGCCTAATGAATGATTTTATTTGGGTACGCCTTGCCTGTCGCCAGTTGCCCTCCTCTGGCCGATCGGTGACCCCGCCCCCCTTCGAAATTACATCCAAATCGAAATTGATTAAGCATTGTTTTCAATTAGGTGCGTTGCACAAAGTGACAGGGGCGGGAGGAAGACAGGCCGCAATATCATTGGGACGGGGGGGCTCGATTGATAATGATTCTCACCACTCTGACCTCGGTTGCAGCCAACCGTGCTGTGAACTCGAAACTAATGAAGATGTGGCTCGCTCGATGCTGATGCTGATTACATTTTGAGGTTTTTATGAGTTTGATTGGGGATTATGCGACGATTGAAGTTGATAGGAATTAGTGTTATACAAGTGGCTAGTATTTATCAGTATGAATAATCAATTTAGGCAATTATGATGCACTTTATACATGTACTCATATTTTATACATGCCTGATTGTCCTGGAATTATATTTGGTTGCATTATTATTATTATTTATTCAGACTAAGGCCGAAGTGGCCTGTGCGGTATATAAGAGTCTCCTCCATTCGGCTCGGTCCATGGCTACACGTCGCCAACCACGCAGTCTACGGAGGGTCCGCAAGTCATCTTCCACCTGATCGATCCACCTTGCCCGCTGCGCACCTCGCCTTCTTGTGCCCGTCGGATCGTTGTCGAGAACCATTTTCACCGGGTTACTGTCCGACATTCTGGCTACATGCCCGGCCCACCGCAGTCGTCCGATTTTCGCGGTGTGAACGATGGATGGTTCTCCCAACAGCTGATGCAACTCGTGGTTCATTCGCCTCCTTCACGTACCATCCGCCATCTGCACCCCACCATAGATGGCACGCAGCACTTTCCTTTCAAAAACTCCAAGTGCGCGTTGGTCCTCCACGAGCATCGTTCAGGTCTTTTGTCCGCAGAGGACTACCGGTCTAATGAGCGTTTAGTCATAGTCAGTTTGGTACGGCGGCGAACTCTATTCGATCGGAGCGTCTTGCGGAGTCCAAAGTACGTACGATTTCCAGCCACTATGCGTCTCCGAATTTCTCTGCTGGTATCATTTTCGGCAGTCACCAGTGAGCCCAAGTACACAAATTCTTCTACCACCTCGATTTCGTCACCACCGATGCAAACTCGCGGTGGGTGGCTCACATTGTCTTCTCTTGAACCTCTTCCTATCATGTACTTCGTCTTCGACGTGTTGATGACTAGTCCGATTCGCTTAGCTTCCCTCTTTAGTCTGATGTAGGCTTCCTCCATCTTCTCAAAGTTACGTGCCATAATATCTATGTCGTCGGCGAAGCCAAATAGCTGGACGGACTTATTGAAAATTGTACCACTCGTGTTAATCCCTGCTCTTATAACTGGCAACACTGCCGATAATTAGTGACGTGATTTGTTCGGCATAAAAATCAACCGAAATTACTACCGAAATCGAGTGAATAAATTCGGGAGTGGTTTGTAAATCGGTGGATCAAGTGCTAATAATCGCGTAAATCGTGCAAGCAGGCGAAAAACTGCAACTTTTCATTATGAAATAATAGTTAGAACTCCCAGTGAAGTGCACTTTTTAGGGAGGAAACAAGTGATAGTGTGCAAAAGAAAGAAAAAGAACATCTTGCATGCAAGTTATGGTCTGTGATGGATAATTAGTTTATTCATCTATGGACATTAATTAGAATAGTGCTGAAGTGCTTTTCATAACCCATCATTGAGCCAAAGTATTCAAAGTGAAAAAAACATAATTTATTGCTGCATCGACCTATCCATCCAAACGTATGGAGTGATGACGGTAGGTACAGCAACAACTGTTTTATTGTTCTGCCTTGGCGAGCGAGTGTTGAAACACAACAGCGAGACAGTGAGACGAACGATCTCTCAACGCTGCTGGCGGCATAACAATACCGCACAGAAGGCAATACAAAAATCTCAAATAGGGGATGCTGGTCATAAAAGCTTCATGCCGGTATTAATATAACTTTTAATACATCACTATTATATTTTACCATCCATCTGACTTTACCTTTAGTTTGCCTTGACACTTGCTTATTTATTTAAGCCTGTTTTTTTTTTGGTTTTATTTTTATAGTTTATTATTTACTTATTGTAATTTTGTCATATAATTTATTTTTATTTATATACTTATTTATTTATTTATTTTTATATATTTTATTATATTGTGGTGTATTCAATGTTATATAATAATAAAATTTTTGGGAATGAATCAGCTATAAAATTGATAGTGGAAGACCAGAGTATAGGGCTAACCGTGATTAAGCAAAACATTTAAAGATACTGGTGATGATGTAATGATTCGTAAATCAGAACAAAAATATCCCAGGACTTTGAAGAGTACGCAATTACAGGAAAACCCCAATATCTCTGGCCATACTACAAATTATGCTAGTTTTATATCCAAATAACAAAAATGCAAAATAGCAAAATCAAGTTCATTCAAGTGAATCTACATCATGCAAAGGGAGCAACAGCTGTACTTTTGTAAGAGATTTGCTGAGAGCAAACTGGATATCGCGTTAATTCAGGAGCCATGGACGAACAATAGTAGAATATTGGAATTCCTACAAATACTTCTAAAGTATTTTACAAAACAGGACAGCAACCTCCCAGGGCTGCAATTTTGGTGAATGGAAGAACAAAAGTGCTTCCAATTACAGAGTTTATTGAACGAGATATTGTTGCGGTTATGATGGAGGTACCGACAATTCGTGGAAAAACGGATATATTTGTCGCCTCAGCATACTTTCCGGGAGATGCTGACGATGTGCCTCCACCAGAAGTAGCTGCTTTTATTTCATATTGCAGGAAGCAAAATAAAGCTTTCATTATCGGTTGTGACGCAAACGCTCATCACACTATTTGGGCTAGTTCGGATATCAACAAAAGAGGTGAAAACCTGTTCGACTATATTGCAAAAATGATGTAGATATATGTAACAGGGGAACAAACCCACTTTTTCAAATGCCATCAGGCAAGAAGTTCTTGATTTAACCTTGTGTAGTCATACACTTTCGGAAAAAATCAAAAATTGGCATGTATCAGAAGAAATATCTCTATCTGATCACATGCACATATTATTTGAATATGAGGCTGGAAATCAACTCATAGAAACCAAAAGAGATCCCAGGAAAACTAACTGGGAATATTATATCTCAAACTTGGCTAGTGAGGCGGAAAACTTAAGCACCTCATTAAATACTAGTCATGGACTTGAAAAAAGTTCTAAGTAACTTTCTTGCTTGATACTGAAAGCTTTTCAAGTCAGCTGCGCTGCTAAGAAACGTTCTTCAAATAGAGACGTTTCTTGGTGGAATACCAATTTACAAAAGATGCGGAAAAAAACCCGGAAACTTTTTAACCGGGCTAAACGTACACAACAGTGGGAACAATACAAAGAATCCCTCACTGCTTACAATAGAGAAATTCTAAGATCTAAAAAGATAAATTGGAAGCACACTTGTGAAAACATTGAAAGTACTCCAGTAGCTGATAGATTGCAGAAAGTCCTTGCGAAAGATCACACAAATGGTCTTGGGACTATTAAAAAATATGACGGGTCTTTTACCAAGACAACTTATGAAACATTAGAAGTAATGATGCAAACACACTTCCCGTGTTCTATCATCAATTCACATGAGGACCAGAATGCATCTGTTACGCAAACTGGTGTTAATGAAGCCAGGCGAGATATTCAACAAACGAATAAAGTCACTGGGATGAATTGCACCAGGAGCAATGCTGGCATTCTGGCCAATGAAATATTCACTGAACAGAAAGTTGAATGGGCGATTGATTCACTTGAACCCTTCAAATCTCCAGGTAGGGATGGAATTTTTCCTGTACTACTACAGAAGGGAAAAGCAATCTTAACACCCGTTCTGACTAAGATGTTCCAATCGAGCTTAATATTAGGCTATATTCCGACTGCATGGCGGGGAGTGCGTGTCACATTTATCCCAAAAGCTAATAAGAAGGATAAATCATCCCCAAAATCCTTCAGACCAATTAGCTTATCGTCCATTATACTAATATAATGGAAAAACTAATAGATGAGCATATAAAATCATCTTATTTAACGAATATTCCTCTGAGCAAAAATCAGTTTGCATATCAGGAGGGTAAATCTTCAGTAACAGCGCTTCACAAGTTAGATACAAAATTGGAAAGATATTTTGAAGCAAAAGAAATTTAACTTGCAGCGTTCCTCGACATTGAAGGAGCATTCGATAACACATCTCACAGTTCAATGAAGAATGCTATGTTGAAACGAGGTTTCGATGTATGCATTGTTGACTGGATTGGCGAGATGTTATCAAAACGAGAAATATCGGCAAACCTTGGAAGCTCATCAATTAGTGTGAGAGCAGTAAAAGGGTGCCCTCAAGGAGGCGTACTATCACCTCTATTGTGGTCTTCAATCGTTGACGATCTTCTCAAACAACTGGAGGCTCGAGGCTTCGAGATAATTGGCTTCGCAGATGATATAGTTATATTGGTGAGAGGAAAATATGACTGTGTTATTTCTAATAGAATGCAAATTGCCCTAAATTTCATCACATTATGGTGTGAAAACGAAGGATTAAACATAAACCCTTCAAAGGCCACACTAGTGGCGTTTACAAGGAGAAGAAATTATTCTTTACCTACATTAAAACTGAAAGGAGCAAATTTGAAACTTTCAAACTCAGTCAAGCATCTTGGCGTTCGACTTGACAGTAAGCTGAATTGGAACTTACATCTTGAAGAAGCATTAAGCAAAGCTACAAATGCTTTATGGATAAGTAAGGCGACGTTCGGTAAAAAGTGGGGACTTAAGCCAAAAATGATTCAATGGATTTATACGGCGATTGTGAAACCCAGAATATCATATGCCGCATTAGTATGGTGGCCAAAAACAAAAGAAAGGGTGGTACAGAAGAAGTTGGGAAAACTTCAAAGATTAGCTACTCTTTCAATAACTGGTGCGATAAGAAGCACGCCGAACACAGCACTAGACGCTTTGCTCCACGTGCTACCATTGGATCAATTTATTCAATTAGAAGCAGAGAAGAGTGCTTTGAAGATCAAAAGAGATTCAAACCTCTTCGAAGGTGACCTAACAGGACATCTTAGTATTCTAAACAAAATAAGTATCAACTCACTGATCACAAACAACGATGATTGGATGAGAAGAAGATACAACTTTTATCGATGTTTTGATGTAATTAATCTTGAGCGAAGCACATGGACAAATGGTGGACCAAATCTTCGTTCAGGATCGATTGTGTTTTACACCGATGGTTCAAAACTGAACAATCAAGTTGGAGCAGGCGTGACTGGCCCAGGGACGAATATTTCGATTCCCATGGGAAAGTGGCCATCTGTTTTCCAAGCTGAAGTTCAGGCTATTCTTGAATGCTCTAATTTATGCATACGTCGAAATTACAGGCATTCAAATATTTGCATAATGTCTGATAGTCAAGCAGCATTGAATGCTCTGAAATCAGCAAGATGCACATCTAAACTCGTTTGGGAATGTGTTCAGTCACTCCAAACCTTGGGTAGTCGTAACAAAGTGAACCTATATTGGGTTCCTGGTCATTGTGGCATTGAAGGCAATGAACAAGCTGATATGCTGGCAAGACTTGGTTCATCTCGACAATTCATAGGTCCAGAACCTTTTGTGGTGTATCTGCGTGTTCTCTTAGAATGGAACTGAAATCTTGGGAACATTCAAAAATAGAGGACATTTGGAAGAACACCTTGATTGCGAGGCAGTCTAAACGTTTCATCACACCAAACGTATTTATCACTCGCAAAATCTTAGATCTTTCAAAAAGATCTTAACACATATACAGGTCTTGTAACAGGCCATTGCCCGAGCCGTTATCACTTGAAGCTGCTAGGAAAACTTCAAGATGATGTATGTCGCTTCTGCGGTATACATGTGGAAGACTCGGAACATCTGTTATGCCATTGTCCGGCAATTTTTAGAAAAAAGATTACAGTTCTTCAACAGGGGGCTGATAGAACCCTCTGAAGTTTGGAGAACAAGTCCCAATTTGGTAGTGCGATTCATCAGAACCATAATACCGTATTGGAAAGACGCTGGTAGTCAAGGTGATGCAATTGCTCTACATAGCAATGATGCGTCAACTTGACAAAGCTATATGAAATGGGGCATATATCACAATAGATCTAACAAATGGTCGCAGTGATTAAAATACCCAACAGGGGAAAAAAAAAAAAAAAAAAAAATCCCTGCTCTTCGTATTATGCCTTCCAAAGCGATGTTGAATAGCAGACACGAAAGACCATCACCTTGCCGTAACCCTCTGCGGGTTTCCAAGGGACTCGAGAATGCCCCTGAAACTCGAACTACGCACATCACCCGATCCATTAGTTGACCAAAAATACTTACCATTTCAATGTGAATTTCACGGTGTGAACGATGGATGGTTCTCCCAACAGCTGATGCAATTCGTGGTTCATTCGCCTCCTCCACGTACCGTCCGCCATCTGCACCCCACCATAGATGGTACGCAGCACTTTCCTTTCGAAAACTCCAAGTGCGCGTTGGTCCTCCACGAGCATCGTCCAGGTCTCGTGTCCGTAGAGGACTACCGGTCTAATGAGCGTTTTGTAGATTGTCAGTTTGGTACGGCGGCGAACTCTATTCGATCGGAGCGTCTTGCGGAGTCCAAAGTACGTACGATTTCCAGCCACTATGCGTCTCCGAATTTCTCTGCTGGTGTCATTTTCGGCAGTCACCAGTGAGCCCAAGTACACAAATTCTTCTACCACCTCGATTTCGTCACCACCGATGCAAACTCACGGTGGGTGGCTCACATTGTCTTCTCTTGAACCTCTTCCTATCATGTACTTCGTCTTCGACGTGTTGATGACTAGTCCGATCCGCTTAGCTTCCCTCTTCAGTCTGATGTAGGCTTCCTCCATCTTCTCAAAGTTACGTGCCATAATATCTATGTCGTCGGCGAAACCAAATAGCTGGACGGACTTATTGAAAATTGTACCACTCGTGTTAATCCCTGCTCTTCGTATTACCCTTCCAAAGCGATGTTGAATAGCAAACACGAAAGACCATCACCTTGCCGTAACCCTCTGCGGGTTTCGAAAGGACTCGAGAATGCCCCTGAAACTCGAACTACGCACATCACCCGATCCATCGTCGCCTTGATCAACCGTATCAGTTTATCCGGAAAACCGTGTTCGTGCATTAGCTGCCATAGCTGGTCCCGATCGATTGTATCATATGCGGCTTTGAAGTCGATAAATAGATGATGTGTGGGCACGTTGTATTCGCGGCATTTCTGCAGTACTTGGCGAATGGCGAACACCTGGTCCGTGGTGGATCGTTCGCCCATAAAACCCGCCTGGTACTGCCCCACGAACTCCCTTGCAGTTGGTGCTAGTCGACGGCATACAATTTGGGAGAGTACCTTGTAGGCGGCGTTCAGCAATGTGATTGCGCGGTAGTTGCTACAATCCAGCTTATCGCCCTTTTTGTAGATGGGACACACGACACCTTCCATCCACTCCTGCAGCAAAACTTCCTCCTCCCAAATCTTGGTAATGACCCAGGACAGTGCTCTAGCCAGTGCCTCACCACCGTGTTTAAATAGTTCTCCTGGTAGTTGGTCAACCCCAGGGGCTTTGTTGTTCTTCAGCCGGCCAATCTCCTCCTGGATTTCCTGGAGATCCGGAGCCGGGAAAATTATGTCCTGCGCGCGTTCTCCCAGGTTCATCACCATACCGCCATCTTCGTCTGCCACATCGCCATTCAGGTGTTCTTCGTAGTGCTGCCACCACCTTTGGATCACCTCACGCTCGTTCGTAAGAAGGTTCCCGTTTATGTCCTTACACATATCAGGCTGTGGCACGTGGCCCTTACGTGAACGGTTTAACTTCTCATAGAACTTTCGTGTGTTATTAGCGCGGTACAGTTGCTCCGTCTCTTCACGGTCTCGATCTTTCCGTTGGCGCTTCCTCCGGAAAATCGAGTTTTGTCTGTTCCGCGACCGTTTATATCGTGCCTCGTTCGCCATCGTGTGGTGTTGCAGCAATCTCGCCCATGCTGCATTCTTCTCTTCCAGTAACTGCTCACATTCGCCGTCATACCAGTCGTTTCTCTGATCCGTGGGCACTGTGCCAAGTGCAGCGGTTGCGGTGCTACCAATGGCGGATCGAATATCTCCAGCCATCTTCAAGAGACGCTGCGCCTAGCTGCTCTTCCGTTGGGAGTGCCACTTCCAGCTGCTGCGCGTATTCTTGGGCTAGTCTACCGTCTCGTAGCCGCCCGATATTAAGCCGCGGCGTCCGACTTCGACGCGTGTTGTACACCGTCGAGAGTTTTGAGCGCAGGCATACTGCAACGAGGTAATGGTTGGATTCAATATTCGCACTGCGGTAAGTGCGGACTTTCGTGATGTCGGAGAAGAATTTACCGTCGATTAGAACGTGGTCGATTTGGTTTTCCGTTTCTTGGTTAGGTGATCTCCATGTGGCCTTGTGGATATTTTTGCGGGGAAAGAAGGTGCTTCGGACTACCATTCCGCGGGAGGCTGCGAAGTTTATGCATCGTTGGCCGTTGTCGTTCGATACGGTGTGCAGACTATCCGGTCCGATGACCGGTCTATACATTTCCTCCTTTCCTACCTGTGCGTTCATGTCACCGATGACGATTTTAACGTCCCGCAGTGGGCATCCATCGTATGTCTGCTCCAGCTGTGCGTAGAACGCTTCTTTCTCGTCGTCGGGTCTCCCTTCGTGTGGGCAGTGCACGTTGATCACGAGGAAATTCTTCGGAATTTTCCGAAGAACTTTCCGAGGAAATTCCGAAGAATTTCCTTGGGAAATTTTTCGAAATTTATCGTTGAAGAAAGAGGAAATTCCGAAGAATTTCTCGAAGAAATTCCGAAGGATTTCAATTTCCCGAGGAAATCCTGAAGATTTTTTCGTGGACATTCCGAAGAATTTCCCAAGGAAATTCCGAAGAATTTCCCGAGGAAATTCCGAAAAATTTACCAAGGAAATTCCTAAGAATTTTTCGGGGAAATTCCGAAGAATTTCCCGAGAAAATTCCGAAGAATTTCCCAAGGAAATTCCGAAGAATTTCCCGAGGAAGTTCCGAAGAATTTCCCGAGGTAATTCCGAAGAATTTCCCGAGGAAATTCCGAAGAATTTCCCGAGGAAATTCCGAAGAATTTCGAGGAAATTCCAAGAATTTCGAGGAAATTCCGAAGAATTTCGAGGAATTCGAAGAATTTCGAGGAAATTCGAAGAATTTCGAGGAAATTCCGAAGAATTTCGAGGAAATTCGAAGATTTTCCTGAGGTAATTCCGAAGAATTCCGAGGAAATTCCGAAGAATTTCCCAACGAAATTCCGAAAAATTTCCCAACGAAACTCCGAAGAATTTCCCAAAGAAATTCCGAAGAATTTCCCCATGACATTCCGAAGAATTTCCAGAGGAAATTCCGAAGAATTTCCCGATGAAATTCCGAAGAATTTCCCTAGGAAATTCCGAAGAAGTTCCCGAGGAACTTCCGAAGAATTTCCCGAGGAAATTTCGAAGATTTTCCTGAGGATATTCCGAAGATTTTCCTGAGGAAATTTCAAAGAATTTCCCGAGGAAATTTCGAAGAATTTCCCGTACAAATTCCAAAAAAATTTCCGAGGAAATTTTGAAGAATTTCCAGAGGAAATTTCCAAGAATTTTCCGAGGAAATTCCGGAGAATTTTCCGAGGAAATTCCGAAGAATTTCCCGAGGAAGTTCCGAAGAATTTCCCGAGGAAATTCCGAAGAATTTCCCGAGGAAATTCCTAAAAATTTCTCGAGGAAACCTCGAAGAATTTTCCGAGGAATTTCCCCAGGAAATTCCGAAGAATTTCCCGAGGAAATTCCGAAGAATTTCCCGAAAATTCCAAAGAATTTCTTGAGTTAATTCCGAAGAATTTCCCGAGGAATTTCCGAATAATTTTCCGAGGAAATTCCGAAGAATTTACCGAGGAAATCACGAAGAATTTCTCGTGGAAATTTCGAAAAATTTCCCGAGAAAATTCCGAAGAATTTCCCAAAGAAATTCCGAAGAATTTCCCCATGAAATTCCGAAGAATTTCCCGAGGAAATTCCGAAGAATTTCCCGAAAATTCCAAAGAATTTCTTGAGTTAATTCCGAAGAATTTCCCGAGGAATTTCCAAAGAATTTCCCGAGGAATTTCCAAAGAATTTCCCGACGAAATTCCTAAGAATTTCCCCAGGAAATTCCAAAGAATTTCCTGAAAAAGTTCCGAAGAATTCCGGCGTTCAGAAGAAATTCTCGAGCAGTTTCCGAAGATTTCTTCTCGGAAAAAAACTCCATGAGTTCGTCAATTTGTCAACATCTGCAAGCGAGACTGTAAAGAGTTAAACTGCGATGGGATTAAACTCGCTTGATGATTTCAGCCTCCGCTTGGAGTGCACGATTGCGCCTCATGATTCGATGAACTCCGGGGATAGTATTTTGGGGAGCCCCGTGATCGATAAAAAATGATAGTCACTTCTGCTAAAACACGAAAATTCCGTGGTTTGACCTCGAGAAACTGGAGGTGGACGTATCTGATAGAGTAGGGAACCATGATTATTTTTAGAACTATGCTTAATGTATTGTCGAGTTTGAATATCAATATAAAGCCGTCTTCAATGCATCGTACTTGACTCCATGAAACGCATTTCATCATGGCGAGATGTTGCGGGCTGCCTCTCTCCTGTTATGATCACACTTGTATCTGGTTGCGATTTATTCGTTTTCTTGACTAGGATCGATTGTGAGGTAATTATGCCACCATTTCATAATTTCTCATTCCCAATTGAGACCAAATTCCGAAACTACAGACCCGTTGATGCTTATTGTTTTTAAATTGACAGTAATATGCGCATTATTAATGGTCTTGTACAAATAAACAACCCACTCATAATGCCTCTTCTTAAATCTTGATAATCACAAATAAATCTGAATTAAAACCGTTTCTGACTTCGATCCACTGCTGGGATTCCCTACGTCTGCACGGCAAATAAATGCTTCCAATTTTCGGAGCAACATTCTTCAGCAATTCGGATGATGAAATTGCCGTTTTCCAGCTCAGTCCGTTTTCCCCAAACACGCACCATCCACTATGGAAACAAATATAATCGGGCGAAATTTATTAAATTTGATGATTAACGTGCGGAAACTAATGTGGCTAATTCACCCACTTTTGTGGGAGC
This sequence comes from Armigeres subalbatus, assembly GCF_024139115.2. Lineage (NCBI taxonomy): Eukaryota > Metazoa > Arthropoda > Insecta > Diptera > Culicidae > Armigeres > Armigeres subalbatus. Next base: position 286,768,216 of record NC_085141.1, on the reverse strand, counting down.
TGGGAGAAAACAAAACCGAAAATGCTCGAAACAATTCGTAATCATATGCGCAGTTAAGATAACGACGACCACGACGACGACGATGACGGCTGACTATGCCGGAGGGAAGCGGACTCGACTCGAGGGTTTTGGCTGCTCTGGGTGATGATGGTGCCCAATCTTGGAGAAGCAGGGAAAATGCTGCAAGAAAACAATTTGAACTCTATTTATAAACATCGCACACAGTTAGCATACGTGTTAATCAGGTATGTAAAGCCAGACGGAAGTGGCAATCAACCTAGTTAATTAAGCTCGTTGTTCCCTTCCCGTAATTCACGCTGCGTTGTTGGTTGGCTTCTGTCTGGATGTTGGATGCCACTGCCAAGCTACTGACAGACTGCCATCACCGAACGGGGAGCGAGAGATGAACTGCATGCAATCAACACTCGGCATGGTAAGAGTTCCCCAGGTCCCAGACTTGTAAGTCGTGTGTTTTTTTTTTCTCGGAAGACGTAGACTTTCTGCGCTATTTCGCTATTCCGGGGGAAGCTGATCTCGAACACGAGCGCGAGAAAAACGGAGTTCAGGCAGCATGATAGAGCGTCGAGGTCTGTCTATATTGCCGCAATTAGCGATATTTTCCTTTTGCTTAACAGCTTTCGGAAGTGGCTGATTCGCTGGCTAACTACGGCAAACTGAAGTCTAAGTTATGGTTGGGATAATAAATCAACAAGCGCGCCAAGTTCATGTTCATTAAGAATAGTGAACGAATGTAGTTCTTAGAACTAAGAAGGTTGTATCTGATGCATAAGGTATCTAAATGTGGAGATCAAATTTTCTGGGCATTCATTTTATGACTATAGTACCTCGGCTCAGTATCTGTGTATTGCGAAATACAAAATAGACAAAAAAAAACATGATATTTCTAAATGTTCGTAATCCCAAACAAAATTCGGATTCAGGTTGAGATGAGTGTTAGTTTTGTTGAAAAAGAGTAAAAAGTTTAGATGATGTTGCAGGTAAGATGTTCTTTCGATGAACTGTTCTTTCATTTAATCGTTATTCGTTGAGATCAACAAAGATTTAAACATTACTATTACCATTTTCAAAACAATTATCTCAAAATGAAGCAATCATGCTCATTAAATAAATGTTGATTAAGTCTTAAAAGTCGAGCAAACGGATTGATTCAACGGCAACAGACCCGGCAACGAATAAAGGACAACGATTGGAAAGTCGGATCTTGGAACGTGAGAACTTTGAATGAACCCGCACGTGTTGGGCTCCTGGCTCGTTAGTTACAGAAGGTTGGAGTGAGTGTGGCAGCAATTCAGGAAATACGGTGGACCAGAACTGGAGAACGTGAATTCCGGGCGGCAGTAGCAAACACTCCATTTAAGTACCACATCTACTATAGCGGTGGTGACAGAGCAGAATGAGGAGTTTGCTTCATGGTGATCGGGAAGTAGATAAAGCGTGTTATCCGGTGGAAGCCGTTAAGCGATCGCATTTGCGTGTTGAGAATGAAAGGCAAATTCTTCAACTATAGCTTGATCAGCATCTATGCCCCAACGAATGATAAGCCTGATGACGTGAAGGATGAGTTCTATGAGAGCCTTGATAAGGCCTCCTAAGAGAACCGAACACACGATGTAAAGATTGTCATCGGGGATACACATGCGCAGTTTGGAAGAGAAAATTTCTTTCGCCCTGTTATTGGTATGGAAAGCCTTCATTACGCTACCAAGGATAATGGTCTGCGACAGTGTTGTGCTGAATCATTATCAGACGATAATGATTGCAATTCTCATGTGAAAACTTTTCACGTGAAAACAGTGGGCGAGTTGTCGCTGGCGACAACTTATCAAATTATGTACTCCAACGATAATAAACACAGAATTTTCATTCAAACATTAATCTTTACTATGATCAGCTAATTGTCAATAGTCCCGTTATATCTTCTTTTTGGCGTTATGGTTTCTTTGTCTTCTTCTTCTTCTTATTGGCATTACATCCCCACACTGGGACAGAGCCGCCTCGCAGCTTAGTGTTCATTAAGCATTTCCACAGTAATTAACTGCGAGGTTTCTTAGCCAGTTTACCATTTTTGCATTCGTATATCATGAGGCTAACACGATGATACTTTTATGCCCAGAGAAGTCGAGATAATTTCCAATCCGAAAATTTCCTAAACCGGCACCGGGAATCGAACCCAGCCACCCTCAGCATGGTATTGCTTTGTAGCTGCACGTCTTACCGCACGGCTAAGGGGGGCCCCTATGGTTTCATGGTAGTGAGGAAAAAGTGTTCAAAATGTAACGGTAAGTGCTTCAAATCAAGATAAGATTTCCAAATGATTCTTAATCGCTGGCGAGTTTTTATCACTTGATAATTCAAAATTAAGATCGCGGGTGAGTTTGATCATCCTCGATTTTTTGAAAATTTGATTTTTCCCAACCTTGGTCTGCGACTTATAGCCTTTGCTGCTGCTAAAGGGATGGCAAGCAGTACCTACTTCGCACGTAAGAATATCCGCAAACACGCCTGGCAACATCCGAGTGGACACACTTGCTCACAGCTAGACCACGTGCTGGCCGAGGGACGACATTTCTCGGATGTTATAAATGTAAGGTCCTTCAGAGGTCCGAACATTCACTCCGATCACTACTTTGAAGTTGCAAAATTTTGGGCGCAAATTTCCAGCGTCACGAATTCACGAAACAACAGAACGATGCGTTTCAATATCTAACGCTTGTCAGTTGAAGGAGTTGATGAACAGTACCACCAGAAGCTGGACGAGCGGATAGAAGATGCCACCGGATTTGACGACGTCAACAGATTGTGGGAATCCACGAAGCTGTGACTTCAACAGCGCAGAGAGTGTTTTGCACTGCACAGCGTCGCCAACGAAATAGTTGGTTTGATGAGGAGTGCCGGCTAGAGTTGTGCGCCGGTCCGATATTCGTCGGCGGCGGCGTTCAGCAGAATTTTGGTCGGCGGCGGCGGCGTTTTCGGCGTCACGCCGAAAGCCATTTTAGCCGGCGGCGGCGGCGGCGTGAATCGGCGTGGCGATTTTTTCATTAGGTTTTTCTAGGATTTTTTTTGCATTGTTTTCGGGGTATTTTTAAGACATTAAAAGAAGAATCTTTTGAATTTCGCACGAAAATCTAATTAACTTCTCCAGAAAAATCTATAAGTTTTTTTCAAAATTTTGAAATATTTTCGGGAAATCTTTGGAATTACCAGGAGAAGCTCTTCGGAATTCCTAAATAAAATTGTTTGAAATTTTATCAGAAAATTCGTCGCAATTTACATGAGAAACTTCAGAATTTTCACAAAAAATAATATTAACTTCTATAGGAAAATACTTCGGAAATTTACGAAAAGTTCCTGTTGAGTTTCTGTTGAGTATACTTCGAAATTTGCACAGAAAATTATTGATAATTGTAGGAGAGTGCAGCTGGTAGAATAAGTGTTTTACCGTTGGCTTTCTCAGTCTAGAAAAATGAAGACGGCTAGTTTGGCATAACCAACGATAAAGCGGTAAATTCGTAAGAATTTCCGCGGGAGACTAATTAGTTTTGTTTAGAAAAAACTCTATTTTATTTTATTTTATTAACGAGGAAATCTCCGTAAGTTTAACAAAAACTTTATTAGAATTTCCGCAAAGGATTGTTCAAAATGTCGAAACAAAAAATTGTACGAAATTATTGGATTTCTACGAACATACAGTAGATGTTCGATAACCGAAAGTCATTTTTTAACGGCCAAATGTCAATAACTGAACGAGTAACTTATCATAAGACGAGTTTGTACAATCCCATTGAAATTCCACCACTTTATTGTATCTTGACAGATACGTATTTCGACCTCAACAGTAAGGCCGTCTTCAGTGTCTCGTACTTGACTCGACTTACTCGACGTAAGAGACACTGAAGACGGTCTAACTGTTGAGGTCGAAATACGTATCTGTCAAGATACAATTAAGTGGTGGAATTTCAATGGGATTGTACAAACTCGTCTTATGGCAAGTGAAGACATTCCACTAAAAAGCTCAAAATAATTTTCTTAACAAAATGAACGAGTAATTTAATCCAAAATATCCACCCGTTTGGCCTTGACATTTACGTTGAAAAGCCCTCTAGTCAAACGGCCTTTGAACGAAATTTCGTAACCTCTCTACTTTTTAAGTCGATACTGGCCTTTAAGCCAAAAGATATCTAACCAAATCCCATTAGGTCGAATTGAATGTTTATCCGAAATTATTCGGATAAACGTCTTTTTTGCAAAATGATCAATTCAGCCGAACGACACTTTTCAAAGAAGGTTGCAAAAAGTACAGTACAATGGCTCTTTCTGCCAAATGACATTTTTTACCAAACGGCATTTTCGGTCAAACGCTTTTTTCATCCGAACGGCATATTCAGCCAAATGACCTGTTGGGGTAAACAACTTTTTACAAGTCCGGCCAAATTTTCCTTTTGGCTGTACATTGCTTTCGGTCAAATTACATTTTCGGTCAAACCAGTTTTGACCTGATAACAGTTTCCGTTAAACGTTTGGTTTTGCTAAATGGTTCCTGGTTAGATGTCTTTTGGCCTAAAGGCCAGTATCGACTTAAAAATAGAGAGGCCATGGAATTTTGTTCAATGGTCAATTGACAGGAAGAACATTTCGCCAAAAAATGGCAATTTCTGACCATATTACCCGTTCAGTACGAGGTTCAGTCATTGAATATTGGCCGTATGACCAAATGACATTTTCGACCAAATGGCCCTTTCTGTCAAAAAACTATTTCTGCTAAATGGCATTTCTGGTCAACGATCGTTTCGGCCGGACAACCTGTTAGGGCAAACGGCTTTTTCGGCCAAATTACCGGTTCTGCCGTCTGTCGCTTTCGGTCAATGGAACTTACCAAGAATTTCTAATCGAAAATAGAAAGAATTTTTCCGATTGTGCTATGCTGAACTAGCCGTTTAGTGATGAACTTCTCCCTGCGAAAAAATCACTCTAATAAAGGATGAAAACTAACCATCTTACAATTAATTGCATATTATTCGGCAACTCGGCCGTACGAAAATAATTTTTTTGTTAAACATCTTGGTTGTGCATATGCACAGCACATGTTTCGAAATGGACAAATTGATATGAAATTGCGAAAAAGAATCCACGTGTCTTGGAGGGACTCGAACCCTCAACCTCCTACTTTTTAACCGTCTAAACTAATCTAGATTGGAGAAGTCAACGTTAAAGCATCTCTTTTACCAGTCACAATTTTCTGTTTGAATTTCAAAGAATACTCAACAAAAACTTAAAAGAAACTTTCCGTGAATATTCCGAATATTTTCCTGTAGAAAATTGGTACAACTTCCTGTGAAAATTCTGAAGAGATTCTCATGTAAATCCTAAACAATTTTCCTTGGTAAATCCAAAGAGCTCCTCTTGGTAATTCCAAAGAGTTCTTGAAACTTAAAAGTAGCTCCCGTGGAAAATCTGAAAATAATTTTCAAATGAAAGTTAAAAAAAAAATTTGAGCTTTTTAGTGGAATGTCTTCACTTGTCATAAGACGAGTTTGTACAATCCCATTGAATTCCACCATATAAGTTAAGTGGTGGAATTCAATGGGATTGTACAGACTCGTATTATGACATGTTTCAAATGAATATTCTGGAAAAACTGGAACTCTTTCACTCATTTCAAATTTTGACGCGAAATTCAAAAGATTCTCTCGTTGTTGTCTTGAAAATATGAAAAACTATTCAATCCTGCCCGATCTTGTTCGGGTTGTTTTTTTTTCTTTTTCTTTTTACTGTCAATCGTTTAGTGGATGGCATCGTAGCCTTCTAGATCGATTTCAGTTCGAGCTTGATGGTTTTCTTCAGAACTCTTGAAAACGTAGTATTTTTACATTTGTTCAACTTTCCCAGCATTTATATAAACACAGCTTATCACAAGACGAATCGATTTGTAAGGAAATCCTGCAAATCGGTCCAATAGTTCATGTGTTATATTGCCTTAAAGAAAATGTAAACTCATTTTTATAAAAATAGATGATCAATTCAGCCGAACGACATTTTCGACCGAATGTCCATTTCGGCCAAATGGCCCTTTCGACCAAACGACTTTTTCGGACGAAGGACATATTCACGATTTTTTCAGTCAAAGGAACTGTTTGACCAAATGACAATCTCGACAAAATAACTTTGGGCTAGAAAGTCTGTCTGAAAACATAATGAGATCATATAGAAAACATATTTTGAGTCATAATTTGCTTTCAAATATGTATAAATCATACTACTATAGATTACTAAATTGAATGATATGACATCAAACTGTGTACCAGTGACGTTTCCCTAACCCCAATCTACCTGTGCACTGAGTTTAAATTTACGAAATTGGTGTGCAGAAATGCCCAGAACAACTAGATTTTGACTAGTATAAACGACTCCGATAATTTTATTTTCCATTCGGGCTGTCAAAATATCCAAATTTTCGCTTTTGAGTCAGTGCACAGGTAAAAGTGAGGTTACGCGACGCTACTGCGGTGTACTTATTTGGTTATCGGAAAACAATAGCAAAATTAGTTTTCAATTTGATCTCATCGACAGCTGGAATAGTTTTTGATTGGATGTTACAGTAAGATATTTCTGCTATTTCGTTTTGTTATTTTAACTGTTAAAACGACCAAAAAGTTAAGTAAACATAATCGATGATTTCACATCATTAAAACAAGCTACCGATTTGCTCTTAAGTTTTGCTCGGGTAGGTTTCTACCCAATAATCTTTTCGGTTAAACGACATATTCGGCCTAACTACTTTCAGCCTTGTGACTTTCTGCCGAACGACTAGACTTTTCAACTATTTTTTTTTGGAATTCAACGGGAAATCTCGCTTAACTTTTCAAAAGGTCCTAAGTAACATTTTTTTCATGAATTAATTTGAGTACTGCAATCAAAAGCTTTCATGTTGTTCTGTTGATTGCGCTATTCAAATTAATTCATGAAAAAAATGTTACTTAGGATTTTTTGAAAAGTTAAGCGAGAAATCCTTTGCAAGTTTCACGCTAATTTACGGAGAGCTCTTCAAAATGTTAACAAGATATTGTATGAAATTTTCATGGAAATAATTGGTATCTTCATAAAAAATATCTGGAGTTTCAACGTGATGTTGTAAAGATCTATCAGGAAATGATACGGAAATTGCACTGAATCTTTGAAGTTTCCACTGGAAATTTGAATCGGCGTGGAAAATTATAGATCAGCGGCGTGACAAATTTTAAACGGCGGCGCGCCGATGCAAAAATGCCGGCGGCGGCGGCGTGCCAAAAACTGTCGGCGGCGGCGGCGCACACCTCTAGTGCCGGCGAGTGACGGATGAGAAAAATACTGTCAGGAGTCGAATAGTAGTGGCCAGGGAATCAAAATTTCTTTGATTTTGTTGCTAAGACAATTTTGTTGCTAACTTTTCATACCGTTATTTTGCATTATCTTTACAGCAAATTTTGGTTTAATGCTATTGAAGTTTCTGCTATTATGGAAATATTCGAGAATCTAACTCTGATTACGAAAAAAGCATCGTATTTTCGAATATATCAGAGCTTGCAGATGATATGATTCTTGTCATATTGTGTTCGGGTTCTGATAAATGCTTGTTGCGAAGTGCGTTTGTCAGTAACAAACTCTGTTGATGACAAAGACTATATTGTTAGGCGTTGCTCGAATATTAATTCCCTGGTAGTGGCTCGTACCTATTCCAATAGAGAGCGGTACAGTGTAGCAAGGGTAGAAGAGAAACGAATTCTCCCCAGAAAAAAAGGCAACACGAAGAGAGTGTGATAGCTGAAGTGCAGGAAAATATGGATAGAAACGATATGCGGAGGTTTTACACAATTGTCAATGGCGCGCGGCGTAAGGCTGCGCCAGTGCCCGCCATGTGCTATGACCGAGAGGGGAATTTGCTGACAGACAAGACTAAGGGTGGTGCCAGGTGGAAGAAGCAATTCGAAGATTTGTTGAACGTTAAAAATGAAGGAGGTTTTAAGGAGCAGGATGGACATAGTCAACGACGGTCAAGCTCTGGAATCACCAACGCTGGACGAGATAAAAAAGGCTCGAAACGAGCTGAAAAACAGTAAAGCAGCTGGGAAGGACGAGATGCTGGTCGAACTTCTCAAACAGCTTCTCAAAACAGCATCAATTAATCCACTACATTATCCAGAAAATATGGAAGGATGAAAAACAGCCTGTCGGCTGGTTGGATGGCCTCATATGCCCAATCTATATGAAAGGGCACAGACAGGAGTGTGCCAATTACATAGGGATCATCCTTCTGAGCTCGACGTACAAAATCCTGTAGTGTATCCTGTTTAACAGACTGAGGTCGCTTGAGGAGTCCTTCGTCGGCGAATACCAGGCAGATTTCCGTGAGGGCCGATATCAACGACGGATCAGATGTTTAGCCTGCAGATGATCCTTTATAAATTCCGGGGTTACAACTTGCAGACTCACCATCTGTTCATGGACTTCAAAACAGCGTACGATTCAGTGAAAAGAAATGAGCTGTGGCAGATAATGTCCGAACATGGTTTTCCGGCGAAACTGATTAGACTGATGCAGTTTTTGACACGTCACCGCCGCCGACATTTTTTCATCAGCGCGCCGCCGTTTAAAATATGTCACGCCGCTGATTTATAACTTTCCACGCCGATTCAAATTTGAAGAAGTCCGCAGAATTTTCAGTGAAAATTCTGGAGATTCAGTGGAATTTCCGTTTTTTTTTTAATTGATCCACATAACATCATATTGAAACTCCAGAGAATTTTTCGTGAAGATACCAATGATTTTCTTCAAAATTCCGTACAATTTCTTGTTGAAATTTTGAAAAACTCTCCGTCAAAACTAAGAAAAAACTCGTACCAAGCATTTCCTGTTGAAATCCAAAGAATTTCTTGTTGAGATTCATTTTTTGTACGGAAAGGATCCTTCGGCAGACGGCTATTTGGCCGAAGACCACAAGGCTGATAGTTGTTTGGTCGAATATGTCGTTTGACCGAACAGACCATTCGGTGAAAGACTTTCTAGCCTAAAGTTATTTGGCCTTTGTCATTTGGACGACCAGTTCATTTGGCTGAAAAAATCGATCGACCAAATAGCTCAATTGGCCGAATTTGCCCTTTGGCCGAAATGGGCTATGAATTAGTCATTTTGGTTATTTTCAAGACGTTAGCGGAAGAATATTTTGAATTTCGCCGGAAAAATCTGATCAACTTCCCTAGAATTTTTTTTAAATTTTTTTATTGAAAATTATTTTCAAATTTTCCACGGTAACTACTTTGAAGTTTTGATATTTTTTTGAAATTAACAACAGGAGCTTTTTGGATTTCCCTGGAATTGTTTAGAATTTCTGCGGAAAATTATTTGGATTTAACATGAGAATCTCTTCAGAATGTCCGCGGAAAGTTGTTCCAAATTTCTACAGGAAAATATTCGGAATATCCACGGTAAGTTAAGTATTCTTCAAAATTTGAACAGAAAATCTCTCATAATTGAAGGAACATGTGACTGGTAGAAGGAATGCTTCAACGATGATTTTCTCTTTATAAATTAATTAAGACGACTAGACTAGAGCCAACGTTAAAACAAAAAATTCTCCGGAATTTCCACGGAAAACTCTTCAAAGTATCAGCCTTTCAGTGGAAGATTGTTCAAACTGTAGATTGCAGCAAAAACATCTTTGGTTTTTAACGGAAAAATGCTTGGAGTTTTAAAGGCATTTCTTTGGATTTCTTACAGGAAATTCTTTGTATTGTCCATAAGAAATTCTTGGGAATTTGGTTGTTTGTCCTAACAGGTTGTCTGGCCGAATCGATTGTTTGGCCGAAGAAGTCATTATGCCGAAAATGCCGTTTGGCCATTTGGCCTGAAAATGTCATTTGACAGGTAACTGGTAATTTAACCGAAAAAATAGCCTCAATAGGTCATTTGACTGAAAATGCCGTTCGGCCGAAACAGTCATTTGACCAGATAGATCAATTGACCAAAAATGCAATTTAATAAGAATGACCATTTGGCAGAAAGAGCCTTTTGGCTCAAAATGCCTTTCTGAAAAACAACCAGCCAAATCGTCCTTTCTGCCAAATGACCATTCCTACCAAACGGCATTTTCTCTCACAAGATCTATTCGGTCTAACGATTTCAAACGGCCTAATTACCAGTTCGGCCGAACGTCCTTTTCGACTATATGTCGCTTCTGGCCAAACTACATTTACGACCTGATAACAGTTTCGGATATACGTTCAATTCGGCTTAATAGGATTTGGTTTGATGACTTTTGGCTTCAAGGCCTGTAACGACTTAAAAAGTAGAGAGGTTACCAAATTTCGTTCAATGATCGTTTGACAAAAAGGCTAATTCGCCGTAAATGTCATTTGGTCAAACGGGTTTACCATATTTTCCGGTCAGTAATTGGCATTTGGCTGTATGACCTGTTGTGCCAAACGACATTTTCGGCCAATTCCCCAATTCTGTCGACCGACTTTTTCGGCTAAAGGGCATGCTCGAGCTGATGACCCATTAGGCCAAACGATCTGTTAGGGAAAACGACTTTTTCGGCCATATAACCAGTTCGGACGAATGTCCCTTTCGGCTACATGACGCTTTCGGCCAAACTACATTTTCGGACAAATCATTTTCGACTCGATAACAGTTTCAGATATACGTTCAATTTGGCTTAATGGGATTTGGTTAAATGCCAGTATCGACTTAAAATGTAGAGAGGTTACGAAACTTTGTTCAATTTAACAAAAAGCCTATCTCGCCGTAAATGTCATTTGGCCAAACGGGTGAACATTTTTGACCATATTATCCGTTCAGTAATTGACATTTGGCCGTATGACCCGTTGGACCAAACGACATTTTCGGCTAATTGACCCATTTTGTCAAACGATCATTCCGGCCAAACGGCATTCTCGAGTTGATGGTAAAACGACCTGTTTGGGAAAACGAATTTGTCGTCCAAATTTCAAGTTCGGCCGTATTTTGTTTTCAGACAATGGAATTTCTCAAGAATTTCTTATAGACAATACACTGGTCGTTAGATAACTTCAACTTGTTTACGCTTCGGTTAGCAAATACCTTTCGATAACTGCAACGTATTCTAGACGTCAATAGGTTGTCAGTCGACATCAGATGCAATAGAAGTGTAATCGAATTGCAATTAAATTGAGAGGTGAGTCAGCCTAGGGCTGCAAGCCTCTAATAAAGAAATAGAAAAAAAATTGCAATTAAATTACTCTCAATTATCGAACGTCTACTGTACCAAGAACTTATCGCAGAAATCCAAAGAAATTCCTTTAAAAATTCAAACAATTTTTCGTTGAAATCCAAAGGTTTTTTTAAATTGAAATCTACATTCTGAACAATCTTCCGCGGAAATTCTAAATAATTTTCCGTTGGAATTCCGGTGAACTTCTCGTGAAAATTCCAGAAAGTTTCCCTTGAAAACTCCTCTGCCGCGGATATTCTGAAGAATTTTCTGTTTTAACGTTGTCTATGCCAAACTAGGAGTCCTAATTAGTCTAGACTCAGCAAGCCAACATTAAAACACCCATTCTACCAGCCGCACTCTTCTACAATTATGAAGAATTTTCTTTGTAAATTTCGAAAAATCCTCAACAGGAACATTCCGTGAATATTTCGAACATTGTTCTGTATGAATTTGTTACAATTTCTCATGTTAATTCCGACGGATTTCCTGTTCAAATTTCGAATAATATACTTTTGGGAATTCCAAAGAATTTCCGAATCATCCAAAAGTTCAATCTAAAAAATCAATAAATAATTTCCAAATGAGTCCAAAAATAATTTCCAAGTGAATATTTTGAAAAAATTAAAGATTTTTTTAGAGAAGTTCATTCAAGAGATCATCAGATTTTTCAGGCGAAAACAAGCAAAGAAAATCTTAATGAAACGTAATAAAAAATCGCCACGCCGATTCACGCCGCCGCCGCCGGCTAAAATGGCTTTCGGCGTGACGCCGAAAACGCCGCCGCCGCCGACCAAAATTCTAACAAACGCCACCGCCTCGTGTCAACCTCGTTTGTGACCTTAGACGGATTGAGGCAGTGTGATGCACTTTCGAATTCATTGTTCAACATTGCACTCGAGGGCGCTATTAGGAGATCTGACGTGTAGAGGAACGGCACTATCATCACCCGGTCGCATATGCTCCTGGGCTTTGCGGACGACATCGACCTCATTGAAATCGTTCGCAGAGCAGTAGTGGAGGCTGTTGTCCCACTGAAGAGGGAGACAGCGAGGACAGGCTTAACCATAAACTCAACTAAAAAGCTCAAAATAATTTTCATTAACTCTACCAGAGACAAAGTACATGGTGGCAGGTCGAGATACAGGAAGACCTAGTGGTGTTGGTGCTGAGGTAATGCTTGATGGGGATGTGTTTGAAGTTGTTGAAGAAGTTATTTACCTTGGAATACTTGTTACATGTGACAATGACGTTTCCCGTGAAGTTAAAAGACGTATTGCTGCTGGGAATAGGGCCTTTTACGGATTACGTAACCAGTTTAGGTCCCGCAACATGCAGACGGAAATGAAATTTCTTCTATACAAAACTCTGATTCTACCAATGGACCTTTATTGACATGAAGCATGGACGTTAAAAGAGGCGGGCCGGAGAGTTTTCGGCCGAAAAGTTCTACGTACAATACTCCGAGGGAAGCTAGAAAATGGTGTTTGGCGCACACGCATGAATCATGAGCTGTATCATGTATACAAAGAAGAAAATATTGTGAATCGAATAAAATACGGCAGACTTCAGTGGGCTGGTCATTTAGTGCGAATGTCGGAAAAAAGAATAGCGAAAACAATATTCAAGAGAGAACCAGATACGGGCCGACGACTTCGTGTTAGGCCACGAACACGCTGGTTGTATGCGGTGGAATCGGACCTGGGGACCCTAAACGTTCAGGGAAACTGGAGGAACATCGCCCAAGACCTACGATTATGGAGCTTTACAATACGCCAGGCATAGGTGTATCGACGTCAACCAGGTATCCAGGTCGGTAAGTCTTAATCAATTCGTTTTGTGTTACTTTACAGAAGATTGGTAAAAAGTTGATGATTAATTCTTCCTCGATACCACATATGATTTCCTGTCGACCAATCCAGACGAAAATATAGCACGAAGTAGGATAACTATGGCCGAAGCCCCGCCTTTTCGATGAATAATAGGTACCATTAAAACCACTTGTTGGCTCTGCCTACCGTGACCAGCGATATCCCAGTTTGTGATAGCAGCGCGTTTGGACGTGCTCTTTCCTCGCGCATTTTTCAAGTATTTTTTTTCGTTCGTTCGCTGTGTTTACGTTTCCGCTTCGTCGCGTTGGCGATATTTTCCCCGAGACCCGTCATGGCAGACACCGCGGCCAATTTGGTCGTGAATAAAACGCGAAAGTGCCATCGAAGCAGGCTGCTTCCGACGAGGGTAGTGAAAAGCTTCTCTTGAGCAACAAGTACACCTCGCTCAAGGATGGTGACACCGGCAAACTGCTGGGTACTACGAAAAAACGGAGGAAGCGACAGCCTCTGTTCCACGATAAATCACCAGAGCGGAAGGTGAAGTACCCGCCGATTTTCGTGAAAGGAAACCCGTTGGACCCGAGGTCGGGGTGAACCTCCGGAAACTAACCACCTGGGGCCTAAAGTGCACCTTTAGATTGTGCGTAGAAGGTGTGAAACTAATGACCGAGGGAAGGTCTCACTTCGACAAGGTGCTGAAGTATCTGAATGCGAAACGGTTTCAGTTTTACATCCACGACGTCCACGGCAGCAAGCTCCTCCAAGTCGTGCTGCGAAGCCTCCTTTCAAGAGGCTCAGAAGCCTTCTTTAAATAGGCTCGGAAGCCTCCTTTCAAGAGGCTCGGAAGTCCTCTTTCAAAAGGCTCGGAAGCCTCCTTTCAAGAGGCTCGGAAGTCCTCTTTCAAAAGGCTCGGAAGCCTCCTTTCAAGATGCTCGTAAACTTTCTTTCAAAAGGCTCGGAGCCCTCTTTTCAAGAGGCTCGGAGCCTCATTTCAAGAGGCTCGGAAGCCTCCTTTCAAGAGGCTCGGAAGCCTCCTTTCAAGAGGCTCGGAAGCCTCCTTTCAAGAGGCTCGGAAGCCTCCTTTCAAGAGGCTCGGAAGCCTCCTTTCAAGAGGCTCAGAAGCCTCCTTCCAAGAGGCTCGGAAGCCTCCTTCCAAGAGGCTCAGAAGCCTCCTTCAAGAGGCTCAGAAGCCTCCTTTCAAGAGGCTCAGAAGCCTCCTTTCAAGAGGCTCAGGAAGCCTCCTTTCAAGAGGCTCAGGAAGCCTCCTTTCAAGAGGCTCAAGCCTCCTTTCAAAGGCTCAGGAAGCCTCCTTTCAAGAGGCTCGGAAGCCTCCTTTCAAGAGGCCTCAGAAGCCTCCTTTCAAGAGGCCTCAGAAGCCTCCTTTCAAGAGGCCTGGAAGCCTCCTTTCAAGAGGCTCAGAAGCCTCCTTTCAAGAGGCTCAGGAAGCCTCCTTTCAAGAGGCCCGGAAGCCTCCTTTCAAGAGGCTCAGAAGCCTCCTTTCAAGAGGCCTGGAAGCCTCCTTTCAAGAGGCTCAGAAGCCTCCTTTCAAGAGGCTCAGGAAGCCTCCTTCAAGAGGCTCAGAAGCCTCCTTTCAAGAGGCTCAGGAAGCCTCCTTTCAAGAGGCTCAGAAGCCTCCTTTCAAGAGGCCTGGAAGCCTCCTTTCAAGAGGCTCGGAAGCCTCCTTTCAAGAGGCTCAGAAGCCTCCTTTCAAGAGGCCTCAGAAGCCTCCTTTCAAGAGGCTCAGAAGCCTCCTTTCAAGAGGCCTGGAAGCCTCCTTTCAAGAGGCCCGGAAGCCTCCTTTCAAGAGGCTCAGAAGCCTCCTTTCAAGAGGCCTCAGAAGCCTCCTTTCAAGAGGCTCAGAGCCTCCTTTCAAGAGGCTCGGAAGCCTCCTTTCAAGAGCTCTGGAAGCCTCCTTTCAAGAGGCTCAGGAAGCCTCCTTTCAAGAGGCTCAGAGCCTCCTTTCAAGAGGCCCGGAAGCCTCCTTTCAAGAGGCTCGGAAGCCTCCTGTCAAGAGGCTCAGAAGCCTCCTTTCAAGAGGCTCAGAAGCCCCCTTTCAAGATGCCCGGAAGCCTGCATTCAAGAGGCGGTGAAGCCTCCTTTCAAGAGGCTCGGAAGCCTCCATTCAAGAGGCTCGGAAGCCTCCTTTCAAGAGGCCCGGAAGCCTTCTTTCAAGAAGCTCAGAAGCCTCCTTTCAAGAAGCTCGGAAGACTCCTTTCAAGAGGCTCGGAAGCCTCCTTTCAAGAGGCTCGGCAGCCTCCTTTCAAGAGGCTCGGCAGCCTCCTTTCAAGAGGCTCGGCCGCCTCCTTTCAAGAGGCCCGGCAGGCTCCCTTCAACTGGCTCAGCAGCCTCCTTTCAAGAGGCTCGGCAGCCTCCTTTCAAGAGGCTCGGCAGCCTCCTTTCAAGAGGCTCGGCAGCCTCCTTTCAAGAGGCTCGGCAGCCTCCTTTCAAGAGGCTCGGCAGCCTCCTTTCAAGAGGCTCGGCAGCCTCCTTTCAAGAGGCTCGGCAGCCTCCTTTCAAGAGGCTCGGAAGCCTCCTTCCAAGAGGCTCGGAAGCCTCCTTTCAAGAGGCTCGGAAGCTTTCTTTCAAAATGCTCGGAGGCCTTTTTTCAAGAAGCTCGAATGCGTTTCTCCAAGAGACTAATTTTACCTGCATCTGGAGCACGGTAGGAGCACCAGGCTGAAGGACCTCAAGTAAATGAAGGCCATCAACAGCACCTTCGTCAAGTGGTATAAGCCCGTGCATCATGACGTAACGCAGTGCATGGACTGTCTCCGCTTCGGCCTTGGCACACGGAACTGTTTCATGAACGCAGGATGCACCCGGTGCGGCGGAGACCACGGCATCGAAGAGTGCGAGCAAATGGAAGAGGCCGACCCCAAGTGTGCCAACTGTGGGGAAAAGCACCACGAGGGCCTGCCCGGAACGCGCGGAGTTCTGCAAAATCCTTAAGAAGCTTCCACAAGAAATCGTCCAGCCCGAAGCTCGTCCCCATTTCTCGACGAACGAAACCATCCTGTGCCTTGACAGCCCTACCTGATTGACACGGTCTGAGACCCATTCAACATCTTCATCACGAACATGAACGATCACGTCTCCCAGCCGGTCGTCTTCCAGGAACTCAGCTCGGACCGCTAGCGAGCAGAATGTACCAGAGGCCTGGCAGGTAAGAAACATCCTAACTGTTGATACACTCACCAAAGATTTGATTCAGATTACCCAGGTGGTGGTGGTGGACCTCAGAAATAGTGATTTTTTTCAATAAGATCCGCGCTCTCCGAGATTGTGCTAAGCCGTTCTGGAAGCTAACCAAAGTTCTAAAATCTAAGCCTCGGCCCATTCCTCCTTTGATCCCACTAGACAACAGTGACTCTAAGGATCGCTTGATAACTCCTGTAGAGAAGGCAGCCGAAACAGGTCGCCATTTCATCAGCTCACACAATCTTGGACAGAACATCATCAGTCCACATGAAGCAGCCGTCAGCGAGCCTGCGAACAACATCCATCTTTTTCCCAACGACTTCTCGGAGGAGTTGGAGATCACAGCTGTCGAATTGACGGCATATATCTTACTTGATACTTGATGGGCTACAGCTCTTCGATGAACCTACGCCGAATGGAGTATCCTTCTCCACTGGATTCGATCCTGGGCCAATCGCTTCCAGTCGACCTGAACATTGAGCGCTCTCAGGTCCTCTTCAACTGCAAAAAGCCATCGTGTACGCGGCCTTCCACGAAGCATGTGGCCTCTTCCGGGTTCTCTACTAAATATTATCTTCGCTTGACGTTCTTCCGTTCTTCTTTTGTCATCGGACAACCCGTGATAGCGTGAGATAGGAACTTGTGGGAACCAGAGCTCTTTTAGGTGCTCCTTCCTTGATGTCAACCCACCATGTTGCAGCCCTATATGCCTATATGCATCCTTTATCAAATCATCGAAAAACATACAGGCCCCAAGCTCCATCAGCCTTCTCTCAGGGTTAACCAAGCTGATGGAAAAGGGGATTTACAGCCGGTTACTTAAGTCTGCCGAATACCACAACATCTTGCTCGGGGAACAGTTTGGTTTCCGACGCGGTCGATCAACCATACACCAACTGACTGACCCGAGTTATCAACGTCCTCAGACGGAACGAGTTTGTCTCAAAAATATCCGCCAAGGCCTTACTCGATGTCGAGAAGGCGTTCGACAATGCATGGCATGATGGCCTGGTGTACAAACTACAACGCTACAATCTTCCCTAGTGCAAATCATCAGCAATTACCTGTCGGGAAGGACATTCCGGGTCTCAATCAGTGGAGCGAGTTGCAATGCACACAACATCGTCGGAGACACAGATAGAAAAATCCACTGAAATTTACGCTAGAAATCATGCACATAAATGGAACGCTATTATCAGCGTAATTCCACGCAGGATATAGCCTAAATATATACTATATTTGACGTGAATCGTCAATATTGCTTGCAAGTTGTAAGCAAACTTGTTAGGAAGAGGTGCATTTCAGCGTAGAATAGCGTAAATTCTCGCATTTCAAGTTTTACGTGCTGTTTACTTTTCATTATTTTTTTCTGTGGACGTATCTCAGGTCAGTACCCTCGGGCACCTTCTTGTCAATCTATTCACCTCCGACATGCCGGAACCTCCAGAAGGCAGCATTCTGTCTCTGTTCGCAGATGACACCTCCATCGTCTACAATGCAATGGTAGACTGATCAGAGCGCTAGTGGCAAAACTCCAACGAGACCTGGATACCCTGACAGAGTACCTCACCAGCTGGAAGATCTGTATCAACGCGGCGAAGACCCAGGTCATCATTTTCCCCACTCTACATCTCCCAGGCTTGTTCCGGTCGATGACGGCAAAGTCATCCTCGATGGCACGACTTCTGAGGTCTACCGTCTGGCCGGTATTAAAACTTTACACGAGCGCTTGGTTGAGCGTAAGGAAAGGCTTAGGGTCCGTTGCTTACAATCGGACCAGGCGACCATTAGGGTGCTAGTTTCAATTTAGGTTATCAAATTGCTTTTTTGTATATATTATAGTTTGGTTATCACATTTTTAAGATAACTAATGCCTCTTCAAAACGAACATGTCAAAATAGACTTTAAACCCATTTTCTTACTTAACAAAACAAAACATTATTGTGATAAAACTAAAGCTGAAGAGCCAAAAATCTAAACACTTGAAATGTATAAAAAATGTAAAATAAAACTATGAGATGAAATTAAATCGTCGTCGACGTGACCGATTAAGCAATTTATTACGCATAAATAATATTTCGAATGGGTCTCTCCTTATCCTAGCGGTAAGATTCGCGGCTACAAAGCAAGACCACGCTGAGGGTGGCTGGGTTCGATTTCGGGTGCCGGTCTAAGCAAATTTCCGTTTTGGAAATTGTCTCGACTTCCTTGAGCATAAAAGTATCATCGTGTTAGCCTCATGATATACGAATGCAAAAATGGTAACTTGGCTTACAAGTCTCGCGGGTCATAACTGTGGAAGTGCTGAATAAATACTTAACAGCGAGGCGGAGAAGAAGAAGATCGTTTTGAATTCAAAACTCTGTCTTTTTAGCTAATGTGAGCATTGTCAACCAGCAGCCAAAAATCACTTTGGGTAAGAAAAATTAATTTTTCTTTCATATTTATTTAAAGGAATATAAAATTCATTTTAAACAAAGAAGCGAATAGAAAGATTAGGAAATATTGGGAGATATTGCAAGCCCTACGTCCACTTTGCAGTAATGTCTCAGACATCAGTGATTATTGTTCGTTTTTTTTTATGAAACTTAAATACCCAATATGTACAAATATGAACCTAACTTTAAAATACATGATTTTTGTTACATCTATGTGTATGAAAAAAAGCAAAAAAATATATATTCTTTAACGATTTGATTGAAGACCCTACTAACATCTCGTTATTTCCCCTCCAGACCTAGGACAATAATATTCAAGCAAAGAGCACATTTTGTATCCATTATGCTGTTCTCACCTCTTACTAACCGATTGTAGTGGTGCTACACCACTTCCATGCACTTCGACCGGCGGCAACGACGACGACGACGACACCATTGCCTTTTACTTTGCGACAATCATACCCACCCAGTTCTTGGTTTGGTGGCGTCAGACAGTACGCTGCTGCCTTCCATTCGTTTTTCCATTTGTCGCGCGGCGGCGTGGTGGCGAGCGGATGTTGTTATGCTGTCGCATCGCAAAAAGGATGAGGCCAAAGAACATTACAGCAGCAGCAGTTCGGGCCCGGCACGGCACGGGCGTGTTAGGGAATATCGTGCCCATGGAAGTGCATTTTGTGCGGAACGTGTTGTCGGAGTCTCGCTACCGACAGACCGTGATGATAGCGATACGGCGACAAGTGCGATAAGAGCATGGCAGAGACATGGCCTGCATTGAACCTGGCGCGAAACGGATTCCGCTCGAAGAAGCGTAGCGTGTACCTGCTGTTGCTGATGCTTTTCAAACGGCACGGAGACTGAAGTGCATTTTGCTAATGGGCCGCACAGTGGTGATTTTTACGAACAAGGACCAGACAAACATAAATAGGTGGCTTAAACAAGCTGAAACTGTGGTAAAAAAATAGTTTTTGACAGACATATATCTATCAAAAAAATCGGCTATATCCCGATATTTTGAGACAAACTATTATTTCTAGAACGTTTTGTTTGGGATCTCGTTGTACAAAAAATAACTGACAAAAACAAAATGCAAATCGATTGGAATAAAAGTTACAGCACAGTCATCATTCATTGTGTGGTATTTAGAATCTGTTAGAAAGTTTAAATTAAACTGTTTGCTGAAAGGTGTTGCAGTCATTCTGTCGAGCACGGAGCAAACTACAATAATCGTGTTAACAGCTGGTGTAGTCATAATTCTGGTCCCGTTTCCGGAATTCGTGTTTATTGTGGGTATCTTTCTTGAAACATTATACTCGTCCATGTCGAATATAATTTAAACATTCTGTCGACATTCAACGATTACACAAAAGGAACGTGTATGAGTTTCCTTGTTAAACAAACATGCCATGCAGCATAATGCGAAGCGACTGTCGATAAAATCAGCTCACAAGTGCGTTTTTGCAGTCCATAAATATCAGCCAGTCTTGCAAGTCTATTTGTGTACGAATGGACAACTATACAGGAAAAAGTTTAGCATTAACTACTGTTGAACAATATTTGAACTGCTTTTTGTGTCGAGAATCAACAAGCCCCGGCACTCCGGGCAACCCTTTTGGTGCTCGCTCACCATACCCATGGCATTTGATTCTTTGGGTGTATGTCTGTCTGTAGTAAAGACTACTTACTTGAGTACACTATTGAGGCAGTGTTTCTCAAACATTAATGACTGAAGGAAAAAACGGAATCCTGAACCATCGACTATCACCCAACCAGAGGATGTCAGATTTTGAAACATTTATTTATTATTAACATACAGATACAGTAGAAGGACTGGCCATATATGGACGCACAATAATTATTCAAGACTAGACCGCAGTTGCCTGTATATTTACTGCCTTGACGAATTTGAAAAGAATATCGTCACTTGTATACCCAAACCAAAAAAATCTCTAGGGTCTATATAATAACATCTCTACATTAGAACAAAGTAGAAAAGGAATGTTACAATATCTTTGCCCTATTAGTGTATAAGACCCTTTAAATTTTTCACGAAATACATGTTTGCTTATTCATGTTTTTCACAAATATTGTTTATTCATGAGCATCCGATATGACCACATATGATACATTTGAATTCAACGCTGATTATTTTATAGACTGCTCATTTGAAAGGGTGCATCAAGCAAGTGTCGGGACAATGCAAAGTTCGAACCCAGATCACAGCAAAATTCATTAGTGCTGCCTAATGACTCAGTTCGAATTTACTTGAAGTAGCTCGGACTTACTCGAGTTTTTTTTAACAACAAAGAGAGTGTCAAGCTAGTTTGAGCTAGGTTCTCAATGGATGCTCACCAAGCACTAGAAAAAATAATTCAATGCAACTAGCTTTACTTCCTTTGCGGAGTTGCGGTTTCTGTTTGGATAATTTTGATTCATTTGACCAGTCAAATTGTCAAAATTCCAAGCTACCTCGAGTTGCTCGAACTTTCTCGGACTTTAGTTTCCAATCTGTTTCAACGACTCAGAGTAGGTTGGAGTCGGCTGAACACAACCAACCAACGCCAAAAATGAGCTGGAAAGCGATTGAAATTTGGTCACAATATGCTTTGACATGGGAGTCCCGTAGCGTAGTTGGCTACACGTTCGCCTTACAAGCGAATGGTCATGGGTTCGCTTCCCAGCCCCTCCACGAAACCCTCGTCAGTCGACGGATCCGCAGCCCATATGGTGGCCTGATGACGACTGACAACTTGTTCTTCTCGAAGGCATTCCTCCAACGTTACCCGGATAAATGGAAACCGAACAATACAACGATCAATGCATACACGACATGGACAAACGGATACAATGGACTCACGACGAGATGGACTGGCACTGACAGCAATAATGGTAATGTAAATCTAAAAATAGCTTCTGTGTGGATTCTGTACAGCAGAATACCACAGTCGATTTCGGCACAGTAGTGGTTAAGTAACACAGAGTGCCTAAAAAATAAAGAAAGGAATAAAAAAAAATCTTTGACGTGCAAAGAATGCGTAGGCCAAATTTGAGCCTTATTAGTTATAGAAAACCTCCCTGACAATGATAGAACAAAACCTGCCAAAGCCGTCATTTTCCCTACTTGAAAAATTCTCAATGATGAGTAGTGTGATCAAGCGTTAAATTGAGAAACGAACGGAAGGAGAAATGCGATCAGAATGGATGTTCAATTAGTGATCAGGATAACAAGCATGTAGTGAAAGCATGTGGAATTCTAAGGCTTCGGTCAGGGATGTGACCAAAAAGTTGAATCTGTCCAAGTATTTCGTTTAGAGAGCCAACGACCGAGAGCGACTGCATACGTAGAAGGCTTCATATCATGAAGAACGGAAACATGCATTGGGAAAGTCACGGGCCCGAAAACTGTTCACCCAAATGCTGACGTGCAGCCTCATCATGGATGTTGAGGCTGACATCAAGGTACATTTGCGGAAGCTTTCGGGGTTACTGTTATTTCCGCCTAGCCTACCTGTATACCTGGTTGGCTACAGCGTCGATACACCTATGCCTGGCGTATTGTAAAGCTCCATAATCGTCGGTCTTGAGCGATGCCCGAGCAACACACATGTTGTAAATCAGTTTATGATACTCATATATATCCAAATTTGGTCATATATGAGTTATTGCAACCAAATCAACTTGAATTGTGTTGCTAGGGTGTTCGTAATTGGGCCGTAAGGGGCGTTTTGCCGAAAGGGTCGTTTGGCTGAATAGTTCATTTGAAAAGAGAGAAATGAGGAATAAGAATTGAGACGTCTCTCTTCTTACTCCTAATTTCTCCTATGACCTATTCGGCC
This sequence comes from Armigeres subalbatus, assembly GCF_024139115.2. Classification (NCBI taxonomy): domain Eukaryota; kingdom Metazoa; phylum Arthropoda; class Insecta; order Diptera; family Culicidae; genus Armigeres; species Armigeres subalbatus. Next base: position 286,745,673 of record NC_085141.1, on the reverse strand, counting down.
AAATGTCCTATTCGGCTAAATGACCCTTTAGGCCTAATGATCCTTTCGGCCAAATGACCATTTTGGTCAAACGACCCTTTCGGCCAAATGGCCCTTCCGGCCAAATGACCCTTTCGGCCAAACGACTCTTTCGGCCAAATGAGCATTTCGGCCAAACAACCCTTTCGGCCAAATGACCCTTTCGGGCAAATGACCCTTTCGGCCAAATGAACTTTTCGGCCAAACGATCCTTTCGGCCTAATGACCCTTTCGGCCAACAACCCTTTCAGCCAAACGATCCTTTCGGAAAAAGACTGTCGGCCTTTTCGGTCTGTTCGACCAAATGGTATATTCGGCCAAACAACTTTCGGGCTAGTGGCATTCGGCCATATGGCTTTCGGCCGAATGGGTTTCGTTCAAACTACGGAACTACGGAAATATCCTAAGGAGGTAAAATGTGAGGTACACATGTAGAAAAAGTGGGTTTCCGTACAGAAGAAGCTGCAGCTAGATGTTGTACAGAGCTCAAGTAGTGGAGTTGAGTGTAAAGAAACTAGCGTACAGTTATGGTATTGAAATTGAAGGAAATACATATGCCAAAGGCTTACTAATGCGCAGGGAATCATTATTCGATTAAAGCCTAACAATATACCCTTTGTCGTCAAAAGAGTTTGTTACTGACAAACACACCTCGCAACAAGCTTTTATCAGAACCCGAATACAATATGACAAGAATCATTTGCCTTGCATGCTCGGATATTTCCGAGAATACGATGGTATTTTTGTAATCAGAGTAAGATTCTCGAATATTTCCATAAAAGCAGTAACTACAATAGCGAAAATCTGAAGATTGCTGTCTTCTTTTTTGTTGCTTGAAATTGTCTTCTTTTTTGTTGCTGCGGCAAAACTTTTCGAATCTTTGTCATTATTGTCTCTGACAAAAAAAGCTTTGTCGTTGGTTATCTATTTATTTATTGTTGCTACATCAACAGACTAATTTGTCCCAATGATGGTGTGATAAAAAAACTATTTGGGCGAATATAAAACAAAACTAAAAGTTATACATTTAAAACAATTTACAAAAACATATCAGTCTTCACGTAGTCTACTGTGCTGAAAAGAACTGGTAGAAACGGCGGCGCAGCGTCTGTCGGGGAATGTTAAAGTCGAATAAGGCTGAGACACGATTGAAGTTTCTCTGTAACCCGTTGATAGCACCATGCATGCTGTAGTTTGTTACTCATTTCGCATGCGCATCCAAGAAAAAATTATTCCCTGATAATGGGTTATAATCGGTCAACTAGGTAGTTTTCTACAACGTTTTATTTCCTTGATACAATTTGATGTGGGGCAACCTTTAATATTTCTGATTCTGACACTGGGATGCCTTGCAGTTTTTGCCCGATAGGCAAAGTTGCATCCGAAATTACGCGAGCTAGACTGGTACTCCACATTGGTCAACAATGTGCACGATTACCTACGGTCTATGATAGATACTTCAGCAGTGCATGAAGCATGTTAGAAAAAGCGAGGTTTTGTTTGGATAATTATTTATTGTTTTTAAGAAAAGGTATGTTTTGTCCACAAGGAATGAGGCGTACAAAGCGGAAACCTTCGAGGAAACAAAACAATCAACTTGTGACTCAGATTCGGGGCGATTAAACGAGGACAATGGCCTGATCAAATCTAAATTACTGGAAGCGGAACTGAGCAGATGTGTTTGATGGCAACCAGTACGGAACATGATAACGCGGAAATGGAAGGCAAATTCTGAATTCGGAAGGCTCCATTATTCTACTAATTCATGTGCTAAATCTGATAAGAAGTTCTAGCTTAAATCCATTTAATTTCTAATGTTAATAATTTCTCTGCTGGTATCATTTTCGGCAGCCCAAGTACACAAATTCTTCTACCACCTCGATTTCGTCACCACCAATGCAAACTCGAGGTGGGTGGCTCACATTGTCTTCTCTTGAGCCTCTTCCTATCATGTACTTTGTCTTCGACGTGTTGATGACTAGTCCGATCTGCTTGGCTTCCCCCTTCAATCTGATGTAGGCTTCCTCCATCTTCTCAAAGTTACATGCCATAATATCTATGTCGTCGGCGAAGCCAAATAGCTGGACGGACTTATTGAAAATTGTACCACTCGTGTTAATCCCTGCTCTTCGTATTACCCCTTCCAAAGCGATGTTAAATAGCAGACACGAAAGACCATCACCTTTCCGTAACCCTCTGCGGGTTTCAAAGGGACTCGAGAATGCCCCTGAAACTCGAACTACGCACATCACCCGATCCATCTTCGCTTTGATCAACCGTGTCAGTTTATCCGGAAATCCGTGTTCGTGCATTAGCTGCCATAGCTGGTCCCGATCGATTGTATCATATGCGGCTTTGAAGTCGATTAATAGATAATGTGTGGGCACTTTGTATACGCGGCATTTCTGCAGTACTTGTCGAATGGCGAACACCTGGTCCGTGGTGGAACTTACGCCCATAAAACCCGCCTGGTACTGCCCCACGAACTCACTTGCAATTGGTGCTAGTCGACGTCATAAAATTTGGGAGAGTACCTTGTAGGCGGCGTTCAGCGGTGTGATTGCACGGTAGTTGCTACAATCCAGCTTATCGCCCTTTTTGTAGATGGGACACACGACTCCTTCCATCCACTCCTGCGACAAAAATTCCTCCCAAATATTGGTAATGACCCAGTGCAGCGCTCTAGCCAGTGCCTCACCACAGTGTTTAAATAGCTCTCCTGGTAGTTGGTCAACCCCAGGAGCTTTGTTGTTCTTCAGCCGGCCAATCTCCAATCTCGCCCATGCTGCATTCTTCTCTTCTACTAACTGCTCACATTCGCCGTCATACCAGTCGTTTCTCTGATCCTGGGGCACCATGCCAAGTGCAGCGGTTGCGGTGCTACCAATGGCGGATCGAATATCTCTCCAGCCATCTTCAAGAGACGCTGCGCCTAGCTGCTCTTCCGTTGGGAGTGCCACTTCCAGCTGCTGCGCGTATTCTTGGGCTTGTCTACCGTCTTGTATCCGCCCAATGTTGAGCCGCGGCGTCCGACTTCGACGCGTGTTGTACACCGTAGAGAGTTTAGAGCGCAGGCGTACTGCAACGAGGTAGTGGTCGGATTCAATATTCGCACTGCGGTAAGTGCGGACGTTCGTGATGTCGGAGAAGAATTTACCGTCGATTAGAACGTAGTCGATTTGGTTTTCCGTTTCTTGATTAGGTGATCTCCATGTGGCCTTGTGGATATTTTTGCGGGGAAAGAAGGTGCTTCGGACTACCATTCCACGGGAGGCTGCGAAGTTTATGCATCGTTGGCCGTTGTCATTCGATACGGTGTGCAGACTATCCGGTCCGCTGACCGGTCTATACATTTCCTCCCTTCCTACCTGTGCGTTCATGTCACCGATGACGATTTTGACGTCCCGCAGTGGGCATCCATCGTATGTCTGCTCCAGCTGTGCGTAGAACGCTTATTTCTCGTCGTCGGGTCTCCCTTCGTGTGGGCAGTGCACGTTGATGATGCTATAGTTGAAGAAACGGCCTTTAATCCTCAGCTTGCACAACCTTGCGTTGATTGGCTGCCACCCAATCACACGATGGCTCATCTTACACAGCACTATGAAACCGGTTCCCAGCTCGTTGATGGTGCCACAGCATTGGTAGAAGGTAGCCGCTCGATGCCCGCTTCTCCACACTTTCTGTCCTGTCCAGCAAATCTCCTGCAGCGCCACGACGTCGAAGTTGTGGGGATGTAATTCATCGTAGATCATCCTGTCACAACCTGCGAAACCTAGCGACTTGCAGTTCCATATTCCAAGCTTCCAATCATGATCCTGTATTCGTCGCCTAGGTCTTTGCCGATTATATCGAGTCGCATTATCTCTTATATTGTTCGTAATGATTGGTTTTACAGGCGGCTTATTGGGCCTGCGCAAACCTCCTGTCTCGTCGGAGGGCCGTCGTGTCAGGGCTGTTTAGCGTCCCACCTAACACCAGGACTTGGGCCTGTGCGCTTTGAGCGGCACACGGTCGCTTTGGTGGGGCCTAGCTGCGGATACATGCAGCTTTTTATAGGAATTTAACAGGGCCCACTGTCAAACCCCACCACATCCTAGGCAAGCCACACAACTCGCAGGTGGCCTGGGGAGGGATCAACAAGCCCTTGGACATAGTCCCTGCTGGCCCCTGCGGCATACATGTAGAGGACTCGGAACATCTGTTATGCCATCGTCCGGCAAATTTTTAGAAAGAGATTCAGTTCTTCTACAGGGGGTTGAGAACCTCCATCTAAAGTTTGGAAAACAAGTCCCAATACGGTAGAACGATTCATCAGAACCATAATTCCGTGTTGGGAAAACGCTGGTAGTCAGGGTGATTCAGGTACTCTAACTTATTCACCTCCGATATGCCAGAACCTCCAAAAATGGCACTGTGGGTAGGCAGAATAATATTTCCACTAATTTACATTTATTTACGTTCATTTGAATACATTGCTGCAGTTTTTGTTTTTTTTTATTTTGAAATTTTTTTCCAAGAAGGGACCCTTGGGGCCTTCCTTAGCCGTGCGGTAAGACGCAGGTAAGGTGGCTGGGTTCGATTCCCGGTGCCGGTCTAGGAAATTTTCGGGTTGGAAATTTTCTTGACTTCCCTGGGCATTAAAGTATCATCGTGCTAGCCTCATGATATATGAATGCAAAAATGGTAATTTGGCTTAGAAACCTCGCAGTTAATAACTGTGGAGGTTCTGAATGAACACTAAGCTGCGAGGCGGTAATATCCCAGCGGGGGATGTAATGCCAATAAAAAGAAGGGCCCTTGGAAAAAATGGGGAAAAGCAATGTTTTTTTTAATAACTCCGGAACGCAATAGCTAATTGGGTCAATTTTCAATAGCGGAAAATTAGGAAGAATTTCGCGTCGAATGCAACCTGTTGCAAGCAAATCGGATAAGGATATGTACAAAAAAGTGTGTCCCACATTTTTTTTGTACAGACACACACATACTTACATACACACATACAGACATCACCACAATTCGTCGAGCTAAGTCGATTGGTATATAACACCATGGGTCTCCAAGCCTTCTATCAAAAGTCCAGTTTTGGAGTAATTCATAACCTTCACTATACGCCTAAGTATATGCGAATTACAAAAAAATAGAAAAATTTCTAGGAAAAAATACAAAAAAAGCAATAAAACTGAGCATTTTTCCATAGATGACTCCTTCTTTGAGAACGTTTAAAGATCATGGAAAGTTTAATAAATTTTAATAATTTTTATATTTTCTATGGAATTTTTTAAATTTTTTAAATCCTCTATATCCTCTTATTATATTTTGTGGATTTTTTTTTCATTTTTATGGAAAAAAAAACTTTGTCGAATTTTTGCTGATATTGATTTATTTATGGAACTTGTGTATTTTTTCCTTGGAACATTTTAATTTCTCCATGGAAAATTTTTCTTTTATAATTGCAATTTTTGCTTTTATTTTTACGATACTGAGGACAGGAACACGGTAATCTTAATGCTACCGTCATGTAGTTACCATAGCGGTTATGTGGTAGATACTGTGGGCCAAAACAGAAAGCAAGTGTTTGAGAAGAGAGTATAGATGAGTGTGATTGATCTGCTAATTGTTGTAGGATGTTGCACCGTATTTATTTCTTTTATCTTTTCGCATTACTATCTGTGATCAAGGGTTTTTTTTGTAAACCATTTGAGAACCTCCCCGTTGTAAGGGAAGGGATTGCATTACAACTTCGTGCGGTTCGTTCCTACCGTAACCACATGCAATATCGAAACATGATGTTCTCGACGGAGTCGTCAGTACGGTACTGCTTTGTTTACATTTAAATTGACTCCAAACAGCGTTCTAGCTACATGCACACAACAGTCTCAGACTCAGACGTTGGCTAAATCGAACAGAACCGGCTTGGACGTCCCGTCCCGTTCTGTTTACCCAAGGAAATGGAAAGTAAAACGTGGGACTCCCGTACCGAAGTCCGAAAGGCATGCATGAATCTGCCAGCCATTCGCCGCAATGCTCCGTACGCACGCACTAAGCGACGACGACGGACGGATGGTGTGCTGACGGAAGAAAATTTATTGGATTTTCCTTCTTCGCCTGATAGGAATAGACAACTCGTTGCGTTCATTGGCTGGATGGTTAGAGGATTGGAAGGTCTTTTTGTCTTTTTTTTTAAACTGAGAAAAACTAGACGAAACTAACTGATAGGCCAGACGATCAAGTGACTAAAAATGTACAGGAGGATGAGATTTCAAAATCGTATGATTGCATGAAATAGCACAATGAAGAAATTATCGTCATAAAACCACTAGTCAAGGATTGTAGAATATTAATTGTGGAACATTTAGCACCGAAATTCGTGTTCTTAAGCGATTATAACTTCAATCGAAAGGAAAAGGGCGTAACACCCAAAATTTGATCTCTCCAGTATTTTATCTATGTATATAGCTATGTATGAAGATAAAGAATCCGAAGAAATACGTTTTGGCTGTTAAGCCCTTTTCAAATGTTGGTCTAGATATACAAAAGTAACTTTTGTTGATGAATTTAGCAGGGAAATGTAAAAAATCATTAGAATACAATTTTGGGTCAGCTGTTGAGGGAAACAAAACAAACGCACGTAAATTGATCTAGAGTGCGGTGCTGCAAATAGTTCATTGTGACATTTGCAACACTTGGGCAAAGCTGGGTTTCTTTCGCTAGTAATTCAATAAATATGATAAAAATATTAATTTACGACTGATTTCCACTAAATTCCTTTAATTCAATCATAATTTTGAGACGGATGGATTTTGATCTCACAACAAAGTTAACGCAAGTACGCTGAGGCACTAGAATCAGGAAAGACGGACAGAGAGATGTTCAATAGCATAAGCATTTAACGCATTGCAGATGATGTGAGTAGAATATAAATAAATAGCTTGTAATAAAAATAAAATAAAAAGAGTCTTGGTTGGCTTTATTATCTGGTCTCATGCAATCGACAGCAGCCTAAGCAGCACATGTAGGTAATACTGGTGCAAATTGTAATGATTAAAACAGCAATATACAATATTTTGAGCCATTAAAAAGACACGATGGCTACAATTCATAGCTCAAATTGCCTCAAACTGAAATTATTCTCATCTTACCGATCATGAACATTTGCTTCCACTTTTCTTGCAAATAATATAAACGTTTGTTATATGTTCTTCACAGCACTTTCAAATTAGTCATCGCTTTCCTTCAGTCGGAGTCGTCATAACTCTAGCAGCAGGCAACAAACATACTGAAGAAATTAATTTAAGAAAGTTGCAAATGATGTTTTCGTTCTTCCATCTCCTGCGACATTTTTCATGCTGCGCCAGTTCCTAAGAGAGACGCCATTCAATTGCCAGCAACATATAACGTGCATCCATTTCAAACTCTTGTTCAAAGCTGCTCCGAGCAATAGCAGCATGCAGTTCACTTAATAAAGCATTAAAATTAATTCGATATTAGAAGTGACAGTGATGCGATTTTGAAAGAAGCTAAAATTAATTAAAAATAATAGTTTTCAAACGACGACTAATGGACACTTTACCGGCGAGCAGTGAGGGGACCGGCCACAGATCTTCTCTTGCAGTGCTCACTATGGTGGGATGGATGGAATGCATTCGCTAGTTGTTTTTTGTTTTAGTTCAACATAACAAATTTGACCTGATTTTTGCCTCACAGCCATCACTCAGCGTGGCAACTTCGCACGCGACTCTGGCTGTCAGGCTCGGCGGATAAAAACAACACAGACTTACTACATTAGAGGACTGCACTATTGACGATGGCGTGAGGGATGCGCATATCGGCGAAGTAGGAGGAGGATGATGCACAAACTCAGTCGGACATGTGTCATACCCAGTGCAGTTAGTCAGCGACCGAACGAACCACGCCAGTAAGTGCAGATTGTGGGCTTGGCTCAGCTTTGTGGAAAGTAATGCAAAAACGGAACCGAGAAAAAAATAGTCAGAAGGAAATTTGCACCACATCAACCCGGGAGTTAATCAAGTTGTCACTTGATTACAAGCCTCGTGATTTTATGCAAGGGCCTTTACGTGATGGGAGGTACGTACGTTCGTTATGCACTTGCTTGCACTACTGACAGCAGCCGTCACAAGGGGTGTGGCCGAATGTTAAGCAGCGTTTTCATCACTATGACCACCCGAGAGAAGCTTGTTTCAGTGGTGATTAGCCACAAAGAAATCTGGGAAATCTTCATCACTTTTTATTTGAATGATACAGTTCGTCATATTATCCGCAATATTTTAGGAAATACTTTCAACTATTAGTTGTTTGGGATAACTAAAATTACTTGACGAGTCAGCCTTGGGCTGAAAGTCTCTTTAATAACTAAAATTATTAGCATGAAGTGTACGTGTACCCAATGATGCTGGTCAAATTGGATAGCTGTAATAATCCTCTTCTTCAATACCTTATTTTGTAGTTTCACAGCATATGATTAGACTCGGTGTAGTCCGCCTATACCTGGAATGAAAATGAAAAAAAGTAAACAATTAGTCTTTTATTTGAAACCTATCGCGTATGTGTGTCTCTTCAGATAGTCATATGAATATGAATCCCTGCCCGATAGAGAACCTTTTCGGGTTTTAACAGATTTCCTTCTAATGGAGCATAGCCAGCTTTACGGTTGAGGTCAAAATATGTGCTGTGACGAAAAGAAGCACAAGTTTCAAAACAATAAAAAATAAGAATAGTTTATTATTATTACTAGCTCTATGTACCCGGCTTTGCTCGGTATTAAAAAGTTAATTATGCCATTCAAATGTGGTAGAAAGATTTATTGGAGGATGGATTGATATATACAATATTTTTGATCGGTTTTTGTATATGGTAGCTTGATTTTTTTCAGTGTTAGAAGTTCTCACTACACAGACTCTCTCTTCATGTCGCTTTCCTGCCCATTTTATTTCTTTTCCTTTCTTCCACTTCCATGTTCTTTCCTATCTACCAACTATCTTCTCTCTTCTAACGGGTGGCCAAACGGGAATTTCAATACTTCAATACTTGCCTATGAGAACATGAATGCTTTTATAGAAATATTTTCTTATGGTCTGTTCACAAATTACGTAACGCAAATCCAAGTTTTTGACCCCCTCCCTCACCCTCGTAACAAAAAGTAACATTTTTTGTACCCCTCCATCCCCCATTTAACGCGTAGCTGAGGAGATTTTAAAGCAATTTTTTTCTTATGGCATGAAGCATGTGGGTTTTGGTATTTATTGAACACTGTTATAATAGTAATGGCACATGATTAAAACCAAGGATATCAAGAACGCAGCTAGTAAAAACGAAAATTGAATTTGCGATCATGGCCATTCAAATTTTAGTTTAGCGGGACTGATCTGTCGAGAAATACAATATTCACTTGGTGTTATTACGCATAACTGTCCCGTTATGTGCATGAAATAAGTAATGATTAAAACGATGACGGTAGACAAATTATTTTTAAGTTGAACTGTTAAATGTGGTTGAAGTGGTTGAGCTAAAATGCAATTGCTTCGAATGAAAACTCTTTGGGTTGCCTTTATTACCTTTGTCTTGGTTGGGAAGATCTAATCATAAAATACAATACCTATGAAAGCGTCGTTCCCGATGTTGTTAAATAAAATAATATAATCTGTAGAAGTCGTATATTCATCATGAGACAAAAATGCCTCAAAATTTAGCAACAATTATTCGAATACAACTCACTGTCTTTTAGGATTCCCAAAAAAATACATCAAAAAAGCCTGCACTGAGATAAAAAAGTAAAAAACTACAAAGGCTTGCATGGGACATTATGGCGTAGAGATGTCGCAAATTAATCGATTACTTCGATTAATCGATTCATCGTTGTGATAATCGATTAATTTTGAATCGATTATTACCCAACGATTAATCGATTCAATAATCGAGAGGAATCGTGAGTAATCGATTAGTTACTAATCGATTAATCAGAATTTTACGACATCATAAGGATGTCGAAAATTAATTGATTATTTCGATTAATCGATTCATCGTTGTGATAATCGATTAATTTTGAATCGATTACTATACAATGATTAATCGATTCAATAATCGACAAGAATCAAGAGTAATCGATTAGTAACTAATCGATTAATCGGGATTTTACGACATCTCTATATGGGTAGTATGAATCAAAAATTTCCAAAAAACTTTAAAATAAATGTTTATTCGCGTTATGCGTAACATTTGGTAGTACCCACCTCCTCCCCCATTTTTTAGTGTAACAAAGTATAACGCAAGTTGGACCTCCCCCTCCCTCCAAAAGCGTTACGTAATTTGTGAACAGTAGAGTGATTCAAATTTTGACTTTTTTGCTCCCCTATGCTTAAACGATGGCATTTGCCATTTTAATAAACGTCCTTAATTTTTAGCTAATTTGGATGTAATTTGACTGAGCACAAGCAGTTTGAAGCTTGTATGAAAATTACTATGAAAACAGTAACTTTTGTGAAAAACCGTTCCCCATCATTGCCCATTAAGCTCTAAAAATGTATGAATACGTTAGCAACATAGAAAATTTAACAAGGGAAAATATCGTCGTTGTTGCTAAACGATTTGATGCTGGCAACAAAAAGTTATTAGGGAAATACTGAATCGTGGGAAAATCCATTTAACACGTAAAGAATAACATCAATATCAATAATGAGCATTTCTGTTTTCTGTATAATTTTGCTCACAAAAGTCAGATTGCTTCGCAACAACAACTGGCTTTCAGCTTAGGATCTATTCTATGATGGCGATGCGTTAAATATATTCAACTAGATTCTGGGCTGCATCACGGAACGATCCTTTCAATAAGTGGCAATTCTCATAGTAATTTTCATATAACCTTCAAACGGCACGTGCACAACCAAATTACATCCAAATCAGCTAAAACTTTGGGAGGACTATTAAAATAGCAAAAACAATCGTTTAAGGATAGGGGAGCGAAAAAGTCAAAATTTGAATCACTCTAGTGAACAAACCCTTAAGTAAATGAATCCTTGTAACCTTGCAAGTTCCAAGGCAGTAGAGGAAAGTGTTATCGCGATTTTCACTACATATTTGGATAGTATATGGAACGGTGGTACGGTTTTGGAACCCTATTACGCGGGCATGTGCTACCAACGAATGGGGATGACAAACTCCCCAACAGATGGCGCTTGTTGGTAGCTGGGTGAACGGAAGTCGGGAAATGACACGAAGAATGTCGAGAATGGGAAGAAAAAGACCTGGATGACTGTATGGGTGGGGACAGGGGATTCTGAGTGGAGATTGCTTACGGGGGAGTTGAATGTGAAGCCTCGTGGCGAACAGTCTTTTCTTTTCGTGGAAGGAGAAACAAAATTAAAGCGAGTTTCGAAACGTGCGATTCGAGCAATAGTGCGTGAGTCATCAAGGACAGTTCGGTCCAAGTTTCGGGAACCGGCCAATCGAGTGACAGCAAAAGATTTCGGCTTCCATTTATCATCCTGGCCACCAATACGAAACGCGACTGTGTAACCGCTTTTCTGGTCTATTCCGTCAGCTGCTTGCCAGCGAGGCCATCGACCGTTTTACCGCCGGCCCAGCTATCGTCGCCTTTACGGTTGCCGTTGATTCTGACTGTCGCCCGCAAATCTGCTGGTCCAGCTATCGCCGCTGTTGCCGCCATTGGAAATCCTGCCCAGTGCTCAAAAAGCCTGCTGCCCCAGTTACCGTCGTCGCTCCATTCGCCGGTAAAGTTATCGCCGCCATCGTGAATAATCCTGACCATCGCTAAGCATGATTACCGCCCCAGTTACCGTCGCCATCAGCATTCCTGCCCCACTGTCAAGCCTGTCCACCTATTACCGCCATCGCGATTGTCGCTGATCCAGTGCGTCGCCCAGTCAGCCTGATAGCCTATAGTTGCTACCGCCATCGCGATTCTCGCCGTGATATCAGCCGTCAAAGCCCTGCCACTGCCGCCCTCAATGGCGTGTCATCTCCAACCTGTCAAGCTACGTTATTGGACCCCTCCCGCTTTATCAAAGGCTAGAGTTTCCAGGAGAAGCACCACCACTCGGTCCGTCAATTAGGTCCGTCGGGCAAGGTCGAATCGACCGAAAGCGTGCCAGCGAAGACGGTGGTACCAAAGTCTACCCAGACTGAGGCTCAATATTTGCGGGTACGTCGGGGGTGACTGCTCCAACGGAGTAGAGCTTGAGCTTGAGCTTGAGCTTGATTGACTGCTCGTAGTTGCTACTCCATTATGACCAGATCAGCTGTTCTTGCACAGGAACCAACAGATGTTTGCTTGGGACTAGCACACAACTTCAATGTACAAGTACTGATGATCTCATTTGTTCAAGTCATACTGGCGCCTGCCACGTCAGAATGCAAGTCAATGTAGGGAAGGGGGAGGAAATGATGATGCAATCACTCGCCCACTGCAAGCCGAATATACCTCTGCACTTGCCACGAGTTCATGCGGAATTTGTTGGAATTTATGGGTTAGGTTGGAGAGGCAGGGGTCCGTCTTGGTTAACGAGCTGCCAATGTGATAGATAGGAGAAGGTAACTGATGGAATTTCTAATTGGATGTAGGAAACGAGCTCTATAGTTCATTTCCAATTCTAGCAGATTACTGATAGAATACTCAAGTTGGAGGTATAGGAATAGTAATGGAAATGGTATGGAAGTCCATTTCCAGTTCTAGCGATTGCTAGAACATGAGGAATAAAGAGAAAGATACAAAGTAGGAGAATGGAACGGACCTGGGATTGAACCCACGACCTCCTGCGTATGAGGCAGAAGCAGTAGCCATATGACTACCAAGCCCGCTAGTGACTGCTCCAACGGAGTAGACACAAAAACGGGGGAGACAGTCTCCAGGGGATGAGCTCCCTGGGGGCCGCTCCAAAACGCGAAGGGTTACTACCCCGAACAAGGGTAGTGGGGCTGGGAAGCTGAACCTCGGCCAGGTACCTCCAAAACCGGGGGAGGAAGGACCTTGAAAGGTCCGTCCACACAGGAAAGACAGTGGTAAGGGGTTACGGCAGAGCTCTCAGCCGCACCAGACCATGGAAAAAGAGGGGGATGACGCCTCCTGGACCCTGGTCAAGAACAAGAGGAAACCAAAGACGTCAAGGGCCGAAAAGAAGGCCCAGGCGAACGAGGGTAGCAAGAAGTCTAGGGTAGGCGCCAATCGCTGCAGGGGTGATGCCCTAGTCATCACGGCGGACGAGGCTAAATACTCGGACGTCTTGAAGGCGATGAGGAGTGACGTCAAGCTCGGCGAACTCGGCGCCGACGTACGTCGAATAAGACGTACCCGGATGGGCGAGATGATCCTCGAGCTGAAGCGGGGCGTATCGCAAAAGGGTGCCGCCTATAAGAAGTTGGCGAAAGAAGTCCTAGGCGAGACGGTCAAGGTGAGGACACTCACGACAGAGGTGAATCTAAGGGTTGAAGAAGTGGAGACGTGGTATCGTCGCTTTTGCGGCGTCGGTCAACCGGGCGGGTTCCGAGCCCGAGGACGGAAAGGGGTCCTCGTCAAGTCTGGGGCAGGCGTAGGCACCGCGTCGGCAAGTCCCTCTGTGTGCTGGCGAATAGGCCCTATTGCAGAAAGATCAATTTGGGGTGCACGCGGCATCATCATTCTTGATACCAGTCGTGCAGAGGGAAGCAGGCGCGAAGTCGACCCTTCCCACCTTCCGAGGACATAGGGCGTGGTAAGGCCACCTGGAAAGCCGGCAACGCGCTGGCACGATACCATGGTGTTCTTCTAAAAAAGCGAGTTACGATGTTCGGTGCTGCAAGGACACGCAGTTAACCTCGAGGGTGCGTTGTGCACTGGCCCCCCTTTGAAGCATTACTTTCTGGTTGTACCGAAGGGACTATGGGCTTGGCGGCAATGGAAACGGTTTAGCGGGTCGGGGATGTAGTCCTGCCTCCCTCGTTTGCTGTTGGAGGTGATCCCTAACCCCGCACTTCCTGGACAACTTAGGATGTCTGTTGAGCAGATTCCCCCTCCATTGTTTAGGAAGAAAAAAAAAACACAGACATCATAACAATTTGTTAAATTGAGTCGATTAGTCTATAAGCCTGAAAGTCCCATTTTCCAAGTTAATTTGGGTTTTCCACTTACAAAAAAACAATTCCTAAATTTCACCTCTATTTCCATTAATTTCAAGCGACCAAATGATTGATTGCATTTAAATCATTTAAACTGGTTTTACAACAATATAAACTTGAACTATCGAAATTACTTTTCCACTACCCCGCCTAGACCCCCCCCCCCCCGCTCTGTGTACCTTAACCCAAAAGAAGCTATAAAGATTTTTGCGGAGCACCTCCTAAGATTAAAATTGAATCCCTATAGACTTTCAAGGTTACGTCATCCGGTACAGGCCCACCGGCAGGCTAAGCCGGTGTAACAAGAACGCGATGGCATCCCAGCTTGCACTGTTGAATGCGTTCTTCACATCAAGTGTCACTAACGCACAGTATCGAATACCTCGCCTTTTTGGCTGGATCGCTATCGTTAATAACGTCCAACGTGGACTTAAATTCTCTTGCGAAAACCGAACTGATTGCTTGACAGGCCGTTCGTACCCTCTGAGTACGGGGTCAGCCTGTTGAGGATGATCATCTCTAGCAACCTGCCCGTCGTGTCTATAAGACAGATTGGTCTATGCGGCTTCCCGGCCTTCGGCAACAATACCAGTTTCTGTCTTTTCCATCTTTCGGGGAATCTACACTCATCTAGGCATCTTTGCATAGCTAGCCTGAACATGTTCGGATTCGCTATGATTGCTGGCTTGAGAGCGCTGCTCGGAACTTCATCCCTAAAACCTTTGTTCGTTACCAGGGATTTGGCCATCCCGAGTAACTCTTCGTTCATCACCGGAGCGCCTTGTGCCCTTCCTCACGACGACACAGGTTGCTACAGTCAGGGCCCTTACAGTTGTAGGACTTGTGTCCCAACCCTAAGCACCGATCGATAGCACCTGTTCACTGAAGGCGGCTGGAGTTTGCTCAATGGACATACTGATCAGCCGATTTTCAACTTCCCTCGCTCCATTACCTTTTTGGCTTCCGCAACCGATAACCTAAGGTAGGCCAAAAGGACCACCTCTTAGGCTTACAGACGTCTTGTCGACCTCTCTATCGCACTCGTGTCTGGCGGCAAAGAAGACATCGTCCGCGTTCGTGACCTCGTCCAGTTGCTTGCACTGGACGGGTACTTCCGCCCCCAAACGACCTCACCTCGGCGTCGACACCCAAGACCTGTTGGGCCAGCTTCCTATAGTCAGTCCCACTAGCCTGCGCTCCGCGTTTCAGAACCAAGATCATTTCACCGGTCTTGGTGCGTCTGACGCTTCGCACGTCCTGACCCAGCGCCGAAAGCTTTATGATCACATGTCGTTTGGCTTTGTTCTGAGCGCTTTCGCCGGATTGCTGCCTGAGTCGTTTCGGGTAAGGCACAGTATTTTCTTCAATTGCCGTCAAGGCGAAATCAATCGCCTCTTGGGCCATGGTCGCTCGTCCAAGGAAGGAGAAGGCATCGGTTTGAGCACCTTTGTCGGCCTTCTCTCTTCCCAACACTCGCCTGATAAACGCATCCTGTTCTTATCTTGCGACTGGAACAGCCTGGCGAAGCATCCGAAGGTTCTGTTTCAGTTCCTTACTGATATTCTGCCTTGCGTTCGCGAGCTCGATGATATCATCGAGTTGCTCGGCGACCACCCGCATCCCGGGTAGTGACCCGCCGAGCATGCTAATAGGGCTATACCCTGTCATGTAAATGGGTCCCCCTTGTGGCTGCCGTCGAATCCTACTGGAGTAGTCGCCTTTTATGATCCCATGGTTATCTTTGCATGCCTTACGGCATGCAGGGAGGCCATGCAAGGGTTGACACTTACGTGTTCAGAGCCAGATCAGCGCAAGTCAGGAAAGGGCATCTGAGCCTACTCCCACCCAGCAGGCAAAGCTTGGTGGCAGGATTGGACAGCGTGCTACAAGGCCCGCCACGGTTTTAGGGGACGGAAGACAGCCTAGCCATTAGCCCACTCGCCGTTTCGAGTCAGTGTCACCCGGCTCTACTAAGAGAGTAGAATGTCAGACTGCCAGCCCTCGGTTTCGTAATATTTCGTCCGTTAACACGCGGCCAGAATGCCATAATCAGGATGTTGCTGGCATTGATCCTGATGTGCCAATTGGCACTCCTTGGGCTCCTATGCGCTTTAAGCGGCACACGGTCGCTTTGATAGGGCCTGCTTGCGGACACATGCAGCTTTTTGAAGAGGTTTAACAGAACCCGCTGCCAAGCCCCACCACGTCCTAGGCATGCCCCCTTACTCGCAGAGGCCGTGGGGAGGGGTCGTTAAGCCCTTGGACATAGTCCCTGCTTACCCATAGTCTAGTTAGCAGGGTTTGCAGGAATGGCTCCCAATAGATAACGAACAAAGATAAAAGAGAGGCAAATGCTCCTCGCATTTGGAGCATTTGGAGAGATGATAAGTGAGAGAATTGTTCTTTCTCTTTAGGATTCAATCCCTGCTAGTTGGGTATAGCGCTTCCATGTGAGCCAGGGCGCTGGATGCACAGCACAACATTAACAAACTAAACTCTGTTCTTAAAGAGTTCCCCAGATTCTCCAGTGGATAACTATCGGCATACTTACTTATGAAAGAGAGTGCTTCGAGCTATGAGGCATTAGAACCTAGTAGCGCAGTTCATATCGATTTGGTTGCAGCAACTCCAATGTGACTGGATTTGGTCGCATATGAGTCACAGTGACTGATATGTGACAAGTGTGCTACTCGAGAGATCAACAGAACCCACAGTAACGTTTACAACAAATGACTTGCATAAAAATACGGAGAATACCAATGCCAACCTTATATTAATAAATTCCGAAATGCAGCATACTGTACCTTTCAAACTCATTTGATTGAAATAAAATTTCTATGGTGTATTTCATGTTTCATTCCGTTTTTTTATTGCTTTTGATTTTGTGCTAGCTCTACGTAGCTAGCATTTGACTTTGAGCCCACAGTAGCTAGTTTATGCAATTTAACCTTCAGCATGTTTCATAGATGTGCCAATAGTTTCCGGTGGTAAGAAACATTTTCAAGACATTATTCTTACTGTTATCTCTTTTTATTCAACAGATTTTTTTTTCTACAAACATGCTAATAATATTTTAATTTCTATGTAAATATCTAAAATTATTCCATTCGCTTTCAATCCCATCTGGTGATGTCACTCAGAACGGTGCGGCATTGCGCGTCAAAATCCTGACGTTTATCCCGGAACCTTTTCCGGCCAAAGAGTACGAATTCTTGCCTGGCAGCAAAATAAACTCTCAAAGATAATTTAAAAATTACCAATTATGATAATAGGACCGAAACAGTAACTGAATATTTGAATAGAAAATTGTTTAGAAGTGAACTGTCTTCAAAATAGTTAGAGTTAGAACATAGAAGAGTTAGAACACAATCCCATTTAACTCCACCACTTGATTGGACGATATCTATGTGAACCTCAATTGAATCGAGTCAAGAACGAGGCAATGAATATAGCCTCACTGTTGAGGTTGAAATACTCCACGTGTATTAGTTGGACTCGACAATAAAGAGTTAACTGCAAAACCAATCTAGAGAGTCGGATGCTGCAGGCTCGATTCCCACCAAGCCAGAAGGATTTTTTGTAACAAGTTTTTGATTTTATTTCTATGAAAAATTTCCTTGTGTCTATGGAACATTTCCGTTTTATCTTTTTGCATCCCTCGCATCAGCAAAACCCTCAATATCAGATTATGACACGTTCTCAACTCCCATGACAGTCAGTTCACCCCTCATCGCTCACACAAGCTCTTGATGCACACGCTGTACACACTGATGTTCTTCTCCTGAAGAAAAAAAGGCATTTCACTATAAATATTTATGGATCATCGAGCCAACCGTCATCGTTGTCGCTGTCGCCTTCGGAACAACAACGAACTATGTTAAAATGAAATATAATTTGACAAGCTTAACGGCGCAAACGCCACCACCCACCGTATCTCCAAAGTCCGGACGCATGGCGTCAGCTCCTGTGCACTCCATATCCAGCTCCATATATCACTTAGGGGAGGGACGTTCAATATGCGCCCCCTAAGCAAATCTTCGAATTTAACGATGATAATGGTCGAAATGATGTACTTCCAATGTGTTATCCACTAATTTAACTTATCATCTATGATACGGAATAAAAATTTGGACGAAAAACGAATTATATTCCGATAAAACGATTTTATTTTGAAGCGCTGCATTTTCATGCAATTTCAAAACATGCGGGTTGAAACGCGCCACCCCGAGGCTAAAACGCGCCAGCCTAAAAATGTAAACAAACAGCAGTGAACTGTCAGAAGAATCAAGTATCAATTTATGAAAAGTCCTATTCTCGTTTCCACTGCAATGAAATGTTAATTAATTTTTTTTTGCTAAATTTTCGTGTAACTAGTTGATGTGTGCATACAAGATATGTTTATTCTTTAATTTATTTGATGGGCGCATGTGACCTTGTGCATTACGGAGCCAAATCACGATTTTCTGTGCATGGTACATGTATCACACTTCCAAGAAGTGAGATCTTACGGTCTACATGAGTAACCAACGATCTACCGGACTGCTTCGAATGTGATATATGCCCTTTGTGATACGTAGAATAGAACGTGTTCACATCATAGGTTCTTGATAGTCCAAGAAATCTCTGGATTAAGGCTATAAAGTCTATAGAAGCAACAAAAAATCGATCGGACGGTTTTAAACATGGTACATGCCCTTTATGACACATAGAATAGAATGCGTACCCAGCATAGGTTCTTGGTCATCCAAGAAATCCCTGGAATAGGCCTTTCGGTCTACACGCGGAACCAAAGATTACTTGGATGCGAAGTGGTATTACCTGTTGTCATGGTTTGTAGGTAGTCTACGAACTCCATACATTCAAGGTCTGTTGATTAACCTTCGTATTAGAGGCAGATATTGAAGAATAAACAAGTTGTGTGACCCCTACTTGGTATATGTTTATATTCCAAGTAGTTCTTGATGTTGTCACTGATGCCAGGTAGTCTACGAACACCATAGATTCAAAGCCTGGGGATCAACCTACATAATGGAGGCAGTTATTGAAAAATAAACAAGTTGTGTGACACCTCCATGGTATATGTTAGTATTCCAAGTAGCTCTTGTTGTTGTCGTGGGCTCCAGGTAGTCTACAAGCTCCATAGAGTCAAGGTATGTTAATCAACCTCCGCAATGGAGGCAGTTATTGGAAAATAAACAAGTTGTGTGACCCCTTCTAGGTATATGTTTGTATTCCAAGTAGTTCTTGTTGTTGTCATTAGTGCCAGGTAGTCGACGAACTCCATAGAGTCAAGGCCAGTGGATCAATCTCCGTAATGGAGGCAGTTATTGAAAAATAAACAAGTTGTGTGACCCCTAGTTAGTATATGTTTGTATTTCAAGTAGTTCTTGTTGTTGTCGTAGGCTCCAGGTAGTCTACAAGCTCCATAGATTCATGGTATGTTGATCAACCTCCGCAATGGAGGCAGCTATTGGAGAATAAACAAGTTGTGTGACCCCTTCTAGGTATATGTTTGTATTTCGAGTAGTTCTTGATGTTGTCACTGATGCCAGGTAGTCTACGAAATTCATAGATTCAAGGCCTGGGGATCAACCTACGTAATGGAGGCAGTTATTGAAAAATAAACAAGTTGTGTGAACCCTTCTTGGTATATGTTTGTATTGCAAGTAGTTCTTGTCGTTGTCGTGGGCTCCAGGTGTCTACGAACTCCATAGAGTTAAGGTCTATAGATCAACCTCCGTAATGGAGGCAGCTATTGGAGAATAAACAAGTTGTGTGACCCCTTCTTGGTATATGTTTGTATTCCGAGTAGTTCTTGTTGTGGTCGTGGGCTCCAGGTAGTGTACGAACTCCATAGAGTCAAGGTTTGTAGATCAACCTCCGTAATGGAGACAGCTGTTGGAGAATGAACAAGTTGTGTGACCCCTTCTTGGTATATAATTGTATTCCAAGTAATTTTTGTTGTGGTCGTGGGCTCCGGGTAGTCTACGAACTCCATAGAATCAAGGTCTGTAGATCAACCTCCGTAATGGAGGCAGCTGTTGGAGAATAAACAAGTTGTTTGACCCTTTTTTGGTATATGTTTGTACTCCAAGTAGTTTTTGTTGTTGTCATTGGTGCCAGGTAGTCTACGAACTCCATAGAGTTAAGGCCTGTGGATCAACCTCCGTAATGGAGGCAGTTATTGAAAAATGAACAAGTTATGTGACCCCTTATTGGTATATGTTTGTATTCCAAGTAGTTCTTGGTGTTGTCGTGGGCTCCAGGTAGTCTTCAAACTCGTACTCCATAGAGTCAAGGTCTGTAGATCAACCTCCGTAATGGAGGCAGCTATTGAAGAATAAACAAGTTGTTTGACCCCTTTTTAGTATATGTATGTACTCCAAGTAGTTTTTGTTGTTGTCATTGGTGCCAGGTAGCCTACGAACTCCATAGAGTCAAGGCCTGTGGATCAACCTCCGTAATGGAGGCAGTTATTGAAAAATAAACAAGTTGTGTGACCCCTTATTGGTATATGTTTGTATTCCAAGTAGTTCTTGATGTTGTCGTGGGCTTCAGGTAGTCTACGAACTCCATAGAATCAAGGTCCATGGGTCAACCTCCGTAATGGAGGCAGCTATTGAAGAATAAACAAGTTGTGTGACCCCTTTTTGGTATATGTTTGTACTCCAAGTAGTTCTTGTTTTTGTCATTAGTGCCAGGTAGTCTACGAACTTCATTGAGTCAAGGCCTGTGGATCAACCTCCGTAACGGAGGCAGTTATTTATTGTTATTTATTGAAAAATTGGTAAATGCTAGTATTCCAAGTAGTTCTTGTTGTTGTCGTGGGCTCCAGGTAGTCTTCAAACTCCATAGAGTCAAGGTCTGTGGATCACCTTCCGAAACGGAGGCAGTTATTGAAGAATAAACAAATTGTGTGACTTCTTCTTGATATATGTTTGTATTTCGAGTAGTTCTTGTTGTCGTCATGATTTCCAGGTAGTCTACTCCATAGAATCAAGGTCGGTGGATCAACCTCTTTAATGGAGGCAGTTATTTGAAAACAAATAAGTTGTATGGCCCCTTCTTGATATATGTTTTTCTTTAAAGTAGTTCTTTTTGTTGTCGTGGGCTCCGTAATAGACGTAGTTATTGAGCATGAAACACTTTTTGTGACCCCTTCTTGGTACAGTAACATCCCGATTTTTTCAATCCCAGTAAATTTTGGGGGGATGAAATAGAAAAGGCAAAATACATGAAAGGAACCCGTAATTTCTTGTCGAACAGGCTTACAAAATTCTTGACAGATTCTCTGTAATGATCCATAATAAACCACAGGCGGTGAAAATTATTTCATGAAATCTATTGTTGTTTTCGGTATTATTTGAAAACAATAGAAACGACAAAAAAAATTAAAAACTTTTGTGGTGATAAAATCGGGTCGAAAACGTGGTAAAATCGGGGTCCATAAAATCAGGGTAGAGAAAGTCGGAGAATGACAAAATCGGGTAAATACTGTATATGTTCGCATTCCATGTGGTGCATGTTATTGTCATAGGTTCGAAGTAATCTACCAAATTCGTAGAGTTAGGGCCTGCTGATTATCCTCCGTGATGAAGCCATTTTTCGAAAAAATAACAAGCTGTGCAACCTCATCTGATCGAATGTATGCATTCCAAGTAGCTTTAATTGTTTCCATGGAACTATGTATGAACTCGATACAGTTATGATTTGCAGATTAACCCCGAACGGGAGGCTGTTTGTATATGTTTGCATTCCAAATAGTTCAAGTTGTTGTCATTAGCTCTAGGCAGCTTTTGACAAGGTGTGCAACCTCATTTTGATATATTCGCATTCCAAGTAGTTCTTGTTGTCATGCGTTCCAGGTAGTATACTAACTTCATTCATATCACGTACGAAACTGTTTATTTCTTGGAAATGCAAAATGTGAATAAATTGGAACGAGATAACTTCACGATAAAAACGTAAAGAAAAAACGGCGCTATATTAGATCATTAACCATGTTATTATAGATATTCGTGTAAGCCTAGAAGCCTTACTCCATAAATTTCTAGGATGGCCATTAGCATATGCCATGAACGCATTTTATTCTATGGACCACAAAGGAAAAGTACCACATTTAAAACATGTTGATATATCTCTGGTTAAGCATGTAGATCCTAACGTCTTACTGCCGGGTTTTCCTGGATGACCATGGAAATTTGAAATAACGCATTCTATTCTACGTACCATAAAGGGCATGTTCAACTTTTCAAACAGGCCAAAAAATCTCTAGTTAAGCGTGCAGGCCTTTTCCAGGGTTTTCTTGGATGACCATCAATCTATGCAATGGACGCTTTTTATTCTGTATACCACAAAGAGCATTTACCATTTATTAAACAAGCCAAAAGATCTCTGATTACGCGTGTAATAGGCCCTCCCCAGGTCTAAAAGGCCCTCCCCATGTTATCTCTCCCCAGGCCATCTGCGAGTTGTGGCGCCTGCCTAGGATGTGGTGGGGTTTGACAGTGGGCCCTGTTAAACCTCTATAAAAAGCTGCATGAATCCGCAAGTAGGCTCCGCCAAAGCGACCGTGTGCCGCTCAAAGCGCACAAGCCCAAGTCCTGGAGTTAGGTGGGACGCTAAACAGCCCTGACACGACGGCCCTCTGACGAGACAGGACTTCCACAGTTATTAACTGCGAGGTTTCTAAGCCAAGTTACCATTTTTGCATTCGTATATCAATGAGGCTAACAGATGATTCTTTTATGCCCAGGGAAGTCGAGACAATTTCCAATCCGAAAACTGCGTAGACCAGCACCGGGAATCGAACCCAGCCACCCTCAGCATGGTCTTACTTTGTAGCCGCGCGTCTTACCGCACGGCTAAGGAGGGCCCCTACCACAAAGGGCTTGTACCACTTGTTGAGCAATCCGAAAGATCTCTGGTTACGCGTGTAGATCTAAAGATATATTCCCCAATTTTCTTGGATGACCATGAATCTATACAATGGACGCATTCTATTCTATGTACCATAAAGGAGTTTTACCACTTTTGAAACAAGCCGAAAGAGCTCTGGTTACGCGTGTAGCTCTTAAGGCCTATTCCAGGGTTTTCTTGGATGACCATGAACCTATGCAATGGACGCATTCCATTCTATGTACCACAAAGGGGTTGTACCACTTTCTACACAAGACGAAAGATCTCTGGTTACGCGTGTAGATCTTAAGGCCTATTCCAGAGTTTTCTTGGATCACCGTGAACCTATGCAATGGACGCATTCTATTCTATGTACCACAAAGGGGTTGTACCACTTTTGAAACAAGCCGAAAGAGCTCTGGTTACGCGTGTAGCTCTTAAGGCCTATTCCAGGGTTTTCTTGGATGACTATGAACCTATGCAATGGACGCATTCCATTCTATGTACCACAAAGGGGTTGTACCACTTTCTACACAAGACGAACGGTCTCTGGTTACGCGTGTAGATCTTAAGGCCTATTCCAGAGTTTTCTTGGATAACCGCGAATCTATGCAATGGACGCATTCTATTCTATGTACCATAAAGGAGTTGTACCACTTTTGAAACAAGCCGAAAGAGATCTGGTTACGCGTGTAGCTCTTAAGGCCTATTCCAGGGTTTTCTTGAATGACCATGAACCTATGCAATGGACGCATTCCATTCTATGTACCGTCAACTGGGGGGAAGATGATCATTTTTAAGACAAAACATACAATAACAATGTGTGTTTACATTTTAAATCGAAACAAATATTTTCAAAACATGTACTGCTATACGTTGCAATAATCAACAACTTTAGTTTTCTGAAATGCGTTCGCATTTATTGAAATAAATTAAATTATCACACATTTTTTGAGTAATTTGGTTTGGGGTGAAGTTGATCAAGACAGCTCTACTAAAATTATTATGACGTAGTAGTCAAAATACACTAGGTTATTTGTATGAATGTTGAATTTACTACGTAAAGAAGTCTAAGAAGTCAATATTTGAAACGAAAACAGCGTCATTTATGACTATTTCTCTTTTTCTTCCACAAAATACATTTTTATGATTATAATCGAAAAACTCGGATTTCTACCTAGCGGTAACATTACTTGAACTGAGAATATTGTTGACTACCGTTCCATAAAAAAATTTGGCACTTTTGACTGATACATCAAATGATCATCTTCACCTCAATGATCATCTTCCCCCCAGTTAACGGTACCACAAAGGGGTTGTACCACTTTCTACACAAGACGAAAGATCTCTGGTTACGCGTGTAGATCTTAAGGCCTTCTCCAGAGTTTTCTTGGATGACCATGAACATATGCAATGGTTGCATTCTATCCAATGTATCACAAAACAAAGGTCCAAGCTCCAGGAGGTTCTCGAAAAACTTTAAAGCCTTGAAAATGATAATGAACGTCTTACTATGCGTCATCAAGGATCTTTACCACTTATGACTTCTTGATTTCTTGGCGTACCAAGAACATCTCAAGGCCTCAGCACTCAAACAATGGGACGACCATGATAACGAAAACAATTTGGACGACCCTAATACCGAAATAGGTAAAAGACACATCTTAAGACTAAAAGTGTGTTAAATATCAAACTTTGCTTACCTTAAAGATTGCAAACTTTTTTTACGCTCCGAATTCCAAATAGCGCTCCCTCCTTTTACGCTCAAAATTACAAATAACGCTCTCTCTTTTTACGCCCTAAATTCGAAATAACGGTTTCCCTTTTTACGCTCTGATTCAATTTACGCTCCCCCGTTTTGGGCGCAAAAAGAGGTTTTGCAGTACTTTTTTTTTTTTTTTTTTTTTTTTTTTTTTTTTAAAAGGTTTATTTAGTCCTTGAAAATGGCTTATTCTAGTTCTATTTACATTTTTTCCTTATATTTCAGAATCTAAATGAAATGCTAGCGCGTTTACATTTATGGGATTATTATCTTGTATGATAAAATCTACATAGAGGATGAAGGTTTTCAAAATCTTGATTTTGTCAGGAGCTCTTATACTTTTTAGTTCTGGAAATCTTAAATCTTCAAAAGTGAAATTTCTATTCGATACTACGTTTCTCAGTTTTGTTTGAAGAACGCTCCATGCCAAGGCCACCCTTTGGCAAGTTGATAGCTTGTGCTTTAGGTCTTCATGGATGTTGCAGACCTCACATCCAGACGATCCTACACGTTGCATCCTGTGTAGCAGTGCTTGATGGGGTATCTTGTTGTTGACTAGCATATAGCACAAAGCTCGATCTTTGCTATTTAGCCGATTGTTCGCGATGTTCTGCCAGATAAGTTTCCAATCCCTAGTTGGATTTTCTTGCATTATTTTTGCACGTTCTGCTTTCAACACAAACTCCAGATGTGCTCCACAGGAAGTTGGGTTGATCCTTATTGATGCGGAAAGATATGGCAGTTCTGAAGCAATCGTTCTCAAGCAAGGGCAATTACTTGGGATCAACTGTAGATTTGGTGGGTTTTGTACCTGGTCGACGAAGCTTCTGTAGAATGGCATGAATTCCATCTCACGAATATGTCGAGTGATAAGAAGAGCTTTGCATTTCTGTCCTGGGAGCTGGAGCTTTAGTCCTCCTAATTCTATTGGCAAAGCAAGCTGCTGTATAGGAACACGAATTATTTTACCACTCCACAGAAAGCTACCCATTAAGGATGTGAGTTTCGCAACATGCATATTATTGATTGCTACTACTGAAGACACATACCATATCTTTGACGTTATCCAGGTCTTTACATGAACAACTTCTTGGTGAAGCGCCAAGGAACGGCAGCGATGCATCCACAGCTGTTGGGAAAAATTATTCACCAGAGGATCCCAGTTGATTTTGCTCATCATTCTCACGGAATTGGAGAAGATAATTCCGAGTATTTTAACAGTGTGAACAGATTGTAGCCAAGGGACAGTGAGACGATTGTTGTTGTTTATGAGACCAATATCTATGCCATACGTTTTGTTGTAGTTGAGTTTAGCGCCAGCTAGTTCACCAAAACGATCAAACGCCAATTTCACACTTTCAATTTTCTCCAAGCTGGTAGTGATAATGGTGATATCATCGGCATAAGCTGTTACAAGATCGTCGGGTCCACTACAGATGCGTTCTAATTTCCTGATCAGTGGATGTATGTACAGCACGAACAAATGCATTGAGATAGGATCTCCCTGCCGAACTGATCGTTGTATTGGAACTAGATTTAAAATGGTCCGATAAATCTTAAAGTGACGGGTGTAGATCTTAAGGACTAACTCCAGGGGTTTCTTGAATTACCCAGAATCTCTTACGATGGCTCATTCTATTCTAACCATCCAAAAGGACATGTGCCATACTTCAAACGGTGAAACTGAACTTTTGTTACGCGTGTAGATCAGAGGACCTAACTCCAGGGATTTCTTGGGTGACCGAAAACCTCTGCCGTTGACTTATTCTATTCTTCACGTCCAAAAGGGCATGTACCACATTTAAAACAGTCCGATTGATCTTTAGTTACGCTTGTAGATCTGAGGAGCTAACTCCATGGATTTCTTGGATGACCGAGAACCTCTGCCGTTGACTTATAATATTCTACATCTACACATCCAAAAGGATTTATTGAATGCCCAAAAATCTATGCTGAAAAAAACTCTATTCTGAGTTGTCTCCACACTATTTACTTCTCTCCCTTCGCATCTATTCTTGCTTTTTTTTCTCTATTCTTCAATTTCACTCCTTGTACCTTGCACCTCTCACGTCTCGTTTCTCACTTCTGACATACCATTTATCAATTGTCATATTCCTCTTCATGCTTTTTTACTCATTTCTCACACAAAGTAACTCGCTTACTACTTCTCCCCTTCTACTACTTTCTTCTCGCTTTTCACTGATCACATCTTATTTCGCACTTTTTACTGCTTGCCTTTCGCTTCTCACTTCTCAATTCTCATTCTTTTTTCTTGCTTCTCCCACCTCACTCCTCAGTTCTCATATCCCAAATCCAGCTTACAATTCACGATTGATTATAAAACTAGTTAGGGCTTTTTAGTCGAATTCTGAATTCCTACTTCTCACTCGTTGTTTCTCACTTCTCACTTCTCATCACTCATAACTTCTTACTCATCACTTTTCACTTTTATTTTATCACTTTTCAATTTTTACTTTTTTACTTTTTAATTGATAATATTTTAAAAATAAATTATTATCGGTACACGCCCTTCTCAAACTATGACATCCATAGTCAAGCACATTAGATGGGCGCGTTTTATCCTCCATGCAGAGATTTTAATAAAATGTGAGTTTTTCTATGAAAAATGTAGTAAAGTTAACTTTTTAGTAACTTGGCACAATCTTTACTAATTTGTTTTTCCAGACATGTGCAAAGATTATTGAAAAAATGTTTTTATCTAGTGGAAAATCCTTAAGGGAACGGAAGCTTAAATTTTATCAAAAAGCGGAAAACAACAAATTTATTTTTAAAAATTTCATTATAAATGTCTTGACTATTATTTTTAGTTTGTTGATCTTAAAACATGTTTAGGCGCCAGCTGCCATCGGTTTTGTAACTTAATTTAGCCTATTAACCCAGAAAATGCAATGGCTCGTATTAGCTGACTGGCGCATTTTAAACCTAGTTCCCCTACACATGTTGCTGATGGGATACCTTCCCGAGGCAAGGATATAAGGGTTTGCATTGGAGTCATAATAAGCGATTCAAGGGGCTTGACTTGTTCTAAAAATTGAGTTGTTTCTGGATTGATACGACTCTATTCTCAAACTTTGATAGGGTAAAAGACCCAATAGTGGAGGAACTAAGCATGTTCCACCACTATTTGTTGGTTCACACCAAGCCTATACTTCATTTCACTTACCTCATGGGTGCACATGGAAGTTTATTAATTACATTTGATGCGAAAGGGGTCCTGGTTGCAGTAGCATTCATCATTGTTACCTAAAATGGTACCTCCAATTATTGGTGCAGTGTTCCAATAGTTGCGGTATTTTTTAATTCGTGTTCCTATAGTTGCGAATCCCATTGTTTTCATATGGGACTCGCAACTATAGGAACACTACCGCAACTATTGGTGCAAAGCAGAGAAAAGGAAAAGGTATTTTATTGATACTTTACCAATTTGTATGCAATTCTTAACCTGTTTTCCTGTATTTCGTGTAATAACAGGTCAACAAATTGATAGACCATATGGGTTGCTGCGTTAAATACGTTGTGTAAAAACACCACTACCGCAACTATAGGAGCACCCACGACTATCGGAACTTTTACCCTATACACATTTGATACGTCTTCGAATTGAGATTAGAATTAGTAGGGACATGGCAGGTATTTCTGTCCATCATCGTAGGGCTAAAACCAACGAAAGCAACGTTCATTTACTAGAACTCCACTCTTAGCAGGCCCTTTCTTCTGAGCTTACGATTTGGTACGGATGAGTTTGACAAAAAAAATGTCTCTTTTATTGGTTTTCGAGACTATAACGAAATTTTTTTGTAGGGAAATAACTAGTAACGCCTCTGATCGGAAAACACATCATGTGGATATGATTCCTTCATCATCTGTGAGTAGCGCCAATACTCCCTGCAGCGCACAACCAGTTTGATCGGGAAAATGCGTGTCGTTTTCACAGCATTTTTCATATTTTCCCGTTCTAGATTGGGCCCCAGACACTCTATGCACGCAAAAGGATTCCCTTCGCAGCTCACCTATGTACATATGTCTTTCTCGGATACGATGATACGACATCAGTACCCAAATGAATATTTATGAGACACCGAAGATGGGCGAATCGCATTTCCTATCGTGTTTTTTTCTCGGACAGGTTGTCACTCGGGGAAAGTGTAACAAGAGACAGGATGATACACGGTAGAAAGGTTAGGCTCTAGATCTTCCATCTTCGGTTGCCCGGAGAAGGATAATATAAATAATCGCGGATGCGTTGGTTGGTTTAGCTGAACGTGGCATTGACCAACAAGTGTTGTGTTCTGTTTATGTTTATATTACTTGAGCGTCTACCCTAGATATTGTTAGTGATTATAATAAGGATTACACTGTACTGGAATACGCCATGACATTAATTCATTTTGAAAAGAAAAAGGTGATATTAAATTCCCATGGAAATTCCAACAAATTCCACGAGGAAAATCGAAAGAGGTAAAAATGTGAAAATACCGTTACAGACGAAATTCAAAATAAATTCTAAGGAAAATTAAAAACAATTTCCTGTGAATATTCGAAAGAATTTCCAAAGGAATTTCGAGGAAATCATCGTCTTTTTAGATTTGAAGAAATCATCGTCATGAGATCGCCGCGAATGCTCGAAAAAATAACTGGACACTATGATCTTAAAGTGATTTTTGTTTGCAATGCTTTGCTGTGGTTTAATCCATGGTGTGTTATTTGTTAAATTATCGATTAGTAGCATTTTTGGCTTCGATTTGGCCATTCTGACTAGACCTGTGCGCCGCCGCGCCACGCCGCCGCCGCCGACACTTATTGACGTACGCCGACGCCGGTCAAGGTGTCGGCGGCGCGCAATACGCCGGTTGGCTACACGCCGCCGAATTTCGTATTTCACGCCGATG
Source organism: Armigeres subalbatus (assembly GCF_024139115.2). NCBI lineage: Eukaryota > Metazoa > Arthropoda > Insecta > Diptera > Culicidae > Armigeres > Armigeres subalbatus. The sequence continues at coordinate 286,715,961 of NC_085141.1, read as the reverse complement.
GCCAACACAAAAATCACATTATGCAGTGTATTCGCATCTGCCGAGCCAAGACAACCTATCAAGCAGTAATTAAATAGCTATTATATCTTTAGAAGATTTATCCCTGTCAGTTTAACCCGCTTTGGCGTGTTAAATGTTAGGTCATCTAGAAACTTCTTGGCTACAGATCTACAATCAATGAGCGTGACGATGAACTGATAATCCCATATGTAACGTCATGTGGAATAACCTCATTCTGGTCGCATTGGGTGGTTCATCATGTTTTTAAAGGTTTGGATGTTACATATCCTAATTGGCCCAGTGCTTACAAACGCGGCTACAAATCAACACCATAATAAATGTTGGATTTGAATTCCCATCATTGTGTTAGCCTCATGATATGCGAATGCAAAACTGATCTTTTGGCTTCTGGAGCTGGAGCACGATGAGACACGTACCCACCAAATTAAACATTTCCTTCACTCTTTCTTGTAATTGCTAGAACTGTTTTGAAAGAAAAAAATTGATTCGATTTATTTCGATAAACAGTTCCCGAAGAAATTTCTTGGTTTTCTTGAAATCAGTTCCAGGAAGTCCTGGAGAAGGTTCTGAAGGAATATCTGAAGAAAATTCTTAGCGCCTTGAGGAATTTCTGGATTTATCTCCGTTGTAATTTCTGGAGAATTTTCTGAAGGAATCTCTGGAGAAAATTCTGAAGGAATTCTTGGAGGAATGTCCAAAGCAAATCTTCAAGAAATTTAAGAATGTCGGTAATTCCTTTAAGAGATCCTTTGGAAATTGTTCTAGGAATTAATACGGAGATATCTGAAAATTCGTCCTAGAGTTTTGGAAGGAAATGGCGTAGGAAATTCCGAAGGAATTACTAGATATCTTATGAAATACCTGGAAAATTTCCAGTGGAATTTTTTAAATAATTTCTGAAGGAATTTTGTAGACATTTTTGTATGTTGTTGCTCCACCCAATAATATAATAGAATTTAATTACCATTCTGCTTTCAATGCACTTCTGTGTGAAGGGCCAAAAACGGAGGTGGTGGACCCGTAAGCAGAGACACTTATGCGAAGCCCAAGGGATAGAGAGAATCTCCTTTCAGCAATGTAATCAAACAGACTAATAAATAGATTCGCAATCCTTTTTGAGCTTTCCGAGGGATGGCTTCTTTGAGGGGCACGTCGAATCCATTACAACTGTGGGGAAGTGTACCCATCTACATGAGTAGAAATTATTAAAAGTATTACAAAAAAGAATTTCTGGCAATTCCTGATGGAATGGTCAGAATGAATCTTATACTTAAGAATTTTTGAAGGAATTTCCAGCAGAATTTCTTCAGGTCCTCAGAAGTTCCGAAGCAATTCCTGAGGGGAATTTAAAAAAAAAAGCCTGGTTTCATTTGTGGAGATTTTTCAAAGGACTTCCTGAAGAAATTCTCGATCGAATTCCTGACGGACTTTTTTGAGGTATCTTAGAATGAGTTTCTTGATGACTTACCGAATTAATTCCTGAATATTTTTCCTAGGGAATTATTTAAGGTATTTATGAAGAAAAAAATCTGTAGAAATTTTTGAAGGCACTCGTGCAGTAAATTCCCAAAGATTTCTTGAGGAGTTTTTCTTGGCATGTAGTCTTCATTCTAGAACCAAAACTGAGTTTGTTTTACTACTGTCCGGACTTTCGAAGAAATTGCTGGAGAAATATAGGAATTTCTGTGTAAATACCAATAGCTATTTGTTCGGAAAATCCATTAAACATTTCTTCGTAAATTACTTTTAAAACTCTCTCAGATATTCCTTCAAAAATTCATTTAATTTTTTTATTCTTTATTATTGAGTTGATGTGATACTTTCGACTGCTCAATTTTGTTTGACTATTATCGGCTCCTTCAGTCTTATAAAGCAGTTAAAACGTTGTTGCGTCTATATTCCGACGTTTCGGTGTATATTTCACCTTCTTCAGGGATTTAGAGGCAACTTTTTGTTGTATATGTGTGTGTCCAGTATGACATAACGTTGTCAATTAAACAGATAGATACGACATCACTAGTGCGCGGGCGATAAATTCGTAGAAGCTTTTATCGAAAGTGTAGGTGGGAGGTGGGATATAAATAGCTTGACCAACATCAATAAACATTTCAGAAGCCACAGTGAAGTGCAAATAAAATGAGACGTGTGAACCCTAGTGGAACGCCATTGATAATTGACAACGTTATGTCATACAAATAGGGGTAGTAAACTATAGAGAACGGTTGTCGCTGAGGTTCCCTTTCTCGTTCCCAAACATGTTGGGTACATATCTGTCAAAACGTGCTGATTTTTCCTTTGTTGACATTTAGCACCCTATCCCCGCCAGCAAAAGATGTTTCACCAGTGACGACAGCGACAGTTTACCTCTATAGTTTATTAGCTCTATTGTCATACAGGGGACACACATACACAACAAAACGTAGCAATCGCTGAATAAAGTGAAATATACACCAAAATGTCGGAAGATAGACGCAACAACGTTTTAGCTGCTTTATAAGACTGAAAGAGCCGATAATAGTCAACCAAAATTTATTATAGAGGTTTTCAGCCCTCGACTGGTTCATCTCTTTGAAATTCAAATTCTGTTGGAAAATCTGTTCAGGTACTCTTTCGGTTATTTCTTCAAGAATTGAGTCGGAAATTCCTCCAGGAGGTAATTTTTTTCAGAAATTCCTCGAGGAGATCCTCAGGAAATTCCTTCAATAAACCACACAAAATTCATATAGGAATAATTCCAGAAAGAATTCTAATTTGGAGGAATTTTTGAAGAAATTTCCAAAGGTATTTGAGTGTTAAACTTATTTACAATTTAAAAAAAACACTTAAACAACGGTTCAAAAAATTAAAGGAATTTACAAACGAAATTTCCGAAGATTTCCCAAAAGAATTTCTAAAGATATTCCCGAAATAATTCTTAATTTTAAAAGAAATTTTCAAAGTTCTACATGGATTTCTGGAAGAGTTGCTAAAAGAATTTACGGAGGAATGTCCGAAGGAAGTCCCATAGGAAATTCAGAAAGAATTCCTGGAGAAAGTTCTAAATAAATTCCAGATGGAAGTTTCGAAAGAATACCAACAATATCTTTTAGAGTTTCCGAAGAAATTCTTTAAGGAATTACTGGAAGAGTTTCTATTAGAAATTCCCAAAAGAAATTCTTGAAGGAATTAAAAACTAAATCAAATTCGAAGGATTTCTCCTAAAGAGATTTCGGATGTATTCCTAAAACAGTGTCCGTAGGTATTCCGATGGAAATTCGTTACGGATTTCCCATGGGTTTTTTCTAAAGAATTCTTAAAGGAATTTCCAAAGGAATTGCTAAAAAAGTTTTCGAATGAATTTCCGAAGAAATTCTTAAAAGACTCCGTAAAGGAATTTCCGAAGCAATCCCTTAAGTAATTTCCAAGGAAATTCCTGAAGGAACTTTTGGAAATAATTTCCGAAGCAATACCCAAATAAATTTTCAAGGGAATTCTTGGAGAAAGTTCTGAAAGAATTCATAGGGAAATTCTAAATTATTAGGAATGAATTCTAAATTAGTTTTCCGAATTCCTTTTTCGAATTTATTGAGGAATTTCCAATCGAATTTCTGGATTTATATCTGAAGTGCTTTCCAGTGAACTTATGTGCTGTGATGCGGCAATATCCTAGTGAAAGATGTAATGTAAACTTTTGCTGTGGAAATACAAGCTATAGCTATTAGCATGTTCACCCTATCAATTTGTCTGTAGCTAGCAATTGTACAAAAACCCTAAAATTCAATAAAAGCATGATTGGCCTTGATGCGTGATTTTTTTTCTCAGCATAAAATTATTCACGCCGATCCACGCCGCCGCCGCCGCCGCCGAACATTGCTTACGGCGTGACGCCGCCGCTGCCGGTGGAAAAATGGCCTAACGCCGCCGCCGTTCAAAAATATTTCGGCGCACAGGTCTAATTCTGACAAAACAAGTGTCACAGCAACAGTGGCGTTATTGTTGGTCCCAATGAATTAAATGTGACCAACATTCCGGCAAAGGCCAATTAAGGGCAAATCATAGATTGAAACTACGATCGATGCTGGAATTAGGCTTTTTTTTGTTAAATATCTTGGCTGTGCATATGCACAGCATATGTTTCGAAATGGACAAATTGATATGAAATTTGCGAAAAAGAATCCACGTGTCTTGGAGGGACTCGAACCAAGACACGTGGATTCTTTTTCGCAAATTTCATATCAATTTGTCCATTTCGAAACATATGCTGTGCATATGCACAGCCAAGATATTTAACAAAAAAATGGTTTTCGTACGGCCGAGTTGCCGAATAATATGCAATTAATTGAAATTAGGCTGTTGAACGAAAGGCTGGCACAAAGGTCGATGGGTCGGATAAAATTGGAGCATTAAGATATTATTAGGGGAAGATTTGAAGCAATGGTATTAGAATAAGCATAAATGTCGATTAAAAAATAATTCTAAACTACTGCAGATAAGTTCTATGAAAACAAAGCGACTGATCAAATTACGCCTAATTCCAAAACCTTACACAACCGGCGGAAGCATCAGCATGTGGTTCCTCCGCCCTAAGCAGTTAATAAATCAACAGTCGGGAACTCCATTCCAGTGAATTATTTTTCGAAGCGTTTATAGACCTGCACCTCTTCTTTGTTATTCTACACTGCATCTAGACTGACTTTTCTCCGGTGCACTCGGTCTGGTTCATGCTACAACGATGAGATGTAACCCAAACAGAGATTACATATTGGGCGAGACTTGCTACACACTTACTGGCATTGGGTAGGGAAACCGAAAATAAGAAACCGGCACGTCTGGAACCGCTTTCGTCGCAGAAAGAGTTTAATCCGATGATGGAGGAAATACCTAGCAGCTAAAGAAAACATCATTCGATGGACTTCACCCGGTTTCCGGGAGGACCACTGCTGTGAGAGTGCGTCTGCTGGTTGGGATTGTTTATGTTGTTGCAATCGAAAGTAGCCGAAGAAAGAAATCACAATTCGCTTGGAAGCAGGCAGATAGTTGTTTCCTGCTGACTTCTGTCCGGGCGTTGGATGCTAATCCTGTAAACATGTTCCTTCGGAGTTCGAACGGACAAAGGGGCAGCAATCTACGTTAATCTCTTCCACGAACGTTGTTTGTTTTTTTTGCAAGCCTTCTGCCGGAATTCCTCGACCCAGCTTAAAGATGAGGTGTAAATGAGAAAATTCCTTTCGATTTCGCGCTGAGGTCTCAGTGGGAAGATCACTTTAAATCTTGATTGAGAACGTCTGGTAATGTAAAACTCGTGGATTCGAAGCTTGACTGGTTTCAATTCCATATTTGGTTGTGGAAATTTCTTCTACATTTCTGTTAGAGAATTATCGTGTTTTCCACGATAATAATATTTTTTATATTTTTCTACATTGACATTAAAGGAATAAATGCTTTTGTCATTTGAACCTACTATTCTTCCTATGAAGATGTGATTCCAATCAATGCTTTCAAAAGCAAACATTCCATTTCCTATCTCATTATCGTTTATAATTCAAACAATTTTATTGCTCCCACTTGTCACTCTCTGTGACAGCTGCTTTGCCGCACAAGAGAACAATCACTAACGAAAGGATTAGGCTCGGGCTTCATCTGGCACCATCCGGTCACAGCCAGTGTGACAGTTTCTATTTTAATCATTCTTAATCCATCATCAAACTCTATCGTCGATTATGCGTGTGGAGGAACCGGGGAACGGGAATGGAAGTTGGCATGACATTGTCGTGTTTACTCTTTTTCCAGTTCGAAGGTGGGAATCAAATATAACCATTCGGGAGGGTAAGGGTTGAATCTAGGAGGAAAGGATTAGTTTGCTGCTGTTGCTGCTGCTGCGCTGGCTCATTCATCATAATCAACCAGGCGTCTGGCTTGGTTGGAGTAAGCGCACCGGATGCGTTGTACGGAATAAGGGTATGTGATATGACAGATCGTGTTGTCCGAATGACACACAATGAAAAACCAAATGAACCGTTTGTTTGGGAAACTTATATATTCTGAATCCTTGTACAAAAATATGTATTCTGACGAAAAAGATGAAACTTTTTTGGAGGAACTTCCGAAGACATTTCTGGATTGAATTTCAAAAGAATTTTAGGAGGATTTTCCAAAAGAGTCACTAAAGGATTGTACATACGAATTATTGGCGTAATTATTCCTGAAGTAATTACAAAGATGAGTTTCCGAAAGAATTTCTGGAGGGATTTTAAAACAGGAGAAGGAATTTACTAATGGATTCTTTAAGGAAATCTCGAAGGAGAACCTGAAGTGATTTTCGAAAAAAGGGAGGGAGTTTCGAAATTCAGAATGAATTTTCCAAAAGAATTTCTGAAAGAAATTTCAAAGGAATTTTTAAGTTATACAATTTTTTTAAGGTTTTCTCAAAAAACATCCTACAAGCATTTCCAAAAAAAATCTTAGAGGAATTCCAAAATAAATTTCTCAAAATTTTTTTGATAAATTGCTATGGAAATGTTAACAAAAACTTCTGAAGGCTGCAAAAAATGTTCAGAAGATTTGTTTAAAGAATTTAAAAAAAACTCGTATAGGTATTTCCCAAAAAATCTCTAAAGAAAATATCCCAATGAGTTTCTAAAAAATCCAACAGAATGGTAAAAGCATTTTCCTAAAGTTTCCCAAATAAAAGCCTAAGTTGGCCATTTATTGTCCATCGGATTGTTGTGGATGTTTAAATTTCATCACCAACATTGGTTTGACACTCAAGGTACATGTACTTTGACCGGGAACGATATTAGCAATCTCATACTTTTGCATCACCTGTGTTTCCGAACGAGTTTCTGAAGGAATTTTCAATTTCCTGAAGGAGTTTCCAAAGAAATTCCTTAAAATATTTCCTAGGAAATTTGCCAAAGGGATTTCTAAAAGAACTCGCAGAGGAATTTACAAAGGAATTCCAAAATGATTTTCTGAAGGAATTTTCGTAAGAAGTTCTGAAGGAATTCCCGAAGAAATTTACAAACAAATTTACTGAACAATTCCTTGAGAAGTATTCTGGAGTTTCCCTAAAGAAATTACCGAATTAAAATTCAAAGGAATTCCTAACGAAATTTCAGAATGAATACTAAAAGAAATTTCTAAAAGAATTCTTGAAGAAATTTAAATAAAACATCTTAAGACACCTTCAACATATTTTACGGAGGTATTTCCGATAGACTGTCATAGGAAATTTTTGAAAGATCCTCCAAAGGAATTTCAAAAGAAATTCGTAACAGATTTGCCAACGGCATCTCTAAAGAATTTTTTGTAAGGAATTTCCGGAGCAATTCATTGAGGTGTTTTTATAAAAAAAAAGGGAATGAAAATTTCCCTAAACTTTTCAAAAGAACCTAAGTAACATTTTATTTATGAACTAATTTGAGTACTGCAATCAAAAGCTTTAAAATTGTTTTGTTGATTGCAATATTAAAATTAATCCATGAAACAAATGCTACTTAGGTCCTTTTGAAAAGTTAAGCGATAAATCCTGGAGTGATTAAATTAAATGGTGCGAGATCGGACGTGTTTCAGGTAGGACTTGTGCTTTGTGGTGTCAATAAGTGCAGGCTTGTTTGTGCGTGTTTTCGAGAAGTATGCAGAACGATCGCGCGATTATCCATAATTATTTGTTTTGCTTTGTGCGGCCAGTAAATACATTAAGATGTGCGCGTTTGGTTGTATTTGAGTGTCGATAGGAAGGAAAATGAGTAGAATATTTTAAATTCGCCTAATTATATTCCACCCCTTAAGGCCGATGCCCACGTAGCGTTTTTTCTCTCTTTCAAGCAATTACTGAATTCATCCTTTCCGATTCGAAGAAATCCCTGGATGAATTTTCGAAGAAATATCTGAATGAATTTATGATTTAATGGCTAAAGCAGCGGTTCTCAACCTTTTTCTTGAGAGGTACCCCTTCGCACTTTTGAATTAGATGAGGTACCCCCTATTTTTTCTGTAATTTAAAATGAGTGTAACTCATGAGATATGGAAAAGGGAACTGAATACTAACAGAATATATAATTCTCTGATTGTGTACAAATTTTGACTATCTCAGTCTTTTACTCAGCGTTTTACTCTGCCCGACGTTTCGGCCATTGGATGTCCCAGACAACCACACATCGCATAAGAATGCACGATCAAAATCGTTTACCGATCCAAGTTTCATCAGATTCGCATTGTTGTGCAAAGCTCATCAGTTTATTTATAAATTTTCCCGCACAGTAGGCTATTTTACGAGTTTATTCCAGCTTCATTTGTTGACATCGCATATTCCTGCAATCAAACTCACATGAAATCGGATTATCTGTCAAACAGAGTTTGTTATCACAAACTACATCGCAATGCATAACGAACAAACTCGCATAAAAATCGTGCACATCGCATACACTTCCGTGCAACGTCGGATAAGAAATACACTTATATTGCCTCCACTTTTGTACGTAAAAAGTGTTTTCGCGACTGGTAAGCGATGAAATTTGTGCGCATAGGCATTGCATAACAGAAAAACAATTCTATTATGCATGCATTCTGGTTGTCTGGGGTGGCCTTTTTCAAGGAAAAACTATATTTTTTGAGAGAATGTTTTGTTACAATGTTGCACAGTTTCAGTTACTTAATCTAATCTTACTTGTTCCATCGTTTTTGTCCTAATTTGCATGTCGTATGGTCATAGTTTTGGCTTCTAAATGTGTCAAATATTAGTATTTAGTTAATGTACATTGTTTTATGAGTAAATTCTTACTTTTGCGGTGGTTTTGTTATACAATTTAATATTTTATTAAATATTAAATTGTAATATCAACGGTCACAGTGCTCGACATAACATCGACTGTTTTGAAAATGGTGAAGTTTGGCACCTATTGTGCGTTGTTGTGTATGCATCCTGTTGTCATATGATCGCTGTTGTGTTGATAAAAACTCATAAAGAATTTCATCACCCACATTTGATTCTAGTATTCTAGGAGCTTGTTGATGTTGAAAGGAGGCTTCCGGGCCTCTTGAAAGGAGGCTTCCGGGCCTCTTGAAAGGAGGCTTCCGGGCCTCTTGAAAGGAGCTTCCGGGCCTCTTGAAAGGAGGCTTCCGGGCCTTTTGGAAGGAGGCTTCCGGGCCTCTTGAAAGGAGGCTTCCGGGCCTCTTGAAAGGAGGCTTCCGGGCCTCTTGAAAGGAGGCTTCCGGGCCTCTTGAAAGGAGGCTTCCGGGCCTCTTGAAAGGAGGCTTCCTGGCCTCTTGAAAGGAGGCTTCTGGCCTCTTGAAAGGAGGCTTCCGGGCCCTTGAAAGGAGGCTTCCGGGCCCTTGAAAGGGAGGCTTGGGCCCCTTGAAAGGAGGCTTCTGGCCTCTTGAAGGAGGCTCCTGGCCTCTTGAAAGGAGGCTCCTGGGCCTCTTGAAAGGAGGCTTCTGGCCTCTTGAAAGGAGGCTTCTGGCCTCTTGAAAGGAGGCTTCCGGGCCTCTTGAAAGGAGGCTTCTGGCCTCTTGAAAGGAGGCTCCCGGGCCTCTTGAAAGGAGGCTCCCTGGCCTCTTGAAAGGAGGCTTCTGGCCTCTTGAAAGGAGGCTTCCGGGCCTCTTGAAAGGAGGCTCTGGCCTCTTGAAAGGAGGCTTCAGGCCTCTTGAAAGGAGGCTTCCGGGCCTCTTGAAAGGAGGCTTCCGGGCCTCTTGAAAGGAGGCTTCCGGGCCTCTTGAAAGGAGGCCTGGCCTCTTGAAAGGAGGCTTCCGGGCCTCTTGAAAGGAGGCTTCTGGCCTCTTGAAAGGAGGCTTCCGGGCCTCTTGAAAGGAGGCTTCCGGGCCTCTTGAAAGGAGGCTTCTGGCCTCTTGAAAGGAGGCCTGGGCCTCTTGAAAGGAGGCTTCCGGGCCTCTTGAAAGGAGGCTTCCGGGCCTCTTGAAAGGAGGCCTGGGCCTCTTGAAAGGAGGCCTCCGGGCCTCTTGAAAGGAGGCTTCGGGCCTCTTGAAAGGAGGCTTCCGGGCCTCTTGAAAGGAGGCTTCTGGCCTCTTGAAAGGAGGCTCTGGGCCTCTTGAAAGGAGGCCTGGGCCTCTTGAAAGGAGGCCTGGGCCTCTTGAAAGAAGGCTTCCGGGCCTCTTGAAACGAGGCTTCCGGGCCTCTTGAAAGAAGGCCTGGGCCTCTGAAAGGAGGCTTCCGGGCCTCTGAAAGGAGCCTGGGCCTCTTGAAAGGAGGCTTCCGGGCCCCTTGAAAGGAGGCTCTGGCCTTTTGAAAGGAGGCTTCCAGGCCTCTTGAAAGGAGGCTTCCGGGCCTCTTGAAAGGAGGCTTCCTTGCCTCTTGAAAGGAGGCTTCCGGGCCTCTTGAAAGGAGGCCTGGCCTCTTGAAAGGAGGCTTCTGGCCTCTTGAAAGGAGGCTTCTGGCCTCTTGAAAGGAGGCTTCGGGCCTCTTGAAAGGAGGCCTGGGCCTCTTGAAAGGAGGCTCGGGCCTCTTGAAAGGAGGCCTGGGCCTCTTGAAAGGAGGCTTCCGGGCCTCTTGAAAGGAGGCTTCCGGCCTCTTGAAAGGAGGCTTCGGGCCTCTTGAAAGGAGGCTTCTGGGCCTCTTGAAAGGAGGCTTCCGGGCCTCTTGAAAGGAGGCTTCCGGGCCTCTTGAAAGGAGGCTTCTGGGCCTCTTGAAAGGAGGCTTCCAGGCCTCTTGAAAGGGAGGCCTGGGCCTCTTGAAAGGAGGCTTCCGGGCCTCTTGAAAGGAGGCTTCCGGGCCTCTTGAAAGGAGGCTTGGCCTCTTGAAAGGAGGCCTGGCCTCTTGAAAGGAGGCTTCCGGGCCTCTTGAAAGGAGGCCTGGGCCTCTTGAAAGGAGGCTTCCGGGCCTCTTGAAAGGAGGCTTCGGGCCTCTTGAAAGGAGGCTTGGGCCTCTTGAAAGGAGGCTTCACGGCCTCTTTAAAGGAGACTTCCGAGCCTCTTAAAAGGAGGCTTCCGGGCCTCTTGAAAGGAAGCTTCCGGCCTCTTGAAAGGAAGCTTCCGGCCTCTTGAAAGAAGGCTTCCAGGCCTCTTGAAACGAGGCTTCTGGGCCTCTTGAAAGGAGGCTTCCAATCCTCTTGAAAGGAGGCTTCCGGGCCTCTTGAAAGGAGGCTTCCGGGCCTCTTGAAAGGAGGCTTCCGGGCCTCTTGAAAGGAGGCTTCCGGGCCTCTTGAAAGGAGCTTCCGGGTCGCTTGAAAAGAGGCTTTCGGGTAACTTGAAAGGAGTCGTCCCGGCCTCTTAAAGGAGGCTACCGGGTCTCTTGAAAGAAGGCTTCTGGGCCTTTAGAAAGAAGGCTTCCGTGCCTCTAGAAAGGAGGCTTCCAGGCATTTTGAAAGGAGGCTTCCGGGTCGCTTGAAAGAAGACTTTCGGGCCTCTTAAAAGGAGGCTTCCGGGACTTTTGAAAGGAGGCTTCCGGGCCTCTTAAAGGATGCTTCCGGGTCTCTTGAAAGGGGGCTTCCGGGCCTCTTGAAAGAAGGCTTCCGAGTCTCTTGAAAGAAGGCTTTCGGGCCTCTTGAAAGGAGGCTTCTGGGTCTCTTGAAAGAAGACTTCTAGGACTCTTGAAAGGAGGCTTCAGGGTATCTTGAAAGAAGGCTTTCGGGCCTCTTGAAAGGAGGCCTCTTAACTTCTTGAAAGTATTTTTTCGAACCTTTTGAAAGGAGGCTTCCAATCATCTAAAAAGAAGTGTTTAGAAGGTGGCTTATGAGAAGCGTAGAAAGATGCTTCCAATCCTCTCGCAATGAAGCAAACGAGTTTTCAAAAAAAAAACCCTCATATCTTTCAAATGGAGGCTTCCGATCGTGTAGACTCAAAATTTTAGTTCAGAAGTATATTATTAACATTCAACATTCAACATTTTGTTTCGGTTAGGTAGATTACACAGGAAAATTTTGTTCATTCGTCGACCTGCCCTTTTTATCTTTTGTCCCACTGCACTTCGTCCACTCTGCTAGCTTTGGAGGAGGCTGTGTCTGCTGGCTGTGGAGGACAGTCTCTGATTTACTGATCGCCATGCATATTATGTACAAGACAAAATTCTGAAATAAAAAAAATATACATATATCAAAACTTTATCAATAAGTTTTGATTAAAATTGTAATAAATCCGCCATTATGCATTTTTGTCCGAGGTACCCCCTGGGCCCGGCGAAGGTACCCCCAGGGGTACATGTACCCCAGGTTGAGAACCGCTGGGCTAAAGCGATTTCTGGATATTTTCTCTCGAAAAACGGTTTTTCAATATTTACTTGTTTGAACTGATTATTTTACTGCAAAAACCTATATATGGCATGTTTGTTTTTACATGGATATAAATGTAAAGCACCTGGAAAAATTAGGGAGTTTTGTTTTTATAAATTAGTGGAACCCTGTTGGGTTGCAATTGTCAGGTTACAATTTGTTAATTTCTGTTTCATACAAATCTTAAAATGTTGTTGTTGGTTTAAACCATCACGTTTCTTTTGCAATAATAGTTGATCGTTATCACAGAAGCCACTCCAATTGTATGTTGCGACCAAATATCCAACACGGCATCATGTTCGACGATAACAAAATGTAGGTAAACAAAAATGGAGGGAACGCACTAAAGAGGCTGCACCAGTGGCGTAGCCACGGGGGTGGTTTTGGGCATAAAACCCCCCCCAGAGACAAAATTTTTAGAAGAATTTTTTTTTTCGAAAAAAAAAAATGTTCGGAAAACCCCCCCCAGACCAATTTTCTGGCTACGCCACTGGGCTGCACTCATAACAAAGAGATGAAGTGTCAAAATTGGAACAGCGCATTTGCTGTCAAATCAGTTGTTCCAATCGAGCACAAGGTTGTTAAAGGTAGGAGTATTGCGTCTCTTTGTTTTTCCAGGCTCGTTAATATGGCCATTTCAGACGACGTAAGCTAAAGACGTGACTTTTAAGTGCAGTAAACTGTGTGAGAACCACCGATTACACTCTCTCCTAGCAGAAACTTAATGGAATATTGAACCACTCAGTTTATTCCACAAGGAGCGTGGCAAAATCCTAAATTACCATTGATTTATCCCTTAGGATCTCATCTTTATGAACTGCTAATTCGTCCAGCACTCAGTTCGGTCCGTGAAGCTGGCAGGTTTTTCTAAACCGTAAAGGATTCTGTTGTTTATTATCGGACGAATCTGCTGGCCGTTGCATTGATTTTAATCGCCAAGGAGGATGTCCCCTCTCGACCAGCCAAAGTGGCCAAAGCCAGGGTCGACCAATTCGGCAGCAACATTTCAAAAGGGTGAAACTGTTTTTGTTAACATTTGAGCTCATTTGAGCTCACCCGCGGGATGAAACACCACTTATGGGAACAGTACTGGATTGCGTGGATGGACACAAATAAGTCAGAAATTTTGTGGACTAAATGTTGAGAAAAATCAGCATATTTTTACCACACAAATTTTAGAAAAATGTGTATCTTAATATAATATTCTAGCACATAAAACAATAAAAATTATTAGTTAAAAATACCTACGATGTAAAATCTACTTATATTCTTTGTATTGAGCTATCAATACTCGAAAACGGATGTAAGACGGTGAAAATACGGCCAAAAACTTTTGCCTATATTTTCCGAGGGTGAACCTCAGTTTATACTTGGACGCCTAAGAGTGAACACGTACTCGAGAGTGTATACCAAGTGATAAACGGTTGCTCACACTTAGTGTGATTTTTTTTGTTTTGCGGAATCTATTCATCGAATAGATCTAACATGGAAACCAGAAAGAACACTTTGAAACTGGCTTTTGCTCAATCTGCAAAGATTCCTCTACATCTGGATGTTTTACGGTTCATGATGCGCGTGTTGAAAGTTCCTGCTACCGATGTTCATTCGGTATACAAAGATGAAAACGATCAGCGATTTTATGTCAAATTCCTGGACGATAACAGTTTCAACCGTTTCACTGCAACAATGGAGGAACAATATTGGTTTGAATACGCTGATGGAGAAAAAATCCGGATTCACCTCGAGATGGCAAGCAGGCAATTCAAATACGTTAGGATTTTTAATCTGCCACCGGAAACAGAAGACAAGGACATTTCGGCAGTGCTTGGACAGTTCGGCAGGATACGGCAACACGTGCGTGAGAGGTATCCTATGGAGTATGGATATCAGGTTTTCAGTGGCGTTCGAGGAATCCACATTGAAATTGACAAGGAAATTCCAGCGAACTTGTACATTGGGCATTTCAGAGCGCGATGCTATTATGAAGGGTTGAAGAACAAGTGCTTTTTTTGCAAGGCAGAGGGACACAACAAAGCTAACTGTCCCAAGTTAGCGGATATGAAAGGTCAAGCGGTCTCTGTGATGACAGGCAATCGGTTGTACAGTCAGGTGGCGGCGAATATACGGATCGCTACGAGCCACAATGAAAACGAAAACGTACCTGTATCGTCCATGACGGTGTTCAAAGTTCCGCAGCAATCAAGCTCTAAGACCTTGAGCCAAGGAGAATCAGAAGAACAATCAATCAGTCAGGAGGTGGCAACGGGCAAAGGGAGTTCTCATCCAGAAAGTGTGGTTAACTTTGGGGCAAACAGTGATGTCGCGGTGAAACGGAATGAGCTTGATGTGCAAGTGACACACACTACTAACAGTTCGATGGAGATGGATGATACATCACGTGCGAGCAAGGAGGAGAACAATTTGAAACGACCACCAGCATCGGTTTCTACATCGGAAAACGATAGTTCTGACAAGGAGAAGGAAAAAGGTAGAGGACGAGGAAAGAAAAAGAAACCGCACATTGAAAATTCATCCGGTGATAGTGTAAGTAGAAGTCGCTCTAGGGGAGTCTCTCGTGGTAGCTTACGGGGAACTCATCGTGAGTGTGTATAAGTAGCCCTCTGACGTGAATCTGATGTCAAACATTCGAAAAATTGCTACGATCAATCTGAACTCTATTAGATGTTGCGTTAAGCAGAATTTGCTGAAGGACTTTGTGTGGAATAACGATCTTGATGTTATCGTCATGCAAGAAGTTGCGTTTGAGAACTTCTCTTTCTTGCCGACACACACATCAATAGTGAACATTAGTGATGACGGGAAGGGGACGGGTGTTTTAGTACGCACTAATATTGAATACTCAAATCTGGTGTTGACCACTAACGGTCGGATTACATCGGTTGTGATTGAGGGTTCACTTTGTTAACGTCTATACGCGCGCATTCAGGCTCGAAGTATAAACGAGAAAGAGACATCCTGTTCACTGATAATATGATGATACACATTGGTGAGTTCAGAGAGAATGTTTTTCTTGCGGACTTCAACTGTATACTTGATAGACAAGATTCAACAGGAACAACTAAAAATATATGTGCTGGACTAAAAAAAACTGGTTAGTGGACTTGAGCAATCGGATGTGGAGCTTTCGAAAAACTCGAATCGATGTTTTACTTTTGTGAGAGGTGATTCAAAAAAGACTTGATAGAATTTACGGATCAAAAGCTTTCATTGAACAGGTAAAGAAAGAAGAAACTATCGCTGTTCCTTTTTCTGACTACCATAATGTGGTTATGACCGTGGAGGTAAAAAGGGGTGAATAAAGGATACTGGAAACTAAACTCCAGTTTGATTTATAACAGAGAAATTCAGGATAAATTTAAATCGGTGTACTTCCAGTTAAAAATTAGACTCTGAAAAACGGAATTAGGAGATTTTTAAAACAGAATCGTTTCATTTGAATCAACAGATAACACGAGAAAAAAGTTTCTACTATAAATGTTTTTTTTGTGATGCAGTCAAGTTCCAATCATTGAATATCGATGTAAACTGATGAACTGAATTTGGCAAAATCCAAATTAATGAATTTAGCATTAGCATTAGCATTAGCATTGTTACGGTGTAATTCGTAGATTGGACACTAGTGATACTCATGTTTTTCTTTTGAGATCCTTATCTAGAATGCTATCAGAAATCAAGAAGGGGAGTGGTCCTTGATTCCAGTCTTAAACAAAAATAACAAAAGCATGAGGATTACTACTCCTGGCCACGCCCATCTTCACCGTAACTAGGGAGAGGAAGGAAGTGTTGATGTAGTACTTACTTAACGAGAGGCCACCGACTTAGCGACACCCTCATAAGTACTACGGAGTTGGATAATGAGGAAGGTATTCGTTGGGTCAGGATTTGCCTGTAGCTGGCAATGTAACCGTGGTAGATCTTACCCCGTAACACGCCACGTAAATGTGTCTACCCAGCATTACGGGTCAAAAATCAAAATTAATGAATTTGGAGCAGAAACGGCTTAATAGTTCAAAAATAAGTTGAAATCACATTCCTTGCATTCCGACGAAAAACTTTCATTTTTTCATGTTACTTCTTGCATTAATCGTTCATCTTACTCAAAAATGCTAAAATTGAAGTTGACCGACGGAATCACGTCCGATCCCTCGCGTTTGAAAAATGAAATATTCAATTACTTCAAAGACAAATTTAAAAACAACAACGATTCTTGTCCAGGTGATTTCAATAACGTTCTAGACCCTCTTGATAAACATCTGACGGAAATTGACAAGCAACAATTGGCTAAACCAATTGAAATTGGGAAAAATTGAACAAGCGATTAAAGAGGCTTCCAAAAATAGGGTCCGGATGGTGTTAATTACGGATTTTACGTAACGTTTTTTGACTTGCTTAAAAATGAAATAGTGGCATTATTCAACGCTTATTATATCGAAGGCGAATACGCTCCCGGTCTGTTCTCTTCTGGTATAATAGCACTAATTCCGAAAAAAGGCGATAGTTTTAGTCTAGATAACAAACGACCTATAAGTATGCTTAACAGTGACTATAAAATTTTTACAAAGATTCTATGTAACAGAATGAAACCTATAATGGATAAATTATTGGGACCTGGACAAGCTGCAAGCATTGAAAATAGCTCTTCTGTCAACAATCTTACACTGCTTAGAAACATCATTATTAAAGCAAACAAATGTAGAAACTTCAAGGGTGTTATACTGTCGATAGACTTAGAAAAAGCTTTCGATCGCGTTGACCACAATTTTCTCTGGGCGATTTTGAAGAAATTTGAGTTTCCTGAAATATTTATAAACTGCCTTCAAAAGTTGTACAGAAATGCAACCTCAAAAGTATTATTCAATGGATTTTTAACAAGCTCGTTTCCAGTTGAATGCTCTGTGAGGCAAGGGTGCCCATTGAGTATGGCTCTGTTCGCTTTGTATATCGAACCTTTGCTTAGAATGATAGATAAAAACATTAGAGGTGTATTAGTCAATGATGTTTTCATAAGAATTATTGCATATGCGGATGATTTGAATATTTTTATAAGAAATGATGCGGAGTTTAGTGTTGCATTGGAATTGATAAATTACTTCAGTATATTCTCCAGAATCAAAATAAATTTCCAAAAATCAAAACATTTGATACTTAACAATTGCCTTCAACAATCTGGTCCGCAGTTGATAACTGAAGCAAAAAACATGAAGATTTTAGGAGTTAAATTCTCAGAAAAATTTGCAGATGTGGTAGATTTGAATTACGAAGACTTGATACAAAACATTACTTATAGCTTAGCACTACAATTCAGCAGAAAACTCAACATCGTTCAAAAAATATGGATTCTAAATACTTATGTGCTTTCAAAATTGTGGTATGTGGCACAAATTATACCGCCTGATAACAAACACATCGCCATACTTAGAAAAAAAGTGTGGAAATTTTATATGGAAAGGATTTTTCTATAAGGTGGAGCGGAATGAGCTGTACGCTCCAGTACCCGACTAGAAGGTCGTATCAAAATTATATCATCCTATGTTATTATGTTAGACTAAATTTTTATAACAAAATTGGTTAGAAACATGGTGCAGGATGTTGTTAAAATATCTAAATTTCTATCGAAAACTACACTACTGGAAACAAAAAACTATCAAATTTTACAATGATATGGAAATGCTAATATTATCTTCCAAACTTGGACGTACATGTTCATGATAGCATTAGAGGCGAAAGTATAGAATTGATAGTTCCGTTAGGATACGGCAGGCATGAAGAATGTTTTTATAGAAGTCGATTTGAAAGCGAGCGGAGGGCAATATTTGTGATGGCACATATCGCACGACCTTCCTTCTGCCAAGCTCCCGTATGAAGGGGGAGGGAAGAATATCAGTGTGGAATCTGATATATCTCCACTGGCAAAAGGCGACGAAATCATTAATTTAGTGTACTACCCTTGGTGGGGGCATCCATCAATTCAGCTGTTATTGGTCGACGGTACAGCAGCAGTGCCTTTCTCTGCTTTGTTCTCTCCGAGGCAGCCAAGTTGGTTGCGACGAGACGGACGCAATGAGAAAACAGAACTGTGCAATAAAATCCTATTCGACTAAATGCTGATGTCATATTAGAAATTTGGAGACAGTACTCGTCGATAGCAAATCCTTTCCGCACGCGATGGCATATGAGCAAGTCAAACCACCTTCCTTTTGCCAGTGGAGATATATCAGATTCCACACTGATATTCTTCCCTCCCCTTCATACGGGAGCTTGGCAGAAGGAAGGTCGTGCGATATGTGCCATCACAAATATTGCCCTCCGCTCGCTTTCAAATCGACTTCTATAAAAACATTCTTCATGCCTGCCGTATCCTAACGGAACTATCAATTCTATACTTTCGCCTCTAATGCTATCATGAACATGTACGTCCAAGTTTGGAAGATGATATTAGCATTTCCATATCATTGTAAATCGTTTAACTTCACGTAGAAGTAACACACACGAAATCATTAATTTAGTATCAAATTTTGTTACAATTTTATCAAAAAAATAACATATTTTGTTAGAAATTCATAACAGAATCAGATACAAAATATATTGTTTCTGTGCAGTTGAAAATTTTACAGGTCGTGATGGGTTTCCAGATTGTGATCAACAATCATAATTTTTCGTTTTTGTCTGAACAAGAATATTTTTCGAGAACATGAAATTAACAACATTACAAATCAGGCAACCTTCTCAAATTATATCAGCGTTGTGATATCTATATGGCTGGGAGACTTTGCTACATCTATTTTAATTGCCTACTGTTGGGCAATCCGGTGTTAAGCAATTTTTAAATCAAATTATGATATAATCCTGTTACAACATTTGAAAGATAATGGCTACTGAGAACAAAATTGTATCAAAATAAGTTGTAAATATCGCAATATGTTAAAATTGCGTTCAATTTTTGTTATGCTGTTCCAGTCGGGTAGTCAAAGGTGGTCTCTCATTAACAGACGTCGAATCTAAATCTAAAGCTCTTTTCATCAAAAGCTTGCTTTGTTCGAGTAAAAATGGTACAACTGATGATTTCATGATAAGACAAGCTTTGAACAAAGATTTGACCAGAAACACATCAACAAGCATCAACATTTAACGAGATGAATCTCAAAACTAGCAAACATATTTATGATGAATTAATAACTAATCTAAATATTAAAATAAAACAGCAGGAGAAAAATCCAAATTACCATTGGGAAGCGATTTATGAAAACGTAAACCAAAATTTTCTAACTAGTGAATCCAGATCAACATTTTTTTTTTTTCTAATTTTATTTGCTAATTATCTAATACATGCATTCATCTCTTAGACTAGGTGTTCCGTGTTTTCTTAACACTATCATCCTTATTTGCTATGTTACACTTTTAGTTATTATTAATACATTTCAATTGCCTCTGGCAGTTAGAATTTTTTCCTCTGGTTGAATTGAACCATGTAGGAATTACAATGTTTTCAACTTAAACTAAACTTAACCTATTTTATACTAAGGGTACAAGGAGTTAATCGTTGCAATAGAAGATTGCAAAGATTTTTGTCTAAAATTGGAAATTATTTTGTTGGACATTTGTTGCAATGTCTCAATATTAGAAATTCTATGAAGTTCATTGATACTATTCCACGGAGGCAACTTCAGAATCATTTTCAGAATTTTATTTTGAATCCTCTGAAGTGCCTTCTTTCTGGTATTGCAGCAACTAGTCCATATTGGCACAGCATACAACATGGCAGGTCTAAAATTTGTTTGTAAATCAAAATTTGTTCTAATGAAAAAGTTTCGATTTTCTTTTTATAAGTGGTTATAGATAGACAATTAATATGTTTGTTACATTTGGCTAGAATGCCTACAATATGATTTTTAAAAGTTATTTTTTGATCTAGCAGAAGTCCTAAATATTCAGCTTCGCTAGACCAATTAATTGGAACCCCATTCATAGTGACAATATGTCTGCTAGAAGGTTTCAAATAAGAAGCTCTCGGCTTATGTGGGAAAATTATAAGCTGAGTTTTGGAAGCATTCGGGAAATTTTCCATTTTGCAAGTAAGTGGAGAAAATATCCAAACTTTTTGCAATCTACTACAAATGACACGAACGCTTCACCCTGTTGCTGAAATTCCCTTTTCAGCTGCAAACAAAGATTTGTGACACCCTGATGGTAAATCAGGTAAGTCAGAAGTAAAATGTTATACAATATGGGCCCCAGTATGCTGCCTTGGGGACACCAGCCCTTACAGGTAATCTATCAGATTTAGTATTCTGATAGTTTAACTGCAGTAAGCTTTCTGATAAATAATTTTGGATCAGTTTAATGATGTACAGAGGAAAATTAAAATTCATCAATTTTACAATCACACCTTCATGCCAAACACTGTCAAATGCTTTCTCTATATCTAGAAGAGCAACTCCAGTCGATTATCCTTCAGATTTGTTGAGCCGAATTAAGTTCGTAACTCTTAATAACTGATGAGTGGTTGAATGCCCATGGCGAAAACCAAATTGCTCATCAGCAAAAATAGAATTGTCATTAATATGAACCATCATTCTATTTAAAATAATCTTTTCAAACAGTTTGCTTATTGAAGAAAGCAAACTGATTAAGGATAACTAGAAGCCTCAGCTGGATTTTTGTCCGGCTTCAAAATTGGAACAACTTTGGCGTTTTTCCATTTATCTGGAAAAGTATGCCAATTGAAAACATTTGTTAAATAAATTAACCAAAAGGATAAAGAGCTCTCAGGAAGTTTTTTGATAAGTATGTAGAAAATACCATCATCACCCGGGGCTTTCATATTTTTAAATTTTCTAGTAATAGATCTCACTTCATCCAAATTAGTTCCCAACGAAGGGTCAAAAACATTCTCTTGATTGAGAATGTTTTCGAAGCTCCGTGTAACCTGATCCTCAATTGGACTAGTGAGACCTAGACTAAAATTATGGGCACTCTCGAACTGCTGAGCAAGTTTTTGAGCCTTTTCGCCATTTGTTAATAAAATTTTATTTCCCTCTTTAAGCGCTGGAATTGGCTTTTGAGGTTTTTAAGAGTTTTTGTTAATTTCCGAAAGGGTTTCGAACTGGGATCCAACTTCGAGACATTATTCTAAAAGTTGGTATTTCTCAGAATAGCGAAACGTTTTTATTTTTTTTTGCAAATCTCGCCAAATAACTTTCAACGCGGGATCGCGAGTTCTTTGGTATTGCCTTCTTCTCACATTTTTAAGACGGATCAGTAGCTGAAGATCGTCGTCAATAATAATGGAGTTGAATTTAATTTCACATTTAGGAATTGCAATGCCTCTGGCTTCGACAATTAAATTTGTCAAAGATACGAGAGCATCATCAATATCACTTTTGGTATCGAGAGGAATATCAACATCAAAATTCCTATCGATATACGTTTTATATAAATCCCAATCAGCTCTATGATAATTAAAAGTAGAGCTGATTGGATTATAAATGGCTTCTTGTGAGATTTCAAATGTCACAGGAAGATGATCAGAGTCAAAGTCAGCATGAGTTACCAATTAGCCACACAGCTGACTTGAATCCGTTAAAACTAAATCAATTGTAGAAGGATTTCGACTGGAGGAAAAACAAGTTGGGCCATTGGGATATTGAATAGTATAATATCCCGCAGAACAATCTTCAAATAAAATTTTACCATTGGAATTGCTTTGAGCATTATTCCATGAACGGTGTTTGGCATTGAAGTCACCAATTACGAAGAATTTTGATTTGTTGCGAGTCAGAATTTGAAGATCAGCTTTCAACAAATTCTTTTGCTGCCCATTGCATTGAAAAGGCAAGTAGGCTGCAATGAAGGAAAATTGTCCAAAATTTGTTTCAACAGAAACTCCCAAGGTTTCAAAAACTTTGGTTTCAAACGAAGAAAATAATTTATGTTTGATATGTCTATTAATGACAATGGCGACCCCACCACAGACGCTGTCAAGACGATCATTTCTGTAGATAAAATAGTTTGGATCTCTTTTAGTGGAGAGTCCTGGTTTTAAATACGTTTCAGTTATAATGGCAATATGCACATTATGAACTGAAAGGAAGTTGAATAATTCATCTTCCTTACCCTTTAGAGAGCGGGCATTCCAATTTAGAACTTTTACACAATTATTTGGATCCATTGAAACGGAGTCCGATAACAATTTTTTGTGTGTACTTTATACCAACCTGAACAGCTTCAGGAATGGTATTTGCTTTGAACATTGCATCAATCATGTGATGCAATTGTTCAGTTAAAAAATCAAAATCGGAAGCAGTCATGCTACCTCTATCGGCAACATGACCGTTATTTTCCGTTGGGTCATGGGTATAAACCTCATTTTGAGAAGAGAAATTTTGTCTACCAGCAGCGATGCTTGCATACGTAGGTACATTGGAAAAATTGGAATTTACTGAAGTGCTTGCTACCCGTTGACGAGCGGCAAAATTTGTTTGTGAATTGTGGTGGGTATGAATTGCTCGACCGGTAACTGGTTTCGAAATTTGAGCGTTTGAAAAATTTCTACCCGTCGAATCTAGGATCCGATTGGAATTTCCCGTCCTCAATTTTGCACGGGAATTCAAAACTTTTTTGCGTGAAGGGCATTCCCAGAAATTGGATTTATGATTGCCCCCACAATTTGCGCACGCACTTAAATTTGTTGGAATCTTCTCTCTCAGGACATGCGTCCTTGGCGTGAGAGGTTCCACCACAAATCATGCATTTAGCATCCATGTGACAATGTTTGGTTCCATGACCCCACTTTTGGCACTTACGACACTGGGTGGGGTTTTGGAAATTTCCCCCAGGCCTGCGGAAATGTTCCCATGTAACACGGACATGAGACATAATACAGGCCTTTTCCAAACTTTTCATATTATTAAGTTCACTTTTGTTAAAATGAACTAAATAAAATTCTTGAGAAATACCCCTCTGGGAAGTACCAGAGTGGGGTTTCTTTTTCATCTGAATTACTTGGACTGGTGAAAATCCAAGTAATTGAGAAATTTCAATTTAAATCTCATCCAGTGATTTGTCATCACTGGGGAGACCTTTCAAGACGACTTTGAACAATCGCTCAGTTTTGTCGTCGTATGTGAAGAATTTATGGCGCTTCTCAGTTAAATACTGAAGAAGACGTTTGCGATCGTCAAAGGATCCCGGCAAAACGCGGCAATCACCCTTCCTAGCAATCTGAAATGAAACCTTGATCCCCTGAAGGTTACTCAAGATTTCCTTCCGAAAGCCAGAAAACTCGGCAACAGATACCACAATTGGCGGAATCCTTTGTTTCTTCGCATGAATCGAATCACCTGGGCTAAAGGTAGATTCGATTTGCTCAATTTCATCATTAATCAAATCGAACTGATTGCTCAATTCGATAGGAGAAGAAACAATGTCAACATTAGATTTAGAAGGAATATCTGAAGTCTCCAGCTTCCTTCTATTTTTTCCGCGCTTGGGCAGGACGGTCTTGAAACCTTGTTTCTTTGAAGGAAGTGGAGAATTCAGAGACTCCCCCTTCCTCTTGTTTTTATTAATGCTCATTGCTGAGCGCGGAGACGTGACCTTCTAAGAGTTTTTTTTCCCAGAACGGTGTCCCTGCAGGATTACCACCGCTTGTCGGAATTTTACTTCCGCAAACGGGTCCAACGTAAAACGAAGGCACGGGTCCTTGCAAAGATCGTAACGGGATCAGTGGGTACAAATAGCGCTGAGAAGCACTGTTGAAATTAAAATAGCTTCAGGTAGTATTAAAAACTTCCTTCCGCAGAGAGAGAAAGAACCGCACAGCATGAAAGCACGATGCGGTCTGATCCAGATCAACATTATTTTTTGTATTTAGGGATATCATTCCGTGTAAAGAAAAGTTATATAGGCACAAAGTACGAGGGACTGATTCGCCAACTTGTGATTCTTGTGGAAGAATCGACACTGTTGAACATAGAATCAAGGCTTGTTCGGCATCTGAAAATATTTGGAACTGGTTAAATCGTAGGATTAGCAACAAATTCCACATTAGGGTAAATGACGCGTTAGATTTACTTCAATGTGGCATTGCAAATAAAAACTGTAAATATAAAGCAGCTCTATGGTTGACAGTAGAGACGATAACATATTGTATCAAAAGCCATACAGATGGAAGTATAGACAATCTGAAAAGCCAAATTAGTGTCAAAAGATGGAATAACAAAGAAATGTTTTTAAAACAATTTAAACAATATATGTATTTATTGTAAAATAAATAGTTTTTATTTAGTTGTAAGGTTCTTTGTAGCAAATTGGTACCAAATAAAAAAAATAAAAAAATAAACCCAAACTTTTGGCCGGGAGTGTACAAACCATATGTTTCAGAAACTCCAACGTCAAATGACCATGAAGCGGTTCAAACTTAGATGGAAATAGTGTCCAAGCACTAATATTCATGAGTTTTTATAGAACTTCAGAATACGTAATAATTCCAATGCAACATTTTTATAGCTTTTGCAATCCAGAAGATCTAAAAACGTTGGCCTCCCCCTGTTCGAAATCCTGGCTACGCCCATATGTACACGCAATTTGTAAAGTAATGCTCGCTTAACTTTTCAAAAAGAACCTAAGTAACATTTTTTTCATGAATTAATTTTAATAGCGCAATCAATAGAACAGCATGAAAGCTATTGATTGCTGTATTCAAATTAATTCATGAAAAATTCATGAAAAAAAAGTTACTTAGGTCCAATCAATAGAGGTAATAAGGACTGTTCATTAAAGTAAGTGGACACCTTTTTATGAATGGTTTAAGGTTAAAACTTAACGAAAAATTGGTAATTTTCGCTCTATGTGTAAAGAAATTGCTTACTTTTGCAGCACACCTGAACAATTTAGAAAAACCTTAGAAATTCCGAACGATAGGTCGGATCAGTTTATCAAGTCGCAGATTAATTCTGCCAAATTGGTACAGTGCATTTTGATGGACGACGAGATATACGTCAAATTGGACACCAGTACACTTCCAGGGCCACATTTTTTCAACGCTGAACAGAGGACAGATGTGCCTGATGACGTATGATATATCCGAATCGAAAAAAATTGGGAAAATGTTTTGGTATGGCAAGCAATTTGCTAATGTGACTCCGTATTTCACAAACAACGGTGAAAATTGAAGAAAATAATGTATCAAAAAACGACTTCTAACCATCTACCGAAAGCATACGGATCCTCTATTGTTTTGGCCGGATCTGGCATCGGCTCACTACGTTTCTGCTACGTTGTAGATGCTGAAGAAGGAAAAAGTCGATCTTGTCAAAAAATGCCTGAATCCACCAAACTGCCCTGAACTGCGTCCTATCGAAAAATACAGGGCAATAATTATGCGGAATCTTAAGGTAGATAGGAGAGAAGCAAGCTCTGTTGACTGCTTCAAGAAAATTTGGTCTGCCGCACAATGAAAAGTTACGGAAGAAGTTGTGCAGAATCTAATGGGAGCTGTCAAGAGAAAAGTCCGA
The DNA here is from genome assembly GCF_024139115.2 of Armigeres subalbatus. Taxonomy (NCBI): domain Eukaryota; kingdom Metazoa; phylum Arthropoda; class Insecta; order Diptera; family Culicidae; genus Armigeres; species Armigeres subalbatus. The sequence goes on along the minus strand of NC_085141.1, from coordinate 286,690,205 downwards.
GCATTCTTTAGAAAAGAGAAGTAAATATTCAAAATCATGTGAATTCGTTCATATGCTTGTTGATTGTCATTTATATAAAGCAACCTTATGAATTTGTTCCAAAATAAACATGTTCCTTTGAAAAAACGGTGTCCACTTTCTTTAATGAACAGTCCTTAAGCTATAGAGGAAGATTGTCACTGTCGCCACTGACGAAACATCTGCTGGCGAGGATAGGGCACTAAATGTCAACGAAGGAAAATTCAGTACGTTTTGACAGATGTGTACCCAACTTGGTACCCAACATTTTTGGGGACGAGAACAAAGGCAACCGTTGCGACAATCGTCCTCTATAGGTTATTATTTATTATTATTTGATCTTTTGATTCGAAATCCGTCCACGGTGGACGGACTTCGATTCAGGAGGTGTTTATTCAATTTATTATTTTATCATGTTTTTTCGTAGTTTTTAATGTGTAAATGTTGAACACTTTAAAAGGCGATTGTTTTTTCATTTTAAGCTGTCTGATTTTCTGATTTTCTTGTCTCATTTTTTTTAAATTCGGTTGGAGAAAAACCTGAAGTGATAATGTGTAGAAATAACAATGATGTGTTTAGAAGAGTGGACCGACTTTTGTGAAGTGCAAACAATCGAATAACGACAAATGGCTGAAAATTGACTTTGGACCCTTTGGACTGGTGTTCCTGGTAACAGGTAGTTTTCTGTTTGTCTGTAAAGTGAATGGCAACCATATCCCTGTGGTCAACGAGCAGTAAAGATGAATTTGGTGAGATCTTTCAATTATACCTGTGTTATCCAGTACCGTTCCGAGATTCAAACTGGCCATCTCCGGACTTCTATCGCTTAGATGCTTACCGGATACATTACATTCATAAGGTTCAAACAGAGTGGATTTAATTAAGAGTGGCGACATGTGCCGCATTTGGCAGGTCTCCTGCTCGTTTGGAACACGATTTTGTATAGGAATGACAGATGAATTTTGTTCCAATTCTGACAGTGTCGCCGCTCTTAATTACATCCACTCTGGTTCAAAATATCGAAAAAAAAATCTCAGATTAGTTTGTACAAAACAGTTATTGCATACTAGGTCTACGGGAACGTACACTTATTACGTAATCACTGCTATTTTCATACACTCTATAAATACATATATAAAAAAATAATTTGTATGACTGTGGGGGAAAAGCCTTGGGGAAAACCCTGAAAATTTGCTTACGTAATCAGTGTACTACCCCTACCAACAATAATCTCGTAGTGCTTGTTGGTTTTAATTTTCATCTATATTCTTAACAATCTTATATGTATAAAAAGAAATTGATGCCATCACACGGTTAAACTGTTGCTACTACCAAGCTACTGTAACGATCGTGCAACAGTACAATCAAGTTTAAGACTAAGTTTTCTTCCAACGTAATTAATTGGTGTTCACATCACATTGTTCTGAAAACTTTCAACGACAAACTTGAGCCTTCTATTATCCTATAAATTTCAATAAATATGACATCGCCCCGAGCTTAAATCAAATTAAAGATATCCTTGGAACAACCTCGCCATATAGAAGAAATAACAAGAAAATAACTCTTTCTATTGGGGTCGTTCAACAATGATGTCACAGGTTTTAGGGGGGAGGGGGTCTAAGATTTTGTGACACTGCATATACTAGGTATACAAAAAAGCGTGACAGAGGGGGGAGGGGGGGTCTAGAAATCTCAAAAAGTAGTGGACGTCATATTTGAATCGTCCCATTAAGGCTGGACAATTTTTGTTATATCTGTTTAATTATGGTAAAATGTTTGTACACATTACGAACATAATATTCAAAATAATCATTACATTACCGTACACCGTCACTCGACATTTCAACAGCACAGCTATTTTATATTATATGATTTTTTTTTCTTCAAAATACTATATTATTGACTATATTTATTGTTTATATCGTATCAATAGAATACATTATATTCATAACAATAAATTCGTTGTATTGTGTATTCGGACTACGAGCATTGTTTCGTGATATGGTTTTCTTTTAAAATGTATACACCAATTCTACTGATAACTTTGTATATTGTTTGAAGTTTGATATCAAGTTACTCTATTTCAAGTGATATTATTCTGAGCCTGAATACTTTTTTTGGTCATTGTTCAGTTTTTACCTTTACTTATTATGTTGCCAAAATCAACTCATAGCATTACCATGTATTTTTATAACTAACCATTTATAAGCGTTTTTTGTTGCTTTAAAGACAAATGTACAGTATTCATAGGTCACGTACAGTCGTGATTTATTTAGTAGGCAGAACGGTCGGCCGGTCATCACATAATTTGTTCTGCTTTGTGCGGTTAGCAGAACGATCGCCTGATCATCGAAATGTTGTTCTGCTTTGTGCGAGTGAGTAAATTAATTAGAAAGTGAAGATTCAGTTCGCGTCAGTAAGCAGAACGATCGGCTGGTCATCGAAAAAGTTGTTCTGCTTTGTGCGGTTAGCAGAGAGATCGGCTGGTCATCGACAATTTTGTTCTGCTTAGTGCGGTCGGTAATTAAAATAATTAGTGTTCGTTCGATTATGTTTTGAATTGATTAAACTACACGCTATACACGGCATACCGTTTACCAAAACGAACCCTGCCACAATACCTACCCCATATATCCAACATCCCAGTGATTTCTCGTGGAAGTGCAGATGACTCGTCGGCTTCTATCAAAGCGAGTATCACGTCAACATTTTCCTACCCATTCCTTAATTGACCTGCATTCGGACACGGCCGGCGCTGGTATTGCTTATTTTCGGATCACCAGTTTTACACATTGAAGATGATGATAGTCCCAAACATCATCAGTTGGTTCTCTGTGTAATTACAGCTGACCTGGCAATAACGGAGTAGCAACCGTGGACGGTCAATCATGCTCATGCTCATGCTCATGTAAATGTTGAACACTTTAAAAGTTGATGCATTTGTGCTTCTGTTTCATCGACAAATGTATCATTAGCATCCAATTCTTATTTTCTAGAGACTTTTTCATATACTGGGGTGCTTAAGTGTTCGGATTTTGATGCTCCACGGTAAGTGGCAAAACAAATGGGTGTAAAGTTTTTCAATATTTTTTCGTTCAAAAAATTACGAATTTTCTGAGAATTTCCAAAATTTTTTTCAAACGGTGTACAAACTATGTCATATATTGCCGTAAAGCTCTAAAACCATAGCATTTTATGCTGTATTCAACTCAAATTGAAACAAAATGTCACTTACAATCGGGTTGTACTCAAAGGTGAAGTAGGACTAAATGGATGGTATTTGCCATTAGGAATTGTGTCTGTTTATTTAAATTAAATAAAACAATTTTAGTTATATAAGTTAGTTTGCTAGCTGAAGAAAATTATTTTTGGTTGAATAAGTGCTTTATTTGCTTTCACCATCACCAATGCGATGGATTTCCGTTGAAAATGTTACCAGCGCCTCCGTGATGCTGTTTCCGCTTCGCTATCCGAGACACTTCGCTAGAATCAATTCAGAATTTTTTTTAAGAATTATTCAGAAATTACTATAAGAGTTCTTTCGGAAATTTCATCTGGAAATTCCTTAGAAAGTTGCTTCAGTATTTTCTATTTCATTCTTTAATAAATTTACTGAAAAATTCCTATCCAATTTTTCAAAAGAATTACTGTAGGAATTTCAGAAGAAATTTCGTTTAGCTTCACTAAATGTATTTTCGAAGGATGTATTTCTGGAGAAATTTACAAAGGCCTTCCAGAGAATTTTTAGAAGAAATTTCTGGACGAATATCAAAAGGAATTCCTGGCAATATTTTCCTAATTATTCCTGGTATTAATTCTTGGAGGATTTCACAAAATAATTTCTGAAGGATTTTTAAGACATATCCCAAAAAAATCCTAAATCAATTTCCGAACAAATTCCTTGGGGAATTTCCAAATAAACTGCTAAAGAAATTTACGAAGGAAATCCTACAGCAATTTTCGAAGGTATTCCTTAAACAATTTCTGTTGATATTCCTAAAGGAATATCCGAAGGTTTTTTCTTAGGTATTTCTGAAGAAATTTTGAAAAAATTCTTAAAGGAATTCCCAAAGGAATGTATAAAAGAATTTCTAAAGGAATTCTCAAAAGTTTTCGTAAAGTATTTCTTGAAGAAAATCTCAAAATTTTCTTGGCATTCTTTTTTTGAATTTTCAAGGGATTTCTGGATACATATCCAAAGATATTTTAGGAGGATTTTATGGGGAAATCCAAAGATGAAAATTCAAAAGAAATTTAAGAATGCCAGAAATGCCTTAAGGAGTTCCTTTGGAAATTCCGTTAATAATCCTTGCTGGAAGTTCTGGGGAAATTATTGGAGAATTTTCCGAGGGAATGAAATTTTCAATGGTTTCCGAAAGAATTCTTAAAATAATTTTCAAGAGTACTGGCAGTATCCTTGATTTTTTTTTTGGAAGAATCCTGGATGTATTTCCCAAAGAATTATTTAACATATTTATGAAAGAAATGTCAGAAGTTATTTCGTAAGGAATTATTAAAAACATTCGAAGAATTCTAGTCAGTAATAAAACTCGGCTTGAACTCTTGATTTGCTCGCTAGAAACCCCCAAAAAATGTCGAAATTTACAGTGTATTACCATTACCACACTGGAATAGGAAATTTTTGGAAAAATATTCCAAAAAAATCCTAGTTTCAATTCAATTCCTAATTCAATTGCACTAAATGATTTACGCTTTCAATTATAGTTCGTACTACTGGCGCCACTGGGGTCTCCAGTAGCCTTGCCAGCAAAGGCGTAGGGTTGGCAATCCGGCGATGACGAGTTCGATTCCGGGTTCGGTCTAGGATGTTTTCGGGTTGGAAACTTTCTCGACACCCTGGGCATAGTGTATCCATTGTACTTGCCACACAAAATACATACTCATGCAGTGGCGGTCATAGAAAAACTTTCAAATAATAATTGAGGAAATGCTAATAGAATACCGTGCGGGACCGAAATCCGTACAGCACCGAAATCCGTCCACCTCATGAGATATCAATAAATTAAAGGAGGTTGAAGGTAATTAATGTAGGAATAATTAATCTAATCCTGGTCAGATACTTGACAGTAAGTTTCTAGGGCATAGAATTGGTAAGAAGGTTTTGAAATTAAAACCACAAAAATCAAAAACAAATCTTCACCCACCAAACGCGGAACTTGTGCCGCCATTTTGTTTTTGGGTAGAGCATAATTGTACCAAAAGTAACTGTGATTTAATTGCTAATTGCAAATCATTACATAAGATAAGCGGAATACAAATCAAAGAGATCGCTTCTCAAGGTGCACATCAACTATTTACAGTGGTAGTTTAGTCAATCAGGCTGTTTCAATTTAAATATTTAGTTAAGAAATAGCTGTACGGATTTTGATCCTTTGATTCGAAATCCGTCCACGGTGGACGGATTTCGAGTCAGGAGTAGTTGATTTAATTCATTATTTTATTATGTTTTCGTAGTTTTTAATGAGTAAATGTGAAACACTTCAAAAGTAGAAGGGTTCATGCGCCTGTATCAATCACAGTCGTTTTATTTACATTCGATTCCTATTTTCTAATGACTTTTTCATATACTAAGGTGCTTAAGTGTACGGATTTCGATGCCCCACGGTACTAAGTTGAAAAGCAGGCCAAGTTCCAGTTGGAATGTAGAGCCATAGAAGAAGAAGACTGGCGCCAAATTATAAATGAACCAATTACTTTAAAAACGCTGGTGCCCCACCATCACCAGAACTCTGGCGCCGCCAGTAGTTCTAATGTTTCGTGCTTACAATAAATGATCTAGAGCGAACTACAATCTTGAAAACTTTTGCCAAAATATTATTTTTCAAACTCAAGCTGTGTATTTGATTGAGTAGGCAGGACACATTGATGGTAGCAGCTCTATTCTACTGTCACGTCTATTTCTATAAATATTTAAAAAGGTGAAGTCTCAATAGAATATCAAGTGCCATCGACAAACAAAGATTGAATACTTTTTCAAGCAAGTTTATTGTTTATGGAAATTTACAGAGTCTTTTTCAATTAAGTCTATTTATCCTTAAACAAAAAGTATTACATATCCATAACTCTTGTTGAATTATAATTTTCAAAACCTTATAATCTTGCATGTATTATAGAAAGTCTTTTTGAAAACAGCAACACTAATCATTCGAAACATCTTTAAAAATTAATAAAATCGTAAAAAAAAAGAATTTCATTATGAAATTTATTATTCCGTAGAATTTGTATTCGAACAATCAAAAGCGAAATCGTTCGAAGCATTGTACCAATACCCTTTACATAAGAACCGTTTTAACTCCGTTTGTTCATTTTGTTGCGATAATTCGGTGGGAAGAAGAGTTCAGTGGGTTTGGATTGTTTGATTGCTCGACACACACTGCTAAGACGATTAGTTTTGCGCAGTGCTTCCGATACGGACCCATCCGCCCGTCCGTGGTGGGACGGGACGTGTTCAATCAATTTAATTGAATCTACTGATTGCAGGCAGGCAGCACTGAGCAGTGCCAAGCGTCCGGGTTCGACTTGGGTGGATTAAAATGAATGAGCGATGCGATAATCCATTTGGATGGAATTTGGACTGTGGACGGAGAGTGTGAGGGCAAGTAAAAACGCTTTGTCGTTGATTGATCACACAGCCTGGTAACGTACTCGTCCACTTGGGAAGCAAACCGTTCATCCGTAGATAGTGGTGCCGCTAGTAACGTTCTACTACTACTGTGGCTAACGAACCATGAAGATGTTCAAAGGAAGCTCATCACCATATACCAAACGTCCAAAGAGGAAAAAATCCAATGTAGCCATCGTTCATTGCAGTTGAGAAGAACGGCGGATCCATCAAATAACCGACCGGATCACACGGGAGGGGGCTGGATGAATAAGGACTTTCGTCTGTCGCCCATCTTGTCCTTTCTTCGTTCTGCTGGCAAGCGAGGGATTATCCTGAATCGTGCTACACACGCGAACCGTGCGTTTGTCGTTGGTTCAAGCCCATCTTCAGTTGCGACGATGCGTTGAGCGTACTTCTGACAGCTGACAGATCCGGTAAGATGGATGGATTCTGAGGAGTTCTTTTTGCCCGCATTAGGCGCCAACTCTTACGCACAAAATACAGGATGCGGAGAAAGTTATGCCCACGTGCGCTCGATGGAGTGTCTATAACGCTTTTATTGATTGGTCTTACAAGACAGTGTTTCTCAACCAGTAGGACAACTAAGGAAAAGTTTTGCTTCTTCGCTAACGCGACAGGTAGTTGTTAATATAGAATGGGAAATTATGACGAACCTCGACTAAAATCTGTCTCAAATACAACTTGGTTTAAGTCAGTCAATGGTAATTAAAACATAGATTGCCAATAAACACAAATGTACATAGTTCTAAAGAGATCAAATCATAAATTTTGTTTCCCGCCCTTCCTGTTCATAATTTACATGGTCTAGAAACCCTTTAACCCACCACCGTGTCTTCCTATGTTATCAGCATTTCAATTTATTTTTATTTTCTATCGATTATGCATAGGAGACACACACGCTTCCCGTCTCCAATCTCACCCCTTCACTATTACTATGCTGATGATGATAAATTGTACATAATTTCGTGCCTTGGTAGAACTGAAGCAAGTACGTATGTACCGTACATGCAGCAAGTCATCAGCTGGTGGAAATCACTTACTCGTAATCGCACTCTCAGTAGTTAATAACACCCGCCGCAACAGAGCAATAAACCGCCAAGAAGGACACGCATCTGTACAAGATTGAGCTGATTTGCTGTAACCGGCAGCTGTGCTACTGTTGAAAGTTGCGCGAGTTACGAGAAGAACAGAGCGTTTCTTCGTCGCAGGAGGATGCTGACGAACGGATGAAGACGATAAAGGAAGTAGAACGTTATTTTGGCGTGGCGCAATCCATTATATGCTGTCTGAAGCAGCCCGCTCTCGACTTGGCGATGCTTGTGCGGTGCGAGTCCGATTCATAGAAAAAGGCGGGGAAAGTAATTTGGTGATCCATCAATTGAGTTTAATTATTTTTTGACGCTTCTTGCGTTACGCTAAAGTGACGCAGTGATTGCGCTGTTTTGCTCGGATGAAATCTAGACCAACATTTGAAAAGGGCGTAACAGCCAAAATTTATTCCTTCTGATTCTTCTTCCACATATATAGCTATATACGTAGACGAAGAATCAAAAGGAATAAATTTTGGCTGTTACGCCCTTTTCAAATGTTGGTCTAGAAATGTGTGGTTTTTTGTGAGTTCTATCCCATAGAAGTCAAATCGCTGGGTGCATGATTGAGAGGATATTTGATTATTTTCGATTAAGGAACTGCCCTAAAGATTGATAATGTGGGCGTCAATCACCATGTGTTGTAATGTGTTGGGTTGATGCAATTATTATTGAACATGGCTGTATAAATTTATGCAATTAGAGTTGTAGACAATTAATATTCACATCATATGTCGAACAGCTGTTCAATATACAATGACTTGGTTGGTTGTCGACACTGGCTGGGAAAGTGGTTGGTTGCCGATACTAGAAAGTAGGTGCCAGCAATCAATCACGGTCCCTTATATAAATTGGATGCAAACTATGCAAAATTGTGCCGTTGGATCAGTTCTATAAGATGAATCTATATATAAATGGTATACCATTTCGTCGAAAGACATTTCCTAGCACGATATTTCTGCCCATAATTTGTTATTGACGTAACAACTACTTTAAGACCTCTTTTTACGCTCCCTATTTTTACGCCCCTCCTTTTACGCTCAGAATTCGAAATGACGTTCCCTCTTTTTACGCTGTATAGAAGCGTAAATAAGTTTCAAGCATTCTTATGAGGAAAATTAGGATTAGTTTCAGAGGTTGTTTTTAAGATGAGCTAAGCATTTCGGATGTTCTAGAAACAACAATTATGCTTGCTTAGGGAGTGGTATTACTTGTTGTCATGGGTTATAGGAGTCTACGATTCATGGTCTGTGGATCAACCTACGTAATGGAGACAATTATTGAAGAATAAACAAGTTGTGTGACTCCTTCTTGGTATATGGTTGTATTCCAAGTTGTTTTTGATGTTGTCGTGGGCTCCAGGTAGCTTTACTTAGCATAGCTTGATTGACTGTACCCATCGTAGTTGCTAGTCATAATTGGCCGAGAAACAACAAATAATGCGCAGCTCACCAACTGAATATTTTTCTCGGGACGAGAAAACTTTTCTCACTGTACATGCTTCGGAGTTTCTTTAATTCAATACCAATAACGATGCCGGCCACGTCCTCATAGTCAATTAGGATAAGGGGAGGAAAATTAGTTCGACACTCATTGCTACAAGATATCGAGGAATCCTCTGCATCTCCGTGAGCGCACTGGGAAGGAATAGTATATTAGTTGAGAAGGGAATATATTGGAAATCGCCTTGGTAAGCGACTAATTATTTCTTTTGAACGTCGCCATATTCATGATGATACAAAAAACGGAAAAGCAACGCGTGTCTTACGTATTTTCCCGATACCTTAACTACTTCGCGACGACTAAAACACGCACTGCACAACGCTTGCTTGATGGCTACTGCAAACTATTGAAGATCGCGCTTGTTTTGACCGGAAGTAAAAAGGTATACACTTAGATCTGTGTTCACCATTTCAAAAGTATTCGATCTCAGTGCCAATCTATTTCAATGAGTATCTTAAATGGAAATTCTGACCAATTTTCAGCCAAATCCATGGAGATTTTGGAGGCATCAAACGAGATTTGGGATTTTTAGACTTTTTCATAGAAATGTCGTCTGAATGCATCAATTTAACTTCCACATAGTAGAAGCATTTAGTCGTGAATAGCTTTAGACTATTACCTACCACTTTGTCATTGATACGCAGGATGTTTAGAGGCTTATTCTATGACTTTTTAGTAGATTTAGCTGCTGAAAAATGGCTAAAACCAGAAAAAGTAATTTTAGTGCTTGGAGGTATAGAATTTTATTATAGCCCAATTCAATTATTCCGTTTATTTCTCCAAGTGTTGCGCAGTTTCTGCCATACATCACTTTAATCTGAAAAATAAGCTGGTGCATGTAATAATTTCAGTTTTCATGAAATACTCAATATTTGAATAGGGTTAATAAGCAAGACCATTCCCCCATGCTAAAACAAAAGTTGACCATGATTTATGAGCAACTGTCACCCACTATGCTCGACCTACTGGTATGGAAATAGAGTGGATGGCGTGGTAGTGTCAGGGCCTACAGATCAAGAGGTCCACGGTTCGAGGCGCCCAGCAGTTAAAGATATTTTATTTATCAAGCCAGGTATGGCTAATTCCATGTTGTCGATAATCTGTCGCGTTCGGAAACTTACTTTTAAATTTTGAGCGTGATAAAGATTAAAACATTCTGATTTATTGTTTATCTTCTCCTTAGTTATTGTACCACATGATGGCACAATCAAAAACCGATCGATCCTTACTCTCCTAAGAAACATGAATTATTGGCAGGGTTGGTTTTCTACCCGCCGCCATGCCACCATCCAGCCTGCCATCGTATATGCGCAAATAGCCAGCATAAATGGCGAAACACAAACGTGTTTTTCTCGAAAGGGTAATTTTGATCGGGAAAAATATTTGGTACCGGTTATGCAGGAAGGTAACATCCATACTACGCTTACCAAATACTTTTCGATTAGGGTTTTGAATTTCGAGAAAATCAACTGTGGATGCCTTTCGCCATACTGATTACAGAGTGTGCCGCTGTAAGCACGCTCAAAGCAGACGATTCATTGGTGACTGCAATGATGGACATGAACTTATTATAATCTTAATAATTGAAGGTTGTTAACTAGGAGGAGGGTATAGAATCAATCACATTCAAATGTAGTTAAATGTAGTTAAAGACCCCGAAAGGTCATTAAAAACATGTCATTTTTCATAAGATTCCACAAGAAAAGTTCCCTGATCTACTCGCGCCTCTGAACTGTGGACCTCTTTGATCTGCAGGCCCTGGCACTCAGCCACATAGCCTCACTCTAGTTCCATACCAGTAGGTCGAGCATAGTGAATGACATTGTTTTACAAAATCATGGTCAACTGTTTTAGTATGGGGGAAATGGTCTTGCTTGACTCGCCACCCTATTCAAATGTTGAGTATTTCATGTAAACTGCATTATTACATGCCGAAGCTTTATTTTTTCAGATTGAAGCGATGTATGGCCGAAAACTTCCGCAAATAATTTGGAGGAAATAAACGGGAATAATTGAATTCCATATTAAAATTTATACTACCTCCAGAAGCACCTTAAATTATTTTTCCGGTTTTTAGCCATTTTTTTCAGCTAAATCTACTGAAAAGTCGGCAGAATCAAAGCCTCTAAACATCCTAGTATCAATGACAAAGTGGTAGGTAATAGTTCTAAAAGAAGCTATTCCCACGACTAATGCTTCTACTATGTGGAGTTGAATTGATGCATTCAGACGACATTTCTCATGAAAAGTTCCCAAAAATCACAAATCTCGTTTGATGCACCTCTAAATCTCCATGGATTTGGCTGAAAATTGGTCAGGAGACTCCATTTAAGATACTCATTGAAATAGAGGGGTGGCACTTTGAATCTGGAATACTTTTGAAAATGGTGAACAGGTCTAATATACACCGAACATTAGATAGATAATTGAAACACGCACTTACTTGTTCGATGGCTACTGCAAACTCATGAGCTGCAGTACACCGTATTACTTACTGGAGAAACACGACTGGACAAGAAACAAATTTTCACTTTCTCTGTTGTTGTCCTGGACTCCAGGTAGTCTACAAGCTCCAAAGAGTCAAGGTCTGTGAATCAACCTCAGTTATGGAGGCAGTCATTGAAGAATAAACAAGTTGTGTGACCCGTTCTTGGTATATGTTGGTATTTCAATTAGTTCTTACTGTTCTCGTGAGCCCCAGGTAGTCTACGAGTTCCATTGAGGCAAGGACTACGCATAAACCCCCGTAATGGAGCCAGTTATCAAAGAGTGCACAAATTGTGCAACCCGTTCTTGGAATATGTTTGTATCCCAAGAAGTTATTGTTGTTGTCATTGGTGCCAGGTAGTCTACGAACTCCATATAGTCAAGGTCTGGATCAACCTCCGAAATTGAGGCAGTTATCGAAGAATAAACAAGTTGTATGACCCCTTCTTGGTCAATGTTTATATTCCAAGTAGTTCTTGTTGTTGTCGTGAGCTCCAGGTAGTCTACAAATTTCATAGAGTCAAGGACTACGCATCAACCATCGTAATGAAGATAGCATAGCATATGTGATTGTACAAATCGTGGGTGGCTATACAATGCTCAATCGAGCAATCTACTGTATATTGTCGCAAATTGGTACTTGGGATTAGAACCTTTTCCTATACAGTAGCAGTTGTATACCTGGTCACGTCCTTTCAATCACGGAAGGAAGGGAAGGAATGTTAGCTCAATATCTACAAGTGAAGATGCCGGGAACCCATACTACCTTCATAAATGTCTCGGGAAGGAAAATTATTGTTAGTGGGTAAGGTGAATAAAAGGGAGCTCTATTTGACAATATAGAACGTTTGTCAATAACAGTAGATATATGCTGAAAAATTATTAAAATATATTCATCAATTTTCTTACGAACCGTCCAAAGGATGACAAAGTAACCTGGATCTTACAAATGTTTCGCATCATATACAACATTACATTAAAAACAGAACCAAAAACTCGGATTTTACGAATGTTCTAAATCCTACCTGAAACACGTCCGAGCACGCACCAATTGTTTACTCCCTCGGCCGCGCGAACTATCTGCTTACTGAGCAGAAACACGACCGGTGAGTCGCTGGCCTCTCGTTAAGTAGATGTCATATCATCATTTCCTTCCCTTTCCTAGTAACGGAGAAGATGGGCGTGGCCGGCAATGATAGCTTTCATGTTTTATCATTTTGATTCCCCAATTGATTTCCATTGAATCCCAAATGGAAATCCATAAGCAATTGGGGTAAGAAAGGTAAAAAGAATGTACATGACAACTATCAGTATGCAATCTACGAAATACTCCGTTACAACGCAACGCAACGCAACGCAAGCAATGTATCAGTGTTACAGCGGTTAATTTAACCTGGTGCAGGCGTAGTAGTTAAATTTGCTAAAATTTAGAATGGTTGAAACTATAAAATCATGGGCAGATTCAGTTGAATGACATGCGGTGTCGAACATAATTTTGAAAATAATTTAACTTAATTAAAGCCCTGATTAACCCACCTAGTAGTGATGGTGCTTTTCTCGCGCATGAAAAAAAAATAATACTTTTGCCGTAACTTTTGATCCTATTGTCCGATATAACAAATTTGCAATAGGAAACAATGGGACAGAATTCTGCGTCGAATACTACTTGTTGCGAGCAAATCGGTTGAAAAAAAGCTTGAAAATGAGTGACAATTTTTTACTCGATTTTTCTATAAAAAATGGTATTTTGGCCATTGCTTCCGAGCCCATAGTCCGATCTGGCCAATATTCTCCGGAAGATTACTGCGGAAATTATTCCAGAAATTCCTTTGAAAATTTCCCCAGGAGTTCCATCGAAAATTTCTTTCAAAATACCTTCTAAAATTTTCGCCGAAATTCGATCGTTCAGATTGTTCGGTCGATCAGAAGATTGTTACAGACGTTGCTAATGACTACTTTTCTTAGGTATTGGCTCAGTATTTTCTCAAAAAATTGCTTTAGAAATACCTCCAGAAACTGATGCAGATGTTGATTATAAGCTTCTCTCCTACGAGGTGAACCGGCCCAGGGCCGAAAACCTCACTAATAAAGATAAAAAAAGCTTCTCTCAGGTGTGGCTTCAAAAATTGCTCCAAAACACTTTTAAAATTTATCCAGAAATTCTTCAAAAAATACTTCCACTTCCACTGAAAAATCAACCTGAAATTGCTTGAAACATCCAACTTCCTTGGTTACGAACTTTCCTCAGAAATTACCTTAGAAGCTCCTCCAGGAGTCCTTTCGGAAGTTCCTCATGGAGTTACTTCGGAATTTGGGAGATTTCCCCAAAATAACATTAGAAATTCCTTCTGGACTTTCCTCGTTTGTTTTTCCGGAACTTCTTTTAGAATTTCTTTGAAAATTATTCCAGAAGTTTGATTAGAAATTCCTCTTGAAATTCATTCAAAAGATTCTCCAGGAAATTTGGCGGAAATTCCTTCTAGAATAACTCCTTCTTCCAAGATTTTTTTAGGAGCTGCTTGAGGAGCTACTTCAAAAATTTTTCTAAAAATCCTTTTGGAATTCTTTCAAAAATTGGTCCAGAACTTCTATCAGACATTCTTCCTAAATTTCCTTCAGAAATTCCTCCAGAAACTCCACCGAAACCTCCTGAAACTGCTTCGAAAATTTGTCTCGAAATTGCACCGAAAAATCCTTCCAAAATTTCTTCAAAATTCAATCGAAAATTTCACTGGATGTTGTTTATGAACCAAGGGAGTTCCTGAGAAAATCATCGGCCTCATCGAGGCACAGTACGAGGCCTTCTCGTGTAGAGTGCTGCACAATGGGGTCTTGTCCGACCCTATCCGGGTCGTAGCTGGTGTGAGGTAAGGATGTATTCCATCACCGTTACTGTGCCTCATCGTAATCGACGAGATTCTGGTAGATGCGATTGACCGTGAACCAAACCGCGGGCTGTTATGGCAGCCTATAACCATGGGGCACCTAAATGACTTCGAATTGGCGGATGATGTTGCACTCCTCGCGCAACGGGGCTCTGATATGCAGAGTAAGCTCAACGACCTTGCCGAGCGCTCCTCTTCGGCAGGTTTAGTCATCAACGTCAACAAAACCAAATCGTTGGATGTAAACATGGTGACTCCTTCCAGTTTCACAGTAGCCGGGCAACCAGTGGAGAATGTTGAAAGCTTCCAATATCCTGGTAGCCAAATGGCGTCAGACGGCGGTACCAAGATCGACATAGGCGCACGGATCAAGAAAGCAAGGGCTGCCTTTGCGAGTTTAAGAAATATCTGGAAAAACAGGCAGATAAGTGAACGCACCAAAATACAAATTTTCAACTCTAACGTGAAATCTTTTTTTTTGTGTCTTTATTAAGGAGACTTTCAGCCCGAGGCTGGCTCGTCTCCGGTAACGTGAAATCTGTGCTGTTATACGCTAGCGTAACATGGTGTGTAGCAGTGGAGAACACTGAACGGCTGCAGGTGTTCATTAACAGATGCCTGCGGTATATAATTCGGGCCTGGTGGCCTCACAACTGGATCTCAAACAACGAGCTCCATCGTCGTTGTCACCAGAGGCCGATAGCAACAGAAATTCTGGATCGGAAGTGGGGCTGGGTCGGCCACACTCTACGTAGGGGCGGAAACGAAATCTGTAAACAAGCATTAGACTGGAACCCAGCGGGACATCGCAGCAGAGGCAGACCCAGAGGCTCATGGCGGCGAAGCCTCAATAAAGAAATAAAAGAAGTCGACCAAAATCTAACCTGGCAACAGGTTAAAGCGATAGCCGAGCAACGCTCAGGATGGAGATCTTTCAAGTCGGCCCTTTGCACCACCGGAGGTGTACAGGATCCATAAGTACGTTGTTTATGAACCTCCGTTGCCAAAGAACTTTTTTTTTTATTTCTTTATTATAGAGGTTTGCAGCCCTGGGCTGGCTCACCTCTTACCAAAGAACTTCTCCAGCAATCCTTTCGGGAGTTTCTCAGGGAGTAATTTTAAAAATTACAATTTTGCCTGCAATGTCTTTGAAAGTTCTCCAGGAATTACTTACTTGATATTTGATGGGCTACAGCTTTTCGATGAACCTACGCCGAATGGAGTATCCTTCTCCTCTGGACTCGATCCTGGGCCAATCGCTTCCAGTCGCCCTAAACATTGAGCGCCCTCAGGTCCTCTTCAACTGCAAAACGCCATCGTGTACGCGGCCTTCCACGAAGCCTGCGGCCTCTTCCGTGTTCTCTTCTAAATATTATCTCGCTTGACGTTCTTCTGGCATACGAACAACGTGACCAGCCCACCGTAGTCTGCCGTAGTCTAAAAATCCTTTCGGAATTCTTTCAAAAATTGGTCCAGAACTTCTATCAGACATTCTTCCTAAATTTCCTTCAGAAATTCCTCCAGAAACTCCACCGAAACCTCCTGAAACTGCTTCGAAAATTTTCTCGAAATTGCACCGAAAAATCCTTCCAAAATTCCTTCAAAATTCTTTCGAAAATTTCACTGGATGTTGTTTATGAACCAAGGGAGCTCCTGAGAAAATCATCGGCCTCATCGAGGCACAGTACGAGGCCTTCTCGTGTAGAGTGCTGCACAATGGGGTCTTGTCCGACCCTATCCGGGTCGTAGCTGGTGTGAGGCAAGGATGTATTCTATCACCGTTACTGTTCCTCATCGTAATCGACGAGATTCTGGTAGATGCGATTGACCGTGAACCAAACCGCGGGCTGTTATGGCAGCCTATAACCATAGAGCACCTAAATGACTTCGAATTGGCGGATGATGTTGCACTCCTCGCGCAACGGGGCTTTGATATGCAGAGTAAGCTCAACGACCTTGCCGAGCGCTCCTCTTCGGCAGGTTTAGTCATCAACGTCAACAAAACCAAATCGTTGGATGTAAACACGGTGACTCCTTCCAGTTTCACAGTAGCTGGGCAACCAGTGGAGAATGTTGAAAGCTTCCAATATCCTGGTAGCCAAATGGCGTCAGACGGCGGTACCAAGATCGACATAGGCGCACGGATCAAGAAAGCAAGGGCTGCCTTTGCGAGTTTAAGAAATATCTGGAAAAACAGGCAGATAAGTGAATCGCACTTTTAAAATACGAATTTTTAACTCTAACGTGAAATCTGTGCTGTTATACGTTAGCGTAACATGGTGTGTATCAGTGGAGAACACTCAACGGCTGCAGGTGTTCATTAACAGATGCCTGCGGTATATAATTCGGGCCTGGTGGCCTCACAACTGGATCTCAAACAACGAGCTCCATCGTCGTTGTCACCAGAGGCCGATAGCAACAGAAATTCGGGTTCGGAAGTGGGGCTGGGTCGGCCACACTCTACGTAGGGGCGGAAACGAAATCTGTAAACAAGCACTAGACTGGAACCCAGCGGGACATCGCAGCAGAGGCAGACCCAGAGGCTCATGGCGGCGAAGCCTCAATAAAGAAATAAAAGAAGTCGACCAAAATCTAACCTGGCAACAGGTTAAAGCGATAGCCGGGCAACGCTCAGGATGGAGATCTTTCAAGTCGGCCCTTTGCACCACCGGAGGTGTACAGGATCCATAGGTAAGTTGTTTATGAACCTCCGTTACCAAAGAACTTCTCCAGCAATCCTTTCGGGAGTTTCTCAGGGAGTAATTTTAAAAATTACAATTTTGCCTGCAATGTCTTTGAAAGTTCTCCAGGAATTACTTACTTGATATTTGATGGGCTACAGCTTTTCGATGAACTACGCCGAATGGAGTATCCTTCTCCTCTGGACTCGATCCTGGGCCAATCGCTTCCAGTCGCCCTAAACATTGAGCGCCCTCAGGTCCTCTTCAACTGCAAAACGCCATCGTGTACGTGGCCTTCCACGGAGCCTGCGGCCTCTTCCGGGTTCTCTACTAAATATTATCTTCGCTTGACGTTCTTCCGGCAAACGAACAACGTGACCAGCCCACCGTAATCTGCCGTGTTGTATAAGCTTAATAACATCCAGCCCTTTATACACCTGGTACAATTCGTGATTCATGCGACGCCGCCAGATACCGTTCTCCTGTTTACCGTCGAGTATTGTCCGCAGCACCTTACGCTCAAACACTCCGAAAGCTCTCCGATCAGCCTCCTTCAACGTCCATGTCTAATGGCCGTATAAAGCCACCGGAAGAGTCAGAGTAGTATACAGCGCGAGTTTTGTTTTCGTTTGCAGACTACGGGACTTAAGCTGGTTACGGAGTCCGTAATAAGCCCTATTTGCAGCTGCAATACGCCTTTTCACCTCGCGGGTAACATCATAATCGCACGTTACTAATGTTCCAAGATACACAAATTCTTCTACCACTTCAAATTTTTCACCATCCAGAACCATTTCGCTACCACCACCACTAATGAACCCACGTTGATTGCCAGCGACTATGTACTTCGTTTTGCTGGTATTGATCGTGAGTCCAATCCTCGCTATCTCCTTCTTAAAAGGCACAAAAGCCTTTTCCACGTCACGGCGATCAATTCTGATAATATCGATATCGTTCGCAAATCCCAGGAGCATATGCGATTTTGTGATAATGGTACCGCTTCTTTGCACACCAGCTCTCCTAATCGCTCCCTCGAGCGCTATATTGCACAGTAGATTCGAGAGTGCATCACCCTGCTTTAACCCATCTAAGGTAACATTTTTCCCTAAGACGCTCAATATTAATTATTTCCATCTAAGGTAACAAATGACGTCGATATTTCATCCGCTACCCTTACACTTGATTTCGATTCGTCCAACGTTATACGAATCAGCCGTATCAGTTTCGCCGGAAAACCATGTTCAAGCTCAATTTGCCGTAATTCATTCCGTTTCACTGAATTACATATACCAATATATCTCGAAAAGTCTTCGGAAATTATTCCAAGATTTCTATCAGAAGTACAATTCGGGAGTTCTTTTGGATGTTCCTTGAGGAGTTATGTCGGAGATCATACCAAAAATTCCTTTTAAATCCTTCGAAAATTGTTTTAGAAATTCATTTGAAAATTTCTTCAGGAATTCCGTCAAAAAATCCATAGTACATTTTCAAAGGAATCTCTTTATCTAGGAATTCCTTAGGAAATTCCTTAAGGAATTCCTTGGGGAACTCCTTCTTACATTGTTGCAGGAATTCCTTTGGACATTCTTCAAGTAATTTCTTCAGAAATTTATTCAATAATTTCATTAGAAATATCTCAAATGATGCGTATTAATTATAATTAGCCACGGAAATGTTTTTTAAGATTTTTTTTCAGAAAGTTTCTCAAGGAGTTTCCCTCAAAATATAGCTTAAGACCGCATGTAGTTACATAGCAGTGAGTTATTGATTATTATTATTTATTTATTATAATTCATTATACAATTGTCTACATGAATAAACTTAAGAGGTAAAAACGTCAATAGCACATGGCAGCAAAATAAAATCTCCATGAAGGATAAGAAATTTTCCATAAAAAAATAGAAAACTACCAATAAATAAATCAGGGTATGAGCAATAAATAAATATACAATTTCCACAAATAAAGCAAAATTTCCATGAACAATCAAGAATTTTCCACAAAACAAAAGTAAATTAGCACTTTTAAAATCAAAAATTGCAATTATAAAAGAAGAATTTTCCATAAATTAATCAAAATGTTCTACGAAAAAAATACAAAATTTCCATAAATAAATCAATATTAGCATCAAACAATTAAAAACTTTCCACAAAATCTATATAATAAAAATGAAATGGTCTGTGTTCGTATCCGCATAACTCGAAAACGACTGGATGGATTGTCTTCATTCCATCAGCAGATATGTTCGTTATTGTTTCCGACGGGTTTATATATTTCCTCATGCGAAAATCATTAGTAAAGTTGTTTAAATCGTGAAAAACTAAAATTAAGATTCGTATGGAAATTTTGCATGGGCAGTTCACAGCGCGCATTTCCGCCTACTATGCAGGACAACGTCTGCAGGGTCGACTAGTAATCAATAAAGAGCAATAAAAAATTAGAAAATTTCAATAAAAAATATAAAAAAGCAATAAAATTGATAAAATTTTCCATGAACTTTAAACGCTTTTAAAGAAGGGGTCATCTATGCCAAAATGCTCAGTTTTATTGCTTTTTATATTTTTTTATCGGCAATTTTCTAATTTTTAAAAATTTCTGTTTATTAAGGGGGAGTTTTTATTTTAGCCAATAGCACATTGTAACGGCTAGTGAAAAATAAGACCAATTAACATACAAACGACACCAAAGTCAGAATTTCCTTCTACGGATTATGTTACGAAACTTTTTGGATGTCCAATCCGTGTGAAAGTTCTCGTTTACAAAAAATGTTCGGCTTGACTGTGCAAGTGGATGTGCATACATAAAGCACTGCATGCGAAATATATTCAAATTGCAAAAATGAGCTAACTGCGGTATGCGACTGAACTCGGATTCAGATGACTTCTTCGCGAACGAGACAATTAAAACACCTATGGTAGGAGATTGTGTGTTCAAGATCAACCAAGACACGTGGATTCTTTCTCGCAAATCTTATTTTCTTTCTTTCTTCTCTTCTTCTCTCTTCTTCTTCTTCTTTTTCTATATATAAAAACGAGTTTGCATTTCCTTTGAGGCACGAACGGATGGACCGATTTGCAAATGTTCCTCACAAATCGATTCGTTCTACACACTTAACTCATTTCACAGTATTCGGCAAATTTTACCGAAATCTCTACAGTAGATCTGTCCGGTAATTATTTTACAGATTTTTTGTAATTTTTTCCATTGTTCAACAGTCAAAATCACCGAAAATCAGTAGAATTATTTACCGAACAGTTCTGCTGTTGAGATTTCGGTAAAATTTTACCGAATTCGGCGATTTATTTTAAGCCTATAGGCTCTGCTGTTGAAAGTTGAAAAATTGACAAATTACAATTTAAGGGCAAGTTGTGAAGAAACCGAATGCGATTGCACAAAAACTGATCTAGAGTGCGGCGCTGCCATGAAAATTGACAATTAGAACGCAAAATAAGACAAACTCGAGCAAGATCGGGTATGTTCAACTTGTAAAATATAAATTTGTATAGGGCACTGCACTGACTGCTTTGTCTCTTTTTCGCTGCAAAGAAATTAGAAAACAACAAGGCCAGTAAACGTCGAAATTTATGAGGAACGAAAGGGAAAGATATGTTTGTTTTGTATGAGCCTGTCATTTCAAACCACCAAACAAGTTGGTTAAAGAAGGCTTTGATTTTTCGAAAATCGCCAGAAAGCGCTTGAAACAGAGAGTTCAATGACAGATTACTCGCCTAGTTTTTTTTATTAATTAATTTGGAAACCCGGAAATCTCAATGCAATATCGTAATGTCGTGGCCAAAATTTCTCCATCTTTTAAAAACTTGTTCCGATTTTCAGGTTCTATGGGGAAACTGCATTTGGAGTACAGAGCTGGATCACTAGAGAAAAAACATGACGATCTATCTCCACCTCCACCAAGGTATTGAATACAATGGGTCCCTGCTTCAACTAACTAGAATACAGGTCGGACTCGATTATCCGGAGACTCGATTATCCGGGGACTCGATTATCCGGGGTTCGATTATCCGGAATTTTAGACTCGATTATCCGGAGTATTTTGTTTTCTTCAAATTTTTTTAATTCTAATTTTTTATTTTCAGTAGGATAATATACACTATGATTATTTTGACAATGTTGCGAATCTAGGTTGTGGAGGGGTTGAAAAAGGGGTCGTTTTGTATATTGAAATTTGACTATAGGCTTGTATATTAACTTCATGAATTCAAATGATTATATTACTATTAAATTCATACAAAATAGGATTATATGAAGTAATATGAACGTAGCTTGTATGGGAGGGACTGAAATAGGGTTGTTCTACATATTTATTTTATTTGGATGAATCAATTATTTTCTTCAGAACATGTCCACAAATTTCTCGCTTCAAGAACTTTTCCGTGGTCGGAGACGAGCCAGCCTCGGGCTAAAAGTCTCCCTAATAAAGAAAGAAAAATCATTTCCATGGAAGCCTTGCCACCATGAAACGATGTGTTTGGATGCATAACATTGGTTGCAGAATTCGCTCTCAATTTATAATTAACGACGATGGACATAAAGCATAAGGCTTTTTCTTTATCATATCAAGACATGAAAACAAATTGCTCGTCACCTGATACAAATGCGAGAAAAGGGGCAGAGAAATATTTCCCCCACCGACGTTGTGATAAAACGCTTCGTTCTAGTACAATTGCCATTGAAGATGATGCAAAACAAGTCAAAATGCTCCATCAGCACCAATAATGACCTTTCAATTGGAGTTATCCTAAAGGAATTTATCTTGCAGAATATCACCCTTTAAGGAATAATCCATTAATTACGTAACGCAAAAATCGCGAATTTCCAGAGCAACAAACGGAAACACGTTACCAAGAAGAGATTGCAAGGACCTGTAAATGGTTATTTGATGCGCGGATCATTGCCTAATATTTGATTCAAAGGACCCCTTTTTTCTCCCTCGGACACAAAGTATACCGAAAGGCTATTTGTTTTCTCCAAATACAAACATATTTTAGATGTCTCGGAGCTTCATAGAATTATATACCGATCATCTATGGTCGGCGAATTGGGGCCCATTTTTGACACTTATCCTTATCCAATTTGCTTGCGACTGGTTGCATTTAACGGGAAATCTTATTAAGTTCCCCCTAACACACGTGGCTTGACCGAAAAATTGCGACGCGATTCTAACGCTTGGCGAATGCGATTCTATCGCCGTTGGAGGGGAGAGTAACTGGAACACTGTCTACAGCGACCCAACGATAAAAACGCGGCGACTAGTTTTTGCCGTTGAGGCGATGAAATCACTCAGGTCTGGACTGCCGTAATCTGGAAAAGTGACGTAACAGCCATTTCACAACAGGCATGTTTTCCATTTTTCTGTTAAAGAGCTCGATGAATACTAGTCGTTAACACCGTTTTTGGAAAATGGCGTGCGTATACGTCACTTTTTCAGATTACGACAGTGGAGGAGCCTTTATATTGTTTCCTATTGAAAAATGGATAGATCGGACAATTGACTCAAAAGTTTCATAGCTTTTTGTTGAAAATTGACTAGATCAAACTTTGGGTTCAGAAATAATGACCAAAATACTATTTTTTGTACAAAAAGTGCGTAAATAGTCTAGTTATTTTTTTTGCACCTATTCTCAACCATCAAGTTCGATTCAAATGGGAATCCTGTCTCATCATTTCATATTGAAAATTGGCTGGATCGTACTATAGACTCAAAAGTTATGGCAAAAATACTATTTTCCATTGTATACCAGAAAATCACCGATACCGTTAGGCGGATTAATCAGGGTTTTTCCAAAAAACTTTTCTGACTACACCACTGCAAATACAATAAAACATAATTTTTCGTCACTTAATTGCAAATTTGATTTTTTTCTAGTGATTTGATTATCCGGAGGATTCGATTATCCGGAGTGAAAAAAAATCGATACTCCGGATAATCGAGTCCGACCTGTACTTGTAGAAAAGATTGAATGAATCTGAGTGCAAGAAAACTTAATTGAAAGATACATTTTTAAATAATATTGTTATCCGACCTCCAGACGGTCGGCGAGAGCGATGATCCATCCTCACCCCCTAAACCCATTATTGCCACCCCCGATGACGGAGTCTTGCATATGGTGCTATAGCGAATTAGGATTAGATTAGGATTAGAACCCTCCTTAGTCAAGCGGTAAGAAGTATCATCGTGTTAGCCGCATGATTTACGAATACAAAAATGGTACCTTTGGCTTATGTCGTTTTCGTTTTTGCGGTGTAGCTACACTCGTGCTACACTTTTGCACCGAAAATGTTCGTTATGGATTTTCGTGTTACACCAGTGTAGCATTTTTCTTGCACTGAAACAAGCAGTGTAGCACCAGAAAAAATCAGAGTGTGCCGTGTAGTGTAGTTTGTTGTCAAGTTTCTCACGTTGTTATTGTTTTCTTTTTATGGTATCCAACAGGTATCCATAACAAACAAACCCAACTGCACTCAAAACGTTCGTTTTTGCCGTGCAAAATGCTGCACCAAACGGTGTCGCTACACCTCAAAAACGAAAACGACATTAGAAACCTCGCAGTTAATAACTGCAATGCAAGTGCAATAAGAATATCCCACATAAAAGTCAATTGTGTGATCAACCCTCCAGAACTCCAGATCGAGACGTCTGCAATGATTCAAAACACACAGAATTTTCATGAGACTGAAAACCGAACCCTGATTAACAACAAGTCCACAGAAGCACAAAAAAATATATATGGAGGAGAAGCATTTTGCATGGATAAGCAGGTGGTTGAAAATTCATTGTCTTATTATACGCATTTAATTGCTCTAACCGACCGTTTTATTTCATGTAAATATAATTTAAACTCTCAGTTCAAAACAAGTTTTCCTCAAACGCATTAACATCTCAAAGAAGCTATAACATGTCTTATGTCAAGCAGATTTCGACATTACACAAACCTTTTGTTGACTTCGACAGAGCGTTTTCATATTCCGATTGATCCATCTTTTGGTCCGTCAGTTCCTTTGAAGTCGCCAACCATAAATAAGTGATCGTACGCAAATATCTACGAATGTTTATGGATTTTCTGTTTCATCCGAACTAACAAACCACATAAAAATGGCATAAAACTGCAAAATAATGACACCCATAGGGTGGTTGGCGGCCGTCGTCCTCGTCGTCGCCGCCGTCGTCGTGTGGCGTTCCGACTCAAAATCGGCCTTCGAGTGACCCCCAACGTGCTCCGGGTGGAATGTTATGTTCGAGGAATTTCGGATACATATGGAAACCAAATTTGGGATGCCCGATGCGATGACGGCTTCGAAAACAGGTAAGTTAACTACCAAGCGCGGGGAGGAAACGAAGCAGCCGCGAATAGCCTCATCACCGCAACAATCATTGTCTAGCGGAGGTGCTCCAAAACTGCGGCGACCGGCCGGCCGCCAACCGCACTGCCAACGCACAGCAGGAAGGATAGGTTTGTTGTGCACACAAAATAGCTGGGGCGTGTTTTGCTCTGAAGAAAAGCCGCGGTGCTCTGTGGGACTGAATTGCGTTTTTGTAAAGCAAAACTTTACTAGAATATTCAATATATCAACCTGATAGTTTTCAATCAGTCTATGTTAGTCTTTACACATCTCCCATTTTATGGGTTCAGAAGGAAAATTCAAGCATTGAGAATTGAATTCGTAGCTGTAGCGGATTATTTCAACCAGCAGGAGAACGTTGTGCTGGTGATTTTTATTTTAAATATTCGAATAAAGCTTTCTCTGTCTCAGTTCAAAACCGGTCAAAAGGTCGAATTGGACGTTTTGATAATCACAAGAATGGATGCTATGTTATTGAATCAACAATACGTCCGTTGTGAATTTGGAATAAAAAGTATGGTCTAGTGCTCTTTGTATGTCAAAAGAAATAAATATTGAAATTAATGAAATGAAGAAACTGATCGGATTTTAAAGAAAGGCAGGGTCACCGTCTTTGAACAGAGGTCGCACAGACTGAACACTAAACATCTAGTATTAGAAAATGGACAGGACATTTACACAACACCCAGTGGACCAGTGGAGAACTTTTCGCTTTACGAAAAGTTTTCTCCTTACCGGGGCGGGAATCGAACCCACACTCCACAGTACATGCGTCTAGACGATTGACGTCGCTAACCGCACGGCCACGAAGCCCACAACATTTGTTTTAGAATGTTTTGAAAATGTATGAAATATTCCTGAAAATTTTGATACTGGTCCGTATTAGATACATTTTTGACCAAACAATCCGAGGCACATAACCATGAAAACGTGCGTTCCAGTCGATAGTAATTTACCCTTCCATTCGTTTCTATTCTTCTGGAAATTTTCTGGAATTGAGGAATATAGTAATACTGTATCTAGCATATACTGGATATAGTATGTTATTGATATAAAATGTTTCGTTTAATTAATTGTTATATTCGATATGTAAATTTGAATCTTTTGAAATGCTCGCATGTTTGAAATCCTGAGTTGTAAAGAATTTATTATATGAAAACACTGTTCTGGCCCAGCGTGTGTCGATCTGGATGGCGGCATCTTTGATGTTACGAGCAGGATCGATCGACACGCAAAACAAGCTTGTTAGATGACTATCGGTTCCGTACGGACTATCGTTTTTGGGGGGTAAACTAAGAAGAAGACTAAGTGGCGCGGGGCGCATGGTTGGATTTTTTTTTCGCTCGTTGATTTCGGGAATGCCGAGGAAAATTAATGACGAGACTCGTGAGAATAATTGGAGGGGAAAGAAGCTCGTGATTAGTGTACTACTGGAATGAGGGTCAGTGCATTTGGTGGGTTCAACTGATTTAGGATAGGAAGACATACGATGCATGTCATTTGTCATCTTCTGTCATGAGGAGTAAAGCAAAGACCAAACACATAATGAGCTGACAAGAAATGTTTCGGTTTTGTTTTTAATTGATGTATTATACAAGAGCAATGTATCCAAATAACAAACTCATCAATCTCTGGATTTATACAACTATGGATACAACTACGATCGATGTGATAGCGTTAGTTCTAATGTAACTATTATCACAAGAACCATGTTTTTTTTTTCAATTAAACTGTATCCACATATGTTCAATGTTATTCTTGCTACTCGCTATCTTCTTCTTCTTATTGGCATTACATCCCCCCACTGGGATAGAGCCACCTCGCAGCTTAGTGTTCATTAAGCAATTCCACAGTTATTAACTGCGAGGTTTCTAAGCCAAGTTACCATTTTTGCATTCGTATATCATGAGGCTAACACATTGATACTTTTATGCCCAGGGAAGTCGAGACAATTTCCAATCCGAAAATTGCCTAGACCGACACCGGGAATCGAACCCAGCCACCCTCAGCATGGTCTTGCTTTGTAGCCGCGCGTCTTACCACACGGCTAAGGAGGGCCCCAAATCGCAATAATAAAATTAATTAGAAACACTATCAATCTATTTATCTATCAGTCCATCGATCGATATGAACTATGAAGTCAATTTTTTCATGCAAAGTCTGATAACTTTTTATGGAATTTTGGAATGGCGACCTTGTTTCGTATACAGAACCAAAAATAACCAACTTTTAGGTTTGTTTCATTTAGATCTACCCTTTTGTGAAATGGACCGATAATGGCTCGTGTAAAAATCTCAAACATCAATATAACGGGTGGCCACTAAATAGCGGGAATGAAAAGAATGGCTCGGGAAGAAAACTACAAAGAAGTACAGTTCAATCTGATATATGTTATATAAAGAGTAGGCCTTAGGCCTGAGGCTTTGTTCCAATAGGGCACTCCACGGACTGCTTTGTCTCTTTCTCGCTGCATAGAAATTAGAAAACAACAAGGCCAGTAAACGTCAAAATTTATGAGGAACGAAAGAGAAAGAGATGTTCCCGTGCAGTGCCCTATAGGGCACTGCACGGACTGCTTTGTCTCTTTTTCGCTGCAAAGAAATTAGAAAACAACAAGGCCAGTAAACGTCAAAATTTATGAAGAACGAAAGTGAAAGAGATCTTTCCGTGCAGTGCCCTATTGGAGAATTAAACCAAAATTGCACTTAAATCTGACACTTCGAAAAAAATGTCCTCTCCTTAAAATCAACGAGCTGTCAAAATTATTTTTTTCGAGGTCCAATTCAATTCAAATAACGTTTCAGATATCAAGCTCTTGTAGCAGAACAAGAGATCTCCTTTTAAATACACAAGATTTATTTATGCTTTAGACTACGTTCAGACTGGTGATATAGCTGCTTGTTATAGAAAATCTTGATATGAGACGTCATACGATTTATTTGCAGTGAAAATTAGATCTGCAGATTAGATCGGTGGATGCAACTATTATTTATTTAAAAGACGATTATTTACATTACGATAAAAATTCTCTTTTGTAGTTCAATCAAAGGTAATTGCCTATTTCCGGGGATTAAACCACCCGACTTGGACGTTAATTTACAATGTTATGAAAACTCATATGTGAATATGTACGTCATGTGGAAGATATTGATTTGGAAACATGTATTGGGGTAACCTGCTTTCCCTTGATGGGACTCGAACCCATCGACCCTAGGTAGGGTCATGGGTTTCGAAATCCCATCGAAATTTTCCAAATCAATATCTTCCACATAACGTACATATTCACATATGAGTTCTTTTTTGTAACCTACGCCCTTATTCTGGGAAAGGTGTGACATATTGACTTGTTTGTTTTCGTTGAACAGTTGAACGCTTTTAAAGTTAATTCTACTCTTTTTTCGTGATTAGTTCGACTTTTTCTATTTCTTGAGTGAACAATTACATATAACAATGTTTTGATTGTTGTTCTGTTAGCTGTATAAACAAAAAAATATTTTTATAACATATAAATATTTTTACATGTATACACATCTTGATGATAGCTTCGAATCGTTAAAAGTTTCATTGTTTTCATCGAACGAGGTAATGTAATCTTAAATTAGGCATTTGTATTTAAACCATTTG
Organism: Armigeres subalbatus; assembly: GCF_024139115.2. Taxonomy (NCBI): domain Eukaryota; kingdom Metazoa; phylum Arthropoda; class Insecta; order Diptera; family Culicidae; genus Armigeres; species Armigeres subalbatus. The sequence continues at coordinate 286,661,913 of NC_085141.1, read as the reverse complement.
TTTTTTCTATTGATGCACATAATTCATAATCGAAATATATTCAATTTCAGGAATCCGGAATATGCAAATATGCCATGAACACCCCATCATTCTTGATGAAAAAAAATCCTGAAACATGATTCGAATGCTGTTAAAGAAAATCTTCGTGTATCCGTCTGCGTCTTCGAAAAATAATAAGCCTAATGCCTTATATAAGCGCTCCGGTTGGGAGAGGGAAGTTGAGTTGTCAGTGTTCCTATACTGGGTGGCGTCTGGAACAAGTTACCGGGTAACCGGACTAAGTTTCGATATTCCTCGGACTACTGTCAAGCACATTTGCACAAAAATGCTAACGTTTGTCATCGATGTCCTGATGATGCAAGTCATCAAGTACCCATTAGATGGAGAATTGGGTGAGATAGGCGCAGGATTCTGCACTCGAGCTAAAACAGGGATATTCGAGAGAGCTGTAGGTGCGATTGATGGAACTCACATCCGGATTAAATGTCCTCCTGCTTTACACGACCAGTTCATAAACCGTAAACTAGACTATTCCATCCAATGTCAGTCGGTATGTGATAGCAAACAAAAATTTGTAGACGTTTGTGTGGGCTATCCGGGTTCAGTACACGACACCAGAGTTTTATACAATAGTTCAGATTACTATCGAGCGCAGTTGACCTGGTAGACCAATTGATCCAAACTGCAGAACAGTTGGAAGATCCTAGAACATCTGGTTTGGGTAAAACTGAGTATAATATAGTACACATGGCCTCTACGGACTTGCAAGGGCATGACTGGTTTCCATTAGCACGGGTTTCCGTAGTTTTCTTTGTCATAATTTGCATAACATCTTTAATAATAATAGAAGTCATTTTGGAGTCGCTAGGGATGTCCAAAAGAAACATATTGTTCACACATAGTATAGTCAATGCTGGAATAGTGTTATAAAACATTGTTAGAAACTTTAAGTGTTGTTTACACGGATTTATGTCATGTGAATCAAAATTTACTATGTTTTGAAAAAAAAACATCCTTATTCACGGCCAAAATTATGAATCCTGCAATAAATGGTGGCAATCATCATAAAAACATAGATAGGATTTGGTCACTTTTTGGCTTGCAATAGGCCTGTTTAATGCTGGATAAAATACTAATGGTCATATAAAGGTTTTAACTGTATATTCGTGTCACAGACAAATGGACGCAACACAGATTTCCTAAAATGATCAAATAAGCACTATTAGCTTCTGGTGTTGAAAATTCACTGAGTAGAACTTATTAAACTAACAAAGGAGGGTAGAACAGATTCAATTAGTTTGATATTGCGATCTCAACGAAATAGAATTTCATCTATTTGATATTTCATTAAGATCTCTTTCATAATTATAAAAAGGTATTGTGGCAATGAATTATTCAATACACTATTCATCCAACACATTATTCGCTTCTATAATGTAGTAATGTCGAAATTGTAAATTTTGAACCCCTTCCTTTCTCATTGCGTAAACTTTTTATATGAGGATGATTTTTTTTTCTTGAATTAGGCGCAACGTTAACATATAACCCTCCTCCTTAAAATGTTATGTAAATTGTGTTCGTCGCTAAATTCAATTGAAGTGGCATTATTGAGTAACTCAGATGGAAATTGAAAAAAATGGTAATGTTGTCTTTCTCGTGCATTATAAGAGAATATATTTTGGCCATAACTTCTGAACCCATAGTCCAATCCAGGCTATTTTTAATAGGAACAATGGAGCAACACGAATGGACGAATGAGACTCGTTGCGAGTAAATCGATTTAGACTAAGTGCGTGAAAAAGAGTTAAGATCATTTTGCTCACACACGTACACACAAACATTACCTTAATTCGTCGGACTGAGTCGATCGGTATACAACACTATGAGTGTTCAGGCTTTCTTTTAAAATGGTTTTGGAAGCGATCATATAGCTTCTACATATGTAATGCACGAAAAAGGCCAAAATGAGCATTTTTCAACTTCATATATCTTACAATAATGGTGAATTTGGGCAGAATTTTATTCATGGTCCTCAAAGCTTAAGAGTTCAATAGTGTAGTGCATGATGTTTTACTGCAAAGGGTATTGCGAAATTACCGTTAACTGGGGGGAAGATGATCATTTTTAAGACAAAACATGCAATAACAATGTGTGTTTACAATTTAAATCGAAACAAATATTTTCAAAACATGTACTGCTCAACGTTGCAATAATCAACAACTTTAGTTTTCTGAAATGCGTTCGCATTCATTAAAATAAATTAAATTATCAATGAATAATCTGGTTTGGAGTGAAGTTGATCAAGACAGCTCTACTAAAACCATTATGACCCAGTAGTCAAAAATACAAAAAATACAAAAATAGCGTCATTTATGACTATTTCTCTTTCTTCCACAAAATACATTTTCATGATTATAATCGAAAAACTCGGATTTCTACCTAGCGATAACATTACTTGAACGGAGAATATTGTTGACTATCGTTTCATAAAAAAATTTGGCACTTTTGACTGACACATCAAATGATCATCTTCACCTCAATGATCATCTTCCCCCCAGTTGACGGTACCAAACTGTTTTGTTCGTTAAATATTGCGTAAAATATGCTTTTACAAAATTACTAAAAACTAAATTCTGGACGGAGCTATTATTACATTATCAAACCTATTGCATAGATCTGTTTAAGAGCTTTGTAACGATATATAAATATGTTACTTTTGAGACGAAAATATGGCAAAACTGTCCGTTTTCCCAAAAAACGTAAAAATGTCATTTCAAGGAGGGGGCAGTTATGAGCTGTGTATTCATCGCATTTTACACGCCCAAATCGAAAATTGACCTTTTGGTAGTTTTGGGCACTCCTTTATATGGGGCTGTCCTATTGTGCCATCTTGGGAAAAATTGAGCATCCCTAGAAACATAAATCACTAGTTTTTGTGAAACTAGATGAGATGGGTAAGACATCCTTAAAATAATTGTGAATATCGGTCAAATAACCCCTGAGAACCAGCTGTTTGAAAATTTAGTTGTTTAGTTGTTGATTTTCAGATCACGATAATCGGCGTGTTAACGACAGCATAAAAATAAAACCGGTGACATATCTTCTAAAAATACAAGGATGAAGGATAGTGTAGTGAAATCAAAAATCAGGCAGTAAAAACGGTTTTGCAACCCAGCGTGTGGTAAAATCTTGTAAGAACATTTCAAATGAAATCATAGGACTAAATGCGTATTTACCATCAGGCCGCTTTTTTATCGAAAACTTTCCTGGTGAAAAGGTTATTGAAATGCACACCAGTTGCAATCAGTTCCTTCACTTGTCACTGCAAAGAAATGCAATCCGCCATAAGAAATGAAAATGTATTGAAATTCTACTTACTTTTCTTGGATTTGGTTTTCTGTTCCAGATTCATTGCAGGTCAAATTTGTTTGATGTATCCCGGAAATAAATGATTCGCAATCTTTGAAACTTTACTTCAACTTTAGGAAAATTAGAAGAAAATTATGAAAATTGTTGATGCAAGAATGCGCGAAACAGAAAACGTTTGTGAAAATCAGCAGCCTGCTGATGGATAACGACAACAACGCAAATAACACGGAGCAAGAAGCTGTCAGATAGCGGAAAAATTTAAAGCTATCAAAAATAAGAGTCTCCTCTGCAGCAGACTTATTTTTGACAGTTCGAAAATAGAGGTGAATTTTTTCGGAAGTGTCAGTTTTAAGTGCAATTTTGGTTTAATTCTCCAATTGGAAAGAATCGTAAACTTAGATTAATGAATAATATGACTGGGTACCGAGGTTTATAACTAATTACTCGAAAAATTACTACCGCGGCATACAGTTTAGTCTCAAACGAGAGGAACTCGAGTCTTTCAACTGTCTGCAAGGTAACATTATTTATGTTTTAATTCTACGACGTTGGTAGCGGTGACTAAATACGATGAATCCTAAATTACCACGACTTGTTGCCCTAGCTAGAAAAATGTATAAGGCTAGGGCTCTGTTTGGTAGATCTTACACCGCAACACACTACGTCAAAGTGATCGGGAACTGGTTAGTAATGCAGGAGAATGTGTACTGGTGGTACTTCGCGTACCTGACTGAATAAAATAGACCCCAGATGTACCTTTATCCCCATGTTCCGGCTGAGATACGAACAACCTGAGGGAAGATCAGGTTACCGAGCAGGCTGGCAGGGAAAAATCAAGTGAAGAGAAAAGTGTCAGACTATTTTACCGGAAGCCGTATGGCCGAACGGGACATTTGGCCGAGAGGTTGAAAAAAGTTCCTTTTTTGCGAGTAGACAAAAGTGAGTAATAAGAAGTATAAAGTGAGAATTACTTGAAGTGTGAAACGAAAAGCAAGGGATGAGCGTCATAAGAAATTAGACTTCTTGTCATAAGAAATTAGACGTGAAAAGTAGTGAGTAGTAAGAAGGAAAGCGTAATGTAAAAAAGGCGGAGTTTAAAATGAAAATTGAGAGGTAAGTAGCGATAAGTGAGGAGTGAGAGGCGAGAAGCGAGAAGGGAGAAGTGATAAGTGTAAAGTGAGAAGTGAGTTTGTTTGTGAGAGAGAGGGAGTGGTGACTAGTGAGAAGTGAGAAGTGAAAAGTGAAAAGGTAAATGTGAGGGGTAAGAAGTGAGAGGTGAGAAGTGAGAAGTGAAAAGTGAAAAGTGAGAATTGAAAACTGAGAAGTAAAAAGTGAGAAGTAAGAATTGGGAAAACAGAAGTGACAAGTGAAAAGTGAGAAGAGAGAAGTGAGAGGAACGTAGTCAGGAATGAGAGTTAGAAGAGAGAAGTGACCAGGGAAGGGTGAGGAGTGAGAGGTGAGATATGATGATATGATATGAAGTGAATAGTGACAGTTCCTTTTTTTCGTCCTTCTTCCTTTTTACGTTTTTCTTCTACCTACTTCCATCTCCTTTTTTCCTTCTTTCTTCTTATTTCTTCCTTCTTCCACCTCCCTTCGTTTTAATCCCTTCTTCCTTTTCCTTCAACTTTTCCTTCCTTCCTCCTACAATTCCAATAAAACATTATTCCTTTTAAGAGGTATTAAAGCCTCCTTTCAAGAAGCTCAGAGGTCTCCTTTCGAGAGGCACAGAGAACAGACGTTGAAGCTGCACTCGCCATGTTGTGATAACTTTTTACTGTTTATTTTGAAATAACTTTGGAATGTCGCCGTTATCCCGTGCATAATCAGCGCTAGCGTCATCAAAAAATGCCACTGTGCGCTAATGTCTGTTCTCTGTGCAAGAGGCTCGGAAGCCTCCTTTCAAGAGGCTCGGAAGCCTCCTTTCAAGAGGCTCGGAAGCCTCCTTTCAAGAGGCTCGGAAGCCTCCTTTCAAGAGGCTCGGAAGCCTCCTTTCAAGAGGCTCAGGCCTCCTTTCAAGAGGCTCAGGCCTCCTTTCAAGAGGCTCAGGCCTCCTCAAGAGGCTCGGAAGCCTCCTTTCAAGAGGCTCAGGCCTCCTTTCAAGAGGCCCGGAAGCCTCCTTTCAAGAGGCTCAGAGCCTCCTTTCAAGAGGCTGGAAGCCTCCTTTCAAGGCTCAGAAGCCTCCTTTCAAGAGAGCTCAGCCTCCTTTCAAGAGGCTCAGGCCTCAAGAGGCTCAGAGCCTCCTTTCAAGAGGCTCAGAGCCTCCCTTCAAGAGCTCAGAAGCCTCCTTTCAAGAGGCTCAGGTCTCCTTTCAAGAGGCTCGGAAGCCTCCTTTCAAAGAGGCCTGGAAGCCTCCTTTCAAGAGGCTCAGAGCCTCCTTTCAAGAGGCTCAGCCTCCTTTCAAGAGGCCGGAAGCCTCCTTTCAAGAGGGCTCAGCCTCCTTCAAGAGGTACTCAGAAGCCTCCTTTCAAGAGGCTCAGGCCTCTTCAAGAGGCCTCAAGCCTTCAAGAGGCCTCAGAAGCCTCCTTTCAAGAGCTCAGCCTCCTTCAAGAGGCTCAAGCCTCCTTTCAAGAGCTCCGGAAGCCTCCTTTCAAGAGGCCTGGAAGCCTCCTTTCAAGAGCTCCGGAAGCCTCCTTTCAAGAGGCTCAGAAGCCTCCTTTCAAGAGGCTCAAGCCTTCAAGCCTCCTTTCAAGACCAAAGCCCCTTTCAAGAGGCCTGGAAGCCTCATTTCAAGAGGCTCAAGCCTCATTTCAAGAAGCTGGAAGCCTCATTTCAAGAGGCTCAAGCCCATTTCAAGAAGCTCAGCCTCATTTCAGAGGCTCAAGCCTCCTTTCAAGAGGCTCAGAAGCCTCCTTTAAGAGGCCTCAAGCCTCCTTTCAAGAGGCTCAAGCCTCCTTTCCAAGAGGCTCAGAAGCCTCCTTTCTGCAAGAGGCTCCAAACCTCCTTTCAAGAGGCCTGGAAGCCTCCTTCAAGAGGCTCAAGCCCTTTCAAGAGGCTCGGAAGCCTCCTCCTCCGGAAGAGGTTAGGAAACCTTTTTTCAAGTGGCTCGGAAACCTTATTTCAAGAGGCTCGGAAGCCTGAATGGTTATGCCTATTCTCACCGTTTCAATTATCAGTGAGGCAAAAGTCTACACACCACTACTCTGCGATCGTTTCCAAAGGAGCTCGATTTTGTCTACAATACTCAGAAGCATATGCGTAAGCTCTGAGCATTTTGGATGCCATCAAGTACAAATGTAAGAAAATAGAACAGCATAAACAAAACAATCAGAGAACATGATAGATGCAGGAAATAGATGATTTGTAAATAATGCAAATGTTTTCTAATAACACACTAGCTTCTTGAGAAAGCAAATCAGAGTTAAATGGAACTTCGATAATTTTTTTTTTCAGTGTGCAGAGTGATAACCGCGGGCGGTCGAACATGCTCATGCTCAGAACTGATTCCTGGTAGCCAGTATGGCCAAACAAAAAATGAACGACAACCGCGGAATCCATATCTTCAATTTGATTCCAAATGATTGAAAATTTGTTGGAAAATAAACTTTTGGGAACGGATTAAGGAAGGTTAAACGAGACAATTATAAGTGTTTCTCACTTGTCTAATGACAAGTGAAGACATTCCATAAAAATTGTTGATGATTTTCTACATAAAATACTTTTATTACTCATATTTGATAATAGTAAGTCGCGTATGAGCTAGAGCAACCAAATTGCTCAGAACGATGTAACTAGCGATGGTTTACCCGTTAAGCCCTTGAAAGCAACACCTTTTTAATATAGTTCAAGTCCTTGAGCTGTTCAAGGGTTCACTCGAGCTCAAACAAAATTGGATCGCCCGTCCAACGGGGTGCTGCTGCTCCTTGTTGTTTTTAATTGCGAAAAACGAGCTCCGGACATGTTTTGAATGCATACGTAATGAACCGTCCATCGTCGCCTAGTCGGTCGTCAATACCGGTGGAGTGTCGGCGGAGAGCCAACCCTAGCAGCACACATATTCCACATAGGTTACTGCAACTCATATGTGACCGGATTCAGTCACAATCAAGTTGCTGCAACCATTTTTGTCTGACTTGTGCTGCTCGGGAAGCAAAGACACACTCGACTGCGCCCAACTTGCCCCTCATCGTGCGCGTGCAGATTTCTTGAGCTTCATTTAGCACCGATTACGGCAGCCAGCAGCCACACTCAGTTGTCCGAGGAGCTGGAAAAAATAAATCATCCACCAGTATCCCGGCGAGTAACAAGCACTCATTTAAATAAGGAATAATTAAATGTTTTCTTACTAAGTGCTGCCTCCATCAGTCAGCTCCAGTAGGTACTGTGTGTGGGTATGCGGCGTGCACAACGCCCGGCGGGCAAAGCAATCAGTGCATCTTTCATAGAAGTGCATCAGTCGACGACTTGTCGTCGGTGTCGTCGTCATCACTTACAGCCAGTGTTTCTTGAATATGTGTTGCACCCACTTTACGTACATTTTTGATGCAAATAATTTTTTTAGAGCCCGGATAAATACTCCTATCAGCCTATTGTGTGCTGTTTATTATTTGGTCACATAAAAACTATTTGAGGGAGATCAAAACTATAGCAGTTTGGCCGGGATTTTTTTTTTAATCAAATAATCATGTAATAGGCCGGAAATCCGAAACGAATTGATCGATCTCACCCTTTTCACATGAATTTTAATATTTTTTGCAATGCAAGTTGTTAGCAAGTATATTTCATTGCCTCTCTCCTATTTTGGGAACTAGTGTTTTATCCTGGCAATGACTTCGAAGAAAAAATGCCAACACCAGTAAACGACTAAATTGCGTGCTGGTGGCCATTAATTGAGCAATGCTGTACGAGACTTAACCAAGAGCAGGAGTTTACTGAAGAGTGTGGATATTATATCTACAAAGCAATACAGTGGCTACCTTCGAGCGCGCAAAGATTCATCCTCCGAGGGGTCCCAGCCGACGATAAATACCGAACGCGCGCGAGTCTATTAGAGGCTACTTGACGCTAAATTTATGCAGTCAGCTCCATCAGGGCAGTCGGTGTTACAGTGGTGTTCATTTACCCATGCGGACCATCTCACTTGAAATGCTCATTATCCTCCCGTATACCCACTACATCATTATATCAACAGCCAACATACCTGAGCTCGCCGGTTGACTGGATGACTGGGTGAGACTTGTATAAATCTTCAGATTGAAGTAAAAGAAAAAGAAAAATCAAAAGCCAAGGCGATCCGGAGTGGCTGCATCATTAACTGCGGACGGGTGTTACAGGATGAGAGACGGAGCCGTGGATGATGGCGAATAGTTGCTACCGTTTTAGCTGGATGCTAACTGATTTCGCTCAGACGGTCTGTTAATTTCTTTTGACGGAATTAATGGTCCGCGACTACGCTATGCAGTATGTGTCGTGTCAAGGGTAGCAAGAATTAATGATAAAGTTACATCCAGATAGATCTTTTAACGTGAGACATCACAAATGAGCTAGATCCTAGATATAATACAATTTTCTATTCATTTAATAAACTAGATAATGTGAATATAAAGAAGGGCCAATTTGGGTTTGAAGTTTACCCAGCTTACTTTTGAAACGAAGAAAAGAACGTATTTCCATAGAAAAACACTGGGAGGAATAAAAATGTTCTGAATTTACGAGCAGATTATGACAATTTGAGTTTATTATGATTATGAGTTAATTCCATTAATATTATGGCAAACCATTAACACTTATATTGAACAATTTCAATAGAAAATTGCCTACAATAAAAAAAAACTTACAACAAAACCGAATTACTGTTGAATTGCTGATTAGGAGATGCTGAATTCGATAATCGTTCTGAACTAAAAAATGTTCGGGTTTCTTGATTAAATGCGTTTCAAGAAATGTTTGACGTGGAATTTTCAATTAATAACTGTTACAAAGAACAAGAACACTAAGTTAAAAAAAACTTAGGAAAGGGAAGCCAAGTTCTAATCAAAACTTAAATCCACAAAGAGGAAGTGATTCTTCTTCCACCTACGGAAAATGCCTATGGAAACACTGCGGTTGGTAAATACATCTCGGTCAATGTAAGTCCCGCAAAGTCAAGATGATTTGCGTGTGCGATCATCGTCCGTGGACGGTTAAACTCTGTGTACGCATAATGACATCCTCCCGGCGAACGCTGCGGCAAGGCCTGAACGAGATGACGGACGGCCCAGATTGACGGCGGTGCTCATCCATTCAACGCCGCGAACAACAATGGACCGTCAGTCAATGCGGTGCCCTGAGATGACAATTAAAGTGCTTTTATTTGGACATTTGTAAACTTTCGGACATGATCGCAGATTGAGGTCCCGTCGTCAATCGAGGAAACAATTTCGATCACCGTGTGGGACCAGGATGGATGGGTAGTTAGGTTTCGCGATTCGGCAAACATGCTGTCGTTGCACGCGGAAGGAAAATCAGCAGAAAATTATTCAAAATGCAAACGAAATAAAGCGAGCACGAAAAGAATGGGATGGATGGACGGCTGCAAAATCGGTGGAAATTTTGGCCTCTGGTACGTGGCAGTACCCATCGTCATCGTCGTCGTCGTCATCGTCATCGTCTTGTGTGGTATCAGCAATGTGATTAATCAGAAAGGTCTTCAGATGAGAGACCATGTCAGGGTAAATCGCTAGCGTGTTGTTGTCTGCAATACAACAAGACACGCCTCACTTTGAGTGGGAAACAACAAGCTTGAAGCGTGATGCTTAACTGGATGAGCACATTGAAAGTAGAATTGGTCGATTTCATTTTGTTATCAAGATTTCACATCAAATGATCATGCGAATAATGGAAAGAAGATATTTTGAACAACATTTTATTCAACATTGTAGGTATGTATGTACATGTAATCTGCTATCTGAATGCATTAAATCAATACACATTAGGATGTGAAGATTACTTAAATAGGAAATTTTCAAATAAAATTGCTTTGATGGATAATGAAAATAATATGAAGAAATAAATTACATGTTCACCACACAGAAAAAAGAAAACAAATGAAACAATCGACCGTATTTCTATTGTTGCCAGGCGATAAAAGTTAAATTAAATTTAAGTTTATTTTAAGTATTATTGGTAAAAATAAAATTATTTATTTGCAAAAGTGTAAATTGGTGTTATATCACATTTATCATCAAATCCAACATGTACTCACTAAACTTGATTTAATTTTTTCCGAAAGATCGCCCAATATGAACCTGAACAATTAATTACCATAAATGTCCATTGGATGTGGTTGGTATGGTTTTCAGCACAGTGTTGTTGAATTTATGCTCCTGTACAAGTGAAATTCAATAATGGGATTTTTTCAATATTGAATGGATTTATCAATTGTTGAACAAGGAAATTATAATTCTTCAAATGAAACATTTAGGTCAATGATGCTCAACATTTTGGGCGGTTTTCCTTAATTCGCTTTTCAAGCATTAAAATTAGTGTTGACCATACTAGTTAGTTCATGGACGAAAGTTTTCAAATATATCTTTCAGCACTGTAATTTACTACGATTAAGTCGCACGGAGTGATTTTAACATCAATATCTGTTTTAATATCATACCAATGCTGATGATGGTATTAAAATCAGCCTGAGTACTAAATGTGTATGATAGAACCTCATTTAAATAGTGTGAGGAGAAAATTAAAGAAAGAAAATCGCCTGAAATTCTGAGCATCACTTATATATAGATCAATACAAGGATGAATTTGGCGATCGTCGAAAGACAAAAGGTCGAAAGGACAAATTGTCGAAAAGGGAAAAAAAGATCGAAAGAACAAAACGTCTGAAGGGCCAAAAGGTCGAAAGGGAAAAAAAGTTAAAGGATTTCCTCCTTCCTTCCTCTTTTATTCATCTTCCTCCACTCTTTTCATTTCTTCTTCCTCCTTATTCCTACTTCTTTCTCCTTCTCCCTTCTTTTTTCTTTCAGCCCAGCCCATGACATAGTGTGTGAAGTTTTTGATAATAAACAATGTGGATTCACTTGACTGTGAAAATACAACAGGAAAGCGCATGTGACGATTCAATCATTCAAATGATATTCAATTACCAAATAGAGCTAACCACGGTTGAGGTTGGTACTAGGATTCTGATGAGTTTTCCGCAAACGTGACCTTTAAGTGGTCTTGTTGTGTAGGGGTTATCACGCCTATCTAGGAGGAGGTTGTTCGCAAATTTGTTGTCAATTTGTCCCTTTCGGAAACATGTGCTGAGCATATGCGCAGCCAAGTCATTTAACGAAAAAAAAACAAATTTATCTCCCATCGTTGTACGAGAAAGGCAAAAAGATTTTTCATACGGCCGAGTTGCTTAATAGTATACTATTAATTGCGTTTTTCCTTGTATTTTCTCCCAACTTTTCCTTCTTTTTTTCAACCTTCCTCTTCCTTCTTTTTCTTTCTTCCTTCATCCATCTTTCTTCATCCTTCCTTCTTCTTATTTGTCGCTGCTTCCTTTTCTCTTGTTCGTTCTCCTTCCTCTCTTCGCCCTTCTTGCTTATGCCTTCTTCATTCTTAACTTTCCTTTCCTATTATTCCTTCTTTCTTATCTTCCTTCCTTCCATTCTTTGTCCATCTTCCTTATTCCTTCTATCTTTTGCCTTCGTCTTTGTACTTCAATACTTTTTTTTTCTTCTTCCTACTTGCTTCTTTCGTTTTCTTCGTTATGTCTTTTCTACCTTTTGTTCTTTCGACCTTTTCTCATAGCTTCTTAAGAAGCACATACACACGCATACCGCCACATACATACACAGGGCAATAGAGATTATGTCCAAGAGACTGCCGACCCCTTCCGATGGCCACTGCAAATTTTTGGTTGACAGCGCTACCTACATAATGCCAAGAGGCGTCGAGAGTTGCACATTTGGAGAGTAGCCCCACGAAGGTCACAAACAAGGGTGAGGGCGTAAAAGAAAGACAAGGATGAAACAATGGTCAACACCAAGGCCCTTTCGTATGTATAGGTTAAACGACTTCATCAGTACTTCATCAGTGCAAAACGTAAACAATCGAGCATAAATTCCATACAAAAAATCCAAGTTGGCTAACTTGGGGACATTGACAAGTCAGATCACCCCCAATAAAGGCATCCTGGGTCAACACGACCGAGAGAACCAGCGATTGGAAGGTCCCTGGCAAATAGTAACCAGGAATTCGAGCAAGGAGAAAGCAGTATACACCCACCCGACTTCGGGCTTTTCCGAAAGCTGGGGAGAAGAGGGAAGTACTGTATATAAAAATTGATAAAGAACGCTACGTTGACGTGCTTAAAGGGATGCGCTGAAATTCAATTCAATGTAAGCCGCTGGATAAGGTCACGACAGCGGAAGGGATCGCCATCGTCTATCAAGGCCAAACTGCCGTAATCTGAAAAAGTGACGTATAGGCCATTTTCCAAAAATGGCGTTAACGAGTACTACTTATCAAGCTCTTTAACAGAAAAATGGAAAACATGCATGTTGTAAAATGGCGGTTACGTCACTTTTCCAGATTACGGCAGCAAAGTGGAGTGGTGGTAGCACAGGCGGCCATCCGCCTGCGAAGAGAATCGCATGGGTCGCAAGCTGGCCCCCCATTGCTCAGTATGGACAGAGCGACAATGCTGGCATAAACTGCAGAGCTATTGGACATCATCTGGGACAATGCCACTATAACTGTGGAGGCACGCTTGCAGGTGTAATTGACGTGGCTACCAAAGTCGAGCTTATCGTCGATCATTACCCCCAAGTGTTTGATGAAGCGTTTAGAAGTGACCACGCAGTTGCCTGCCCTTATCATCGCTTGTTGCTCCGACTTTCGGTTGTTAACAACAAGCACCTCATTCTTGATGGTGAGCCAGTTCTAACTTCCTGGAACTCATCCGCTCGTCCACAATTGCGATTGAGCGGCCGCAGTCAACCTCCACCTCTTCGATCGATTCGCCGTAGACCTAAAACGTAATATCGTCAGCGAAGCCGACGATTATCGCGCCCACCGGGAACATCAACCTCAAGACACCGTCGTACATGACGTTCCATAACACCGGACCCAGTATGGAACCTTGCAGAACCCCTGAGGTTAAGTCAACGCACTTCCGCCCCGCATCCGTGTCGTATACCAGTACTCGATTCTGGAAGTAGCTTCCGAAAATCTTGTACAGGTACTCGGGAATTACAAGACGCAGGAGCGCATCTGCAATAGCTGCCCAACTGGCACTATTGAATGCATTCCTCACGTCGCGAGTCACTACAGTACAATAGCGAACTCCCCTCCTCTTACGCTGGATAGCTATCTCCGCGGATTTGATAACCGACAAGATAGCGTCAACGGTCGACTTACCCTTTCGGAAGCCAAACTGGTTACTCGATAGACCTTCCGCACCCTCCGTGCGTATCAACAACCTGTTGAGGATGATCTTCCCCGCCGTATCAAGCAGGCATATTGATCTATATGCCAACGTCTTTGCCTTTGTCCAGGCATCTCTGCATGACAGATCTGAACATCTCGGGAGCCTCAGCAATGGCCGCTTTGATGGCTAGGTTCGGAATATCATCCGGTCCTGGCGCCTTACCTATACTAAGGGACTGTGTAATCACCGCAAGTTCCACCACGGTTACTCTTCCCTCGTCGGCCACCCTGGCCCCTGGCAGCTCCACAAAGTGAGGCTAGGTCCGCGATGATCCTCTCCAGCATCTCTGGAGACCGCTCTGTTGGGGCCATCGCCCCACGTGTCTTGGCCATTACGACCCTATAGCCGTCACCCCATGGATTTGCGTTGGCAATTTGGTACAGGCCCTCGAAGCAGGCTTTTTTGCTTGATCTAATATCAGTCTTCAGAGCGGCTCTAGCAGTCACAAACGCCACCCGTCGTTCAACACGTCGTTCCTCTTCTGTGCGTGCTCGCTGCATCCGCCTCCGTGCCCGTAGGCAGGCGCGGCGCAGGTTCGCAACTGCTCGAGTCCACCAGTAAGGTGGCCACCCATTCCTAGGGTGGACTTTTCTAGGCATGATGGCATCGCATGCACGCGAGAGTACTTATTTATTTATTTATTTATTTATTTATTTCGTCAACCGACGTAGACTAGTACAAATACATATACATGTTTTTTTTTTCTTTCGTAATGCTATAGTAGATTATGAAATACAATAAAAAACATAAAAAAAAAGTTGTTTGTAATTATGAATTTAAATTGTTGAATTCCTTATGTTCGTGTTTTGAAAATATTGTTTAATGTAATGCCGAGACATTGTTAAGTCAATAGCTTCGCAGTGTTGATTATAAACAGCCATCATTCGGTTAAGAGGCCCAAATTCGGCGTAATTTGTTCGGCAGTGGTTAGTGAAAAAATAATGTCCTATGTCGAAGTAGCCGAGAAGGTATGTAAAAATTTAATTTCGACAAAATTTCAGTTGAGTCAACACTTTGAGATACTATATCGTTAACAAAAGAAACCGTTGCAAACTCTCGACGCTGTTTTAATGTTTGTATGTTTATAAGCATGCAACGTGGAAGAGGAAATGAAGTCCTACCTAATTTACGAAGAGCGTATAGTAGAAATTGTTTTTGTACTGATTCTATTCTTCTTCATGTGTGGTTAAGTATTTTTTTTTATAGAGGGATGAAGGCAAATCTGCATACAGACACCTGAAATTATCACTCAGGAAGTGGGTTTGACGCGGTTGGCAGAAGGCCAGACCGCCGGACCCACTAAACCCACCCAAGCAACAGAAGGTTACTTGAGTTACCCTCTCTTCTAATGCACAATTCCCCCCGGGACTACCTTTCAGTATTACTTCTGTGGGGGAAAGCAGTACTAAAAGTACTCCTCCCAAAACAACACCTTGCCTCTCTTCGATGTTTTGTCATACGTCTGAGCCCTTTGGCTCCCTTATTGGTGCCAGCAAGCACACAAAAGTGTGGGCCCTTAAGCCCTTTACTTTTTTTTTCCTTGTGCCATTCAGCAACGCGTCTACTTTCCTTTTTATTTTTAGAGCCATTTAGCTCTCAACGTGCTCGCAAGCTACTCAGATAGTCCCCCGGCGGCGGATCTACCCTACTCCGACGGGGAGTCCCTGGCGGCAGAAGCTCCCCGATACCGACGACCCGCATTCGTGGATGGCTGTTACATTACCAACACTACACATTCACCTGGTATGCATGTTCATAGATCAGCTCAAGTCCTACGTACTTTCTCACTTCAACGAGTGACCGGATGAGTGCCAAGGTCAGCCCAATGATGCCGGGTGAAGATAGCTTCCGGTTTAGTGGTGCCCGACGGCCCGAATCCGGTGCATTCACGCGGCACGATCTACTCAACTGGTCCCCGGCGGTGGACCTAGCCATCTGGATTAACCGATTTCCCATGAACTGCGCCTTTCAGCTTCTTGCTTAACCGATGAGCCATTCAGCTCTCACCTTGGTCGCGGACTACTCGGATAGTCCCCGGCGGTGGATCAATCTTACTCCGACAGGGTTCCCGACGTCGGAAGCTCCCCTGTAACCGACGACCTGTCTCAACGGGTGACCGGGCGAGTGCCGAGGTCAATCCAAAGATTCCGGTGGAGATAACTTCCAGTTCAATGGTGCCCCGACGACCCGAAGCCGGTACATTCGCACGCCACGGTCTACTCGGCTAATCCCCGGCGGTGGGCCTAGCCTACTCCGATAACCGAGTTTCGATTGCCTTGAGCCATTCAGCTCTCACCTTATTCAATGAGCCATTTAGCTACCGCCTCGCTCGCGATCGCGAACGACTCGGATAGTTCCCGACGGCGGATCTTACCTACTCCGACGAGAAGTACCCCGAAAGCGGGAGTTCCTCCGAAACCGGCCGTTTCGCCACGTTCCATAAGGCGCGCTCGCCGCAAGCTGAATACAGTTGCGACGCTGTCGTTCCCTTCCATTATCGACATATATATTCACGACTTCACGACTCATGGTCCGCTATCCGTAACGGCTGCTCTATGCGCCAACTTCGTTGCAGGATGTCGGCTATCCTGGACGTCGCTCTGCAACCGCTTCCACTGTTCTGGGTTCTGGCACATTTTTATGACGATGTTATCGGTGTTGGTGTCCGTTCCGCATGCCCCAACATCGCACTCCTCTCCGTTTCGAACCGAGGACATGTATGAATAGGATGTATTCAGCCGTTTCTGTCACGTCTGGGCATAGCGGACAGGTGGGAGAAGCCGCGTGACCAAAACCTGTGTAGGTACCACTTGAAGCATCCATGGTCTGTTAAGAACTGGGTCAGAAGCCAAAGTTTAGCTCTCCATGAGGTCTGCTAATCCATGCCGACACACTTGGGACTAAGCGATGGGTCCACCTTCCCTTAGGCGAGTTGTCCCACTCTCTGCCATTTGGCTACCGTTGCTGCCTTTATATTCCTTCGAGCGTTATCGGTGCCCCTGAGGGCGTAGCACTCCTCGTCTTCCTCTACCACCAGTTTGATAGGCATCATGCCCGCGAGTACACATGCCGCTTCGAGGATACGGTGCGATATGCGCTGATAACTCTCAGGCACATTAGCCTATGAGTACTCTCCAGCTGCACGTTGCAGTTTACGCTCAACGCTGACACCTAAGCTGGTCCTCCGTATCGTAGTATTGAAACCGCCACGCTTGCCAGCAGCTTTCTGCGCTTGCTGGAGCACACCCAGAGTTGTTCGCCACCATCCTCGATAGTGCCGCTATCGCCGTCGACGCGCGCTGGCAGGCGTAGTCGACCTGACTTTAAAGCTCAACTTATCTTCGAGCATCACCCCCAGTTGATTCAAAGATCTCTTGGAGGTGATGTCGCAGTCCCAGACTCTTATTGTCGCACCGACTTCCGATTGTTGACGACTATAATCTCCGTTTCATGATGCCCCAACTGTAGCTTCTAACTGCACAACCATTCCTCTACCAGACTGATGGAATAGGTTGCAGTCAATTCGACCTCTTCGACGGATTCTCCGTACACGGTCATGGTTACGTCATCGGCGAATCCACTAACTTGACTCCTGGCGGAGCTTCAACCGCAGCACGCCATCGTACATCACGTTCCACAGCAATGGACCCAAAATTGATCCCTGTGGGACACCTGCCGTGATGGGGGCGGTAGCTGCCTTCGTCTGTCTCAGTAGATCAATAATCGATTCTGAAAGTAGCCCCAGAATCTTTATACAGCCCTACCAGTACTCCCAGCCGAAGCAACGTGTTCGCGATCTCCATCCAGCACCCACTGTTGAATGAATTCCGCACATCGATTGTTATTACTGCGCAGTAACATATACCACGCCGCTTGCATTCGATGGCGTCCTTTGCAGTGTCAACCACCGATTCCATGGCACCCAGAGTAGACCTTCCAAAAGCCGTATTGCTCGCTCGATAATCCTCCTACCTCCTCCACGCACGACGACAGGCTGTTCAGGATCAACTTCTCCAGTAGCTTCCCTACCGTTTCTATAAGACAGATTGGTCTGTACGCTGAGGGGTCTCCTGGTGGCTTGCCAGGTTTCGTAACAAGACCAAACGCTGTCTCTTCCATATATCCGGGAATGTCCTCCTCGTCCAGACACTTCTGCATGGCCAACCTAAACATGTTCGGGTTAGTCGTTATGGCTGCCTTCAATGCCATATTCGAAGGATCCCGTCCGGACCAGGTGCTTTACTTCGGGTCGGAGGGACTTTTGCCACCGTCAATTATCTCTTCACCGTCACCCTCTCCACCGCTTCATTATTTTGCTACCCTCGCTGCTTGGCGGCCAGTGGGTAATGGGCCGTGGTGGGAATAGTGCCTCGATTATAGTCTTCAGCCTCCGTTGCGACATCGCTCGGGAGGAGCCAGATGCTCCCTCTTGTTTTGGCCTATCACCACCCGATAGGCGTCTCCCCATGGGTTCGGAGTTGGCGCTCAAGGGCACAGTCTGTCGAAGCAGGCTTTCTTTGCTTTCTTTTGATGGCCTTGTTTAGAGCCAGTCTCGCTGCTGCTTTATGAATTGTACTCGATGCGTGTTCGCCTCCTCACTTCCTGCCAAGCGTGTCCTTTTGCGTTTTTCTCTTTCTAGCCCGGAGACAGGCTGCTGCCTGAAGGGCTGCAATTTGCTTGCTCCACCAGTCAACCTGTGACCTGCGATTCCGTGGTCGCGCTTTCCTCGGCATGGTAGTGTCATACGCTCGTGACAGGACCGCAACCAGTTCGTCACCGCTTAAACTTCCCGTGTTTTCTTTCCAGACCCACTTAAGCTTCACTCGAAGGTCCACACCGTCCAAGCGGGCGGTAACCTTCCACGACAAGGTTGTGGGAGTAGCTCTCCGGCTTTCTCTCTTCTTTGCCTTCGCTGCCTCATCCGTGTACCGGATAGCTAGATGGTCACTGTGGGTGTAACCGTCGTCGACCATCCACTGCAGGTTATCACCGACCAAACTTTTGGACTGCAAAGAACGTAACGTCTATTATCGATTCCACTCCGTTTCGCTGGAAGGTACTTGCTTGAGCCTTCGTTGCACAGCACGACATCCAGCTGGCGAAAGCCTCTAGCAGCGTTTGCAGCCTCTCCGGTTAGGTAAAGCCGACTTCCCCACTCTATCAGCCCACGCATTGAAGTCTCCTGTGCAATTACTTACTGGCTCGCTATACCACTACAGGTTCTGATGTTAGCCGATCGGACCATCTCGGTGAATTGATCTGTTCTATCGGCCACCTTTGGTGGGGGCGTAGCAGCTGCAGTAGTACACTCCATTTATTTCTGCTATAACAGTAGCCCCTCCGCTCTTGTGTTCAGCACTTCCTGGATCGGCGCAGTATCTTCCCGTCGTACAAATCGCCGCCTGATTTGGATCTATCCGCTTTCACCGGTGTCCATTATCCGCGGGGATGCGTTACGGGTCCGACAAGCATAGCGACGGTCCGTTCTCCGCTTCTACTACCGTGGAACTGCCCACAGCAACTGCTGGGCGGCTCGCCTGATAGCTTGAGGTTGAGCTGCGTTACCTTGGGTACGGCTTCCCTCGTATAACCTGCTCATCACTCAACGAGTACGCCGGTCCACCCATAGAAGCGTGTTATAAATTCACTGCTTCCCTGCTCGCGCATAAGGCATGTACACGATCAGGTGCTTTCTCGCACGTGTGCGCCTTATGGCCCTTCTTCGCCCGCATCGCCTACATAGAGTTGCTCTTTCTATCCGGCCCTTTGCACGCCCACGATTTGTGTCCCGGTTCGAAGTAGCGGCGCGGGAAGCACTTGTCGACTACCGGTGGTTGGTAGAGGCTGACTCGGACATACTGACCAGCCAACTTTCAGCTTACCAACTTTGATCACCTTTGGTTAGCGTCGATGGCCGGTAGCAACTTCACCGTCATGCAATCTGGCGTCCCCTGCGGTCCTCTTCACTGCCAGACGCCTATGGAACCGCATTTGCTACCCACCACTTCACGCTTGGTCCTTGATGGCCGAGGGCGATCTCTTCCGATGTCGTGACCTCGTCCAGCTGCTTTGCCGATTGGAGAGTCACCTTCGTCGTGTGGGAGCCCTCACTTCTTCGCGCTTCCTCGCCTAGGGACTTCCTGGGCTATAGCGCGCTCCATATGAGGTACCGTTCGCCCAGGAGCCGCCTCTTCCTTAAGACAAGGTTGATCATCTCGCCCATGCCTCGTCCGCCTTATGCTACGAACCTCTTTACCAAGGTCCGCTGCTTTCTCGGCGCTGCGCATCGCCTATGAGCAGCCGTCGGCGTAGCGCGCTCTTTCTCTGTTTCAATCGAGAAGTGCTTCACCCTTCTGTCTGGCTATTCTCGCCGGCGCGTGATTGCCGCTTTCACCTTTCGGAAGTTATTTTACTACCGTTTGCCAGGGACCGTCCGACCGGGCAGGTTTGTATCTTGCCGTCGGTTGGCTTCCTCCTCCTCAGTGACAAACTGGCTCATTTCGTCTCTCGCTTTCTTCTTTACGCCGTTCTCCCATGTTTGTAACTCTCCGTGGGCCCCGCTTCCTTCGGATTTGCGCTCTCCCGGCGACGCCTTTTTGCGTTCTGTTTGAAGCCTGAGTGCCAGCTTAATGCCAGGCGGAGTGTCCCTGGCTCGCTTCGGTCTGTTCTCCTCTCTACCGCATCTCTGTCGCTGAGGGCAAAATCTAACGCTCTCCTGTGCCATGCCAGTTGTGGTGACTATGGAGCTGGGGAGAAAGGAGCGATCTGCGTACTCTTCTCCGCTTTACCACAGCCTTCCACAACCCTGGCTGCAAGCCCTTCCTTAATTGCTGCTTGGCAGCAAGAACTGTAAATTGCGAATCTTAATGCAATTTCAGCTTCCAGCTCCCTCGACATACGTCGCCCCGTTCATTGGTGGAAAGCTCGATAATGTCATCGAAGTTGCACCATGACGACGAGTCAAGCTCGGCAGGATGCCACTCGACCTATCTCCACTGCATTGTGCTGCTGCTTATCGACTATTGGCGTATCGTTATCGCTCTCTCACGACGACTACTTCGCCCTTACTGTGTCCTTCATTCCATTTCTCTCGCACCTGATGCGTTGGGTGGAGATCTCTCCAAACCTCTCCTTGCGAAGGGGTTAACTTCCGATGCTTGTTTCTGTTTACTTTAGCTTTATCTCATGTTTGTTGGGTCCCCCCTTAGGGCTGCCCTCGAAACCCAACTGGAATCAGTCGCCTTCTTGATCCCATAGATTTATCTTTGCAGATGCGAGTGAAAGAGGCCATGGCGAGGGGTTGACACCTCGGTGTTCAGGGAGCCGGATCGGCGCTAAGCAAGGAAGGAATCAACTGGTCCTATCACTCCCCTATCTGGTTGGTTAAGCCAGACGGACTGGATTGGGGATGGCGTGCTCCCAAGGCCTGCCACGGTTTTACAGGACGGAAGGCAGCTGTGGCATTCAACCACCCGCCATTTCAAGCACGGTGTCACCCTGGCTTTACTCAAGGAGTGGAATGAGCACAACTGTCAGCCCTAGATTCGTTGTATATCCTCGGATTTCGCTCGTGTCCGTTGACGTTGCCCGTTAAGTCGATGCCACTCGGGTTGGGCTAGTGTGCTTTGAGCGGCGCACGGTCGCTTTGATAGGACTCTGCTTACCGGATACATGCAGCTTTTGTAGAAGTTTAACAGAGTTTGCACTGTCAAACCCTCACACCCACATTGTCCTAGTGCATGGTCCCCTAACTCGCAGTGGGAGGGGTCAAGTCAAATATGGACATAGTCCCTGCTGCACCTTGTGTGGTTACATGTATGGCGACCATACAATGCCACTAAATACTCCAGTATGGATCGTACATATGAAATATATAGTGTTTTGATTGTAGGTAAAGTCCTGGAAAGTTGAAACAGAAGCGCTTGATAAAGTCTAGCATATTATTAGCTTTTGTGTATGATTGTGTTTATAGTGGATCAACAAGAAGTTAGTTTTGAATCTAAAACTTCACTCCTAAATCCTTAACTACTTTCACTTCTTCCTACAGTTTTTGTTTCCTTAAGTACCAATTTGTAGGTATTTGGTGTTGTTCTTTTCTGTTGTATGATATGATGTTGCATTTCTTTACATTTAGTTTGCAATAGGCTTTTCTGGCACCATGTATAAAACATCCCCATGTATTTCATTCTAGGAATATGATAATGTCTCCTTATTCACTTTTTTTTATTTCCATAAAATAACTTTATGTATTGTGCATAAATTAAAAAGCTTTTATATTTTTGAGAATGAGGGAAATGTCATTTTACATACAATATAAATAAAAGAGGGCCAAGATGGGAGCCCCTTGGAACTCCTGAAGTGACTTTGAGAATGGGATTGGATTTCTTTCTCATTAAAATTTAATTTATTTGTTTACTGGATCTGTCAGAGGGTAAAGATTCAAGCCATCTATGAGTCCCAAGGCTCAATTCCAATTTTTTTGCAATTTGAAGAGTAATAATGAAATGTCAATGCGATCAAACGCCTTGCTAAAAGTCAGTATTACATGAGCTTCCACAATGTAGTTACTGTTACTGTTACCAGCTGCTTCGCCGTTGCTCACAGACCGAGAGTATTGCCAAAGCCTCTTTGGCGGCAGCGCTTCCTTAAACACCCTCGTCGTCGAAGTACGATGTTCTTCCACATACGAGGGCTAGGCCTCGCCCCTTCTTCCGTCCGCTGAATGCTGATCGTATAGTCGATATTGTAGCGAACCGCCAGTTGGTCGCTGTGAGTGTAGCCATCATCTACCCTCCAGATCGAACTACTCGTTTGACTCATCGATAATCGACTCGGTCCCGTTTTAGTTGTAGGTACTTTTGGTACCGACATTGGCCAAGTCCACATCTAACATGGCCAGTGATTCCAGCAGGATCTGCCCCCGTTGATTCGTGGAGTGGCTTCCCAATTCCACGGCTAAGCGTTGAAGTTCCCCGCTATCATCCAATCTACACCGACCAACCCACCTTGACGCTCCCAAACTTGACTACCTTGGAGACGTCCGCTGCAGATAGCCGAACCAATGTACATACCTGCAGTGTCGCTTGCTACAGAATTTTCCGTAGCTGAACGAGCTGCGGGCTGGGCGTCTCCACTTCACACTGTCGCCGCAGTACCTTCGTGACGAACTTTTCGGCTTCGAAGCTTTGATGATCTCGTCCAGGTCTTTAAACGCCTCTTAGATCTCACCTCCGTCTGTGAGTGTCTCCTCACCTTGACGCCGTCTAGCCTAGGACTTCCTCCCATGCCAACTTCGTAGGCGGCGCCCTTTGCGAGACGTCCCGGGCTTCAGTTCGGAAGATCATCTCGCCAGTCCTGGGTACGTCTTTATTCTCGACGTACGTCGGCGCCGAGTTCATCGAGCTTGACGTCACTCCTCATCGCCTTCAAGACGTCCGAGTACTTCAGCCTCGTCCGTCTTGAAGACTAGGGCATCGTCCCTGGAACGATTGGCGCTTACCACCCTAGAACTTCTTTGCTACCGTAATTGCCTGGGCCATCCCTCTCCATTTCCCTGGTCTGGGGCGACTGAGAGCCGTCAGCCTGCCGCAACCCCTTACCACCGTCTCTTCCTGGGTGGACGGACCTTTCCAGGAATCCTCCCTCCCCAGTTTTGAAGTACCTGGCCGGGTTTCAGCTTCCCAGCCCCACTATTATCCTTCAGTTCGGGGTAGTAACCTCCGCGTTTTGAAGTGGCCCTCAGAAAGCCTACATCCCCGGAGACTGATTCTTCCCCTGTTTTTTGTGTCTGTTCCGTTGGAGCAGTCAGACTGACGCTTTGTGCCTCCCGCAATACTTGAGTTCACTCTGAGTATATTTCTTGGCACCACTCGCCTCATGGCACGCCGCCTCGGTCGATTCGAGCAAACTAATCTCACTTATTTATTTTGGGCACTTATGTCCTCAACTGATTTCCCAACCCAATCAGACTCATGGGCTTCCAGAGTTATGGGTCCAAAATGTTATATTTTTCTACAAAAAATTGTTTCATTCGACGCAGAATCTTGTCCCAATGTTTTCTATTGAAAATTGGGCAGATCAGTCTAAGTGGCTCCTGCAGCAGACAGATTTGAGCTCGGTGGGTACTAAGTGGCTATCGCTTCTGCCACCTTATAAGCAGGAGGTCGTGAGTTCCAATTCCAGGCTCGTCCCTTTTCCTTCTTTGTATTTCTATCTTTTATTTGTTTGTTTTCTGTGTTTCACGTTACCTACCAGGAACGACTTCCTACTAAGTTGCGCTTCAACACTAACAATCCAAAAACCTCCCCGTGGCACCATAAGTGAGGAGGTCGTAGAGTTCTTCTGCATCTTTTCTTAAGTAGGTGTCCGAATCCAACTAACCATTCTTCCCTTCACTCAGCATTCGCAAGGGACGTGGCCAGGACAGATCTCGACTATCATTGGAGAGTGCATTGCTTCCATCTAAGAGATATGATGACGATTTAGTCCCAAATCAATATCTGTGGTAACGGATGAAAGTGTTACTTGCTCTTTCATAACAATATGAGTCTTCAACATACCACCACCTACAATTTCCAGTGAAATGTTCAATGCCTAATGCTAATGTTAAATCAGACTATGGGCTCCGCCAGTTATGGTCAAAAGATTCGTTGTTTTACACAAGAAACACGTACAAAATTTAAGGCGTCCCTTTACCAGTGTCGATTATTGTCGCATGGACGGACATTTTGTCGTGGTACCTGTTTGCATATGCGTTTCTCTATTCGTTGTCAACGCCAAGGCTTTTTTCTATTTACACTTTCGCCTCTCCGCATCGACCCGCAAGACTAATCCCTCCACCGGAGACTCCTCTGGCCGTTCAGCGTAACCGTTATCAATCGGAATAGAACAAACACTGTCAATAGAATGATCAATGCTGTAAAGAGCTGCTCCGCCCCGTGTTTACAGAAGTTGGACTTACACAAACGATACTTTTCGTCTGTCCGTGTCCACCTGATTGACTGCTCAAAACCGTGAGCGAGTTTTGCTGACCGTAATCCGTGGATGCTCTCCGAATATTTAGAAAACAAAAGTGTGCTTATAATCATTGGAGCAGTTTATCTACAAGCATGCGACGAATTTTACGCATCTTTGCCGAACAGCTGAATCACTTTTGGCTTTAAAACTGATCTTTCAAGATCTACTTAAAAGTATGTATTTAAACAAGTTTGGTATAAAATACTACGATTTACGAAGGGATTGTTGACAGGGGATAGTGTAGAGTTGATATGAGGATGGGGTATAATTTGCCAAGTGATTGGGCTGAAAATGCTCCAACTAGAGTTTCCATTTCCCAGCCTTTTATGCTGTCCCGGCATTCGGGATGAAAATTCTTGTACATCCCGGGAATTTTCCATGTTTTTAAAAACATTATTTTTTGTTTTGAAAAAGTTATTTTTCGAAGTTTAGGGGTAAAGTTCATATTTTAGAAAGGCCAGATGATACAAAATTCAAATTGAAACTAAATTCAATTTCAATTTTAAATCGATCCTTGGTTTGACTTCAAAAAGCAAATGAACCGTTTGTTTGAGAAACTGTATATGTTAAATTTTTGCCAAAATGAGATTTTTATATATTCTGAATCCTTGTCCAAAAATACGTATTCTGGCAAAAAAAAACGAAAAAAAAATTTTGTTCAGGAATGTATGAACATTTTTTCGTTTGTTTGAGAAACTATATATGTCCACGTACTTTGAAGAGCAATTGTGGAGTACTGTTTACATTTTTTGCACTGAAAGCGCCCTAGGGTGTTGAGTTTTGCCAAAAACTATTGATCTGTATTGAAGAAATCGAAAGATGCGGTGCGAAATTGTTCAAAAATAGTTTGTTGTTCAATCAAAGTTAATTGCCTATTTCCGGGGATTAAACCACCCCACTTAGACGTTAATTTACAATGTTATGAAAACTCATATGTGGATATGTACGTTATGTGGAAGATATTTATTTGGAAAATGTATTGGAGGTAACCACTTTCCCTCCGATGGACTCAGAAACCCATGACCCCATGTAGTACGCTAGATTGGTGCTTTAACCAACTAAGTTAGCTACGAGACTTCCGTCGTTTTAGCCTTCGCAAAACTAGCGGCTACATTGAACGAGCTTCGAGATTCCCAAATTGGACGCATAGTCCAATTGATTTAGACCATTTCTAAAGTTTTCATTCAGCAGCGTATTTCCTGTGGCAATACTTAGTGTCAGACACCTCGCTGTAGATGGAAGGATGCACAGTGGAATCGCACTGGAATCCATAAGCTCACGAGTGCACGACGAAGACACAATAGTAGAGTTCCCTTATACTTCATTGTAGGTTACCGACTGAAACTTCTATATCAGCAGTTACAGCTTCCCCTATTTCATCAACGGGTTATATAGACTCCAGGAATAGTTCCAGATCTAGCAACTTAGTGTCGATAGTCCCAAAGCATTTTATCAATAGACCAACTAATTAAGTACCTGTCGGGGGGACAATGGGTCTGAGTGGTGAAAATGGGTCAGCGCCTCCACCGATAGCCTGAGGTTTGATGATTGCAAAATCGTTCAAAAACGTCTCTTTATAATTATTGAATCATTTGTTTGAGAAACTGCATAAGTCCATTTTACTTCTATTTCTTGAGAAACAAATAAAAACTGTTTTTTAAATAAAATTTTGACCGAATCTTTCTGACTTCTACGATACAGACTAATAGTTTTGCAAAAACTCATCGACTTGGGGCACTTTCAGTAAACAATGTAAGTAGGGCATCTACAATTGCTCTTCAAGCAATACGTAAATTGAACGAAGACAATGA